>NC_064655.1:628384-1256768 GCF_001723175.1 Penicillium oxalicum
CGAGGTCTCGGAGTATGAGTCGTCAGAGTAGTCCGATGCACCATCGTCAGTGCTCGCCACGGTGCCTGTCACGCGCGGGCCCGGGGAGCTCGTCTGCAACCTCCCAAAGCCTTCAAAAACCTTGTCTGATCTGGATAGGCGGCTCATTTCTTTGAACCCGATGCTTTCAAACAGCTCGATCGATTTGTCCTTTTTGGGAGGGAAGAAGCAGACGAGGCGGCCATCGTTGGCCCACAATGCGCCGCAGGCCTTGGCCACAGGCACCATCACATTGGCGTTGACGGGTCGAAGCATATCCGAGCTCATCCCTAATTCTTGACTTTGAGTCATACCCACTTCGTCTTCATCGCTGGATTCCCCCTCCAGCTCGCCGCCGACGGGTGATTTGACATTTTCACCCGTCTCGCCCAAAATCCAGGCGATACTATCCTCGAGACTGCTCTCGCCCAGGAGATAGCGCACGGCACCTTCCAAGCAGCCCCGTTTCTTGGACATGAAAGTCTCGGCTATTGTTCTTAAATCTCCTCTGAGCTTCTGAGACAGCTCATCTGTCACAGCCGCCGTCTTTTGAAAGTTGAACGTGGGAATGGCTGTCTTCGGATAGCTGACGGGGAACTTGATGTCAACCTTGAGAAAGAGAGATGAACCATCCCCGCCCCAGGGACCGTTCAGCGATATCGAAATCTTTCTCTGTCGTACGTCAACCGACTCAAATGCAACTTTGGTGAATTTCTCCCCTACGTGGCTGATTTCATCGCCCAGCGTCTCAATGTCCCAGCCGGAAATCTTCACCCCGCGCATCCACGCGATCGGGTTAGTGTCAGCACGCAAGTTTGAACGCGGCTGCATCCCCATGCGAGTGTCTACCGGGTTATGCGACCACGGCCTGGCATGTGAGACCGAGATGGCGTTCATTCCCGGACTACCGGGATACGGAGTACTCGCATGATTTGGACTGACTGAAGAAACACAATCAGTTTCTTCAACATCCAAATCTGAGTTGACGTCCCTGAAGCTTCGATAAACCGCACCTAAACGTGTCACATGGCGCGTTGATATAAAGGACTTTCCTTTTTCATACCCGACCCGAGACAGGATTTCGGGGTCTACTCTGTGCAGACGCAGCTCGCGGTCGGTTCCCCAAGTGACAAGTTGAAACTCCCGATTGTCGACACCGTCCACGACACCTCCACGTGGGCGCCACAGAAACTCCTTCACTTGGCCCTTGTGCCCTGGGAAGCTGTGGACAAGAGGCAGATCATCCTCCGGGTTGCTCCCCTCGCCTGCTCGTCGGCTGTAGAGGTGCAGGTCACTGTTGCCTCTTTGCGGCATCGCTAGTACTCCCCATCCAAAGGGTGTATTCCGAGCTCGCCACACCGGAAATGGCGTACGAATCAACTTCTCTGGAACTTCCGTATCTGTCGTGTAATCCCAGAATTTGATGGTCTTGTCCAACGAGCATGTGGCAAGAGCGCCTCGCCTTACGCGGTTCCAATCCACACCGTAGATCTTGGTGTCGTGAGCTTCGATCGATTTGATCGGGTAGGCGCCCATTCTGTCATCCCAGATGCGCAGATAACGATCGTGCGAGCTTGCAATCACATGCGGATCCTGTCGATTCCATTTGACTTGCGTGGCGCCAGTAAACCAGTCCGAAAAGGAAATGACAGGCCTAGAAGGAGTGCGTAAATCCCAGCAATGAACAAAGCTGTCGACCGCGCAAGTGGCCAGAACGTCGGGATGGAAGGCGGACCAATTGATGTCGGTAATGGCTCGTGAGTGAGCATGCAAGACATATTGGATTGAATTTTGCCATGTTTTCGTGGCCAGATTCCAGACCAGAGCCTTTTGATTGGAAGTGCTGACCACCCAGTAGTCACGCGAAGCAAAGGGCGACCATTGCACATCAGCGACCTCCCAGGGAGTGTGGTGAGGAAGATATCGCGGTGGAGAATACGGAGAATCCAGGTCGATGACATGGAGACCCTCCTTGGATGCCAGGACTACATCACGTCCACAGGGAGATATGGACATGGAACCAACCGGCTGTTCCACATGAAAGGAACTGTCCTCATCGAACGTCGGACTTTCAAAGGCCGACGTGAGTGGCCGAGGCTCCATCGAGCTTGACATCGTGACAGCGGGGATCGGCCGTCCCGACCACGACAGGCCTTTACGAGATGGCCAGGTCTTCCAGCCGTAGTGCCGATCTGTCCAAGAGTTTTGACCCCTGTTCTTTCATTACATGGGAGCACACAACATGTCTTGATCTCAGTATCTCGCGTGCCCAAGGAAAGCCAGGCGCGATAACGGAACGGAGGGCTGTGGCTGGGGCTGTGGCGCAACTGTATCCACCTGAGGAGCAGCACGGCAGCTACGGCCATCCGCAGAACCCCGCGATGCAGTGCCCCTCGGCCGCTTCCTGGACGTTCTGTTGTTGACTCGGATTTCAGACCCATCAAAGTCCCCGTTGGACCCTCCCAAGCCTCGAGTCGAAGACTTGACACCATTCCAAACACTTTCTTGCCATTCATCCCGCAGGTATCGCTATCCACCGTACCACGGGCTTTCTTCTTGTCTCCCTCTCTCTCCTCTCAGTCATCCTTCGTCTTCCGCATAAATAAATCCAGCATGGCTTTGCCCAAGCGCATTATCAAAGAGACGGAACGTCTCATGGCAGAGCCGTAAGAACACTCGTGAAGCTGTCCTCGTAACTCTGCATGTACCGCGACTGACTCGATCGTCTTCACATGGGTGATAGTGTTCCCGGAATTAATGCCGTTCCCCATGAAGATAACTTGCGATACTTTGATGTCTCCATTCACGGTCCCGCCCAATCTCCATATGAGGGTATGTTCACCTGGAACACATTCACTCTTTCGTCCCAAATACTCACGAAAAGCACTAGGTGGCATTTTCCGCCTGGAGCTGTTCTTGCCCGATGATTATCCCATGACTCCGCCCAAGATTCGTTTCCTGACCAAAATCTATCACCCCAATATTGATCGTCTGGGCCGCATTTGCTTGGACGTTCTGAAGAGTAAGAATACCCTGTGCCCTGTGCCTGGCCGATAATTGAATTGCTTTGATTTTGACCGTTTTTGTTATTCTTTGCTGTTACAGACAACTGGTCGCCTGCTCTCCAAATTCGCACGATCCTGCTCTCCATCCAGGCACTACTCGGTGCTCCCAACCCCGATGACCCCCTTGCCAACGACGTTGCCCAGCGCTGGAAAGATGATGAGCCGGCAGCCATTCAGACAGCCAAGGAGTGGACCCGTACACATGCTATGGCTTAGATGAAATAAAATTTCTACGTGACCACGATCAAAAGACACCGAAATCAGAGTCATCCAGGGCCTGAAGAACTGTCGGATAGGAACAAGTCTGGTCGTATCCTCACGCACCGGTCTGGCTTTTTCTTCTTTCCCATAAGCCCATAAGTGATTCATGTATACCTCCATGGCGTGGAATTGTAGGCCCACTGCGCTCAGTCGACACACGAGATACACTTCTTGTGCGGGAGAGATTGGTAGTAGTCATGTCGATTGCAGAGCGTCGCAGTCCATGGATTGATGATAAGCCTTTCAGACTCGAGGGATTAATTCACTAGTTCACACACGTACTCCTGCATTTTTTACATCATTACTAAATACCTTGTTGTTCGACACACCGTGAGAGCATTATCAATCTCATCAAAGTATTCATGAACGATAAGGATATCTACCGGACTGTCGCGCGAACCTACACTCCGAACCACTAAGCTGTACACGTATGTGACCGAGAAATTGGTACCTGAGGCCTGGATTGCAGAGTGACTATATAGCTGTTGCTCGTCTATCTTACCAAAGGTATATGTACAGTAGAGCCGTCCTTGTTCAGACTGAAGGCTGAGGCTAGCGGGTTGACTTTTGAGCAATCCATTCACCCAAAGGCAGGAATGCGATGCATTATCATAGCAAAACATGACCATTGAGCCGCAGGCTTTTCTTCGAAAGAGATTACGACCTATTGAGTGACTTGATTGCTCACCAGTCGTCATTGTCATCTTTCTCATCATCTATGTCAAAGAATCAGTACCGAGCTGGTGATGCGGAATTGAGGCCAAAGAACTTACCACTGCCACTGACTCGCTGTTTTCTCTTATTGAGGGCATCTTGTAAAGCACCGGCAAGACCACCTTGGGGAGCACCACCGGAGCTTGATGCCGCCGCTGACGATTCAGCCGCACCGCCGGGCACCATGGCTGCGCTACGGTCCTTCTTCTCAGAGTCCTTGACCTTGCGAAGGCCACCACCACCAACGCCACCGGTACCACGAATGGCTGCAAGAAGATCATCTCTTCCACCAGTAGTCGGAGGCAATGGCGGAGCTCCACCAGCAGGAGCTGGGGGTGGAGGGGGTCCTCCTGCACCACCGGAGGGAGGTGGTGGCGGAGGAGGAACTCCTGGTCCAGCACGATTGGGAGGCGGTGGTGGTGGAGGTATAGATGCCCCGCCAGGAGGAGGTGGAGGTGGCATGGAAGGCCCGCCTCGACCTGGTGGTGGTGGAGGAGGGGCAGGAGGAGCAGCAGCTGGACCTCGCGGGGGTGGAGGAGGGGGACCAGGCGCAGAAGGAGCAACTGATGAGGGGCGAGGTCCTGGCGGAGGAGGCGGAGGCGGGGGAGGAGGAACGGAGCTTCGGGCTGGTGGTGGTGGAGGGAGTCCGAATTGTGGTGCACCATTGGGAACTTTCGGTGGCAGCTGAGGCGGTGCTGCTGGGCTAGACGTACGAGGCGGCGGTGGTGGAGGACCGCCAGGCACTGGGCTGCGGCTCGGCGGTGCCGGCGGAGCGGAGACTTTGCGATCGCCCGTAAATGGGGGGGGTACTCCAAACCGGCTCGTAGGCTGGCTCGGCGCCTCGTCCATCGGTGTCTTGGGAGGTCGGGGAGGAGGGGGAGGGCCCGGTGTAACGCTCGAGGTCGCGCGTGGTCGTCGTGGCGGAGCAGGCCCCGCGGGCTCCGCATATTTGCCCGCATCTGCAATCGGAGGAGGTGCGCGGAATATCCGAGTGGGTGCTGGGGGCGGAGAGGGTTCGCGAGGAGGCGCGGCTGGTTCCTCTGCCGCATCGGAGCGGCTCTTCCTTGACGGCGGAGGTGGAGGAGGTGGTCCCCGTCGACTTGCCGAGCTCGTGCCTGTATCTTGAGGCGCCAGAGAGGTCATCTTGGGTGCTGGTGCACCCGGTGGAGGTGGTGGAGGCGCTCGCGGTTTCTCGTGATCACTCGTCGCCGGGGACGGCTGAGCAGCGGTTTGCTTCTGGGCGATCCAGGACTTGATGAATTCAGAATTGTCGGCGATCTGGTCTTCAGTGATACCCATTTGCAGTAACTCGTCAAGAAGACCCTTCTGGGTGGGGTCATTGATATCGAACGGCAAGTTCCCTTTGGCTGACGGTGCGCTAGGGGTCAGCACGGGGGGTGGGCCAACGGGTATTGATGGCGCTGGAGCCGGGACTGGAGCTGGGGAAGGCACAGCACTTGGAGCTGGGCTTGAACGATGCAACAGACTGCCGAAGATTGATCGTCCAATCCCCTTGCCGTTTGTCACAGGCGCAGGTCCTTGTCCTCGAGAAGACGCGAAAGGCGTTTTGCTGGTCTCTTTGCTCGCGTGCTTCTCACGCTCCATGACCTTCTTGATGAATGTTTTTGCTTCTTTTTCATCGGCGAATGAAAGGCCTGCCAAGCAATCCTCCAGCTCGAAGGTGTGAAAGAAAGTCCGATCTTGGTTGTAACTGAAATTGTCGTAGATTTCCTGGTCCCATATGACACCCTTTCCTGTAGGCTGCACCGTCCAGTGTCAGTATGAAGGAACGAGGGAGAGACTCTCAACCAACCCGGGAGCTTGGCTCTTACCGAGACGTCGACGATTTTCAACCAAAAAGTCCGGCCAACAAGATCGTTGCAAAGCACTACGGCGCCCTGGACGCCGGTATAAGTCCATCGTTGAGGGTCAGGGTATGCCACGTAGAGTCGCGCGACAGCTACTGCGAGGATCTTGTTGGCAGGCTTGGGCACCTGTCGCTTGACAGTTTCCTTGTCGGCATCAGTCAGAATGGACGGCATGATGAATCAAAAATGACCCGAGATTGACTGATCAGGAGTCTTGAATTGTGAAACTGCGGCTCGATTTGAGGTGGTTTGAGGCGCATGACAGCCGGGTCGGAGGGCGGCGGTTGGATGCCTGGTCCCAACTTTGCACGCCGACGAGTCGGAGAACAGACGGACCGGAAAGGGTTGGACCTAGAGCACAGATGGGATATGAAGTGAACACAAGTCGACAGCTTCCACAGGCGACGGTGAACGAATTGGTAGGAAGCCGACCGGCGGTTGCCTTGAGGGGGTTGAGAATCGCGGGGAGGATTGAGTGAGTCGGGAAGAATGGCTGGCATCGTTGGTGGGGGCGCAGTACGCCGGAAGCACTTGGGCTGGGGCGCTAAGCTCCCGCAAGGCACGTGGTATCCTCAATGTACCAGATGCAAATTGGAGATGACCGATCAAAATCCACCTGTCAGTGAGAGGACTCAATTTGTGGGTTAGGCTTTCAGTGGTCTGGAGCTCAGGATATTGGAATTACCACCAATCCACGCAATTCATCCGGATGGTTTGTTTTGGTGGGATCTTATCGAAATCATACTCCTTGATGCTTGACGTCTCAGCCGACCCTTTCAGCCGGGAGCTTCTGGGCAGTTCCGTCGGGCGTCATGCATTCAGTATTGAGGTAGAGAATTCAAGTCTCGGAGAAGCAGGTCTCCGCCATACGTCGGTCACATCCTTCTCTAGCGATATCAAGGACACCTTGAGGTGTTGTCACTGGCCTAGTGTTGGATCGATTGAGGTCCTTCAATCAATAGATACCCCCTTCAGGTAGGGATAGAAGCCCGACGATGTTCCATCAATTGTAATGTGAGGATATCACTTTGTCACATTGCACCACGGCTGGGATGTATTCTCACATGGAAGAAAGTCGCGATATCTGCAAGTGGCTGACCGACGTGTAACTAAACAGTGACACCATGGAGACTGGCATTTCTTGAACAGTATCTGATTATAAACCTAATGCTGTTTGACACGAATCTCATCCACCATTCGCCGGTGTTGGAGATGACCATCCACCTACTCATGAATGACGGCAAGGCGGGCACGCTGGTCAAGAGCCTGCCAGATCCCGTTGTCCTTGCGACATCAAGTCGAGTCAGCCAGACCGCTGACGTCATTCTCGTCCTCTCGCGTGGTGTATATCAAGCGAACAATCTCCTTGTAAAAGGTCTCGTTTGCATAAACGATACAACCACTCCCACTTAAAATATTCTCGATCACTGTTCTGCTGGATCAAGAATAGCCTGAACACTGATATCAGACCATCCACTTTTCTTACCTACTGGTTGTCAACCACCTGAATCTTCTCCAACATGCCTGTGATTCCCGAAGCATCCGATTTCCCGTCGGCCTCTAAGAAGGGCTCCACAGAGAGCCAGAACAAATCCGGCGAGCAGCGCGACAAAGCCACTGCTGCAGACCACCTTTCAAAGGGCCCTCAAATCCCTGATGGTAAGGGGCCTACAAGCTGACGGAGGGACTTAAGGTTGGGACCATGGCTAACTTCTCGAATTAGAGATGCCACCCAAGGCCTCGAGAGAAGAGACTGAGGCCCGGATGAAAGAGTTAAACAAGTGACGGAATAACCTGCAACCGGCCGCCACTCAAGAGATGTCTCTATAATGCCCTAGTATTCTCATTTGTGTAATGTTATCAGATTCCAGAAAAGGTCTATGTCATGCCTTGTGTAGAGAGAGAGAGAGGGGGGGAGGGAGAGAGATGGAGCGTTTTGGCCCACACTACGATTCCCTGTACCGACTCCGGGGTAAATCTTCCATTTAGTCCTTCACTCTACAGTATTACGACACATCCCATGACATAAATGTGTTACTTATACCACAATTTATGTATGATTAAGCTACACGTAGGCGGCTTGTTAAATCAGATAAAAATAAATAGACATCTACTTCAGCTGAACATCACTACAGACGTGGTACGAGCTCAGGGCCTTCAACTTGCGCAACTGAATCGACGCGTGCCGTCATATCACGTGAGATGGGCAATGCTTCAGCTGATTGGAAGTCGCTGCTCCTTCTTACGCGCGCATAGAGAACCTCGTCATGCCGCCAGAAAGAACAACGGTGCCAGTGAAGCTCTCATTGCCTCTGGTGAGTGTCTCTTAGATGACCCGATCCGTAGCTGCCCGTGCTGACGTCCAGGGGTCCTAGCAATATCAACAAGAGATCTTCACTGAACTACGTTCCGAAGATGAATTGGTCATTCTGGCCCGTGGGCTTGGTCTTCTCCACCTCATAACCAATCTACTTCATTTCTATGATGCAGCCGGAAATAACCTTGTTTTGGTAGTCGGCGCAGACGACCGTGAGAATGAGTGGATTGGAGAAGGTAGGAAAGTGCCTTTTTTTTATTTACACATGGTAGCTTGCCCAGTGCTAACGGCGGACTTGAAGCATTGGCGGAGCACTATGCAACGAGCAAGTCCCCGCTTGCCCGGGGGTTGAAAGTGATCAACACTGAAAAGGCAACGGTTCCCATGCGGTAGGTGTGAATCATGAGAGACTGATTATGTACAAAGCCCAGACTGACAGTGCAAGCAGAGAGCGAATATATGCCGAGGGTGGCATTCTGAGTGTCACATCCAGGATACTGGTTGTTGATTTACTTTCTAGTATGTTGAATGCCCCTTGTTCCGTGCGCGGACACGTCGCTGAATTTTGCCAGAACTTCTCGACCCCGAGAAGGTGACAGGAATGATTATCCTGCATGCCGAGAAGTATGGACGATCTTTTTCTTTCATCCCAAGTCGTAGTCCAGTCTCTAACATTTCGAATAGGGTGATGGCAACGTCTTTGGAGGCCTTCATAACTCGCATTTACCGACAGACGAACAAACGGGGCTTTCTAAAAGCCTTCTCTGATTCACCCGAACCATTCACGACTGGCTTTGCTCCACTCTCTAATATGTTACGCAATCTGTTCTTACGGAAAGCATCTTTGTGGCCTCGCTTTCATGTCTCTGTGGCAGAGGCTTTGGAAGGTAACCGGAAGGCTGAAGTGATCGAGCTGGAGGTTCCAATGAGCAACAAGATGCGCGAGATTCAGAATGCGGTTCTTGAATGCGTCGAGCTAAGTATTGCTGAACTTCGCAAATCCAACACAGGTCTCGATATGGAAGAATGGACTTTGGATAGTGCCCTCCATAAAAATTTTGATGTCTCCATCCGACGACAGCTTGATCCGATATGGCATCGCGTCACATACAGGACACGGCAGATCGTAAGCGACTTGACAGACCTGCGTGGAATACTTCAGTGCGTCTTTCTTTTGTTTCTCCAGGGCTCTTCCCTTCAGATGCTGATCTTCTGCCAGTGCTCTACTCACTTATGACGCGGTCTCGTTTATGAAGTACCTCGATACAATCGTTTCCGCTCATTCGCCGCCCCCTGGGTCCAACAAACACAACTATTCACCCTGGCTATTTCTCGACGCCGCACACGTTCTCTTCCAAACTGCCAAATCACGAGTCTACCAGGGCAAAATGACGGATGAGATGTCACGTTCTTGGTCATCAACCAACTTTTCGGCGGAGCTCAAGCCCGTTCTTGAGCCTCTGCCAAAATGGGAGGTCCTTGGAGAAGTGCTCGAAGAAATAGAGCAGGATTCCTACTTGAATCCGATGAACCCAAATGAAGACTCCAACGGCACGATACTGATCATGTGTGGCGATCAACGCACATGCCGGCAGCTGCGGGAGTATGTGGCCACAATGCATGCTAAGGTCTCTTCCGGGTCCAATGGGGCCGATGAGAATAAAGATAATCTGGTTGAGGAAGGATCGTCTTCTGAATTGATGATGCGTCGTCGTCTTCGTGATTATCTCAACTGGAAGAGGTCATTGTCAAACGTCAATAAGAACTTATCCCAATCGGAAGAAGTGACAAAGACAGCGGAGGCTGCCAAGTTTGGCCAACGGCAGGCTAGGCCGCCTCCCAACAAGCGTCGACGAGTACGTGGGGGAGGAGCCGTGAACTCGGCATCTAGTCGTGTTCCCGACAGCAGCGTGCAAACTCACGTCGAGTTGCCCACTCAAGTGATCAGTCTCCTTGAAGAGATCCAGCCAACCGAGGTCGAGGAAGTTCAAAAAGAAGAGATTGTCGTCGACGATCTTGAGGACGCTGAGGACTTCTACGAACTGTACGAGATGAATGATTTGGTCATGATTCACCCATACGATGGCGATATGGACGAGCATATATTGGAAGAGGTTCGACCGCGGTACATCATCATGTATGAGCCGGATGCTGCTTTTATTCGGCGCGTTGAGGTGTACCGGAGCTCCCACGTGGGAAGAATTGTAAAGGTTTACTTCCTCTCGTACGAGGGCTCTGTCGAGGAACAACGATACTTGAGTGCAGTCCGTCGGGAGAAGGATTCCTTTTCGAAATTGATCAAGGAGAAAGGGGTAAGTGAGATTCATGGAATGTGAGCAGTGACAGTACCTTACTGATTATGCTTAGAACATGGCTGTGACTTTGACTCATGACAAGAGTTCCGCGGATCCACAAGAGCAGTTCCTACGCACCGTCAACACTCGAATTGCGGGAGGCGGGAGACTTGCGGCAACCGCGGCACCTCCTCGGGTTATTGTCGACGTGCGCGAGTTTCGAAGTGCCTTGCCTTCTCTGTTGCATGGCAATAACATGATCGTCATCCCCTGCCAACTGACAGTTGGGGACTATATTCTCACCCCGGACATTTGTGTAGAGCGCAAATCTATTCGCGATCTGATTGCCTCGCTGCGCAATGGCCGTCTTTACAACCAGGCTGAAACCATGATTCAGCATTACAAGACACCACTCTTGTTGATTGAATTCGACCAGAACAAATCCTTCACCTTTGATGCCTTTGCAACAATCTCGACCGGAACGACTTTCTTGACTGACTATGGCTTCTCGTCCACAGGCCAAGCCACCAGCTCTAGCACCAGCGCTCACACCAATCCCTCGAATCCAAAATCCGCGCAGCACTTGATCGTCCTCTTGACACTCGCTTTCCCTCGCCTGAAAATCATCTGGTCGTCGTCCCCCTATCAGACGGCGGAGATCTTTGCGGAGCTCAAGAAGAATGCTGCAGAGCCCGACCCTCTCCGCGCGGTTCAGATCGGTCTCGATATGGACATCACAGGGCCTTCTGGAGATCTCATGGCCGCAACTGGTATTGAGCATCGCATATTCAATCAACTGCCGCAGGATATGCTTCGAGCCGTGCCAGGAGTCACACCGAAGGCACTCGACCGACTTATTCTCGAAACGGAGAATTTACACGAAATTGCGAACATGAGCGTGGAGCAGTTGGATCCAATTGTTGGAAAAGAAGCAGCACGAAAGATTGTAGCCTTTTTCCGGAAAAGTGTGTTTGATGATTGAACGGTGATGACTATAAACCAAAGGATCGGCTGTAGCTATATCGGGGGTCTCGGCAACCCGGGCAACTAAAGCTTGTTGTACCATATCCATAACGAGTCCAGCAACTCCAAAAATAGTCACCAGCCCAATCTAGATCTGCAACGCTGGACGTACCTGATAGTACTCAGCATCAATCGGCTACCTGACATCCAACCTGGGCCTCTCTCGCTCCACTCGTGTGGTTTGAAATTGGCCCAGATGCAAACATAAAATGACGACGACCCTGTCTCAAGTTGTGCATCGCCACTAGATCTGTGCCATCAGTGTCTGCAGGATGGGTCCCATCAAAGACGACACCCTGTGAGGGAAGATCTTCTGGGGCGCAGATCGTCCCAAATGAGGACGTACGCAAGGGGCCCACAAAATATGGGCCTCTCTCGGTGGTCTCTCACTGCCCCAGACTCTCTGGCAGCGAGGAAGAGCCCAACTTAATTTGCGCTTCCTTTAGCAACGCTTCGGGTCTCAGAGGGTACGCTTGACCTTCAGATCTCTCTCTTTCTCTTTTGAATTGCTTGCATTCTCATTCAAGGATGCGTGTGGACCTTGAATTGGCCCTATTAAGCTCAGTCGCATGGGCGGCCGCTGTTGATGTCAACAAGAATGTCGGAGATTTGGAGCCATGTGCGCGGGTCGCCGACTTGGTAGCAGATGCCAATGCGAGTCAGCGTACGTGCTACACTATGAAAACCAGTGCCTGCTCAGTGAATTGACCTTTGCAGTGACACCTAGAGTGCCTTATGATTTGGCACAGAAATGTTTGATGTCAATGCCGTTCGAGTCGGCTCGTGCATTGGCCTTTTTGGACGAGGCCCGGAAGTACCTCCAATTCCAGTCTACGGTCGATATCCTGAAATGTACAGAAATGATACTCCAGATGTTTAGATCAAGATAGCATCAGCTGACCCAGCACTTTAGCTCCGCCTCCTGGATATACGCAACCATCTACAGATCTCCTCGGAGGCATCGACACAATCATCGAAAAGGCCAGCAACGATGGATACGCGAGTCAATTCGAAATGGATCTCGAAGTGACTGATCTAGTCAAGTCAGCACATGACGGTCACTTGGTCTTTCAGTTGTGCTCTCAATCCATTTTTGACCATGTCATTGACATGCCACTTGTATCCATTTCGCCTGATGGGCTGAGACTACCAGAGGTGTACACTTTAAGTATGTTCTGGCACTGAGACTTGGCGGAGACGCCGCTAATCATCAATAGATGACGCAAGAATGCTGCAAGACAGTTCGGCAGATGTTGCTCCTGTGAGAGAGATCAACGGCACCGATGCAGCCGACTTTCTGGCAAGATATGCCTCTGGTCAAAGTCTGCAAGATGCTGATGCGCAGTAAGTCTCTTCACTCCACGGACCAAGCTGCTTTCTTCTAACAATATAGGTACAATCGGATCTTCCCCGCGGTAGCCCGCAACTTTACCAACACTCCCACAGACCCTAATGGAATCTGGTACCGAACAGGTGATTGGAGCGAGGGTTCCCTCTTTACTCTGACGTTTGGCAATGGAACTACACAGACAATCGAGAAGACAGCCATTCCAAGAGAGAGGCTTTTCGCCTACCAAAATGGCACGAAATTGTACAGTGGTCATTGCATTCCGCGGGGACTTCCCACGGCCAAAGCTGCCATCTCAACCGAGCCTGAGGAGGCTTCCTCCATACCTGGACTGCCAGAGACAGAATGGCGTAACTCCGCTAACACTATGGCTGGATATTTCTCAAACATGACCGACTTAGAAGAGACCGCGGTTATGTTTTTGCCTTCGTTCGCATCCAGTCCAGGGGAGGCAGCGCAGATCGCAGTCAATTTTCTACAAAAGGCCGCCGCTGCAGGAAAGAAGAATGTTGTGATCGATGTGTCTTCGAATCCAGGAGGCTATCTTTCATATGGCCTCGATCTCGTTCGTATCTTTTTCCCGAATTCCTTCCCTTACACCGCAACAAGATACCGAGCCCACGATGCCGCAAAGTACCTCACGAAGGCTTTTGCTGGCTCCGACACTCGAGACCCCAGCAACCCGTTCGCGTACAAGGAGATGGTTGGTCCGGATCAGGAGAGCAGTTTCAGCTCCTGGCAAGATCTCTATGGGCCTGAGGAAGTACTAGGTAGCCTTTCGTCGGCCCTTTTGGCAAACTTCAATTACTCTGCCACTTCCACAGCAACTTACCCGATCAATGGATATGGATCCATTCCTTTGATCCCGAAAAAATCCCTCTTCCCAGCTGACAAGATCGCCATCGTGAGTGATGCTACCGGCCCCATCCCATTCCCCATTTAACCACCCCGCACAGGCCCAACTCAAACAGAAAAGAGCTAATCCAACACCCATCTACTAGATCACAGATGGGGACTGTGCTTCAACATGCGCCCTCTTTGTCAGGCTCATGAAACGTCAGGGCGTACGCACCATCGCCTTTGGTGGCCGTCCCAGTGAATCCCCAATGCAGGGAGTAGGTGGTGTCAAAGGTGGCCAATCCCTGGGAATCAACTACATCAACGCCTACATCCAGCAAGCCAACCAACTCATTCTCGAATCGTTGAATACCTCATCCCCTCTTTTGACTGCCGAGGAATGGAAACAGTTCAATGAGTCCAGTCCCGGGACGCAGATATCCTTCGCATGGAGTGGAAACGTCAACTTACGGAATGAATATGACCCCGACGATGATCAAACGCCGCTCCAGTTCAAGTATGAAGCGGCGGAATGTCGCCGCTTCTACACCCTTGAGAATTATTTACAGCGGGAAACGGTGTGGAGGGATGCAGCCCAGTCAATGTTCGGAGATGGAGGGTGCGTGAAGGGTTCAATGAATGGATAAGAATGCTTGGGTGCATTACAATTTCATGAAATGTTTGTTGTAATACAGGACCGGAGGAATGGCCTGTCTCGAATGGAATAGTCGAGAGTCTGACTTCTTGTTTTTGTTCTCTTGCTGATGCACCTCTTTCCGTACGTCCTTGAGCTCCAGCTGAGACTTCGAGGCAGGACTCGTTTCTGATTTCAATCCGAGAGACTTCTTGAAAATGATTGATGAAGTGACAGTGAGCGAGGAATGACTCCAGCTGAGACTATTGATACACTACATTGGAAGAAAGGCGATATTTTCAATTCTCATGACCCTTTTTTTTCGTAACATCTATTACTTGAAAAAGAACAAAGAAAATAGAAAAAGAAAAAAAAAAGGCAAAGCTGAACAGAGTGAGGTACATAGCATGCAATGCAATGTAAGGCAACCCACACGCAATTTCATCATGCGTGGTGCCACCAACTTTTTTTGGGCTCTGTAAGCATGACCCCGGAGAATTTTTAAGAAACAGACATTGGACTGTACGACGTGCGCCTGCGCAGACCACATCGGTAAAACATGCAAAACCATTGGAGGCCTTTTGATCGCCGGTGTCTTTCGTACCCTGGTTCGTTGTCGCGTCGTCGCCAAGAAGGAGAGAAGCTTCTCCTTCGCCTCCAGACAGAGCCGTGGTGAGATTGATGTCAAAAGGCTCAAAAAGATGACATAAAAATCTTTCAGTCAAGCGCACAAGACAATTCAGTCCACTTGAAAAAGACTGAAAGATGTCGGATTCAAAGCCTCGGTGAAAGCACATGAACCGACCACGGCGGTGTAGAAGGAGGGTGGCGGAACTTGAAGAGCAGCGTAGCATAGGAGTTCTTGCATGGCGCTCTTGCAGGGTAGAGAGCACCGGGCTCTAGGAGGGAAGGGTGAGCTTAGAGCTCGTCGACATCGATTTCCTTCTCGTCTTCGCTCTCGCGGTCCTCGTCGAACTCGACGTTGTCCTCGAAGCCCTCGTTGCCGAAGTTGTCGGTCTCGTTGATCTTGGCGTGCTCGGGCAGCTCACCGTAGGCCTTCAGACTACGGGCCTCGTCGGCGGTGTACTTCATGATAACATCGCCCTTCTCATCCTGATAATCACGGAGGGAGAGAAGAATGATATCACCCTGGTTGATCCAGACCTTCTTGCGAAGCTTGCCACGAATGTGGGCCAGGCGCTTCTCGCCATCGAAGCAGAGAGCCTCCAGACGACCGTTGCCGAGCATCTTGACGACCTGCGCGTACTCCTGACCGTCCTCCTTGAAGACGAGCTCGCGCTTCTCGTTGTCGTTCTCGTTCTTACCACGACGACGGTTCTTACCGCCCTGTTGATGAAGCAGTCAGTATGTGTCTCGAAACCAAGCATTTCTGCCCAAGAGGAAAAAGCGACGCGATAGAAAAAAAAAAGAATGATATTTTGCCACTTCCATCGAACAAGGTCGCTCGCGAGCGACCTTGTCAAACTGACGATGGTGGGGTGGCACATTCCAACAAGAGGGGCTGAATATTTTGCGCACTAACCTTTCCCTTATTCTTGGGCATGACGGCGAGTCTGGTTGTTCGGTTTTCGCCTTAGAAGAAGTTGTGCTCCCTCGGTGACTCTGCGTCAAATGAAGACGTAGAAATAAAGACGTGGATTTCCCCAGAGAGTCTGGTAGAGGGATGAGGGAAAGAGTGATGGTGGGGGAGGGATCTGTGCCAATATAACACGGATCAAACCTGCTGCTTAGCTAATCAGGCACAAAGACTCAGTCTTAGTCTCTCGGGCTGCCTTCGACGCGGCGTCAAAGCCTGAAATTGAAGGCGCTCATACGTCACCGCCCCATCCAGTTCTCGGCAAAAAAAAAAGTGTGTGATGAAGTCAGGAGCGGAAGACGTGATACGCAGCGCCGCAGGTGTTTCTGGAATCTTGTTCTAACCCTGAATCGGGTCTAGTCTCTGTGCTCATGCTAAAGTTTTGTGTGTCCTACAAATCGAGGGTGGGAGACTTTTTGAACAGGTGTTTTCGAGACCATCTTCACGCTCCTTTCCAGCTGTGTCGCAGAGTCCCCCCCAGTAAGCGCAAAGGCACCTGACCAAAACACAACCTCAACTTTCCCGCCTGTCTTCGATGCCTCGATGCGATCGGCCAATTCTCGCTTTTTTTTCGCTATGATCTCGATACAACACACGAGCGCAAGATATCTACGCCTCTGTCTGGCGACTCATAGCCCCAGTACCCTTGCTCTGCCAGAATGAAGTTCTCCTCATCCACGAGTACCCTCCTGCTTCGATACACCTCCGATCATGTGGTGCCTCCTGTGGCACAACGCTACCTGGGCTCACCCGTACACCCGATTCGTCCCAAGATTGCATACATGTACGCGAATCGCGATCCAACAACCCTTTGGTGGCGAGTCTCTGTCTCGCATCTGAACCAGTTCAAACGAACGGTGCGATCCTGGTGTGCGCGGCGAGCGCGCATGGCGTTCCAAGAGTCCTTGAAACGACAGGGATTCGACAGGTTAGGTCGGTCGACGTCTAGCAGCACTTGGAGTCAAAAGCAACCTCTACTCGGGTCTCTGGAGCTCACACTACGTCCTGCTTGTCTCCATCAAAGTTTCGAGGCCTTGCAGAAAGACACTGACTTTCTCTTGAAAGGCATCCTCAAGCATCGAGAGAGGAGCAATGACCGCAACCAAAATCGGTAGCAGGTCATCTGGACCTTTTTGGTGATTGTCATCGTCGGAAACCTGCTTTTTAGTGTACAGCATTACTTTGTAATTTAGCGCTTACAATTTGTGCATATGGATTTGTATATTAGGGGCGAAACAATCATCGCATGGCGCTGGGGCAAATGGCGAGGCGGTGCATTATACCATGATCTTTTTGATTCTTGAGGGCACATTTTGTCCTCATTTTATCCTAATGGACTCTCCACTTGTGAACTGACAAAAACTCTCGGTCAATTCAAACAAATTTCGGCGTGGTCAAAGGTCCAGGAAAATGATGTAAACATGGTTGCCCAGTTGGGAGGTCTGGATTCTTGGGTCGCAGCCATAAACTAAAAGCTCCCGAGGCCTCGCGCCTCGCTAAGTGTCGATCTGGGCGGCAGCCAACGGAGCTTTGATCCTCCAGACTCACATCCGACGACGGACTCTTGGAACATTCTGTCCTTGCATTTTCAGATCATCATGCTGGTCTCATTGACTGTTGGCAAGGTCGACGCAGGTGTCGCCGTCCTCTTGACTGAGGATAACCGCCTGGTAAGCTCCCGAACCCCTGGTGCCTGAAGACCCAAAACATGGACACTTCTTGTCTTGCCATGGCCGCGCCCCCCTCTCCCGACGCCATTGTGCTGGCGCCATTGACAACCGGCGAGACCATATCGACTAATCCTGACGGTTGATCATCTAGATTGAATTCCCTTCTGTTCTTCTTCCCAACGGGATCGCCTCTGGCAGCATCGTGGATATCACCGTCGCGCGCAACCACGCAGCCGAGTCAGCCAATGCATCCGCCTTTCAAAGTCTCCAGAAACGAATCCTGAATACCTACGGTGTGAAGACGCCTTCACCTCCTGTCCTGCGTCTGCGAAATGCCACGCAGACCTCGCTTGTCCTGGAATGGGATCCCATCGACCTGGCCACGGCCTCCCTGAAATCGCTGTCTCTATACCGCAACGGCTCCAAGGCTGGGTCGATACCCCGCCCCCTCGAAACGCGTAGCACCAAGATCAGCGGACTGGCGGTCCATCACGAGTATACGTTCCATCTCGTCTTGCGCACAACAGCCGGCACCTATCAGTCGGAGAAATTGACGTGCCGGACGCACAAGATGACCGATCTGTCCGGTATCACGGTGACTGCGGGGGTTCTGGATCCTCAGCGCAAGGAGGCTCTCGGCCACGCATTGGACCGTATCGGAGGCAAGCTGATCGATTCCGTACGCATCGATACGACCCACTTTGTGTGCTCAGAGGGACGGGGTCCGCTGTGGGAGAAGGCCGTGGAGATGAATATCCCCGTGGTGGTGCCCGAGTGGGTGGACGCATGCGAGTCCGAGGGTACCATTGTCGGTGTTCGGGATTACTATCTGAACGCAGACCCGAAGGCGCGTAAGCTCGGTACACTCCATGGCTCTCACCAGCGCACAACTTCAACCATGTCGACAACGTCTACCGTCAACCCTGGCCGTCCTAGCCTGCAGCCTCCTCCCATTCAAGAAGAAGGCCCGGCTCCGACTGAACCGCCTCTGACGCCGTTCCCGGGTGGCGACATGAGCGGTCAGCCGCAGGCAAAGGACGAAGAAGTGAGCTCGGAGGACGAGGCAGAGGTCCCTCCCCCGCCACCTCCCCCCAAGGATGAGGAGCAGTCTCCTCGGGAGACGGGGGAGAGTGAACCCAGCGAGAAGAGTAGTCCAGAGTCCGAGAGGGAAGACAAGGATTCGAATCAAGAACATACCCTTCCGCAGCACATGCCCGAGGGTGATGAAGAACCAGCCGGCAAAGGCAAAGAAGGCGAGGAAGATTTCAATGAAGTCCCCCTCTGAGTGCGGCCCCATGCTTGTTCATCTGTCCCGATACGGCACGACTACGATTATGCTTCCTTGATTTTCTGGCTACTGAGTTAGGGCGTCTTTCGATTGAATCCATTGGGGCTTCTTCTTCACGGCATTCGATGCTCACCCTGGTGTCTGTTCCTTTCTAGCTTATTTGTACAGTAGAGACTAGAGAGTCTTCTCGCGACAACTAATTAATAGCGTTTGTATCTTTATGATTGGAAACAATCAAGATGGAGACAGGGAGGGTTACTCTATGTTACCGAGAGAGTTTGTCATTCTATGGGATATCTATCATCAAGCGTCATAACGAAATACACAATATCCACACCGGACATGGGGTCACCAGTCACATACAGAACAGGGGGGGGCACGATTTCAAAAGTGAAGAAGGGAAAGGCTTCCACGAGGGATGCAATGGATCACGCGCTATGCAGTTGAGATTCTACCCGTGAGTGAAGTCACGGACTTACAGTACGTTGCGTACGACGTCGTCAATGGCCTGGGCGACGTAGGCGACGTTCTTCTTACTCACTGCAGTCATTTGATTAGCGTGTGTTCGGAAGAGGAGAGAAAGAGGAAAGCGGAACGGGAGCGAGACTTACAGCCACTGATGGAGGCACGACCCGACTTGAGCAGGTAGACGTGATACTTGTCCTTGAGCGCATAGACTTGCTTCGGGCTAAGTCCGGTGTACGAAAACATGCCGTTCTAGATCGATTCGATTTAAGTGAGTCGTCCAGATCAGATGAGGTCGGGGGATGTACGAGTCAACTTACCTGCTGAATGATGTGCTCCCAAGTCCCGGGAGTCTTCAAGCGAGTGAGTTCGTCGTAAAGGGCCTGTCGCATAGACTTGATCCGGGAACTCATCACCTGCAGGTCCCTGTGCCACTGAGCCACCAGGTCGTCGTTGGTCAAGATCTTCTTGACAATGCTGCAGCCGATGCGAGGACCCATGGAGAACTCGCCACGGATGAGATGGCAAAGGTTGTTCACAATCACATCTCGAATCGAGGTTGCGCTACGGTTCGTCACGTAGTGGTACGCGCCCACGCGCTGTCCGTAGAGACCAAAGTTCTTGGAGAAACTCTGAGCCACGCACATCTCCATGTCGGGCTTGTTGTTGAAGAAGTAGCGCACCGCCCAGGCATCCTCCTCGACGGAGCCCGAGGCAAAGCCCTGGTAGGCCGAGTCGAAGAAGGGGAAGAGCTTCTTCCGTTCGCACAGGTCGGCGATGGCGATCCACTGCTCCTTGTTCGGGTCCAGACCGGTGGGGTTGTGTGCGCACGCGTGCAGCAGCACCACGTCTCCCTCCTGGGCCTCGCTCTCCAGCGTCGACATCATACCGTCAAAGTCGAAGGATCTCGTCGCCGCATGGTAGTAAGGGTAAGTCTTGCGTGGCACGCCGGCCAATTCCCAGATGGTCATGTGGTTGGCCCAGGATGGGTTCGACAGCCAGACGGTTGGGGGCTTCATATGGTGAGCGAGGAACAAGGCACCCAGGTGATTGGCACCAGTGCCCGCCACCGTCTGAACAGTCGCAATGCGTGCCTTGGCAGACTCTTCACTAGCTTCGCCCGTGAAGCCGAACATCAGATCCCGCGCAATAGGTAGGAAGGGCTTGTCTCCCTCAATCGCGGTGTATTCATGTCTCATAAGATCGTCCTCTTCCGCCAACTCTTGCTCCGCTCTCTGGACCACCGGCAAGGGCCAGGGCTTCCCATCGTCGGTTCGGTAGACACCGACACCCAGACTGACTTTTTGGGGGTAAGTATCGGCAAAGTATGCGGCGTTGAGGGCAAAGATCTCGTCGGGAGGCACGGGAGCCACGTTCAGGCGAGTTGGGACAGGCTTGGCCATTTTGATTTTGTCTGGTGTGGAGAGATCGAAAGACTTGAGGAAAAGAAAAAAAAGGGGGGGGGAAGAAAAGGGTCAGAGAAAGGTTGCTCTTCTAGTCGGCACAAGCGATCGGCTTCCGGGGTGAGGAATTGAAGAATTGTATGCAGACTATAAGTTTAACACTAGGCCGGGGGAGGGGTGTCCTGGGGAACAAATAGATCGAGGCTGACTCAATGCCGATATCGCCGAGCTCCATGGAATCCGTGGACTTTTTTTTTTCCTTTTGCCTTTGTTTTTTCCTGCTTTTTCTTTTTTTTTTCCCCTTCTTGGCCCGAACGGGAAGTGCCGCTTACGAGCGGAACCCCCGTTTCCCCAGCATCTTCGAGTCCCAGACAGACTGCCCTCGTCACCGAAGACTGTCACGAGGGCTCAAACTGCCGTCAATAGCCTTTTCAATGATGATGGGCGATGAGGCCGATGGCTCATTTTGGCAACCATCGATCTCAATCCGAGGTAAAGGCTAGAGCAAACCTGTCCATTGCTCGTCTCCGGCAAGGGCTTCGCACGTCACCACCGATTCAGTCTAGGTTCGTCGGTAACCGAGTGCACGCTGACTATGTTGACAAACCAGGTTGCAGATGTTGCCCATCGTACCCTGCGTGCTGCTTTTCTCTCAACCAATGGTAGTTCCATTATCATGTCGCAGGTGCTCAACAAGGCATCTGTGAGTTCTGTGGTCTCGCAGTCGAGATGACGGATCAGATTTAAAGATTCGTGGCGCTCGGCGCATGCAGGCGGACCCCCGACCTTATTACACCACAAATGCCGGGAGGTCTGAGGGCGAAAGTGAACCCCAAGCATACGTCAGTTCTCAGAGATGGCAATCCATCCTTCATAAGGTAGTCCATGTTCCATCGTATAAAGGTATCATTTTGGGATGCGACCCTCAAAGTACTTTTTTAGAATCTGGTGTGTAAAGTACCTATATCAAGGCACTTCTCAACACATGGCACGGAATGGGCCTCTCGGTCTTGACGGACGGTATATGCTACGTTGTTGCTGGAGATCCTATTTGGACACCATGCATACCTGGAGGTAGGTTCTACCGACTAGGATAGTCCATCACCTAGCGCATGAATTCACTTGAGTTATATTCACTTTCTTCTCAAGTCTTGGTCTCAGCTACTATGTACCTCTTGTGACCTCTTATGCAAGTTTCCCCGAAACACTGCATAAGAGTGATCCTCACGGGTTGACCAACCTCACGAATGAAATCTAAATTTCTGCCCACCACTTGCAAGGATGCGTTGCACATTGGTAGGGTAGGTTGGAGGCAAGCTGATTGTTCCTTTGCCCGAGGATGTTCACTGAAGCGCCCGTCAGAATTGATCATGAGAATGCACCCAACATCACCAAGATGTTCCCTATTCAGTGGCAAAGGCACCTAAACGGCTCGATCGCGGAATGTGCATGCCGCAGAGGAGAGAAGCAGATCCGAGCGGCAAGTGGGTCAGATCCGATCAGAGCGCAGGGAATCAAAGAGAGTCACAATCTAAAGGGAATCAACCATCATGGTCTACTTACGGCTCGTTTTGAATGCGGACGGAGACTTCATCGGTTACTCAAAAGCGAGACCTGTCGCAGTCGGTGATGATCCCCGTCTCCATCAATCTCAGGATGGACGTACAACCCGTCCGTTGAAGGTACACTACCGGCGGTAAATTCACCGAAATAGAGGAGATTCGAGGGGACGCTCCTCGAGATACGACGGAATTGAAGATAAACGTCACGACACCCATCCAATTAAAAGAAATGGACATTCACCTGACCCCCGCGTTGCTCCTGGATCCTCATGAATCTCCTAACCAATCGGACAACAAATTCGCAAGAGCTCCGGCCCCTTCTGGATGAGCACCGCAACCAAATGGATTCATCATCCGGAAATACCTCTCGCGCCCGGAAATGTCGCACATTTCCGTCTCATATATAATGAGGATAGCTTGGTCGACGACTTTTCCCATCCGATTGACACATTACAACTCCTGCAATTGATCATGGCCCGAGACATCCCTCACGCACTCGCAGACGATCCAGCGCTGCACCAGTGGCGAGCTCCCCAGCTCCTCCAGCCGCTACACAACAGTATTCCTCCGGAGCTGCTGCCGAGATTTGACCCAGTTTTTGTTGAGCACTACAACAAAAACAATGCAGGACGACTACACACCCACGAAGTGCCTATCGAAGATTTCCGAAAGGACCCCGCTCGTTATACGACCTCATATGGCCGCGCAACTGGCCCAGACGTCCATAGTATCTCGGAGCAAAAATGTCCCGTGAAGGGAGGAGAAATCACTATTCGAATCTTTGAGCCAGCGCCCAAGCTGGATGCACAGGGTCAACCCAAGAAGAGAGCAGCATATATTAATTTCCATGGGGGTGGCTGGGTCTTTGGAGGCCTGGGGTATGACCATGACTTTTGTAAGAGACTGGTTCATGAGCTCGACGGCGATCTGGTCGCCTTTGATGTGGACTACCGACTGGCACCCGAGCATCCTTATCCGGTCCCGGTGGATGACTGCTGGGCCGCGTTCAACTGGGTAAGACGCATTCAGAGAAACGGATTTGCGAGCTGGAAAAGAGCTCTTTGGAGGAAAAAGAAAACAAACAAGCTAACCGTGCCGGCTGAATGACCTTAGATCCGGTCCCAAAAAGCCGACGAGTTCAATCTGGATGTGAACAGATTTGCCGTCGGCGGCGTCTCCGCGGGAGGCCATCTCAGCGCGGTGGTGGCCCATCTCTGTCGCGACGAGAAGATCCCCTTGCGACTCCAAGTCTTGACCGTTCCAGCCTGTGATCTGCATAGTTCATTCACCCCCGAGGGCCAATTTGATCGCGCAAACACTCCCTATCCATCTTACCGGGAGATGGAATTTACACCCTTACTACCAGTGGCCCGAATGGAGTATTTCCATCGGCATTTCCTGGGTGTGCCGCGACCAGCTCGGTTCAAAGATGTGAGTTGTGAGCGAATTAATGTGGATGAGACCCTTGGATTCACTTATACTGATCTCTTGGTGCCATGCCAGGACTGGAAAATTTCGCCCATGTTTGCGCCCAATTTCACCAACCTGGCGCCGGCGCTGGTTTCGACGGCGGAAATGGATCCGCTGCGTGACGAGGGTGAAGCGTACGCCGACAAGCTAGAAGCCGCTGGCAATCGCGTCGTGAAGCATCGGTACCTGGGCGCTCCTCATACCTTTGCCAGCCTCGATGGCATCCTCAAGGCTGGTCGCCAGTACAATGAGAGGGTTATTGCAATGATGAAGCAAGAAGTGTTGGGATAGAGATGGCCTATGGGGCTCTGGCCCGGGACGATTAGGTATCAAACTGATATTCACCATGACCGGGCAGAAACAGAAATTATCGCAGGCATCCATACCAATTTTCCGTCCACTGGTATTGTACATCTGCAGATGTGTGTGAATGCGCTGTACCTGACCGCTCCAATTCAATGAAAGTTGCACCGTTGTAGGACGGGACCGGTAGAAAAATAGTATGCCAGTCTAGCTTTAGTGGGCATATGAAAGCCGGGCCGAGGTCTTGTTCAACAATTGCAGAAGCTGGACGGTGGTTTACCATCCTACGCATTGTAAACATAACTACTTGCACTGTAAACCATATCAGTAGAAGAGGATGAAGGAGTCAACTGCCTTAACCAAATAGCCAGACGGACTGGAAACGGTCCCCGGGTCAAGGCTGTATTGGAAGGTACAAACCCGAAAAGAAACGCTTCTCATCTTCTCAAGACTCAGCGGGCCAATCAGGTGAGCAATTAGCCTTTTGGTGTCCCTGATACTGGAACGTCTCGAGCGATTTGAGAAAATTGACAGTTTACTCATGATCTTTATGCGCGAAAATCACAGAGTTGATTGGATATGTCTAGACGTAGAATTTGAATGATACCTTTGCTGAACTGAAATGCCCGGATAAGATATATAACTTCATGGTCCTCTCAGTACCTGAGCCTGTTCGTCCTCGATCTTCAACGCCGGACAGGCAATTCTAATGATGTCGATGTAGATGGTATCTCACAACCACCCGCGGATACATGAGAGCCGGAGTTCTCGTGGAATATTTAGGAAGAGGTTGTTGACGCGTGCTCCGTGCACAGCTTCACCGAGAGTGAACCTGGCCATGGCCCATCAGAATGCTGAATGTGAATGATGCAAATGATAGCCGCTAGATTTGAGACTGAAACAAGCTGCGCAAATGCAAGATTCAAGTAAAGAGCCACACGTTCTGCTTACTAGAGTGTCCTCCTCTCGTCCGGCCAAAGTCCATGGAAATCTGGAAATTTGCATGTAAACATTGTTACCTGGTCTTACCAAAGTATACCGGAAAAATACAGCGATCACAGAGCACATTACCGGCAACGAGCATCAGGATGAGCGGCTGTTCGGTCATGCGGATACCGGGAAGTTTCGGCTGAAGTCATCGGAGTCGCGAGGCCATTCTGGACTTTTTGTTTCAATCCCTTCTTCCTTCTCCAAGGAGACTCACGCTCCCAATTCCTCATTGACCCATCTTGAACGGTCTCGGAACAAGCCAATTGATCTGGCTGCTACACATCCCATTCCCTCATTTCTCCTCTCCCGGTCCATCCACGGTCACAATGAACCCTACCGCGTCCCGAGCCGCGGTGCGCTCGATGGTCAGCATGACACATGCGGCCAGAGCTGCCAACCCCGCAGCCCGCAGTGTTTTGTCGGTTGCAACTCGCTCGCCGTTTGCTAGCCGGGCCTTGAGCTCCAATAGCCGTCTCGGTGGACAATTCCCCCGCCTTCAGCTTCTCAACACCAACAAGCGATCCTTCAGCACGACCCTCAACATGGTGAGAATCGAGATGCCACCGGACGCGTTGCGACAGCGGCCCAGCTTCACGGGGACTGACGTTGTGGAATTCTAGTCTACTGCTCCCCGCACTGAAAGCGATGCCTTTGGCGAGATCCAGGTAAGCTCCCGAGATGGACATCGAGCAGGGTTGCCCCGCCGAGGAGGATGTTTTTCTCCATCGCAATGCTCACGTCTGCCCTGTTGTGATGATTAGGTTCCCGGCGACAAGTACTGGGGTGCCCAGACTCAGCGGTAAGCCGACCTTCCCAATTGAAAGCGCGATAGCACACGAAAGGCTGACATGAAGAGTCCGGATGTTCAGCTCGCTCGGCAACTTTGACATCAACCAGCCTCAGGATCGTATGCCTCCTCCCGTGGTCAAGGCCTTTGGTATCCTGAAGGGCGCCGCTGCCACCGTCAACATGAAGTATGGCCTGGGTAAGTAGCAGACGTTGATCCGATATCTCTCTCGTGGCCATGGTCGCTCAATGTGTCGGGTTGACTGACCTGTGTGCTCGCGCGTCGCTAGACCCCAAGATCGGCGAGGCCATCAAGCAGGCCGCCGCCGAGGTCGCCGAGGGCAAGCTGCTGGATCACTTCCCTCTGGTTGTCTGGCAGACCGGCTCTGGTACTCAGTCCAACATGAACTCCAACGAGGTGATCTCCAACCGCGCTATTGAGATTTTGGGTGGCACCAT
Source organism: Penicillium oxalicum (assembly GCF_001723175.1). Taxonomy (NCBI): domain Eukaryota; kingdom Fungi; phylum Ascomycota; class Eurotiomycetes; order Eurotiales; family Aspergillaceae; genus Penicillium; species Penicillium oxalicum. The sequence goes on from NC_064655.1 coordinate 654,757, forward strand.
GGGCAGCAAGAAGCCCGTCCACCCCAACGACCACGTTAACATGTCCGCCTCCTCCAACGACTCTTTCCCCACTGTCATGCACATCGCGGCCGTTCTCGAGCTCGAGAACACCCTTCTGCCGTCTCTCAAGAAGCTCCGCGACGCTCTGCAGGTCAAGGTTAACAAGTGGGAGAAGCTGATCAAGATCGGCCGTACCCACTTGCAGGATGCTACTCCCCTCACTCTGGGTCAGGAGTTCTCCGGCTACGTTGCTCAGCTGGACCGTAACATCGAGCGCGTTCAGGCTTCTCTCCCTCACCTCCGCTACCTCGCTCAGGGTGGTACTGCTGTGGGTACCGGTCTGAACACCTTCAAGGGCTTCGATGAGGCCGTCGCTGCCGAGATCAGCAAGATGACCGGCACCGAGTTCAAGACTGCGCCCAATAAGTTCGAGGTTCTGGCTGCCCACGACTCCATCGTCGAGGCCTCCGGTTCCCTCAACACCCTGGCCGGCTCCCTGTTCAAGATTGCGCAGGATGTGCGCTACCTCGGATCCGGTCCTCGCTGCGGTCTCGGCGAGCTGATCCTGCCCGAGAACGAGCCCGGCTCTTCCATCATGCCCGGCAAGGTCAACCCCACCCAGTGCGAGTCCCTGACCATGGTCTGCGCTCAGGTGATGGGTAACCACGTGGCTGCCACCATCGGTGGCATGAACGGTCAGTTTGAGCTGAACGTGTTCAAGCCCGTCATGATCCGCAACCTGCTCCACAGCGTGCGCATCCTGTCCGACGGCATGGACAGTTTCCGTGTGCACCTGGTCGAGGGTCTTGAGGCCAACGAGGAGCGCATCAACTCTCTCCTGCACGAGAGGTATGTTTTCTCCCCCTTCTTTCCTACTTGAGCCTTGCTTCGTCCTGGTCACCATTCTCTACTCGTACTGATTCATTCTTCTTCTCTCTCTAGTCTGATGTTGGTGACTTGTCTCAACCCCGTCATCGGTTACGACATGGCCTCCAAGGTTGCCAAGAACGCCCACAAGAAGGGAATCACCCTCAAGGAGAGTGCCATGGAGCTGAAGGCTCTGAGCTCCGAGGAGTTTGATCAGCACGTGCGTCCCGAGCTGATGCTGGCGCCCAAGGAGAAGAAATAGACGGATCGTCCCCGGGGGAAGTGGTGTGTGATCGACCTGCGTGTGTTTTGATAGAAGATCGAAAGTCTTGGTTTTGACTGTGTATTTTTGGCTGAAAAGAATATATCTCATCGACCGGTGCATGTCAATCATGCGGTAATATTTCTTCTCCATCCAACATCCTCTTCAGTCGTGTCGAGTGCGATCGACTGGGACTTGGTGGGGCAGCGGACGGGTTTAAAAATAGCCCCGATCCGCCTCTTCAGCCTCGTCGCCGCACAGCCCCTTCACTCATTTGGAGATGCGTACAATTTGAAGACCACTCGGACACGAGTGACGAATGTATACATCGGTACCGATGGGATAGTTCAAGCTTTCGCACATAGGCCCATTCATCCTGTTGCCAGTCTGGTCTATACTGCCTCGGACTAATAATCATGAAGTTGATGGAGTATGTACTATGTAACACATCCACACAGAAGATGGGTCGTCATTGAACTCCGAGTCCATCTGCGTCCCACATATCCAACTGTACAAGGATGCCAACAACATCGATGATGCTCTGCAGATGGAGGTTGGACCAGGTACCGATTTCCACAGGGTTTCCACCTTTTACCAGGTACCGCCCACCTGCTCGAACCACGGGACCGCCGACTCGAAACTCAGTCGGAACTTGAGAAACCCTTCACCTTCTGTATTTTTCTCCCTCTCGTGCGGCACCCTTTTCCTTTCTCTTTTTCTTCCTCGAAACATCAATTGCATACAGTTCATCCACAAGGTCACCTCCCCAGACACCTATACACATTGTCGTTTTTACAGGGTTTCGCATTGCTCGCTCTCACACTTGGTTGATCTCCCTTGCGCCAAACCCACCGTCTCGGTGCACGCCCCTCCCTGTCGAGTTCATCCACAGCAGCACTTACCACCTCCCTCCGATCCTTCCATCACTGGTCTGGATAGCCGATGCCGAGAGCCTGAGCCTGGCAGATCGACCCAGAGACAGAGAGAAGAGAGAGAGAGAGAGAGGATAAGAGAGTTTGCGACCAGTCTTTTGGGCAATTCTCCGTCTCCTGTTTCAAATCTGGCCGCCCTCCACTCTCTTCGCTCCGACCCTTTTCTACACACATTCTTTCTTCATTTCAGTGGCGCTTCGACTATCGTTTAAACAACAATTGATCAACCATCGCCACATCATCATCTCGGACGTTCCCCTCTTACCACCGGCGTACAGGATTCAGCATACTTCTGTAGTAATAAACAACTGCACCCCAACGACACGATGACCACCCCCAGCCTGACGCCCACCACCATCTCCGCTCCCACCAAGCCCATCATGAACTCCACCGTCACTTCCGTCGACGCCGAAGAAGACGGTCCCCTCTTTTCCTCGTCGCTCATCTCTCCCGAAATCATCTCCATCCTCCCCACCGACTATACCATTCGGCCCCTGCGCCGCTCCGACTACCAGCGCGGCTACCTGGACGTCCTTCGCGTCCTGACCACCGTCGGCGACATCAGTGAGGAGGCGTGGAACCAGCGGTATGACTGGATCGCCTCCCGCAATGACGAGTACTATATGCTGGTGATTTGTGACGGACAGGACCGGATTGTCGGTACCGGCAGTCTGATCGTGGAGCGCAAATTTATTCACTCCCTGGGAATGGTGGGTCATATCGAGGATATTGCCGTGGAGAAGAACCAGCAGGGCAAGAAATTGGGCCTGCGGATCATTCAAGCTTTGGACTATGTTGCTGCGAAGGTTGGCTGTTATAAGGTGCGTTTCGGCTTTTCCCTGGCCTTTTTTCCCCCTCCTCTTCTCTTTCTCTTCTCTCCTCTCCTGATATTCCAATTGATGTGATTGCGCATGAACTGACACCAAACCACAGAGTATTCTCGACTGCTCCGAGGCCAATGAGGGCTTCTATGTCAAGTGTGGCTTCAAGCGGGCTGGTCTGGAGATGGCACACTACTATTGATGGGATTAGAGCATTCACTTCTAGATTCTGTCCATGCCGCCCTTGACGAAGCTGGTTGAGACATTGCGCAAACCGAAGGGAAAAAAAGACCTTGTACGCATACCAATCTTTGCACAGAAAAAAACACCGCCCTCCAGCAAGAGGCCTCACTTGTCAATGAGACGAGAAAAGAAGGGGGAAGGAAAAGCTCTATGGCGTGGTCACGCATGGCACAGTTCAAAGTCCTCACTTGCCTGGATAGACGTATTCGGTCGATCAGGACCCGGAACATAGGCATCACTTCTCTCACTTCCAACTTTTCAACTTTCTCTTTCTTTTTTTTCGGCATGTACAGTATTATTCGAAGTTCGCTTTCCTTTTGGAAATAAAGCTCGATGGTCAAGAGTCGACCTCGTGAAGCAAAGATCTTTCCTACCGATGACCTATTGATGGCAAAATACCCTTTGCTCCAAGACAATAATATATGTAAACGGGTCTACCTATCCACCTGTGCAAAATGCCCGGGCCCATGCCTGAACCTAACGAATCCCGAATCAAAGGTCTGTCTCTGCGGATGGGATGGATATTTACATAGGTCCCTCCAGCTCCCATCTAGCCAGCTCTCTGAAAGTATGAGGCTGAGCATCATATGGATCGACTTGGAGGCTTCCTTGAGCTACCTGCGCATAACTTAATATCCATATGTGGGCATGAGATGGGTATCATCTTGATCAGATTCCACTGGATACCTCCAACCACGGAGTTGTGTGACCAGTCCGCCTACAAGGATACCTACCTCTATAGACTTACGATACCTCGAGCAGAAAAGGAAATATGAGGAATGGGTCTTTTTCTTATCTTTTCATTTCTGGTGGCTTTTCTTTTTCTTTCTTTGCGTTCGGGGGGTTGGATTTGGTCTTGTAGCGGATAGTGGGGGGATTTTTTGTGTCTTTTTGGAAATTTTCGTGAGATTCCTTTATTCCCATTTCTTCTGCATAAAAACAAAGGTTCCAGAATCAAGGGAAGTAAAATTTGATTTTGGCCCGTAGCCCCCCTATCCTCATAAAAGGGACAGTTCGAACTCCAGCAACCCAGAGCTCCGCCAGTTCCATCATATCGCGAAACCGTCAACACGAATAGAAACAATGTAACACCTCTTTTCTCCCCGGGTTGGCCCCAGACGCACACAACATTCGTCTAGTTCTTCGTCGTCAGAGTCATAATTTAGCGGGACTTGGCGGCGACCTTGGGGGCGGAACCCTTGGCACCCTGCTTGGAGATGGTGCGACCACCCTTAGCAGCGCTGGCGGCGTTCTTGGCCTTGTCGGCCTTCTTGGCGGCGCTGGCAGCGGCCTTCTTCTCCTTGGCGTCCTTGATGGCCTGCTTGCGGGCAGCCTCACGGGCCTCGGGGCGCTGAGCACGGCGCTCCTTGATCTGCTCGAGGGAAGCACCGACGATAGCACGCTGGCTCTTCACAACGCGACGAGTGCGCTTCTTGGCAACCTCCTATAAAGTGATCAATCCGACCCGGTCAGTATTCCGCCTCGACTGAAAAAGAAGTTGCGATCCATGGTTTTTTTGGGGACCCCCATCGCCCGAGCTCCAAGTATCGAGCAATAGAGTGCGATTGCGATACATCCACCTCTTGCGCCGTCCGGGCCGTAGCTCGCAAACGTGAGGCGTGTGCCCCAGAGTGGTATGCACATCTTCGCTTGCTCGTTTGCGTTCATGACCCGTTCGACCGGAAAGCTCTCAGAAAGCGGGGTGGAAATGTGGACTTGGAGGTGGGTTGGTAACGGACCTCAGAGATACCCTTGCGGTGCTGGCGACGGAAGAGAACAGTCCAGGCAATGCGGCGGGGGTTCTTGCGCTGGAGGAAGAGCGACTCGGACTTGCCGTTCTGGAAGCGGAAGATCTTGCTGTCGCCACGGACGTACAGCTTACCCTAGTACATCCCAAAACATGAAGTGTTAGCGGACCCATCCAGATGACATCAAAATGTTGTCGCCCCTCTCCCGGTATATAGAATCGATTCGTGTGCCAATAATATAAGAGACGTGTACGGATCGGCGAACGAAAAAGACCGCGAAAGAAAAGCTGAAATCGAAAGATTGTCGAGCAGTCGCCATGTCGCAACACAAGGAGTCGTCCGCAGCATGTCCCCAATCCGTACACTTTTCATCATATATTGTCCTTTCCCCCCACACACAAATCGTCCAAGGATGGTAGGTTTTTTCTTTTTTAAATCAACGCACCTTGCCGGGGTAGATCTTCTGGCCGCTGAAAGAGTCGTCGTAGGTACGCATCTTGACGGTGGATGCGCTGACGAGGTGTCGGTTGGCGTTGGGTGATGTTCAAAAATCGGGGATCGCGGTGTTCTTCCTGGCTGGGTCCAATTGTGGTGCGCCTCGCTAAAGCGCGACACGTGATTTGTGCTGCCCTTTGGCGGTTGAGGAATGAGTCACGTGATGACAACCGGTCCGCAAGTGTGGGTGCGACGGCTCGGGCTCCCGCCTCCCGCGTTGCCGTCGACCTCGACTTGTACTCAGTGAGGTCACTCCTGCTGACTAAGCAACCGGATCGGAATGACTCCAGGACTCGACTGACTCGAGGCAACTTGAACGGACCTGTTGAACTGCACTTTGCAGAACTGGTCGTGGGACGTGGGGTCGAGAGGAGTCTTGTTTCTGGATGAATGGTCTGTTGGTTCAACATTGAGCGTTTCATGGAGGATGAACAGCTTCGTGGGTACTTGAAGCGCTTTCTATTCTGACCGTCCGGAGGTTCTCGAATCTTGATGCTCATCTTGCTTGTAATTGCATGGAGGGATCACCCAAGAGTGGGTCATTGAAAGCGATGAACGAAGGTCCCTCAAGTCTGAAGCTTAGTGACTTAGCGGGCTTCTGGAAGAAGCCCTGTGAGATACTTTGTACTCTTCGAATGATGACCTGGATATGTCGACCGGTCAAATGATAGACTCCTAAACCAGCCCCTAGACTTCCATTTCTACTATTTTGTCACTTTACACCAGCCCCATGCAATCTCTTCTCAACCCCCTCTGGTATCTGGTAGTACGAGATATCCGGTTGGATTTGGGGGGGGGGGGGGAAGGGGGGAACAGCAGCCCAATTCGACCGCGAAGAACACTAGATAGTAAGACATCAAGTTGTATCTTCCTGGCCATCACATATAAGCTCAGATGTTTCATTTCGTGATCAAAAGAAAGAGAAAGGAAGAAAAAAACCACAATGTGAGCTTCTGATAACGGTGGGGTACCTGAGGGCTCGTAGGATGAACGACCAATTGATGGAATGCCCAACCTCAAGTGTATATGACGCATACCGTGCATCGTCAAAAGCGTGTCATACATCGTCGACCTACCTGGTCACTGCCGACGCTCGATCGAGGCATCAACTCCAAACAAAGGCTGGGCGGCACCCTTTGGGGCAACCGATATATTACTATTCAGAAAAGTCTTCCCTCCAGTCCCCGTCCAAGCTCTCGACACTCTTCTCGTCAGTCATCCTTCCCATCATCTCCCAATCTCTCCCATTCACAGGGAACCCCATCTTTCATCCACTCTCATCCCCGAAACACTCTTATACCTACCTGTGCAGACTCTGAAGAATGGGTGTCAACTGAATGCTGCTCAAGCTCAGCGTGATCATCGCATCATATCTCACGATTGTGGTGTTGCTCCTGGCCATCAGAATCGATGATGCGGCCCACAGCCCATTCCTCAACTTCCTCTGGATTTCCGCTCTGATATCCAGTGTCTGTCTCTCATTTCCCTTCTTTGCATGGACTCTGGTGAGTTTCCAATAACTCTCATCTGGGGCACCACCTCACTTCTACATGGTCTCACTGTACTAACTCAACCTCAGGAACAATTTTTGCTCGAAGCATCGCCCGAGTCTGGTATCGATCTTGAAAGTCAATCCAGACGAGACGCGAATCTACGCTTTATCAACTGGTCGGTGGTCTCTCGGTCTCGTCGCTCCTCTTCTTTCGTCTCTTTTCCACCCATCGACCGGGCCTTGTTCGAAGTGAGTCTCTACGAGCCTGCGTCTTTCATGGTTGCAAAAGTCTACGATGACCATCCAGTTCCCACTGTGGATTTAGGTGCGTCCATGTCATCGGGATCCACACTGGCGGGAGCTCGAACTGAGTCCTAAAGTTGATGGGTGATGCTTGACTTGTTTTAAGCGTTCTTGGAAAAGGGGAAATGACTGTTTGTCTTCGTAGGTTACGTCTCTTGCTTCATCTTGTAATGTGAGTTGGCCCGTGCAATGAACAAAGGTGCAGTGAGACAAACCAAACCATGACACCGACTGTCTCTTTCTCGAAATGGATAAGACGTCGTAGACATTCAAGCTATGAGAGATGAAATCGTGCCATCGGCTTTATACATTTTACGTCATGGTTGACAAGTAGACTCCAGGCAGTGGTGAGACAAGCTACCACCGACCTTTCACCATGTCAGGCCTAGCTAGCCGCATGGTAATGTGTAATGGTGAATAGAGAGAGATTCCAGCGTATTTTCGGTAAGCCGGAAGTCCACCATATATTCCATATTTGGTCTTGATCATTCACACGCACCTGAACGAGTGGTTCTGTTTCCAGAACGTACTTATCAGGAAGCAGATAATCTTTGTAACCTGTCCAGCCCTATGTTGTGGTCAAAATGCGTCATAGCCCAAAAAAAAGTCTTTTCAATGGCAAGGAGGCAAAACTGACAGACGATCCAATCTAACATGTATTATTTTATCCAATTACTTTTACGCTGTATACAGGCATGCAGGAGCAGCTATTTATGTACATCCCAAGCACTATACATACACCCTTCCCCAATGAACGGTATTGAAGATCGTCCCTTCCTTTCCCTGGATTGTGAAAACTACCCAGAGTCCAAGCGCTCTAAGATCTAGTGGCACTTCTTCTCAGTAGGCTTCAGCAGAGTAAGAGAGTCACGAACGGATCCATCGCTACCGACAATGTACTCCCAGGTCAGGGCGGTAGAGTTGATAACGGTCAGTTTGCTGAATCCATAGTCCTCCTTGTTCAGGACGACAGTGATATTCTGCAAGTGCTGACCCTTGCTGAACTCACTGTGACTCTCCAGGTTACCGGCAGCGCCGTTGATCAGGTGGGTCATCGACTTTCCGGCGTTGGTGTAGAAGGTGTTGTTGTTGACCACCGAAGCAGTGTCAATAGTACCGTTGGTGCCGAGGGGGAAGAGTCGCTCGTACCAGTGAATGTGGCTGTTGAGATTGTTAGCGGCCCAGTCTCTTCGCCTGCAGCTTGCACTTGTCCAATGTCGGTCGTGACACTTACCCAGCGATATAAGCATCAACACCGTTCTCCAGCATCAGGGACTCGAACGCATCACGGAGGTTCTTCTGGTAACCTGAAGTGGCAGAGCTGTACATGGGGCGGTGGCCCATGACGATGACCCAAGGGGTCTTTTTGCGGTTCACACTCTCCAGGTCGTCCTTCAGCCACTGGTATTGCTCGTAAGCCTTGTTGTCGTTGACGCTGCCGTCCACATCACCGAAAGGACCACTATCGGTGATATACGTCTCGGGCTCCGTGGGGTGGGTCTCATTGCCCTTCACATCCTCAGCAAAGGACTTCTCAGGGCTCTTGGCAAAATCGGTCTCGCTGTTGATGGAGACGAAGTGGGCAAGACCGTAATCAAAAGAGTACCAGAAGTTACCGACGCCACCGGTTTCCTTGCCAGGCATGCGGAAACGGTGCTGGAAGGCAGTGAAGTTGCTATGTAGCGGTCAGTAAGCGCCATCAGAGACGGGGCCGTGAGGGACAGGCCAGTGATTCCCTTACCGTTGAGAAGGCGGGCAGCTGTAGTAGGTCAAAGCGCTCTTGGCGGTAGTGGTGTTGGGCTCGTTCTCGTTGAGATATGAGGTGAGAACATTGCCAGGACCGTCAAACTCGGCACAAGCTGCCTCGTGATTGCCAGGTAGAACCATGTAAGGAATCTTGGTGGTGATATCGCCCATCCACTGCTGCCAGAGATCCCAGTTGCTCTCGTACAGAACGCTCATGTCACCACCCTGAGGGCTGCCCTGGTTGGGGACTTCACCCTTGGGAAGAGGCTTCTTGTACTCATCGGGAATTGGGCCACTCCCGGGCAAGGCAGTGTCGGTACCGTTGTAGCAGACCGGCCAGTCATCCGCACAGGGCAGAATGCCAGAGTACCAGTCGTCAGCGTAACTGATGTCGCCGCCGTGCCAAGCAAAAGCAGTACCCTCCTTGGCAGCCTGCACCAAGTACTTGTGAGTACCTTGGGCATTGGTGTAGCCCATGTCGTTCAGCACAGCGACGCTGAACTTTTTGTCGTCACCAGCCTTTTGAGCGGTCTGGAAGCTCATCACCTCGGATTCGGTGGTACCATTGGCTGCAGTGATCTGGTAATAGTACGTCGTGCCAGCCTTGAGGTGGTCCAGAGAAACCTCATGGAAGAACTGACTGCACTGGGTGATGGCGGAGACTTGCGAGCAAGGCGGGGTGCGGTCATAACTGAGAAGAAGCATATCTCACTTTAGAAAAACAAAAAATCTTTCACCGGCTACATTTGCTAAGTGCCTGCTGGAAGTGTATGTACTCACGTATGCGACGAACCTGTCGCGCGCTTATCGAGCTTGTTCGGGTGCTTGCCCCATTTGATTTCCGGGGCGCGGCCCAGACCGAAGGGAGTCTGGTAGTGAATGTTGACGCCACGGGGAAGATATGAGAGCGAGATCACATTGACATTGTTGGTCGGGTTGGCGGAGGACGGCTTGACCGCAGGAGGTTCCACGAGACGAGGGAAGCCCTTGCCATTGCCATTGACGCTGGGGTCAACCCAATCACCGACCGGGACCGCAGGACCCTTGTATGGGTACTCTGTGTCAACCGTAGGACGGGCGTTGACAGCAGCAGTCAGCGCCAGCAAGACAGAAGCAGTGGTCGCCTTCATGATGAAGAGTAAGGAGGACTACCCTGAAAACTTTTCGAGGTCGTGCAAGGGGCGATCTCGAGACATACGACGGGATCGAGCTTTTATCTTGAACCAAGCTGAACCAAGCACTAGGGCGACGATAACAGTGCAGCCATTCCGAACAGGCTCTGCGGAGAAAATGTGCGCCTGCCCGCTGATAAGCGACCTGGATTGTTTCGTGGCGAATGATTCCACGTGCAGACAGACTCGGACACGATTGGCATCCTTCCGGGGGGGGTTCGTTGCTCAGAGAGACTAAACTCGAGAGGTTCTAGTCACGACCCCCCTGCTGGAGGTTAACTGTACCGATTCGGTCTCTCCAAACCGCGTGCCCTGAACAAGCCTGCAGGTGCCTCCAGCCCACGCTAAACCAAGCGAAGCAATGCCAAGCCACGCTACTGCCGGACTCCGCATGGAACCGGACCCGACCGCCACCACATGGGCCCCGTATCGGCAGGTGATTGGTGGATCTTTAAATAACGGAGCTTCGAGAGGTCCGAACTCTTTCACAAGGTTCTGGCACCTTCAGCGCCCAACTGTAGTCAAGTCTCTGTCCACCATCACTGGGATACCCAAAGGAACATACGACCGTCCAAAGGGGCGTGTGGTGGATTGAAGCGGAGCTAAGCACTGGCCAAGAAATATTATCTATTGGTCAGTTCTGATTCGTCCCTTGTACGGTCGGAAATTAGTGAATTGGCGCGACGCAACGGACCGGATCGGTGCTGCAGTTCGCCTATACGCATGCACAGTCCTGCACCCCTGCAGCTTCAATCTCTCCAGCTTCCAAGGTTATGCGATGCCCGACCGCTGTCACATCAGCCTCAATTCAGCTCAAATGGTCCCTGAGAAGTCGTAGATTTGAGGATCCTCGTGATCGGCCTAGCCGTGAGGTACGCATGTACTGTACCTTAGGTGATCCCTGGCTCGCAGGAATTGCCCCAGTCCACGTTTCCGCAAATACAGCGCCAGGTTTGATGCTAGATATGTTGTCGCCTAGCTCGGCTTCTCATTGGACCAACCAATACCTGCGTCTCAACTTCTCCAAAGTCCATCCAACATGGTACGAGGCAAAGCCGTGCGCTCTAGTTGAAGGTCCTCGGAATCCTTGTGTCCTGCCGCGACCATTTCATCCTGTCCATAGTGCACATGTCGCGGGCATTGTTATGGACCACTGTGGACTTCTTCATCATCCCAAATCAAAAATTGCCGTACAATTCAACACCTCACAGTCTCGCATGCCTACCGGGGCCAATAATTGAGCCCAAGAGTCACTGTTTTCCCCCAGTCAGGGCTTAAGGAACCTAAAAATGGTCCTAGAAATCTCCGACAGATGGGATATCATCCATTGAGAAACTGGTATTCGTGAACGGTCTCCTTTTCAAGTTGGGGTTGACGCCGGCACATGCTCTAGGCCCCAGATTTTTAGCCAATTGTGAGATTGACATGATACAAAGTGACGTCAACAAGGTACACTAACTTTGAAGCCGTTACCTCCCACTCAAGTGTATCCTCATATAGGAGCTACACCAAATGCACAGATATTCACGAAAGAGGAAGCTCTTCTAGGATTCTATCGTATTTGCTCAACGAACATTTAGGTCTTGGCACGTTCTGTGTATCGTTTTCGATCGACACTGACACTGATGCAGCCATGTATAATGGTAGTCGAAGGCACGTTGCCATTTCGTCATACCGATTTATGTGGGTTCGGCAATTTGAAGACTGGTGGATCTTGAATGAGGGCGGCATCTGTACCTTCTAAAGTTGCCCATGACTGGACAAAAACAGGCAGATTTGCTTTCCATGACCAAGCACTGCTTGAAAGTATTAGGATAGACCGCGCTTGAACAGTGATGGAGTTTTCGATTTCAACACCCAAGATCTAGAACTTGGAATCTTTTCTAGCTTCTTCACTTGCAATTTTGGAATACTTGAAACTTCTCTTGGACTGCGCACAAAACAGCCGACGCAACAGTCGTTACAGTGCTCTTCTCCCAAATCAAGTATAAGGTCATGATGCCTATTTTGAAACCGATCAAGAGATAAAAAGGCGCTACCGGGCTCCGAGTCGAAGATTCAGGGCGTTGAGATATTTTGCGGAACCAATCTGGAGACGATCTACTGCCCAAGTGCGACGGAATAACTTTTTCCCCGACGACGCGGCTTTTTTCCCGCGCCTGAGATCATCGGCATTTCCAGACAGCAAGAAATTATCGGTCAACGTGAGCGAAAGTGAGCGAAAGAGAGACATGCTCTCTCCATTGAAGCCGTCTGCTCCGTCGGCATCTCTCTTGCGTTTTCTTCGCTCCCAATCCGGCCTTGCCAGCCATGGCGTTTCGTGTCCGCGACCAAATTTACAATTGCCGTGTCCAAAGGCGCTGACGTCGTCCCGGAGAGCCTCGAATTTGGCTTACAGGAACCCTTGTCAAAGTCGCGCAACCTGGTCCGCGATGGCTTTGGCTCTGCAGCGCGCCTCGCCCTTGGTTTCGGCAAAACCTATGCTATTACACTCGCCTGCGCTTACGAGATCGGCCTCCACCAGCCGTCGTCCATTACTTCGAAGACTGCTTGATCTCCGACGGGGCAAAAACTCAGATATCAAGAATCATCGCAACCATAGTCCGACCTTAACAGATGAAGGCACCGAGCTCTTCAATCTTGGTCGGGGGCTCGCGGCCAAAGCCTCAAATGAATTACGTCTTCGATGCACAGAGTTCGACAAGAGTGGAAACGTCACCCTGGTGAATGGAGAGTTTCGCAAGTCAGAACTAATCGCCAAGGTGAGTCGCTTTTGCTCGAAACTGAAAGTGGAACCCTCTTGCTCATATCATAATTAGTATGGTCTTCTTCCGCGCGATCTTCGCAAGATTGACTCTTCCACGCTTCCTCATATTCTTGTCCGACCGAGCGCCATTCTGATCAATCTACTCCATCTACGTGTATTGATCAAGTCGGACCGCGTGCTTGTCTTTGACGCATATGGCTCGACTGACTCGTACATGCAATCTCTTTTCATCTATGATCTCGAAGGGAAATTACGTCAGAAGCAGTCTCAAGTTGCGCCGGCAGGCCAGGCGCTGCCCTATGAGTTTCGCGCTCTGGAAGCCGTTCTCATCAGCGTTACAACCGGCCTAGAGGAAGAGTTCAACGGGGTGAGGGAGCCTGTTGTCCGTGTCCTCCGTGCTTTGGAAGAGGACATCGACCGAGACAAGCTGCGTCATCTTTTGATTTACTCCAAGAAGTTGGGTACATTTGAGCAAAAGGCTCGCCTGGTGCGAGACGCCATTGACGATTTGCTCGAAGCGGATGATGACTTGGCTGCGATGTATCTTACCGAACGTGCGACCGGAAAAGAACGAGAGGAAGACAATCATCAGGAGGTGGAGATGCTTCTTGAATCGTACCACAAGGTCTGTGATGAAATTGTCCAGTCCAGTGGTAATCTTGTCACCAACATTAGAAACACCGAAGAAGTGTAAGTACTACTTAGGGCCCTCTTGTTCCATTTGACCACCATACTCACCTGGTTCCATGCAGCGTGAAAGCAATCCTCGACGCCAACCGAAATTCTCTCATGCTTCTTGACTTGAAATTCAGCATTGGAACACTCGGACTCGCTACAGGGACACTCTTTTCTGCGCTCTACGGTATGAACTTGAAAAACTTTATCGAGGAGTCCGACTTTGGATTTGGCGGTGTCTCCGTGATCTGCTTTGTTCTTACCGGTGTCGTCTGCGTGTACGGGCTCGCCAAACTGCGCAAGCTCCAGCGCGTTCGCATGTGGGGAGAATCCGGAGTCGGTGGCGGCTCCCTGGCCCAAATTGCTCCACGACAGGGCATTCTTAATAGTCACCGCAATTGGCGCGCAGACTCGATCGAGCCTGTCTGGGGCAGCTTGCCAGGTGAGGCTCGATCGGAGCGTATCAGACGCCTTCGAGAAAACGCCGCTGTTGCCGCTGCGGCTTCTGCGGCAGCCGAGTCACGGTTATCATCAACCACTACTGCTTCTGCTTCCGCCTCCTCTTCTTCATCTACTGCATCCACTTCCTCCAGCCTTGGAAAAAGGCATCCCTCTCCACACAACGCCGGCCATGACAAGAGTTCCGGTTCCGCCGTCGACTCTGGTCTGAATGGCAAGGTGTCTGCATAATCAACAAGCTCGGCGGATTTGTCACTATATACTCTGCTATTACCGCGTATACCTATGATTTTTGTCCTCCTCCGCCGTGCTGTCTTTTGTCCCGTCCACCACCACTCGTTCTTTTCCATTCACGGCGTTTGGAGAACTGGCCACAAAACGGATTTCGACAATTGATAGAACCAACGCGCTTGAGAAAAGGTCGTTGATAGGGCCTTTCTGTATACTATACCACCAATCTTCTCTCCGGGTCTATAATCACTATTTGATTGAAGTCTAGAGATAAATGGAAACAATTCCCAAGACATCTTGACTCGCTTGATGTACTATTCGTTTTTGAAAAGCACTTACGAAGTTCCGAAAAAATTTTTCTCTTTTCGTGACCTTGCTCAGCCCCGGAGGAGGTATTACTGTTCCACTGAGAAATGCCCGAGACATAACGTATATTGACACTGCCTGTATTTAAAGCACTTTCGATACTATACTCCAAGAGAGACATTTCCATTCTACTTCAGACTTATTCAAATGATTTCTCATTAAAGGAAGAGGAAAAAGCCTCCCCGAGTCCACGTTCACGTTTACATCATCACGTTCACAAGGAATAATTAACTTGGTCATTTCCAGCACTCGCCAACCCTCTTTCAAAAAGGAAAAGGAGGACAACGCTCAACTTTTTTTTAATCTTTCCCATCATCCATCATTAAATTCATCGAGCCGACTTTCAAGAACAGAGCCCTGGATCACTCACAGCTCATCCTTTTTCTCGACCGCTCGGAGACGGAACATGGCCACGCCGTGGGGCTTCACGTGGGCCTTGACACTTCCACCAGCCTTGACAGTGCTGACCTTCTTGCCCATCAAAGCGGTCGAGGTTGGCAGAGGCACCTGTGCGTAGACCTTGCTGGCGCCACCGTGAGCAGTCATATTGAAGGGGAGAGTGGCGTTCTCCTTTTGGTGGATGATGGCATTGGCGGTGTCGTTGCTCATGCGGGCAGCCCACAGGTCATACACATCCCACTCGTACTTCAATTGGGGGGCAGTTCCCTCGGCACCGCTCAACCAGAAGATATCGCTCAGGGTGGCGTTCATCTCGCGAGCCTCGCTCCCGCCGTTCAGGAGGAGAACGACCTGGTCGTTGCCGCTGAGGGGGCCACTGTACATTTGGATCTCACCGCCGTCAACGTAGTGTCGCCAAATGCGAACAGCACTTGATCCCCGGGGATCCTGGGAAACGGCCAGCACGGCGGTGTTTTGCAGAATGGAGAGGGTAGGTCCGTCGATCTTAGTCATGACGTTGGTCATGAGAAGCGGCGACTTCATGGCTGCCCAGAGACTGAAGTGCGAAATGGCCTCGTCCTCGGTCAGACCTCCGTTTCCGACCTCTGTGAGGTTGAGAGTCAGCAACCGCTAGAGACCGCGCAGCGTAGGTGGTGCTTCAAGGACGAAACACATGAAAGAATTTGTTTCACAGAGGGTTTACTCACGAAGCATGTCTAAATCATTCCAAGCACCAGGGTAAGCCTTCTGGGCAAAGAAGACAGCCTTGTTGACGACGTTCATGATCGAGCAGTGGTATCCGGGGAGCTTGCAGTCCAATCCTTCGTGCTCGGAGCAGGGACAGTTCACATCGTCACGGTCCCAGACATTGGTCAAGTCACCGCTCATCCGCCAAGAGTTGGCCATGGTGGGAGCAAAGTTCCACGGTCCGTCCACGCCCCAGTTGCACAGGGAGTAGAGGATCTCACGGCCAGTCTCGTTCAGGGCCTTGCTCATCGCATTGTATCGGTCGTAAGACAGCTTAGGAGTACCTTCCTCACCCAGGTTGTAGCAGTTGTCATACTTGAGGTAATCAATCTGTTACGTAGAGTGTGAGTCAATTTTGGTCGGTAAATATTGACGTGGAATAAAGGACACGAAGAAGAAGAAGGGAAGAGAAAAAAAAACACTCAATGATCAAACATTGGGTATGCGAAACAAAGAGACTTACACCCCAGCTGGCCCACACCTCAGCGTCCTTCTTCTCATAGCCCAAGGATCCTGCGTAATGGCCACAGGTCATAGTTCCCGCGCTTGAGTAGATACCAATCTTCAAGCCCATGTCGTGGATTTTGTTCGCGACATCGGCGATACCGCTGGGAAACTTCTTCTTATCAGGCACAAGGTATCCGGAGGAGTTTCGGCCAGCAGACCAGCAGTCATCTAGAACGACATAGTTGTACCCGAGATCCTTGAATCCTAGTTCAACAATGCGCCGGGCTGCGTCCAGAACAACCGTCTCATTCATGTTGCAAGCAAATGAGTTCCATGTGTTCTGTAAAAAGAAAAAAAGTCCCTCCCAGTCAGCAATCGATCTGTCCACAAAGTACAAAGGTATGTAGACTAGATTGGACACATACCCATCCTAATTGAGGTGTGACCGCGAGTCCATTGTCCAACGCGGCAGCTAGCCCAGCGGCTAGGAAGAGAGGTACGGCGCGCATGATCATAGCTGTCGAAGACACCGTGGAGGCAGGTACCTATCTAACAAGCAAAAATAAAAAAAAAAGTGTCGAGAAGAGAGAGCACGAGGGACCAAGAGGAGGAGAATTATAAGTGCGCTGGACTGCCCGACTGATCAAAACATGGGGTACTGATCAACGCTGATTTATATACTTTGGGAAATCCCCGTGGGGCGAACTCCAAAGAAGCGGGGTACGATCCGGAGGAATATCGGGATGCAGTAGTATAATCCTGAAGTTGAGAAGTTGAGCAAGTTCAAGTGGTGAGCTAGTTGGCACTTGGTATCATTCGCAGACCCAAGCGCTGACGTCGTGGTTGGGCGCGGTGGACTCCTTCCTCTTTTTTTTTTTTTGAGAGGCATTTGCGCTTCCCCTTAGCTCATTCCTGCGGGTGGCTGGGTGGCTGGCCTCGGCGTCAATGCAATTGGACCTCCACACATTTCCTTCCTAAAAAGAACGCTTGAATTGATGGGGGCCGGTGAAAGGAGCGGAGTTCCGAAGTCGAAGGGAGGATGCAAATGTCTGACGAGTCAGACAGGAGCCAAGACACTCGAGAACACGCCCCATTTTTCCAAGGATGCACACGCTGATGCACCAAAGGCACCAATGCCGTGAATTATCCTCATGCCGAGGCGCCTGGTCTGCCGCTGCCCGCCCGGTCAATTTAAGTTGACTGAAGAAGGTTAAATCCCCGAAGTTCTTCCGCCACTACGGCTGAATTCAACCAAGATCGGCCTCGGTCCCAAACTTGTCCTTGCGAGTCATGTCTGTCCACCATCATGCCGGATGAGTGTTCTAGCGTCTTTGCGGAGACTCTGCGCGCGCTCGATCCAACTATGCGCCGCAGCGTCCAATCCACCATCCCGGGTACACTCTCGGTCAACGATTTCCGTGACTGCCCGTTGAACGACTGAAGCATAACCGACTCGGTCCTCGCCCGCATTTGGGGTTCCGAGGCTCTCCCTGCCATATCGCTGTCTCCACTGCGTGGTCACGGCTTGTCGACCTCCAATGACTCCCATGTTCCTGGTGCTGGGAATACGGAGCATAGTCTTTTCTACCTCGTAGCCGGCCTCTTCAGCAACAGAAATGGTTTTGGCCGTGAGAAGGCCGTACATGGAGGTCCACATGCCCTTTTCGGTCTTCTCCGCTTGTTTGGCAGCACGCAACGCTTTCAAATCCCCCGACGCAGATTGTGGATTTTGTATGTTCTCCTGGTCGTCCGCAGAGCCCGTCCCAAGCTTTGGCTTTGATCCTTTCGGCTGCGGATAGCGATACCGAGCCCCGGATAGCGAGTGCGAACAGCATGGAATAGCCAGGAAGGGCAGGGGTGCTTCCGGGCAAGCAAGTGCCGCAATGAGTGGGGTCCACACGGTGAGTTCATCCGCATGATTCGAGATAATAAACGTGTCACGCGCAAAGTCGCCGGTTGTGATGGCCATTCCGAGATCAAGATGACCCGCAGCATCGGCAAACGGTTTCGGAATGAGAACCTTCTCCGAGAGCCGCTCCTGCACCCATGACGGGTAAATGCTCCATGATTTGCGGGCGCGGGCATCGAACCCACAGCCCGAATAGCCTTCCATGAGAAGGACGTAGACCAGTACGCCGTTCCCGCAGGCCATGTCTACGAACCCGGGGAATGTGTCACGGTCGCTCGATCCCTGCGAGCCTTCATTGACTGGTCTGATGCCGTACATCATCCGCCACAGCTCGATGAGGAACGCGGTGATGGCCAGATCTTCAAAGACATGCTTGCTCGGTTCCGTGCTCTCCACCCACCTCTGCATCAGATCGGCGGCATAGAGGGTCTTGAGACGCGAATAGGTATTTTGAGTCAAGTGACGCGGTACGAGGTTATCCTTGGAGGATCGTACCTCGCCTGAGGTCTCTGTCGACGCCTTCTGCTGACCGCCTCGCGTGAGTCGGACATAAAAGTTGAGAAGTGTGTGCAATGTGCGTTCCAGTCGATCAGGATACTCACTCGAAAATGGGAGAAAGTGCACCGACATGATACCGGAGTGGCTTTCATTGGGCAAGCTGTCACACTCATAGAGAGTGGCAAGTCCTTTGAGGCGTGGGTGGTAAAATGGAATCTCATCTAGAGATTCGACATGCGGGAGAAACATGGTCAGGACCCGGTGCTGGCATGGCATGTCACTCGGGTCAACTGCGCCTGCCCCTGTTCCCGTAAGAACAATCGATTTGTAAAAATGACACGTCTGGATGAGCGGTTGATCGATGTCCTGATTGCGAGGAATCAATTTCCGCACGACAGTCCTGATCAGATCAAACCCCGTCACTTGAGGCGAGGGTTTTGCCTCGACCTCAGGTTGTGAGGGCTCACTCATGATCTCAGTAGAGGTTCCCGCAAGTTCTTCATCTTGCCGAGGCGTTCGCAAGAGTCCCTGGCTGTCAAACAGGATGTCTGCCCGAAACAAGTGACTCGAAGTGATGTTGGGATTGGCCATGAGAAAGATGGCCGTCTCATAGAAATTTTCGCAGGAAAAAGCCAGGTTCTCCTCTTTCAGATCGGGGGATGTCAACCAGTCATTGGAGGCAATCTGGAACATTTGACTGCTAGAGATGGCCGTCTCTCTCAGTGGTTTGCCCGAGAGCTTGCTCAGATCGCGCACGTTCTTTCTGTTCGGCATGATTGTGGAGAGATTGTAGAGACGGGAGAGTGTGTATTATTTCGCCTTTTTCTCGGAGGACTCATTTATCTGTCTCTCCCGTAGCCAGCAAGAAAGCCTTCGGTGGTTACTTGGGCAAGATCGATGTGGCTCCACTTCCCTCCAAGCGGGCAATGTTGGATCAATCTGAGATTCGTTTGGCTGCCTCCACTGGCGTTGTCTATTTCAGGCGGGTTGCTTAGTGCCCCACCTGCGATGCGAGGCCAGACAATTGATAGGCATATCACGTGATCTTCATACACGCGATTGGAACCTTGATCTTTTGAGCAAGCAGAGTGTAACGGTCAGTAAGGTTGATCAATTCAGAAGATACCTAGGCTGGAGGTACTGGGGATCAGTAAGTTATATGTCACTCACCCATCATGGTCGTCTCAAGAGTTCTCCCCGTCTGTCGAAGATGAAAGAAGCTGCGGAAGCCGTGATGTGGATAACAACTGGAACAGGGAACCTACCAAGAATATTTTTGAAAGTTACCAAACGGGAGGTCTTTGTTGAATTGGGGAGGTTACCTTAACTAAAACCTGGCTTGCAACCAAAATTTACCAGTGCAGCCCCGTTTTCAGTCAATTGCTAGTAGGTAGGTGCTACCAGTCGAAAGATATCCGTATAACTTGTACATACATACCAGGCTGGATGATGAACGTCCGGGTATCCAGTTTACAATGGGATTTTCACTACTTTCCTGTCGGGACTGATCATCAAACCAAAGACCTCCCATTCTAGGTATCTATCTCATCTTGGAGCCTACCTACATCCATCAGTACTAACAAATTGCACGTGCAAAGTGGTCGAGGTCAATTTCACGTTATGCCCGAAATGTTAAATGTGTCCGTAGACTGCCTCGATCGAGTCTTGCCGATCTGATATTTACTACATGTAGGTTTCATCCCATCTACTAGAAATATGTAGGTGAGGAGCACGGACCGGGTGTATGGGTGTGCCTGGAAGAAGTGCCATTTTTCATTCCCTCATTACAGCAATTATGAAACTTTCAGTATTTTACAATTCAGCATTTTGGGGTAAATCGTTCAACACCCATTCCCTTCGATCAGCACATGGATAATTGGATATCCATAGCGTTCCTTGAGTGGAGAAGATTCTTTCCCCCAGGGAGTTGAAGGTTCTTGAGCGTCCCATCACCATGTCGGGTTGGAAACGTATGAGATCAACTGCACCGGCCACTGGGTCATTCTGCCCCCACCTTATCCAAGCATGACCGACTCCGAGTCAAACCATGACGACACCCGTTCCTGTCTCCGCCGCACCGCATCGCATTAGCAGACATGTAATGTCATACCTTCCAAGGTACAATACAGTTGAATAAATGGTGATCATTACTAGGTAAGCAGTAGTAGTAGTAGTAATAGTAGCCCAGGTACTTTTAACCGGTAGTTATGCTCTACCGAACCAGCCGAAGTACTCGTAGTAAATTATAATCAATCCGCCCGAGTGGGCTAGTTTTTATTTCTCCTCTTCGGCGGTCTTTTCACCCTTGTTCTACTTACTACCTATTACCCAACATCTCCTCTAGGTTGGTGTGTTGCACAAGACCTTCAAATTGTTCCTCCTTCTCCAATTGCAATGACCCCGCGCTGCTTCATCATCCGCCACGGCGAAACCGAATGGTCCCTCAATGGCCGTCACACCGGCATCTCGGACCTGCCCCTCACAGCCAACGGGGAGAAACGAGTCAAGGCGACCGGCAAAGCGCTCGTCGGAAATGATCGATTGATCGTGCCCAAGAATCTGGTTCATGTGTAAGACTAACACTCATCTTTCTCTCTTCCAAAAAATGGGTTGCTAAACATGTGGATAAATCCGACGGGATTCCGTCGCCGGCTACAGCTACGTCTCGCCGCGAAAACGTGCTCAACGCACCCTCGAATTGTTGGAGGCTGCTGCGAAAAGACTGCCCTGGAACGAACAACGAAATGCCCAAGAGCCGATTCGTACCGAGGCCAAGGTTGAGGTGACAGAGGCGATTCGCGAATGGGATTACGGCGACTACGAGGGCCTGACCAGCGCGCAAATCAAGTCTATGAGAAAGGAGCAAGGGCTCCCTCCGTGGAATATTTGGACAGATGGGTGCCCGGGAGGAGAGTGAGTCTGGAGCACTTCATTTTTTTTCTTTTTCTTTTATTCTTCTCCCTTCAAAATTGCTGTTTCGTGGAAAGGAAACTCGGGGTGTGGCAGACAGGATCGCTGCCCACGCCGGCAGTGAATCTTCCGATCCTGCAATCTTGTGACAATGAATGCCTAACCTCTCTGCCAGATCTCCCGAGGATGTCGTCCGCCGTCTCGATGCGCTGATCGCCGAGATCAGGAGCAAGTATCACCAGCCCGCCTTTGATCAGCCCAACGAGCACAAAGGCGATGTTTTGGTGGTCGCGCACGGTCACATTCTCCGTGCATTCGCGATGCGCTGGGTGGGGAAGCCCTTGTATGAGACTTCTCTCATCCTGGAAGCCGGTGGTGTGGGCACTTTGAGGTAAGTGGGCATATCACTGTCTTCCTTCATCCGTTGAGCCCAAAGAGAAGGGTGGTACCGCCTGAAGCGCAGCTTTCTCGTCCGGATGCACTTCGCCGGTTTTCTCTTGTCTTTCTTTCTCAGAAATATTGTACTGACACGTTCCCCGCAATGCAGCTACGAACACAAGAACATTGACGAGCCGGCATTGCTTCTTGGAGGACAGTTTGTAGTCGAGGAATAGATGCGAAAGGTTGGCGATAGGACCAGGGCTTGGCGATCAGCCCTTCGCGTCAACTGACGAGGATACCACCTGCATACAGAACATGTCGATAATGTCAGCAACCTCGTTCCCATGGAATCCCAACACACAACCCCGTTCTTTTCTGTTTTTTCCCTTTCCTACTTCCTCCCTGTTCCTGCATCACCACAGAAGAAAGCAAAGTAAAAGCCAGAACACCGCCTAAGCGGGACAACTCACCTTCCCAACAAAGATCACAAACCCCCATCATCATAATACCTGAAACCCCGTCAATCCTCCTCGCTTTCCTCCTTCTTCACAACCGCTTCTCCCTCTCCCTCTCCCTCCCCAATCCCAGTCCCAGCGCCACTCTTCCCCTTCACCCCCTCTTCCCCCAACACCTTTGCACTCCCCATAAACAAGGCCCCCATATAACCACCTAAAAACCGGATATCTCCCGCCTGCACAGCGGTCATGCGAAGCAAATTCTGCGTATCCGCCAGATTGGCATTCAATTGCGCCAACTGCGTCTGCAGATGGGCGTATTGCCGGCTTTTCGCAGCGGACATGGAGACGGAGCCGCTAGTGGAGCTCGACATGTGCTGGGTTGGGTTATGGTATTGGCTTTGTTGGAAGGTCGAGGAGGGGCCTGGGGGGAGCATGGATGCTCGGGGGTAAGACTCGTTGCGGTGGTGCTTGGTTGGGTTGAGGGGCATTGTAGCGGGTGGATTGGATGTTGGATGTTGGGGGGGGGTTGATGCGGTGCTTCTTCCGGGTCATGCAGCGGTTAGATTGGAAGATTTCACAAACAATGCGAATATGACTCGAATTTTTGAGGCGTCTCTCGTCATGAGACGACTGGAGGTCTGCGTATGTAGAGGAGAGGATGTTTATATTCGGAGCGATCGTGCCGGGGAAACATTTCCCTTGCCCGCGTCTATAACTGATTGTTTATCGCACGTGACTGGTGCGGTACCGTCCGGTCGGGTATACATCGCGAACAGCTCCGGTCTCGAGACACGGTTGACCTACTATAAAAAGGTCGCGTTGTCTGGGTCCGACAATTGCGCTCGTCCTGCGACACACATCGGTGGTCTCAAAATGTATAGGCCACGAGAGAAGTAGACCAAGACACGGTTCCGGTTTCAACTGCTGCGTGGCAGCCTGAAGGGAGACCCATGATTTGTGGAGGAAATACAATGTATTGAACAGCCAAACGAGACCCGCTGCTAACGACGAAGCAGGGCCACCTGGAGCGGGCAAGGAAGAATGGGAAATATTGGTGGACATACTGACCGTCGTGGATACGACCAAACAGAATGAGAGATCAATGATGGGTACGGAGTGGATGGATGTCACCAACGTCACCCAGTGAAAGCCGAGTACCGCATCAGATAATTTATAATACTGTCATTCAAAAGTGATACTGAGACGAAGAAAAGAGAGGGAGAGAGATAGAATTTGTAAGCAATGCACGACGAACAGGGCCATGGATTTTCCAGAGGGCAGAAGGACTACCAGCCAAGGACATTATCTCAATACGCATCGTGGCAGAGGCACTAGGTGATCATGGTAGGTGACCACTGGCTTTTCAAAGTGACCAAGTGTTTTGCAGTGACGTAACGGTTGGATAGAGATAGAGGAACTCAATAACTCGGGGACGTGACCGAGTATCAAAAAGAGAAAAGCGAGATGGGAAGGAGCGTGAGAGGTACGATGGAAGGGGACGTCAAGACGACAAATTAGCCAGATACAATAATTCATTTCTCTCCCCGACCAGACTCCTCAAAAGGATGACGATGACCAAAAGGAATGGGGAAAAAAAGGTATAACAACCCCAACAAGCAATGAGCACCCCCCTATGTCCCTCATGTATATGTAAAGAAGCGAACAACTGAGTATTAACCGATGGCCTTGTCCAAGAGTGGAGCGGAAGAGCCTCGTCAAAAACAGCACAATGTTTCCCGTTGAATTGGACCCCGGCGGCGATGCAAAATAATAATTGGAGAAAGGCAAGAAAAAAAAAAGACAAGCCCAGTCATGATAGTGGTTGCATGCAAGGGAAGAAAAAAAATAAAACAAAGGGAATGCGTCCAGAGTGTGAGCAAGATGGGACTGTGAATCGGTCAACTAAGCGCCGTCCTCTATTTTCGGCGGCGAGCTGCGAGAACGTCATCGGGAGCGAAGGACGAATAATGGAATAAGAATAAGACAGGAAAACGGGAAGACTGAGACAGCAAGACAGGTGGGGGGAAGAAAAGAAAAGAAAAGAGAGAGAGAGAGAGAGAGCAATTAGCGAACTGGCGCAGCCGGAAGAGCTTGATGGTCCCCGAGACTGATTTGGCTGCTATGCGCAGACGCTTCGGAATCAAGGTTTGCGCTCGCGCCACTGTCACCACTTTCAGCACTGGCGCTCGCACTTCCGGTCAGACTTTTATTCTTGGGAGGGCCCTTGATGGGAAACGAGTTGCTCACCCCATACTGTTGTTCAAGCTGGTGCGGTGCCGGCGGGCCTTGTGCGGACGGCTGCCGGGAGGCGGGCGTACGGAGATTTCCAGGCGGCGATGGATGGCCGTTGCGAGGATGACCACCATGAGGCCCCATGGGCTGTTCATGGCCGGTCATTGGACGCGCCATCCGGGATGGGCCAGGGGGACCAGGAGGTCCGGGGAACGGCGCGGCGGGGGACTGACTGTTGCGGCGACTTTGGGGGTATGGCCGAGGAGGGTAATCCCCCATGTGGCTGGCGGTGAGGGAGTTTGCCCGCGAATCGATACCCATCTGGTTCCGATCCACGGAGCCATAACGGTTGGAGGAGTAACTCATCATCGGGTTATCCATCAGGGAGTCGTGGAGACCAGGGATTTCCTGCATCACTCGCTCGCTCGTCCGCTTCCGCCCGAAATAGCGACCAAAGGAGGATGCAGGTCGATTTGAATGCATGGGACCGCCACTGGCAAACATTTCGGGGTTCTTGCGGATCTGACTGGCGCTGGGTGCCTTGCGGGCGCGGCGTGATGTGATGCTCATCATATCGACTTGATCCGGATCGAGATGAGGAATTGCCATATTGTCCATCGGGTCGAAGTAATCCTCGTCTTCTTCATCGAAGGCACCGACGGGGGTACGAGGTGGAAGTGGCCCGCGGCGACCAGGACCGGGGGCGGGACCAGGACCAGCGCCGGGACCGGGGCCATGGCCATGACCAGGGCCAGGGCCGGGACCTCGTCGCATGCTCATCTCCTGTTCCCGGAGTTGCAATTCACGCTGACGTAGAGCCAGCTCGCGTTCCCGCAAGGCAATATCGTTGGGAGACGGGGTGCCCTCCGGATGACCGTTGCCGCTGCCGTTGCCGTTGCCGTTCATCTGGGGCGGAGGCATGGCACCTTCCGACTCTCCATCGTAGACCACCAGGTGACTGAACTCCTCGAGTCCCTCTAATGATGTGTCACGGGGAATTCCTCTACTGGGGGGTCCCATGGGCATGGGCGCCGGCACCCCAGGCCCTCGGGGCATCATGCCCGGAGGAGGACCGCGTCTTTGGCCGGGAGGAGGCATCCCCATGTTGGAGTGGGTCCGACTCGATCGCATCGCACCGTTCATCGGTGGGCGCTGAGGCGGTACTGTCGAAGACACTCGGGGTGGTGGGTGACCAGCGACCGAGGCAGGCGGGGAGTCTGCCGCGCGGGGCCTGTTTTGATTAGTGGTGTTGATGTGGTGCAACATAGCGTAAAGGACCTCGATCCGAGGGACAGGGACATTCGCCTCAGTGGCCAATTTGATGGAGGACCCCAAAAAGGTCTCAATTTCCAACGGACGACGCGCCTGGAAATCCTGGTACATCGTACTCGGACCTTCGATCGCCGTCATCTTCTCAATCGTTTTGTCGCGGAAATCGGTCGGGAAGTCGCAGCCATGTACTCGAGCCAGCTCCAGGAGCTCGTCGAGAATCCCGGTGATTAATTGACGGACACCAACCTTTTCGAGAAGCTGTGTGTGGTTCGGCGTCTCAAACGCAACACTGGTGGGGTGGAAAGCAATCGGACTGCGTGTACATCATTAGCCGGATGTGCGAATTTTCTCGCAGGAATGTCCGTCGCCGGGCATCCTGCTCGGCGTGACTCGCTAGTCCTGGAGGTAGACCACACTTACCCTATCATCCGCTCGAATTGCTCCTGCCGGATGTTCTGCGAGACGTGACAATCCACCTGCCCGGAGTTGAGTGTCATGGCCAAGGCGGCCGCCATGTCGTTTTGGATCGAGCTCGGAATGGCTGTCTGCTTGTTGGTCGCGCCCACATAAATTTCGCTGGAGCTCAGGTGCTCGAATTCACTGGGACCCGTTTGCGAGATCTCCACGTTGGAGACTAGGGAAAGAATGACGTTGGTGGGATACCGTTGCTCCAGATGAGCCTCAATGCCGATGGTATTTGTTGTATTGACGAGGATACATGTGTGTTGGGGTGTGACGACGGACTCGATGACGGAGGCCAAGTCGTAGACGTCGGGCAGGGCCTTGACGCAGAGAATCACATAGTCGTAGGCGTTTTCTCGGGAGGAAGCTTCTTCGGGCGTACGAACCACTGCACCATCACGAGACACGCTCATGTCAGCCTCGCCCACCAGACAGGAGCGCGATGGAAGTTCGCAAGAAAGGGAACAACCGCAGAAATAGGAGTCTGCGACCGACACATACCATGACGAGGCTTGAATCGCTCATTTCCGAATGCTTTTGATCTGTTCGAGCCAGAGATGTGAGCAGGGCCACTATCGCAACGGTAGTTTGCAGATCTCCCGGCACCACGTACTTGAATGAAACACCATATTGAGCCACTGCTTCGAAGCCAGATTTCCATACCAACGTCACGTCGCAGGATGTGGTTGCTTGCAATCGCCAGGAAAGAAATGCAGAGATGGCATTTCCACCCACTGTGCATGCCTTCATTAGTGGACGGCCCATAATGATAAAATTGTGAAAAATGAGCTGGAGGGGGGCAAGTGGGAAGAGAAAAACAAGAAAGTTGGACAAGGCCGGGAAGCTCGGAAGCTCAGCTAGCAGACTTTCGAAGGCACACGATGAGGTGCACTCCCGAATGGCAGACGATCGAGGAAGGCGAGGTCAGGCTGAACAGGACAGGGCCTGTGCAATTGCTCTGCAATTGGCGACTCACCGGACAAAATGCGCAGGCGTGGAGGTGGAGGAGGCGCCATGGTCACGAACGAGCAGGAAGGAGCGTTCGGCGGGGAGTGGGTGGGAAGGACCCAGGTTGAGGTGATGGGAGAGGCGCGCGCGGCCGCCGATAAGCAGAGATCACCGGTGAGCCAGGGTTTTGGCGGGCGGCTTCAGAGCACCAAAACTAGTGAATGGTTGGAAAGGGCGGCAGGCGGCGGGCGGCAGGCGACAAGCGATGGTGGTGTGACCGTGGGAGGGGGTTGGCGGAGGGGAGGAAAGAAGGGGAAAAAAATTGGAGCAGGGAAGGAAGAATTGAAGGATGAGGAGGAAGGGGAGGAGAGAGAAAGAGATAGCGTACGAGAGAGAGAGGGGGGAGAGGAACAGGGAGCGATGCTATGCGCCGATGAAAAGTGAGGAACAGGGAGAAGGAGGAAATCACGAAGGAGAGAGTCGAACAGGAGAGTTGCTCGCAGGCCGGTGAGAAAGGGAATGAGGGCCAGGCGGAGCGTCAAAAAGTGAGCGAGACCGACAGCCTTGACCTGGTCGAGGGCGTAAAAGTAGATTGTGACTGATGACTGGTATGGCCGGTTTTAGTCCGTTGGCACGGGCGAATTGCGAGCGGTGCCAGTAAGACTCGCCATATACTGACTGAGTCCACAATTCTCAGTCTCTCAATCTCTCAATCCTTTTTTTTTGACTGTTCTTCTTGAAGGGAAGTCAGAGGGGAGGACAGAAAAATCGAGAAGAGAAGTGAAAAAAAATACCAGGCGAAGAGGAGAGTGAAGCGTGAGAGTGCCAATGGATCGATCGTTAAGCTCGCACAATTGGTCACTGCCGGTGCATGACCAGAGACAAACACGGTGGATTAATGCAGATACCAGGAGAATCACTCTCTTGCTCACAATTGCACAAGATTCTAAATCAGCCGCTACCTGGTCACTGAGTGGTAGTCGTCTGGCAACGGTGTCGTTTGCTCTCTTTTCCCTCTTTTTTTTTTCCCCTCGCTTTACTTCGTGAGGGAGAGATGGAGAGGCAGGAACCGAAAAGGTGTTACGGGTTGGGCGTGTCGACAAAAGCCGATCCGAATGCAATCCCAATTCTTCCAGAAGTACACACCTATTCAGGCAGACATATCGGGTCGGAAACAGGTCGAGAACGACTGAAAACGAAGGAGAGCGCCCGGACCGTACTCGGTACTACATGTGGCACACACTCTGTCGTACAAACGTTGGTACCTGGACCTTCCCACCTTGTACTGTCGATCTCTGGCCAGAAGCACTCGGGACCGTAATGATTCAACGGCCGCCCTGACCCGTCCAGGCGCAAGCCGGAAACGGACACTAGGGGAAGCACGGCGATAAGCCAATGCGGCAGTGCCTACGGAATCGGCCACGCTGCGATCAGAGGGATCTCTCGGACCGCGGGACGTCTGCGTCACGATCAGAGTCCCCTTGGAAGGGGGGATGTAGGACGATTTCGAGTGATGCACAGCCCTCCTGTCATTTTCATATCGGCCCTGTTATGATGGTCTACGGTATTCGTCCACCTCGCACCACTGTCCAGGCAGCCTTAGAGTGGACCTTACCTAGGTGGTAGTAGAGCATCACTGCTTATGCAATCAAGTGTTCCTCCTGTATGGAGGGCGAACGATGAAACCCGCCTCGTGTATTTTTCCGATGATCAGGTCACGATCTCGGCAACCCCATTTGGATACTGATACTTCTGTTTCATAATGAATGCATGTGGCTATCTCCTCATGATCATCACATCAAAAGGATCGCCGCTGTGGACGAGATGAGAATTGCTCAGTCTCTTCAGTGTTGACGATGACCATCTGTCTACTGCCCCGTTCTGCATGCACGGCGACCTGTTTAAGGATCCTATCACAGGACGCAGACGCCTCAGCCAAGACTCGAACTGTCTGAAAGAAGCACAGCACCACATGGTACGTCCTCACGGGGGCTCGAAGGTTGTACTAGTAGTCCCCCTTCTTAATAATATCTTCAGGTAAAGAGATCAGAGAGGCAAAATGATAGATCTTAATACACTGTCAAGCTCTCAAGGTGTGTGACCCATGACGGTGTTTTTTGAATAATGGTCGCAGGCACTGGAATGTTGACCAAAACAACCCGACGTAAGTGGAGAGGACAGCATTGGCGTGTAAAGTGGGCGGGCAATCGACAGTGGCTGATGCTATAATTAAACTTGCCCATTGATCTTGTTTGGGACTCGCGCTAATTCATTTGATCCTCCCAAGATGGGGACTTTGTTTTTTTTTTTTTGGGAGCGATGGGAATATGGATCTTGCTGGAATAGTGGACCTGCTTTGGGTTTAGTGCCTGGTCATTTTTTTTTCTCCCCCCTCTCTCTCTCTCTCTCCACTGCCACTCATCACCCACCATTCCACTGGGATCTTGTTTTGGCCGAGACATTTCTTGGTTTTCCCCTTGTCGATACCTCTTCGGGACTCTGTAACCTTTTCTAGTTTCTGGGCCCTGATGGACTTGTGGACAATCAACCAATGACCTTCCGAGATGATGCGGCTGACTCCACTGAGGCGCCCACCACCAACGTCTGGTGGTGGTTTCGGGACTTTGTGGTCGGGTGGTGATCTGATGTGTTGTACCGGTACACAAGCAGACACACACAAACACTAGTGCACAACTATGTGCACCAGTATCTCCCCGGCTTCTACTCTCCCCCTCTGCAGTCTGCGGTAGCGGGCGAGAAAGCACACTCGACATGAGAAGCAGCGGAGAAAAAGCGGCCTCACGAGTGAGATGAGATTGTTGCGCTGTGCTGTAGGCAATTGCGGACAATCATAACATGCACTCAAGACCCACGGGGGGAGGGCTGGAACCCCTCGGTGGCTCTCGGAGAAAAGCAGACGCGCTGTCCAGAGGAAAACAGAGCTATTCCACGCGTCGCGCATCAGACAAGAGTTTCGACGCGTACTTTGGCCACGAATACTACTTGCCTTTCATCTAGAGCTCTGGACTCGGTCTCTCATGAACTCGTGGCCTTGTGCGGTCCGTAGCGTAAAAATTGAACACGGTACCCCATCAAGTCTGGGATGTGGCATCGCCAATCTGGGTCGTTCAGAAAGCCCAAGTTATGATTCACTGCACTCGAGGTCGGGCGGAGCACCCGCCAAGCGGGTGACCCACCATGCTGTGCCGGCGTTCCTCGCCAGACATCCTTCCAGGAGGATCAGCTACCATGACACGGATCTCGCGAGCATGGACAAGGTTGGCCAAATTGAGTTTCACCTCATATCAAATTAGAGAACGTGCATGGTCCGAGCACCAGGGTGCAATATGACTATGGAGTACACAGATTGTTTTCGTTGACTCGTATCAGACCCGGAAGGTTAATGTTGGGAACTGGAACACGAGAGCATTTGCGCATGCAGTTGTATGGATGCGTCTAGTTCCTGCACAGTCGGATTCTACGAGGAGACCGAGAACGGGACGACGCGAGAGTAAGTAGCAGAAACGAGGGGATGTTTCTGCGTATGCATAATGCAGTGCCCAATTGGACCAATTGACATGCTTGCTTTTGTAGATTCTGGTTCTTGTGCTCAGGTGGGTGGATTACTGGTGATTGGTTTCTCGGTTTGATCATTTTGCGTAACTCCCATATAATTACGGCCTATTGACTTGTAAGTACCAAGGACTCCAACTACTATTGATGTACAGTACTTTACCACTTACTACTAATGTACCAACTCCTGTGCACGTCTCCTCAGCGTGATAGTTTTGAACATGACCAAAAAAAGACACCCATGCAAACACACAGCAGGAGTCAGTACAACCCGATCAAAGGCAAAACCAGATATTATTCAATAAATTTGGCAAGCCATCTACCTCTCAACTTTCAAATCGAAATCCTCGTCCACTGATGAAAATGCACATAAGAAATGACATGTCCCGCGGGCCCACAGTTTACTGTCTGGACTAGATACCTCAACCCACAGATTTGGCCCTGTCATAATCCCAGTGCTTTAGTACCTGGCATTAAGCAAAAGATTGGGTGGGGTGGTCTGTCAATAAGCTCAGCAAATACATGGAGGCAAATGCAGGAAAAAATATTAAAAACTCCAGAGCCCCTCTTGAAAATAAAGCATCGAATTAGGGGGGGGGGTTCGTTCCATTTCTGAGCCCACGAGAATTCCGGAATTCAGCAACCACAATCTGTCGTTCCGGTCCCTCAACAAAAGTAACAAAAGTCCCAGTTGCAAGATAAAGACCTTCATGCACAAGATGAGCGCCGCCCGCAGCTCATCTAGAACTCACACCTGGCCCTGTGCCCGGCTCACTCGCTAGCATACCCCAGCCACCTCCCCTCCGAACAACGACATTAATCAACCCTGTACGAACTAGGAAGATCGACAACCTGCCGTTCGCAGACGCTTGCAAAAGTCGCAAGGGATGAAGCTCACGCCACCGTTCAATCAGTGGAACGGATCAACTCGGCAGATAATAGGGGGCACATTCTGTAGCCGCATGGTTTCCATATTTTGTGACGGCCGGGGAATTGCACCGTTCGATCGAAGAATTTGGGTCACTCCTCTCCTCCTGCATTCTTGAGGTGTTTCATCTGATCGAACCAGGACGATATCCAGGGTGAATGAATAGAGCGGCTGTGTATTCACATTCGAATCTATTGAGTAGCACTTGCGCTTCTATTGGAAGATTCTTCGATGGCAGCTTGTATAGGTAGCTAGCTATTGGTGTGTTCTTCTTGTTAGTAGTTATCTGAAGAACCTACCTACAGGGGAAACGACTGACGCATCAAGGTCAAAGCCGAGACATTTGAAATATATTTCTTCGCCACTGAAGTCTTTCCATAGCCCTGGAATTTACCAATGTGAAATTTCACACACGGAAACAAATCAGCTAAGCCAGTCATTCGTCAAGACAAATGACACTTGATACCTCCAGACTTGCGTTCAGGCAGCCGGGACTCAGGATCGTTGCGGTCCGTATAAGCTTCATCGAGGTTGCCCAACACTAGTAACGGCAACGACAACATCAACGGATAAAGGGGGGCTCATCACTGTTGGACTAATGCATTGAATTGAATGGATCCAACCTTCAACCTCACAAGCGCGCTTGCCGCACCACACGTCAAGCACGAAGTGGATACCATAGTGGCGTTTCGATATCTACAGCACATACCTATTCGTCCGGATTTGGTCGAAGAGAATGGTTTGATGAACCTCTCGTGCCGTTTTCGGCAGTTGTGGCAAGGAACATCAGAAGATCGACGGCATATTCTAGTACTCTTTACAGTGAGCTGTCTTGATCGGCACCCGTGTACCACTCAGCTCAGTCTGGCCGGAAACGGAGACCGGATCCCTTCAACTACCATCTGATCCGAGTCGTTTGCAATGGATTGGAAGTTTGGTCAACGAGACCGGCAGGTTGAGTTTGAATGGGGTCTTGAGGGCTTCTTATGCGGAATTGCCGCTCCGGCTGACGACTGTTACGGCGGAATTTCGACAGCTTCGGCAACATGGTGTCTGCTCGACCTGTTTGTGTGTGAGCCTGGAGGCGAATGCCAAAAACTGGCCGGAGCGCAGAAAATGGAGTGGTTGTGTTCTTGTCAAATTTTGCGCAGATAGTGAAACGTGATTTAATGTACCAGTGCTAGTACTAGTAGTTGCGTTGAAGCTGGGTTACGTGCTGCCCACATAGAACACAGTTACAGATAATAAATGCTTCGAAAGATGGTAGAAGATGTATTGCAATTATTCGCCCCCATGGAGCCACGAGACACGCAAAAACCTGGAAGGTCAACCCGCAAACTCTTCAACGAGGCACCGTCTCCGAGCTCTTTGACCTTCAGGAATTAGGTCTTTGAACACTCACAACGGGTGGCAGAGACTGCGCACTCAGGTAGCTGATTGAACCTTTCACAGGGCCCGGGGGACATCATACGGCGCTATCAAAGCAGGCCCAAGTGCGATCATCTTTGCCTTCTCGAGTAAATCGCCAGCTTTCCCTATCGGGATCCAGCTTCCCTATATATTCTGTCTCCTTTTTGTTTGGCTTTCGGCGCAGACTTGCAGGTGTTCAAAAGGGCCAGAGCGGGTAACAAAGTCACATGCGTCACTTCGATCGTTTAGGAGTCAGGGCTGGACTCGACCAAGATGCAAAACACGGCAGTGAGATTGTGGTCCATTTGACTCTGTGGGTCAGACTTCTGGGGCCGTGCCCCTGCTCTTTCCAACTTGGCCCCGCCAGAGCCAGTCGAGACCTTGGATGAATGGCTCCGAGCTCCGAGCTAATGGGCGATGGACACAAGCGAGCTGTATAATTTGCCAGGGACAGAAAAGGTTGAGCGTCGAGGATGAGGAGCAAAAGTGGAGATGGTGCAGGACCGCCCAAGGATGGAAGGCGGAAGGGAATTCTAGAATTGCTGGGGTCACTTCGAATGAACTGAAGATGACTTCACCTTGGAGAGGCGGGCGGATGAGGAGAGAATCACTAGAGGACTGGTCTCGATTTCCACCATTTTTCTGTGTTTTTCTATCGTGTTTTCTTCCCTTCAAGCGACTCTACGTGTTGTATCTTGATCAAAAGATCGATCATCGGTCGTTGAGGGGATATCCGTGCTGGTTGAGTCGATTTAAATGAGTTGAATCCACCCCGGCCCTTGGCTACGGGAAACTCCCGTCCTCCAGTCCATCATTCGTGCTCTCGTTGGTACTTGGAAAGTTGGCAGTACCTCCCAGGCGGAGGTAGCAGGTACGATACGCCTTTTTTTTTTTTAATTCCATGGGTCCGGTTCAAGGTTGTTGAACAAGATCAGGTCTGGTCGATCTGAGGGGGGAGATGAGCCCTGGAAAGCCAATTGCTCCACTGGGGCATTGGCCTCTGCAGAAGCCACTCGACTCGTGAAGCGAGCGGACAGTCAATCAGTATTCGGTACACTAGCTCGGCAGGTACCCTGATGAATATCATGAGGATGTGTAAGACAGTACAGCAGTACCGAACCTTCGCGATAGAGTTGCAAGTCCACTGGGATTTGCGATCTGAAGACGGGGCAGAAGAACCCAGTCCGGGACGGAATTCCATCCAGCCATCGCACCACGTTGTGCTACTACCGTGTCGCTTTCCTCTCACAGCCTGCAGTGCACCCACCTTGCCAGGAGATACCCACCACGAGTCGAGTACGGGACTGAGCATGATGCAGATGGATTGGCCGGAGACTTCAAGACTTAACCATCCAGAATCAGTGGACCGCGGCGGCTTTCACCGGTCTGCTAAGTCGTCGAAGGAATGGGAGAACTGAAACCCTGCCCTGGACGGTCCGCCGTCGTCCATGGATCCAGAGGCTTAGAGGCTGAGTACATCAGCTTGAGCTCAACATCAAGGCATCATCAACAAGCCAGTCCGCCATATGAACATAATATATACATTACATATATATATATATATTTTAATTTTTAAATAATGCACTCAAGCGGCTAAACAACAAACACCGAAAGCTCGCCCGTCCTCGCGGCTTAAGTGCCTGCACTAGCGACGCGCTACCTCCGCGCTACCTCCGCGCTAGTTGGTGATTTGCCAGATTCACCGTCACCTTCATCCAACACAACATTATCGGCCCGTTTGTTGCGAGCCTCCGACCAATAAAATCAAGCGTGTCTACGTTGGGGTATGATCCTGGTAGGTCCATCCACAGGTCATATAAACACAGACATGCTCACTCCAGCGAAACCGACCAAGCATACCTTAAGCTACGTAGAAGTGTCCGACGAGCAAGGCTTGCGCTATTTTCTTTCATTCTTATTTTGACATACATGCCGGAAACTGCTCTGTGGGCCCGAACAAAAGCGGGAGGAAAAGGACAATCCATAGCTAAGCTGTTGCGCCATATTTTGAAATTTCAACAAAAGAGGGAGGAAAAGGGAGATAACGGAAATATTGGACGACACTTCAAGACGGACCGGACCGGCAGGATGGATGGGTGAGCACCCCGCATCACCGCGGAGCTGCGGTTGAGGGTAAAACCCCGTCCGAGGCAGCCTAGGCCATGTAGGTAGAGGAGTCAACACCTCCCTCGGGGTATTCACTATATTGAAGAAGGTTAACGAAATGGTCTTCCAACATGGGAGGGCGCCAAACGAGGATGGGCTGGAGCCCGTCGGTAAGAAGAAAGGGGGATACGTACGGAAGGGCAACCTCGAAGCGCTTCTCAATCTCCTTGAGAACCTTCTCATCGTCCTCGCTGCTGACGAAGGAGATAGACAGACCCTTGGTACCGAAACGACCGGCACGACCCACACGGTGAAGGTAGGAGTCGGCATCAGCGGGCAGGTCGTAGTTGATGGCCAAGTTGATACGCTCGATATCAATACCACGACCGAAGACGTCGGTGGCAACGCAGATACGCTTGTTGAACTCCTTGAATTCCTTGTAGCGTTTGATGCTGTGACTGGTCAGCAAAAGGACATTTTGAACGAATGGCAGGACAGGGAGGCTTACCGCTCCTCCTGGCTGACGCCAGAGTGGACTGCAATACTGGGGAAGTTGCACTCGCGGAGCAACTTGTCCAGCTCATTGGCACGCAGTGTGCTCTTGACGAAAATAATGACCTGGTTGAATTCCAAGTTATCCAGAAGCTCGTTGAGCTTACGGTTCTTCTCGTTCTCGCTCAACTTGATGTAGTATTGCTGAAGACCGTGAAGAGTGAGCTTAGTGTCGTCGTCAACGTACACCTCGAGAGGATTGCGCATGAACTTCTTGCAAATGGGGCGAATCTCCTGGGAGAGGGTAGCACTGAACATCATGACCTGCTTGTCAGCAGGGGTGGCGCGGAAAATTTCCTGAACGTCACGGCGCATGTCTGATAAGAAATGGGGGAAAAAAGAAAGTTAGCGTCTGGAGAACCTGGCAAGTTGGAAGGATGCGTCACATACCGATCTGGTCAAGCATCTTGTCACACTCGTCAAGAACAAATGACTTGACATTGCGCAGAGACAGGTGCTTGTCGCGAACAAGGGCATTCAAACGACCGGGGGTAGCCACAATGATGTTGGGGTAGGTCTCCTTGTTGGAGAGAAGCTCAATGTCCTTGGCAATGGGGGTACCACCGTAGAACACGGCGGTCTTGACATCAGGGAGGTACTTGGAGAAACGAGCGTACTCGTTCTTGATCTGGTAGGCCAATTCACGAGTGTGGCACATGACGAGGATGGAGCACTCGCCCGGAACTGGCTCCAATTGGTGAAGGGTGGTCAGAACGAAGACCGCGGTCTTTCCGAGACCAGACTTGGCCTGGCAGAGAACATCGACATTGAGAATGGCGGTAGGAATGCAATGCTGTTGGACTGTAGGAAGGCGAAAGCGGTGGTTAGACTTGGTTCCGACTTAAGGTGAAGCAGCAAAAAACAATCGCGTCGCAATATGAAGGTCCGAGAGTCCGCCCATCTCCCTTGTAGATTGCCGAAACAGAGTCTGTTCATCATTCTCGAGAGAACGATCACATCCAGTGGTGGGTCCCGCGCCGCACAGGATGCCAGCAACCTTACGAGGTCAAGCCAAGAAAACCATGGCTAGGAAGGCTGGTGCCAACAGCTCCTATTCCCAGGCGACATGAGGGCGATGCCTATCACCCGTACCACCAGAGAGTATGACCGTATGATTTTCCAAAAAAGCCTGAACGGTCCGCAGGAAGCAAAACGCAGGTAGAAATCAATGACCATGCGGTCAAAGCAGTGCAGGGGGGATGCGCCAGGTGACAGAAGCAGTGCGTCCGAGTCGCAAAGCCTGTTAGGCCGGCATGCATATCGTCGCTTAAGGACGATGCGGCCTCTCATGTCGCCTGCCTTTTCGTACAGGACAGGTCCCCGTGTAATACATCGGATTCTCGCGGAGATGGACGGACGTTGGAGCTTGGAGTAACTGAAGGAGGTATGTGGGAAATATGTTAGACTAACCCTCCGATGGATGTTCGAAGCCGCAGTCAGTGATGGCGCGCAAAAGTTCGTTCTTCAGCAAGAAGTCGCGGAAACCGGTGGAATGAATTCCGACGTAGCTGCCCTTCTTGTCGGGACGGCCGCCAGACACGGTGAGATCGCCCTTCTTCTCCGCATCACCATTAGCGGCGGCGGGGGCAGCAGTAGTGGCGGGCGCCGCGGTGGTACCGAGCTCCTCGTCAGAGTAATCGATGAGATCCTCCTCGTGAGACATGGTGGCGATGATTGGGAGTTGAGGCTGAGAGGTGGAAAGACTGTTGTCGCGTCTTCTTTGGACGAGAGGTGCTCAGCTTACAAAAGTGGCACTTGTAATGGAAAGATTGATGGCGCGGATGATGAAAGGTGATGAGTAGCTGCGAGGAATGCTGACAATCTTTTGGAATTGACGGCACAGAGAGAGTGAGAGTCGGCCAGGAAAGAGATGACAAAGAGCGGATTGCGGCTGCGAGGGATGCACCGAAAGGGCAGAGAGCGCGACCGAATCACGTGACGATAGTTGACTGCCGCAACGGGTTAGCGCCCCCATATCCACTATCAAGGCCGGAGCGCACTTGAAGATCAATAATCTAGGTGGTCAACTTCTTGACAAGAAACAAAATTCGCCACGATGGTAAAAGCACGGGCTCCCAAAGAGGCCAAAAATACCAAGAGTCACCTCAAGTCCCGGATCGATTTCTTGCAGCAAGCTGCGGATTATTTTCAGCAAATTCATCAACAAGAGTCTTCCACCAAAGAGTTCAGCGACAGCCAGAGCTCCACATCGTGTACCCGGCACGAAATTGAAAGTCATTCGTCATGTATTGAGAAAGATACGACGGATGCAAAGCCGGCCAACGCCGTCGGACAGTCAAGCTCTGCGAGTCTTCTCTCCAATTTATCCAGAGTCTATGTCTCTCACATGCGGGGCGTATCATTGAAAACACAGACTCGATTGTCCGTTCCAGTGAAGAGAGCATTCTGTAAACGCTGCGACACCTTACTCGCTTCGGAAGTGACGTGTAAACACGAAGTCCGAAATGACAGTCGCGGACGCAGGAAGCCGTGGGCTGATGTTTTGGTTAAGCGTTGTCTCACCTGCGGAACCGAAAAGCGTTTTCCTCAAAATACGAAGCGCAGCAAGAAGCTATCAGAGCGTCACAAGGATTTGGCGCAGGGGTCAAGGGAGAAGTCGCCAACAGAAGCATCATAGAGTGGCTAGTGTACAGCCTTCTTTGACTCCTTTCTTTGGGGTTCTGGAACGTCACATCCCGCCAATGGTTGATCTGAACCCTTTCCAACCCGCAAACCATGTGATTGCAGGTAAAGTATCTCGAAATACTCCTAGTCACACAGTCAATCGTGACCGTGGATGAGCGACCGTTTGCTCGATCACCGATGCATCGCCCTCTTGCGACGTTGTGTGCCTGCTGGCTCACAGGTGTCTGGTCATCAGGCTGATCCTGAAATCAACCGCTAGATCGTCCATGGCAGCTTTCGGCAGCTTGCATTTCTCAGCAACCGAGCACACTGTCAAAAGACCTTGTCTCTCAGTCCTGAGTTTATGCAATTAAAGGGTACGAGCAGATGACCAATGACTGGGCGAACAGATTCGGTGCTCGAAATGGACACCACATGCTTTTCAAGTCATAAAATCGAGACGAAAGCGAAAAGGATAGAAACAACACATTGCAGACGGGGGAATCAAGATTATCAAACATAAACGTGCGCTCCACAAAAATCATTAACGAAGATGTGTCTCAGACACCGGAAGAATAAATCCGCTCAAAGCTTCACGACAGGGATTCTTGCCCAAATCTCTCGTCACCATTGCCTCATGCTGGTCGATGAACAAATTATCGAGGCGACAGACTGCCATGATGAGGCAATAGCCTCAAAGAATACACATGCATTTGAAGGCCACATGATTGAAGCAATACCTAGAGATATTCCATCTCGCCGTCCCGGTCCATCTGCGTCCTTGACCTCAGTACGAAGTGACAGTAAGGAAAAGCGTGCGCCGCGAGGCGTAAATTTCTTCCACGCCGTCTATCACAGAAGTAAACAGAAATCCTTCAAGTGAGAGACGACCACCATTCCAATAGCAAGCAAAGAAGTCGACCAATGACACGGGGTGTATTCAGTAAAAGTCGATTAAATTTGGAGCAGTCTCCATGGTCATGCCCCGCACATATAAACCAATTGCTATGAATGTCGTTATAGCGATTAGTTGGCCTTGGGGGGTCTTGAGATTCATAAAAGTGTGTGGCAGCACGTTCATCGAGAGAAAGCGACTGGGAACGTTGGAATGTAGCAAGCAAAGCGGCCTGGATGCTCCCCTTAGCCAACTTGTGGCGAGCATGTTGGCGGCAGGGACGATGGTGAGCCAAGGCTTTGAAGTGTATAGGTGTGCAGTTGCGTGTATTGCAATATATGCTACCGTCGTCTGCGGGAGTTTTGCTCCATGCGGTGATCCAAATTCTCTATTCGACCTCGAAAGGACTTGACGATGTCACGGATGTGTGCGATCTTGGCTAATTCGTTGTCAAGCTCGTCGATGCTAGCAAGGATGGAGCGAGTGCGAGCAATCTCCGCATCCGCATTGCGGATCACATTTCCTGCACGATCGTAGCTATTTTGAATCGACCGTTGCATCTGGTCCTCTAACTTTGTCGGGCAAGAGAAATCTCAAAAGTCAGATATTGGTCCGCCGAGGGAAGATAGGAACGGTCAACCGTCGAGGGAGAGTGAAGAGCAACTCACATATTCGATTCGGCCGCGAATTTGCGCCTGTAAACCATCCAGTTGATGCGACAGCGCACGGAGACTCATAGGGTCCAGAAGCAAGCGGCCTTGGCTGCTGGCGGCACTGGTCGCGCGGGAACTAGAGTTGCTGGTCCGGCCGGTACCACGGCCCCTTGAGACCCCGTTGCCGGCATGACCACCTTGTAATGCAATCTGTTGCTGCTGTCGAAGGATCTGAATCTCGGAGGAGGTGAGGCCCAGCGAGGTGTCGGGGATCGAAGTTGCTGAAACGGACATTTGGATCTGGCACAGACATGCTCCAGCCGCCAGTCTACGATGCGCCAATCAAACTCGTGTTAAAATTGGACGGGCCGAAGATCATGGTGGACAAGCAGGATTCGCCTATAGAGTCTCGTCGGTCGAGCCTTTGGCAGGGGTTTCTTGTTCGGATGTGAATTTCTGACTTCCCCCGGAGGTGAAGCTGCGGAAGAGACGTGGGATGCGGGGAGATTTGGAGTCTCGCGGTGGAGAATCCGAGGGAGAAGATATGGTGAAGGGCGGCGGGGTCGGTCGAGGATTCTCTATTAATTTCACAGCGGTCAGGTAGTTCCCGAGAGGAACGCTGCGACAGGTGCTGGAGCCGACAAGGAGGTGTTGAGGAAAAGGGGATCCAGTGTGACAACAGTCCAATGCTGAGTGTGGGCGGCAAGTGAAGCGCGGCTTGTCAAGGTCTGTTACACCAAGACAGGAGATCAAGCCCGCCGGGGCCTGCTCGAGACAGTAGCCGCGCGAGAACTGGCTGACCGTGATAGAGACAAATGCCAAATAGACCCGGTGTAGTGGTGACCCGGGAGGTATGTGCGCAGGATGTCAGTCGAATGTGATTATCATCATTTGGAAGCGCGACCCTTTGCGCTGGCCCAGATGGGAGGAAACGACAGTGGGCAGTGACGGGGATTCAGGCAGAGGTTCAGTTCGGCGGTGACGAATCTTGTCCCTTCATGCTCGTGATCTCGCGGCAGCAAGAGTTGAAGGGATTAGCAAGGAAATGACAATGGGCGAGAGAAGAAAAGCAATGCAGCGAGGAATTTCAAGGGAGTCGGTGAGGACTGAGGGCCATCTCAGAGGGAGTACCTCATAGATGACGGACGTGATCGAGTCTGACTCGGCTAGCGGCTCTCGAGAGCATGCATCACATCCATGACTGTTTCACGTCAAGTTGGATGGTCTGGTCTTGCAGGTGATATGGACAATGCACTTTCAGTATACCATGCACTTGGGCATTTTCCATACATGCGCACATGATTGTATTCTGTGAGCCGCCCCTTCAAGTGTTGGTAATGCGCCGAGGGTCTGATTATGATGGAGGATGACTCCACACGTCCACTCATACCACGGTCGCCGAATTAGCTGTCTAATTTACTGGGGATCTTAAACGATATAGCTAGTAATGACCGTTGTCACCGAGGATGTGATGAGGATTTGCACCGAGAAAAACACGCTGAGCCTTGCCTACATTCGGAGAGCCGCCCAACATTGGCAAACGCACAGGGCTGTCAGGTCTGCACATCTGCACCAAGCTCGGCCGAGGTACTTCATTCAAGGTTTCTCGACATTCTATTGTCAGCAGTAACTCGCGTCGCGAGTAGACAAACTCCGTGGTAGGTATGTTTTTGCTGTTGTCATGAGCTGCCGGGCCCGAGCAGAGCTCCGGATCCATTCCGATCCATGGAAAGCTCCATCACTCCGCCTTTCTCGCTCCAGCGTCTTCGCCGTCTCTTCCTACAATCGCCCCGTTCTTCTTCCTGCAACCCATCGCCTTGCTTGTGTCATCCCGAGAAGACAGACCAATCGGCCGATCCCTGCCTGCTTGACTCTGCTGTCCACACAAAGACCAGAGAGCTGCCCAACACGTGAGGCTTAAGAATCTTTCGGCCAGCTTCCAACCCGCTCAGCCCGTCTTTCCAGCGTCGGCGCCACGAGCTGCGACCGGAAATATTCCCTCTAAGCTAATAGTTGCACGCGCGTGCTTCTCTCGAAG
The DNA here is from genome assembly GCF_001723175.1 of Penicillium oxalicum. NCBI lineage: Eukaryota > Fungi > Ascomycota > Eurotiomycetes > Eurotiales > Aspergillaceae > Penicillium > Penicillium oxalicum. Next base: position 696,779 of record NC_064655.1, read on the forward strand.
ACTACATAGCGCTCACTCCACCAATTCTAAGCGCTTCTCCAAAGAACAACTTCAATCCCACAATCCAACCGTATGCGCCTTGTCTCCTCGTCAACCATTCACAGACTGCCACTAGTCGTCTCATTGTCGCTATTTCTCCGATTCTCATCACTTTCGATTCGCCAAAAGCAAATCCTGCCTCGCAATTACCTCTGAAAGCCAGGGCTCCATCTCTCCGGGACTACGCAGGACTTTGGTTGCATGAGCTCGCCTCAGTCATCCCGAGCCGCGGATTCTCCTTCCTTCCCTATACATACAAGCGCGTTGGAAATCGATACCTGCACATTCATTAGACCTCATCATGGCAAAAGACAAGGAGCGCACCATCAACCCTGCCGCCGCGCAGCGGAAGCAGGAGAAAATGAAAAGCTTGAAGAAGGGCAAGGCGGAACAATTAGCACGTCGGAATGAAAAGCTGGCCCGACGCAACCCGGACAGAATTCAACGCCAAATCAACGATCTCAAATCGATGGAAGAATCTGGGCAGCAATTGCGACCCCGTGATAAAGAAGTTCTGGAAGCCCTCGAGCGTGATTTGAAGGCTGTCCTCAAAGCCCGAGAGGCTTTGGGCGACAAGGCGCCGCAGTTCAATCAAGGAGCGAAAGGTGACTTTCACGGGACTCGAAGGGAGTCGGGGGATCGGGTTCTGGGTAAGCGAAGGCGCGATGGTACATTTGGACGAGCACGAGAGGACAGTGAGGGTAGTGAAACAGACGAGGATGTGCGAAGGATACCCATGCCTCGCGATACCCCTCCACCGATTCCTCGCGAGTTTCAACGGAAACGAAATCCTGCACACGCCGAGGGATCAACAGAGCGCCGCGGGCCTCATGCGCTTCCGGCCAAACCACCGGTGGTCGAAGCGAAGACGGTCTACGAAGCAAAGCCCGAAATTCGCGACCTGCGGAAGGAAGCTGTGAGCAAATTCGTGCCAGCTGCGGTGCGAATGAAGCAAGATTCAATCAAGGGGACAGGAAAGCTGCTGGAACCGGAGGAGATGGATAAGCTTGAGAAGGCTGGATACACGGCTGGGCCCAAAGAATCCACTTCAGGTGGTGCGGCAGCAGCAGCGGAAGAACAATCTACAGCTGAAGAGCTCCGGCTGTTGGAGGAAGAAGAAAGGAGGTTTAATCAAGAGATCAAGAAGCAAGCTCACGTCGAAGAAGCTGACGATGAGGAAGCATGAGAGCAAGAGAATCTACAAATAAAACTATGTTTTTTACTTCCAGTTGGCAGCGATCCAGGTTGGAGAGCTCTACAGCGACCTCATAGTGATGCTTTCTTCACGCGGCTATTCAGGACATGTTTCGTAATTGTACCGAGGGCTCGAGCAGGATCCTGCATATTTTCTGAAGCAAAAATGTGCAGCTAAAATCGAGGCACGCATGTACACAGATCTGGGTGCCCGGATCACCTGATGTAAGATGCGCTCCAGGAGCGGGACGTTCAACATGAACAAAGTGGTCTTGACTGTGACAGGTATGCCTGCAATTCAGGAGAGTGGACATACACGAGAATTTTGCTTTCCACGCGTACCCTTCCCAGAGAAGACAACAGAAGCGGAATCAGGCAATGAAGATGAATGACCAGTCACCCATCACGGCCAGATGTTCATCACCTGTCACCCGTCCAACATCCAGAAACGGAGGGACTTTACACATTTCGGTCCAGACGCCATCAATCGGAGTCATTGTCGAAGCCCTCCGGAGTCCGGAGTAATCTTTTTTTGGTCCTTCCTGTTCAGGTTCGCATCTGTGAACAAAGGACTTGGCCGCACCCGAAAATGGAGCCTCAGATTCCGTAAGACCTGGACCAGCTCCAGTATCCACATTTCCATTGGAGAAAACCTTGCAGAACAATGCATGAGTCTTGATCTGATAACAGCGACGTCTGAAGTTGGATTCCCGAGTGGGGTCCAAAATCACGACCCGATGGATGTGACTGACTCACGCCGGGACCACTATACCTCGTCTCGTCGTGTCGGTGTGGGATCTTTCCGACCAAGAATCCACCCCACCCTCGTCGTGCGGACGGCAATTTAAGCGGCAAGTAGCATCTCTTGCCTAATCGATTTGTGTCGTCGAAGCATCTCGGCTGGTTCCAGATCAGAAGAAGCCAATGATTGGGCTATACTGGAACACTACCTCCGCCCTGCGTTCTTGGCGTCGGCCATACGGGAGACTTGTGGTTATCTGATCTTTTTGCTTCCAGGGAACGGGCTCAATCTGATTAGATTAGCCTGCTGGTCAGCGCCCACACGTTACGTAACTGTCTGCGAGTGTGTGGGTGGGACGTTCTGGGAAACTTTTCGGTGCGTAAATACGACGACATGAATTTCAGATGTTACATATTGTTTTTTATTGGTGTAATATGTAATCTGTATCTGTATATTGCATGAGAACTATATCACCGGCTTTTGTCTTCCAGCATGCTGATTGTAGTCGCGTGTAGAGATTTACAAGACAACAACTCCTTTACATACACACTCCTTGTATGGTAATCCGTAAAACACGAAAACAGCATGCTACGTACGATGATACTGTACAATCTCTCAGACTACATTTCATGAATTTTACTGTGGGACATGAACCGAAAGTTATACAAAGGTATTATAATGCTCGTATGTAGAAGAATGACGCATCTGCTTCTGTTTGTAGTAAGCTAGAAATAATCAGGCTTTCCAGACATGATCTCGTTAGAAACTTATTGGTCGGCTCTACGATAGGGGCGAGATGTCCTGGAATCCAAAGCATCCTGTTCTGTCAAGAGACTCCCCGCGTTCGGGTTGGCTGTTCATCTAAATTGATCTAGAACGAAATTAAATGTACTCTATCAAAGCTTTGAATTGATCCATTGGGGGGGCCGTTTTTCAACAAAAGCCCGTATTCCTTCACCAAAATTGCGACCTTCGATAAGGCGAGGGTACCATTCTTCCTCCAAAGTGGTGACCGCTTCCTCCACATTTCCCGATTCCCAACTAAGACGGATTCCATGACGAGCAACAAACAGCGCGTCGGGACTGTTTCCACAGATTTCACGAGCGACTGAAAGGGCTGTCTCTAGAAGATCACTGCTTGAATCCACTAACCTCGAGACCAAGCCCCAGTCGTACATTGTCCGAGCATCAACAGTCCTACCCGTGAGAACAAGATCCATTGTGCGCTGTAAACCCAGGGTTCGAGTAAGGCGAGGAAGACATCCTGCGACCGGAACAATGCCCCGTTTCACTTCAGGTAGAGCAAACGTTGCAGACAAAGATGCAATGACAAGGTCGCAATTGGCGACCATCTCAAAGCCACCACCCATGCATATCCCATTCACAGCTGCAATAATAGGTTTTTTGCCGCTGCGTCGGGGCAGACCAGCCAAGCCTGGTGCCGCCATATTGTTGACCACTCCGGATCGATTCATCTCGCTCCATTCTACGTCACGAAATTGTAAGTCACAGTTCAGTCGGAGATTGATATTGTCAACGGATGAAGTACACATACCATAGAGATCTGCACCCGTGCAGAACGCTCGTCCGGAGCCCGTGATGATACCGACCCAAAGACTTTCATCCTGGTCAAACAGCTCCCAGACGCGCTGTATCTCACGGCTTGTGGCCTGTGTGATAGAATTCAACTTTTCAAGCCTGTTCAACGTGACTTGGACCACTCGTTCATGGGGGAATGTCACGTTAAAATGCGGATGCTGGAATTTTTCTGAACGCAAAGACATTGTTTTCTTGGTATCTTTTTGGAGCTGGATTGGGCACTGAGATTCATGTGATAAATGTTAAAAGCTTTCCCCTCGGTGGGATTTTAATATATCGATATTTTATCGCCAGATCTTAGAGTCAATTCACCTCGGCTGGAAATATCTTGTGCACAAGGATGCGTTTACAACCGTTTTCGAATGAAGAGCGAAGTATCAACAGGGCCGTCTGAAAAACAAGCAGTACTGTATGTATGTAATGTATGTAATGTAAGATACTCAGTTGAGCTCAGTTCAGTCAGCTTCACAATACAAGCACTCATACATACATACACAAATAGCGGAAATTACGTTTGTGGTGAAAAGTATGGAATGAGAAGCCACGATTGATCCGATTGGTCTTTTTAGTGCGCGTATTTGGTATGTAGTCTTACTCATATTTGCTCAATGTGGGTTTCTCGAAGCATGGTCGTAATTCTGCTAGCTCACTCAGCCGATACAATATTCCGAGGTTCAAAGGTTCTTGGCAAGACAAAGAAATCGCACATCGGAACTGAGCTTAGCAGTCTCTTCGCGGGATTTAATTCTCCGATTCGCAGAGGCAGAGTAATGTGTCTCCATAATGGAAGTTGTGTCTCAGCCATGGCCGGATTTTGAGCTAGTATGACCAGAGCAGTGTGCTGATTGATAAGTTTTTTATCAGATGGGATCTTTACGGAATGATGCTTCGGTTAGAATTGCATGCCTCGGTCGTATAGATAGTTCTGATCTCGCTGTCGCATTCATTCAGGGATACCCCATCTTCAATTTGGCTCATTATTCTTCTGCGCACTCTAAATCAAGCTTGAAAGTATTCATTCGGCTCGGTCACACAGGGTCGAAATGACGATGAGCTCGGAAAAGTCACCGATTTATCCCCGGGTGAAGCTTCCACACCCGTTTCTCACCGAATACTCAGTGCATACCGTTGGAAGTCAAATCACGAGGCGAGTGTTGAAACTCGAAAATCAACCTCCTATTGGGCGTCCTTTGACAGAACCATTACACCTCGACTCTCTATCATGGACCGACTTGTCTATTCCTGATAAGTCTCAGTCTCCGCCCGAATCAAACAACAGTGCTTGGGCGCGCGCCCAGCGCAGTCCGTCTACGATTTTCGAGTGGACCGCAGAGACTCCTTCTTTGGGCCAGATTTGGAACATCACTCACGCAATCTATCTTGGGAATCCGACACACGAATACTTTCGGCTTACTCTGATCGGTCGTGGGAGCAACATCATTCGTCAGGAACTGCTCACTACAGGGCTGGCGATTGAGCACCCTCGCCCGTGGTATCAATCGACAGAAAATGTGGAGTGGCACTCCGAGCAGCTGTTAGTTCTCCGAAGTGCTTTCTGGCAAGGTGCAGCATCTCCCACAGGACCCCGACCCATCTGGTCAATAGGAGATGGAACAGATGGCCCTTTGCGCAAGCCTCTACATCAGTTTCCCATCATGCCTGAGAACTATCAGATCACAATGAAGTTCCCTGATGAACCTGTCTATACGCGCCACCCAACTCGCCGGCCGAAGCCCCATCCAGGATCTATCGCCTACAGTCGTTATATTCCGGAGGTTGATCAGCATTTCTCTCTCGAGGTCGTGGACTGGGAGAATGACGAGCATCTAGGATTGTTTAACACTTGGCAAAATGACCCGCGCGTCTCCAAGGGCTGGAACGAGACTGGGACACTTGACGAGCATCGAAACTACCTCCGCAAGCTACATTTTGATCCTCATGTTCTGTGCTTGTTTGGCCGATTTGACAATACTCGTTTCTCGTACTTCGAGCTGTACTGGGCTAAAGTAGGTGTCGACGATCTTCTAACCGCTAAAAAAACATCAACGCATGGATAAAACTAATTGAAAATGACAGGAGGACCACTATGGAGCCCACTACGACGCAGGGGACTACGATCGTGGTCGTCACTCGCTTGTTGGTGACGCATCTTTCCGGGGGGCGCGCCGTGTGAATGCGTGGTACTCCAGCTGCATTCACTACTGTTTTCTCGATGATCCTCGGACCGTCCACGTTGTGGGCGAACCCAAGGCCACTGGTGCAGTTATCCTGTCATATGAAAATGCTCAAGGTCTCACTATTGGCAAGTATGTCGACCTTGGTCATAAACGTTCCGTCCATAGCGTTGCAAGTCGGGAGAAGTGGTTCCAGCTATGCCCTCTGTTTTGGGATGGGCGGGATAAACCTCTTGAATCAGCTGATAGAGCGGCTTGGAATGCCAAGCTATAAATCCAATTTGAGACAGGAATTTTGACTTTCCAATATCGAGAGATGACAGGTACTACAGGTCTTGCCTGACTCATAAACTATTTCGAAATTTTGGTGCCTTGTGTAACAGTGCAACTGTGGCGTTAGAAACTCATTTTTACCCTGATGAGAAACGACTCGTGATGGATTTCTGCTAAAACCCCCAAAAATTCTTTTGCTGACATGAATGAGGCCATGCGCTACAGTTTTTGATGGGAGCTGCACAATGCTATAGTCATAGGATCCAGGTAATGCGTTTGGTAGGACTGAGCATGTGTCCAACCTCTAAGACCCAGCCTCTCGAAATTCCCGAACCGGGGATAATGTTAGGCTAGGACACTCAGAGGGGGAAAATTTGATGCTCCATCGGTCCATCCAAGATGGCTGACAGGGCACTAATCTCCTATGGGGGTAAAGATCTTTTCCGGACAGAGCAAGGACTGACCTTCAATGCTGCGAAATGATTTCGGCTGGGCCGCGACATGTGAAATTTTCTCTCCAAATTAGGAGTCCCGGCGTGTCCTCTTACCCGCGTCGACAGATTCGGTACTCTAGTGCATCAGATTAGATACAGGTATATGATATACAGCGTAACATCCCAGTAATTGTGTGTAACAAAACGGCCAACCAGATACCGTATTGATACATAATGGTGCTCAGGCTCCATCCCGAATACATGAATGACCAAATACAGGACTGCCGAGTTGTTCCACTTCGACCACTATGAGCCATCAACCCTCCAGCTTGCAGCAATCTTTGAGTCACTTGGGGCTTTTTCCGCAGCTCCACTCGGTTTAGTTATCTGATCCGGAACTAAAGTTTACTTTCTAAAACCGATGTCGGAAAATGGTCGTGCTCTTTTTGGTCTGGAAAATTTGGCAATGTTCTGAAACTTCCCACACTTGTCGTGCTCCAAAGACGGCACAGCGAGGAAAAAGCCCCCTCTGCTTCGAGACTCGACATTTTCTGTTGGGTTGAACAGTCTCATTTGCGCTGAACTTGAATTGGATTGGCTATTTTGAGTCTGTCCTTTTCATCCTTGGGGAGCGAACGAAGCTCAGTCGGCACGTTTCAGAGTGTAATTGCTCCTTGCTGGCTTCCGCGCTCTCTTTCTCAACAACCTCAACCGTCGAAACCATATTTGAGAATGTAAGCCCAGTTGTGATGCATTTACATGTCAAATCTCTAACCACTTGATCATCGACCATAGTGCGAAAAGAGACCGCTCACACACACGATGCGCTTCTTCCAGAAGCTGGCGGGATACCCTCGACTGCTTGTTGCAGCAAGCCCGTCCAACCTCGACATTGGCTTGCTTCTTGCAGGCTTGGCGAGCTCCATTGCTTCTGGTGTACCCTTTCCGATCATTGGAATTATATTTGGTCAGTTACTGGATGATTTCAACTCGGTGACATGCGAGGAGACCACCAGTACAAGTTCACCAGAATCGGATGCCAGATATCAAAGCGATATAAACAGCAAAATCTTGCTGATCGTATATCTGGCGATTGCACAATTTGTCCTCATTTATGTGCACCTGTCATGCTGGACGATGTTTGGCGCACGTCTTTCACAGAGGCTGCGGGAAAGCTATCTGAGAAATCTCCTTCGCCAAGAGCCCTCCCACTTTGACGACTTGACGCCAGGTGAGGTAGCTTCTCGATTGAGCAGTGATATTCAAACAATCCGCTCGGGTACATCGGAGAAAGTGGGAATTGTGATCGCAGCAATCTCATTTTTCGTCACGGCATACATTGTTGCGTTTATCAAATACTGGGAGCTCGCTGCGATCCTTCTCTCGCTGATTCCAGCCTACCTTCTCATGTCACTTGTTGGAAGTCACTTCATCGAGAAGTATGCTGGATCAATGTCTGATTATGCTGCCTCTGCCGCAACGATCGCCTCTGAAGCACTCTCAAACATTGTCGTTGTTCACGCTTTTGGTGCGAATGCTCGACTGGAACAGAAGTTCTCCCGAGCTTTAAAGTTAGCGGAGCACGAAGGATTGAAGAAAGCAGCAGCTGTCGGCGCCCAGTCCGGGGTTTTGTACTTTATCGCCTATGGTGCGAATGGCCTCGCATTCTGGCAAGGTGCGCATCGAATCGCTGATGCGGTGAATGGCAAATCCCCTGGTGTCACTGTTGGTGCGACTTTTACTGTCATATTCATCTTGATTGAAGGTAAATCTTTGAAATGCCCTTATGATCGAATTCATGATTAACAAATTTGAAAGCAACCTTGTTGTTGAGCCAGGTCGCACCATTCCTGCACCTCTTCATTCAGGCCGTCGCTTCGCATTCTAAATTACGAGAAGACATTGACCGACAATCGTTGATTGACGCCACTGGATCAACCGGCTTACGCATTTCTCAAGCCGATGGTGGCTTCGAGTTTAGAAACGTTTCGTTCACCTATCCGTCCCGACCGGAGATCAAGGTTCTGGACAATATCACTCTGTCACTCCCTGCAAAGAAGCATACGGCGCTTGTCGGTCTTTCTGGAAGTGGAAAATCAACCATTGCAGCGCTGTGCACAAGACTATACGACCCAACCGAGGGACAGGTGTATTTTGATGAGAAAGCTCTACCTGATCTCAATCTTCGCGATTTACGAGGATTTTGCAGCCTGGTACAGCAGGAACCTTCGCTTTTGGATCGCTCGCTTCTTGAAAATATCGCGCATGGCCTCATCAACTCGAGTAAACCTGATCACGAGCGACTGAGAGACGCGCTTCTCAGCTCCTCCCTAGCCGATCTTGCTTCTGAGGTTAGGGAAGGCAAAGAATTTGTGACTGCGGCAGAGACTTACGGTCCAGCTGTCCTTGAAATCGTGAATCTGGTCAAAAATGCCGCCGTTCTCGCAGATGCAGATGGCTTCATATCCAAACTTAGGGCCGGATATGGGACAACTGTAGGCTCCGCTGGCCGTCTGATCAGTGGTGGGCAGAAACAACGTATTTCGCTTGCCCGGGCCTTGGTGAAAGATCCCGCGGTACTTATACTCGATGAAGCGACTGCCTCACTTGACTCTAGAAGCGAGCAGCGTATCCAGAACGCTATCAACAATATTTCAAATGGTCGAACTGTGATTACCATCGCTCATCGTCTCTCAACTGTCACGAAAGCCGACAACATCATTGTTATGCACAAAGGTGTCATTGTCGAGCAAGGGGACCATGCAACCTTGATGGCAAAGGCCGGGACCTACGCAGGACTCGTAAACCTACAAACCCTCGGATCGGCATCCAACGACCGTCAAGCTTCACCCGGGGCGGACTGTAGTCGGTCAGATCAAATCTCTATGACGGAAACCGAGACGGAAAAGGTCAGTTCATCGGCCTACGGCAGTGAAAAACAAGAAGGGACCGAAGTTTCGACAACTGAGAAAACACCTGAAGACGATGGACAGAAAGACGAAGAGGAACTCGAGACACCACGCAAAAGCCTATGGTCATTAGTCAGAGGCTATTCTCCAGCTGTGAGACCTCATCTCTTGACCGTCTTTGTAGGTCTTCTCGGTGCAAGTATCGTGGGCGGTGCTTTTTCAGGAGAAGCTGTCATTTTCGGCAACACTGTCGGAAGTCTGAATCCCTGCGAGGGCGCCGATAGTATACGCTCGAGCGGTAACTTCTTCGGCTTGATGTTCTTTGTCTTAGCAATCATTGAGCTTTTTGCAAATATGGCCAGCTGGACTGGGCTCGGATGGGTATCTGAGAAAATCGTGTATACTGTCCGAGTCTTGTCTTTCCGTTCACTTTTTGAGCAGGATTTGCAGTGGCACCAATCAAAGAAGCGAACGCCTGCAATGCTTCTCTCATACATCACTCGTGATGGAAACGCTCTGGCTGGACTGAGTGGCTCTGTCATTGGCTCTCTTTTTTCGATTTCGGTGAATCTCGTCGCCGCGATCGTTTTGACTCATATCATTGCCTGGAAGATTGCTCTCGTGTGTTTGTCACTGGTTCCACTGCTTCTCGGAGCGGGCCTGATGGAACTTCACATTCTCGGAAAGTTTGAAGAGCGTCATGAGAATGCATACACCAAATCTGTTGATATCGGTACGGAGGCGATCTCATCCATCAAGACAATTGCTTCCTTGTCTTTGGAGGAGGAAACCTTGAAGACCTACCAACGATCTCTCAAGGAACCACGGCAGGAGACGCTGAGAGTAACTCTTCTCGCTAGTTTCTGGCAGGCAATGACATATTTCCTCGGAAACTGTGTGAACGCACTCGCATATTGGTGGGGCTCAAAGCAGATCATCGCTGGAACTTACACCCAGACTCAATTCTTAATCGTGGTTTTCTCACTTCTCGTGAGCGCTCTCTTGTGGAGTCAAATGTTTGCTCTTGCACCTGAACTTTCAAACGCACGCGCTGCTATGGCCAGAATCCTCAGCCTGATTGAGATAGGCTCTGGCGGCATGACAGGTCGTATTCAAAATCCCTTGGGCGCACCGTCTGCGGACCGGGATCCCGAGGCCTGCAATACCAACAAAGAACCGAAAATCGCCGTAAATAGTGGCGCCCTACGAGTGCAATTCCGCGACGTGCACTTCGCTTATCCTGCTCGAGATGACATCAAAGTCTTGAATGGGTTGAGTCTCGATATCCAGCCTGGCACATTTTGTGCACTTGTTGGCCCAAGTGGTGCTGGTAAATCGACAATAATCTCACTCGTCGAAAGGCTCTACAAGCCAGAATCGGGCGGTGTATTCATTGATGGTGTTGACGTCACCAAGCACAATGAGGTGGCTTTCCGGAATGATATTGCTCTGGTTCCGCAAGAAAGTGTGCTGTTTGAGGGCAGTATCAAATTCAACATCGGTCTCGGCGCTCGTCCGGGACATGAAGCCACATTGGAGGAGATCCAAGAGGCGTGCAAACTCGCGAATATTCATGAAGTGATAATGAGTTTACCAAATGGCTATGAGACGCTCTGCGGGCCCAATGGAAATCAGTTTTCTGGTGGACAGAAACAGCGTCTCTCGATTGCTCGAGCACTCGTGCGAAAGCCCAGACTGCTGATTCTTGACGAATCCACGAGTGCACTAGATGCGGAGTCAGAACAGCTTTTACAAGAAGGTCTTGAGAGAGCCTCCGAGGGCATTACCGTTATTGCCATTGCTCATCGTCTCCGCACCATTCGAAAAGCAAACACCATCTTCTTGATTGAAGGTGGACAGTGTGTCGATCATGGGACGCATGATCAATTGCTTGAACGTTCTGAGAGTTATCGAGAGAACGTCATGCACCAAACAGTAGCAACATGAAAACTGGAAAATCGCGCTTCTAACACGTTATATACGCTACTTTTGTAGGTGTGAGATCAAGAAATGTCAGTACTTTCGCGCATTTTTTGGCTGAGCACATGGTATTTGATTTTTCAATTGATCATGAGATTTAATTTAAATGTTTTCAATGGGTCTTGATCAGATTCTGTAGAATTTATGGGTAGAACTCCATGTCAAGAGTGTTAACTTGAAGGCCATGATAATCCCGGCAGCCTACCAGCCGCAGAAGCCCTTCGACGAAGTTGAACTGCTCACTGCACACCATAACCAGCCTCAGACTTTGTCGGTCATCCAATTCTCTTTCCCTCAATCTAATTGCTCTGTGATAACAGAGCTATTGCTTGGAGCTCCCGGTTTATGAAAGGAATAAGGTGATATGGCTGTGCTTGGGCATATGATAGAGTGAATAACGACCAAAGAAATGACAAAAGCCGATACATGCTCGACGATAATCGAGGACTAGTTTACTGCTTGTGATTATCTCCCTTATGTGTCATCTCTCCACAAAATTCTGTTCGTTCCATATCTCGTTTGCAAGCATGTCCTCATCAATTACGATTTTGATGGCTCCTTTTGGCTGGTTTAGCCAGAATCTCACATCTGAGCTCAATTTTGACTTTTTCTCAGAGATTCTTACCTCGAGAGCGACGGTGAGAATATTTCTTGGATGGCCATGAGGTAGACGATGCAGTGCCCACGAGCAATCAGGCTCCTTGCTGTCGCTTCTGCTTTGGACTGTGGTCTGTCCCAGTCATTGTGTAGCCTTATCAAGCCTCATTGCTATAAGTGATTCCAGAATAAATTTCTGGATGGCGTGCAAAGCAATTTCATGTGGGATAAGAGGCATTTTGGTCAGAAGTAGACGAAGTGAACTACCATATGAAGGACGGCTGGCGGTCCGATCCACGTCTAGGGAAGTCACGATCCATTCTCAGGGAACATCTTCTCACTTATATCAGTGAATAACACCCATTCACTTCATTTCCCTCTCGCATGGCTGAAACTTGCTCTTCTTTGAAGTTCCTGTTTTATAATGTGGTCTGACTGGCGTTTTCCTTTGTAGGGGAATCAGGGAAATCTCTTCATTGAAGGTTCAAGATTGTCAACATAGGAAGGCCGAGCCATCGCGACATAGCTAGAGTAGAACTGGGCAGCATTGCTTCACAGTGAGGTGATGACCAAAGAGGGCGAGCGCACCCGGCACAGTTCATATCCATACACCTCAGCACGACGGAGTTCTTGGGATGCTTCTTAGGGGTAAAAACTTAGGAAGAGCTTCCAATGTTACTACACAAAGCCTTTATGTTGTAGATCGAACCCCACCCTTCCTTCAGTACGAGGGCTCACCTTACCTGAGTTTATGAGGGGCTACTAAGAAATCATGATTTCGGACAAAATACATGCTTGACCAATAGCAGTGGCCAAAACTCAAAGCTATATTGCCACTATGCAACTTCTGTTGTACCTCTATTTCGGAAAAATATAGATCGATGCAAGTAGGTAGATACATCTGGAAAATTGAAAATTTTAGATTGGCACCAAAGGTCGACGTATTTGACGTCCAGTTTGATGTCACCCGGTATGTGTTGCGATCATGTACTCTCTCAAAACACCGGCAACTGTGTCACTCCGATTTTATTTTCCTTAATGTTTTGTGCTTGCGGAGCTTGTGGACAGAATCATTTGCCCGGAATTCCAAACAAGATTCAATATAGTTCCCACGTATAAAAAGATCAAAAGATCGCGGCATCAAGCAGAATATCATCCGGGCATCTCGAAATCTCAGCAAAGATTGAAGCAAGATCATCAAGAATCTCAGACACCAATTCCGAATCTGTCTCAGAACCAACGGCTCCAACGTGCACATTTTCGCCTCGCAAGAAAGAGACTGTTTTGAACGGCAGCGGTGCATCACCATGCGGGTTAGAAACCTCAACTCGACATGATCCCTCAGCAAAATTCATGCTGTCAAAGTCATCGAAATCTTGATGGTGAACAATGGAGTCGAAGTTCTTAATATCCGGGGTCCAAGATGTGCATTGCCTCGAGATCTGCTCAAAGCCGAGGAAATCATGCGCTGCCGACTCTGCACTCTGCTTCTGGACACTATGCAGCAAATCCGCGGCCGTCCAATTCGGTTGGAACTTTACTCGAATTGGTGTGAGCTGATAGCATGGACCGACGACGTGCTCAACGTTGACAAGATCAATCATCCTACCCGAGGTGACGGAACCAAAGATGACGTCCGGTTTGCGCAAGCGACGCGCCAAGAGCAGAGCCCACGCTGCGGAAAGGACATTTGCGAGCGTAATGTCTCTCACTGGTTGGAAGGATTCAACAACCTTAGACTTGAAAACACCCTTATCGCCGAGCTGGCCCGATATTCCATCCAAAATTGACAAAGATGAGCCGTCCAGCAAAGTACTCCAATATCCCAGAGACTTCGCTTGGTGGCGAGAATCGGCTTTGTAGGTCATGTATGAAGAGAACGGCTCATACTTTGAAATTGATCTCCCACAATACAATGCTTCCAAGTCTTGGAGCAACCTTGGCAGGGACACTCCGTCATAGAGCGCGTGGGAGAGGCCGAAGATCAAGCATCCCTTACCATGACCATCAACCGCATGAATGAACTTGAAGAACATAGAGCCTAGTGGATATTGCAGCCTGATGTCTTTTTCGCACAAGTCATTCACGAAAGATGCAAGTTCACCATCAGTCTGGTGCGTTATCACAGAAGCATCTGCTTCACTCAAAACAACCTGGAAGAATCTCCCGTCTTTTTCAACAAACACCGTCCGTAAAATGTCATGCACCATGACCAGCTCCTGACAAGCCCGATGCAGTCGATCGCAGTCGATCGCATTGTTGAAATACAACATGTTGTACTGAACAGACGTGCGTGGCGTCTCGATGGTCCCTCGTATGTCCAGCGCCTGAGAATCCGTGACGGGATAGACATCTTGAACCAAGTCAGGAGAAATAACCAATTTGCTTTGACGAATATCAGACAAAATGTGATCCGCAACAACCGGGTCGACCAGGCTGAAGTGCCTGTATGGCTGAGTCTTGGCTTTTTTCAAATTTCCCAGTTTCAACCTTTTTGCAGCATCGTTCAGCCGCATATACTGGAAGATATCTGCTATCGTCAATGTGTGGCCCTGGTTCCGCAGACTGGAGACTAGTTTCATGGCAAGAACGGAGTCCCCGCCCAGCCGGAAGAAATTATCGTCCATTTCAATTTGATGCTCGTTCATTCCGAGCACATTCGCCCATTCCAATCGCAAGATTTGCTCGGAGTCGCTCAAACACGCCATAGAGAGAGACTTATTCCACACTTCTTGCAGTCCTTGTTGGAATCTCTCAATGATTTGATCAGGGATCATCGCTGCGATCTGATTGATGTCGTGTTGCTTGGGGGGCAGCGTGTCGAGCACAATGTATGAAGAAGGCACCATGTGCGCTGGTAAAGAATCCCTGAACATTTTTTCGAGCCGTTTCATTGCCAAAACAAGCTCAGTGGATGCCGAGGCACAGACACTTATCATCGAAGCCGGCGATTCCGACTTCTTGGTTATCTCATAGCATTCAGGGAGCAAGGAGACAAGGCCCCGCTCAGCACGCTGCTCTGTAACGAAGACGACAAGGCTCAAATGTGGTTTTTCGTCCAACGTGGGATTCGGCTTTTCGATTACACCAACGACCGCGCGAGCAAACGAAGGAAGACACCTGGAAAGATGAGTCTCAAGATCCGCAAGATCTACCACTTGACCATTTACAACAAGAACATCATCTTTGCGTCCCAGGAACACAATGGTACCGTCCTCCTGTTGCTGCACAATGTCACCAGTTGCTTGTGTCTTGCCCTGCCGACCCACAAATTGCGAGCTCCCTGCTTGAAGCCAAGTGGGTGACTCCAAAATTTCGCCCGAGAGACAGTCGCCTTCCAGCCACAACTCACCAGGACAGCCGATGGGTGCGAGAAGAGAGGGATTGCGCAGATTGCAAATCCATTGAACCAGGGAAGGAGGATAGGATGATCCTGGCTTGGTGGAGATCTCGGCTCGAAGCTTGCGCGCTGATCGATCCAATGACAGAGGAGCGAGCTGATTGCGTCTCCAAATTTCATTCATCTCATCCTCATGGACACAAGATATTTGGCCAATCGTCCGAGAGAGGTCTTTTGCTAGCTCGCAGCATGTGGCTTCGAGTTGAGCGAGAGTTCTTTCCATTTGCCTCACTGCGACCAGCTCGCAGTCGAAATTTGCACACACTCTGAAGCCCCCTTTTCGAATTCCACAAGCCAGCATCAGAGGGTAAGGATTGAAATGCAGGGCTTCGTGAACCACATCACCCTGGCTAAATCCAAGATCATCTCCCTCATAGTCTGGCTCTGGCTGTATAACTAAACCTGTGCCAGCCTCGCATGCATGTTGAGCATCTTCACTGACCTTACGAATGTTTTGCATCCCCATGTGCTGAAAAGGGGCTCGCGCGAGGACACTTTTCTGTACTGCTTGGAGATATGCCTCGACCGTGCTGTTTCGGGCAACACGAATGCGAATAGGCACGGTCGCAATGAGTGGGCCTATGATACTCTCCACTCCAGGAAGAGGAACATCTCTGCCTGTGAGCGTCTCCCCGAATACCACGTCGTCGCTTCTCATGTACTGCGACGCAACGAGCGCCCAAGCTGCCCGGATGAAAGTGGCCAGTGTGAAAGGTGACCGGCTGTCAAGATTGAAGGATATGCTTCTTTCAATCGTACATTTTGGTTTTGGTAGATAATCACGATATGGGAGACGTGGGAATTGCGGTCCAACTGCGGCGTTCAGCTCCTGTCTCCAGAACTCCCGCATGTCTGACTCATTTGTCTCATGCACAAATTTGACAAAGTTCTTCATCTCCCCATCGGTTTTGACTTCAGAGCCTCCCAGGGCACTCCGGACTTTCTCAAGAATGAGGGGCTCCGACCATCCGTCGTATAGAACGTGATGCACCGTCCAAACCATAAAACGCTTGCTGTGCCTCAGGTCGTCTACTATGGCGTATCGAGCAAGGCTTTGGCCTAGGTGCATTTTCTGCATTCGGTCGTCCTCAAGATAGCTTTCCAAATCTTCATGGTGGCTCCACTGAATATTCTCTTTTAGAACAACTTGTTGAAGTCCTGGATCTTGAAGCTGGACCAAGCGGCTGCGCAAGATTGGGCTTGCCGCAACCACAGCCTCCCATGCCTTTTTCCATTCGTCGATCTCAATATGCACCGGTATACACGCAACTCTTTGGGCGACGTAGGCCTCGGTAGACTTCAATGAGAACGTAAACAAAGATTCTTGCGTTGGTGTGGACGGGTAGATGTCTTCGATTGCATTTCGAGGGACATCGCAAGCATGTGCTGCCGCCATGCACGCACTTTCCACAGGCTGAGCGATCATGGAGAATGCATCGACCTCAATTTTCAAATTTTCTTGAAGTAAACTCGCGTTTTCTGCCATGGCTGCGAGAATTGGATGATCGAATATTTTTGTCACTGAAAGATCGACGCCGTGGCCCCGGCAGATGGAGACCAGACGCATGGCAGCCAGCGAGTCACCACCCAAGGCAAAGAAATTGTCATCGCTCAATATCGCTTCAGCATCGACCTTCAATACCTGGGACCATGCTTGCTTGAGACTCTTCTCCAATCCAGACAGTTCCCTTGAGGCTGTTCTCCCTGGTTCCTGGCCCGTTTCTCGCAGGTCGACACTCATGCCAAACAGGCGAAGTCTTTTGCGATCGGTTTTTCCAGAAATCAAGGTTGGCACATAATTGACTGGCACATAAGCGTTTGGAATCATGTACCGAGGGAGAATTCTCGTGATTTCCGTATTGGCACTGGAGAGCGCCTCACTTTGTTCTGGGGTTAGTTTAACCGAACTAATGTCCGTGTGCTCTTGTCCTTTGGCCGAGCAGAAAGAAACGAATGCCACCAGTGTAGACTGGTTACCAGCTCCTTTCGGCGCGATCACTTCAGCGACAACTGTCGCCTCCGGCGGCAATTTTTTGTTGAGCTGACTTTCAATCTCTCCAAGCTCCACTCGTTGTCCACGAAGCTTGACTTGAGTGTCCTTCCGACCAACAAACACAATTCCACCATAGCCGTCCGGGTCGAACATTCCTAAATCACCGGTCTTATAAAGACGACCCTTCCTCCCCGCATGTTGTTTGTGGCCCGCAACGAGCCATGATGGGTCATGGATGAAGGCCGCTGCGGTCTTCTCAGGGTCATCCAGGTAGCCTTGACCAACAATGGGGCCTTCGACAAGTAGCTCGCCAACCGCGCCGACGGGCAGCAGTGCTTCGTGGTTGTTTGGATCGACAATCCAAATAGCTGCCCCATTTCCCTGGCCGATGGAAATGTAATCTTTGCCAGTCGCAGCACTGCTATTTATTGTACACCCAATGGTGCATTCGCAAGGACCGTATCCAATGACAATCCTGGTATCTTTACCCCAGGAATTCACATCTGTCGCTGACGCTGCTTCGCCTCCCAGTCCCAGGATGTCAAGCGACTTGATCACGTCGGCGTCCAAGATTCGAGCCATGGAAGGGGTAATGCCAGCATAGTTAATCCTCATTTTACGGATCACGTGATTGATGTCGTTCAGCCGGTCTTCATCTGAAGGAATACAAAGACAACCACCATTTGCCAAAGTCAGCAGCATACTGTCAATGCTTACGTCAAACGCATATGATGCAAAGTCGAGAACCCTTGAAGTCTGCGTGTACCCGACCGCTGCCGCTCGAGGAATGGCGCTGCTAGTGTACGTCTGATGCGAGATTTTAACACCTTTGGGTGTACCAGTGCTTCCCGACGTGAATATCACGTACATTAGAGCGAGAGTTGGTACAGGCGGGATTTTGGGCACGACCTCGGACTCCGAGATGTGGGCAAATGTATCCACGTCGACGATAAACCTTGACCCTTCGGGCAGAATGAGCGAAGCGATCTCTTCTTGAGCGCGCGAGGAGATCATCCTCTTCGCATTGACTTGACGCGCCATGTTTTGTAGCCGCGCAAGAGGCAACGTTGGGTCCATGAGAACAAGAGTTCCGCCGGCTTTCATCACGGCAAGGACCGCGACGACTGTCCATCTTGACTTTTCAAAGCACACGGGTATGAAATCATGAAGAGCCACGCCCGCTGCGTGAAGTTGGCCAGCCAAATGACTCGAGAAGTTCTCGACCTCGCTGTATGTCAAGTGGCCGTCCCAGGATGCAATGGCCTCTTTGCTGGGGAACTCCCTGGAGCGCTCAGATATCACGTCATGCATACAAAAGTCATAGGTGGGAGGTAGGTCATGGTTCCACCTCCAGATCATTTCCAAGTCATGGTCTGTCGGGCCAAGTAGAGTCTCCAGTGTAGGTTTAGGGCTTTTCAAGCAGAGTTCAATCGTACACACCAACGCATCGATTTGTTGAGTAATGGCGGAAGGTTGAACTCTCTCAGAAGCCCACCGGGGGCAGACATTGACATGTCCATCTTTGCAAAAGACTCTTATTTGATTATCAGCCTAATATCATCGCGGTTAGTAAACAGTGCTCCAATCAATGTTTTTGACACAAGGCTGGCTCACCACAACGCGGCTGTCTTCGCATGTGGAAAGAATTCTGTTGCCGAATACAAGCGAAGAGCAACCTATTTCCGTGCTGCGACGCATGTCTTTGACCCTTGAGACGTGTCGTGAGATCTCTTCCAATGCAGAATCCATTTCATTCTTCAGTACTGGAAGAACCTTGTCTGAAGACAATGTCATCACGTCGCTCTCCAGTTTAGACGTTTCAATTTGAGACTCATATGCCCATTCGAAGCTCGCTTTGCCATCTTCGCTAGTTCGCAAAAGGCATATGAGCCAGGCGCACAAAACAATCTCTTCTCTCAGTCCTGTTGGAGAGGTGCCATCGTGACAAACAAGCTCCGCAATGGCAAAGCGTGTCGGTATTTGAGATTGGTGTTCCCTTGCCTCAGATTCGTGTTTCGAGGGAATCGACTGTTCAGATGAGATTGGCGTTTCGCCATGTTGCATGTTACTCATTTTGATAGCAATGTGTGTACGGCCTGAGTCTTGGATCGCGGAAATCTTGTCGACCGTGAGAGCAAGAATAGCATTAGACTTAGATGAGCTGGGGACGAGCAGTTCATTCCGAAGCTGGGATTGAGGGATATCAAAATCAAGTCACCCCACCAGGAACCCTTCTGTCCGATCAAGAACTCACAAAAAATTAGACAATTTCTTGTGGGAATGCTCTCGTCAGGCAGACGAAAATGAATTATGGGTAGCGAAATATTCTATGTGTTATTATTTGGTCTCGCGGTAATGAGTGAAGTGAAGACGAATGGTACAGTATCGCAAAGGTCTTTCTGTGTATGTAGCTTGTAATACGGTACGCAAGATCCATACACGTGTATTCTATGTATGTATTGTATCCGATAGATTCCTCGGACTGGTATTCACATACAGTAACGTGGATCCACTTCAATACTTAGCTGCAGTTGCGATTGAGCTCCAAATTTCATGCCGTGTCTCGGAGCCTCCCAGTGCAGGAAACGATTAGATTTACCAGGATTCTGAGTCCATGAGCGTGTAGCTACCTGTATCGTGGAACAAAAACCTTCTCATGGAGGGCAGTAGAGCAGGGAGGTACGTGAAAAATATCACCTATTTTGCGAGACCAACGGTCTTTGAGCCGAGTAACTCAGACACACAAATCCCGCCTTGTGATAGATAGTAGCATTTTTTTATGGCATCCACTAGTCTTTTATTCCCTTTTCTCGAAATTCAGAGGTACCATTAGCGATTCTCAAACGATCACGTACGTTTTCGTCATGTGCCAAGGGATTTCGGCAAATCCATCTTATCAGATCCCGCCCACCGGTGGCGTCTGGCAATTTAATCAGACCTATGTATGTACTCGTATGGCGATTGTAATTAACAATGTATGTACAAACGTACTCATAAGCTTTACTCGCTATGTTTCAGGCTGTATTGATAGTATCATAGTGCTGATTACTTGTACGCAGATATCTAGCATTACTTGATGGTTTGCACATGAATGCTCCGACCAGAGTTGATGTAACACCTTACACTATAATACATAGAAATATATTACACGTGTAATAAGGTACCTGCCGATGTAATGGAAAATGCTCATACATACAGCCTCGTGAAGCTCTGGTGTATGGCAGGTGTTTGCAGGCGTCAACTCTGTAACTCAGCGGGGTCGGGGCTCGCTACTGATTGATAAATATTTTTCCCATCTGATAAATATTCGACACGAATGCACCCCACCAAGGAGGGGTAAAGATTCCACCCGACTGGACCAGGGAAAACTCGACGCTTGGCATTTCGGCTGACCGGTGAGCAATCTCTCTAGTGCTGTGAGCCCGGAACTCACAGGATGAGGTTTTGGCGATGTTCGGAGTCTCTTTGCGTAATCGCGTGGAGCCACTGGTTCAGAATCTGCCGGGATTTTCCGTGACGTGACTCTCTCTGTTCTGGCAACACCGCAACGGTTCAGCGAATTTAGCTCTGATTTACCTAATTCCAGTGGGAATCGCAGTTGTAAATCTACTACTATTCTGTGGATATTCGCCCGCGGACTCTTCAGCTGCCGCTTGCCCTCGGTCCATATTCTGTCAACCGAAAGCTTTGGGCAGAGTTGATCTCTTCACAGCACTGTTCGCCAACTACTTTCATTATTGAACGAGGTCATGTATTCCAAGTTTTGGCCAAAAGGCGGCCTCCCAGGCATTCTTCATCACTATGTGAGTGACAATATTCCACTGCGATACCATAGTCTCAGGGTCCCATAAATTAGCAAAAACTGACAAGTTTCCTGAAAGACCGAGACTTTGGTCACTTTTGAATGTGCTTCTAGTGTTTTGCGTCAGCCTCACAGTATCCTCTTCGTCGGGGGACTTGGTGACGGTCTTGCGACCACCTCGTATATGTGCGATCTCGTGCGCGCTCTTCAGCCGACGGAATGGTCGCTTTTCACTCTCAATCTGACCTCTTCCTACCAATCGTGGGGTCTGGGTCATTTGGATCGAGACACAGACGAGATCGCCCAATGTCTGCGATATATTAAGGATTACAAGACTTCAAAATTTGGGGACGGCAAAATTGTGCTCATGGGACATTCAACTGGAAGCCAATGTGTGATGCATTATCTGTATCGGCCCAATCCCCATACAAACGCGCCCTCTTTCGATCCATACCTCGAGCATACACTACGAACACCACTTGATGGGGCAATCATGCAAGCACCTGTATCTGATCGTGAAGCTGTGCAGTGGGTACTGAGTGAAGGAATTGGAGGCAAGACTGGCAACGAAATTCGGCCCATCTACGAGCGACTAGTGTCCATGGCAAAGGATCAAATATCCCGTGGCGAAAGCCATGATTCTATTCTCCCACTTTCGATGACCTCTTACATCTACCCTGCAAACACTCCAATCAGTTGTCGCAGGTTGCTCAGTCTAATAAGCCCCGACAGTCCTCAGTCACCGGGCGAGGATGATCTCTTCAGCTCTGATCTCAGTGATGAGCATCTGAAAACCACTTTTGGAATGATCCGGGAGCGAGGGTTGTTGAACCACAAGTTGATGGTCTTATTTTCTGGCGCCGATCAGGCAGTCCCAAAATGGGTCGACAAAAGCAAGCTGATGGCACGATGGCAAGCAATAACCGACCACGATGGAAAATACGAAATCTGGGATAAAGAACACAGTGCCATCATTCCTAACGCATCCCACGCCCTGAGTAATGATGATCAGGCCAAACCACGAGAATTTTTGGTGGAACGGGTGCTTGGATATTTGCAGTCCGCAGAGAAAGTCTGACAACATGTCGCTCACGAGATGAGCAATCGATTTTGGGAAGCTGGCCCAGGTGCAGGCCTTTTTGAACAAAACCAAGCCACGAAGTTCTTCAAGAATAGTATTTTAAGAATGATTAATCGGGGCTTTTTCGTATTCCATTTCGCCAAAGCCGACAGATGTCACGCTTTAAACCTCGGCAACACAATCACGGGCCTGGAGTCTGCAATTTGTCGCTGTAGAAAACATGAACAGACAACCACCTTCAGAGCTGGACAGGTTGAGGTTGGATAAAATAAGACACAGCCTGATTCCTTCCTTCGATTCGGTCTGAAAATAGAGAAAGAAGACTCGCGGTGTTAGGCAAGTGCAATCATATCGAAATATCGGCCAACCCTTTCCAAGCGTATCTTTTTCGGGTATGTTAGGTCATGGTAAATAGTGCTGTGACCTACGGAATCTATGGGTTCCTGTTTGAGAAGCTTTGTTTGTGCGATGTTTTCTTATCACTGGCATCCTGCAATCCCAGAGATTTGCGGACCAACCTGAAAGAAAAATCATTGAAAACGAGGGAGCTGGAACTGGAGCCACTAGGTACTAACATTAGAGCCGCCTGCTGAGCAGGAGCATCCCAATGGTTCAACGCCATCATCACTTCAATCAGGCCTTGATTGCGAATATGAGCGAAGTGCCTGTTGATTTGTCCGCGATGGTGAAAGAGAATACAGATTTTACATCCAGCTCGGGGTGCCTTATGTTACCTTTCTGTAAAGTCGGGTTGTTCTGCAAGAAAAGTCACCAGAATCGAGATGAAAAAGAAAAAGGATGATTGAATCATTAATTGTGTCCAGATGTGCAGTCTGGCAGGAAAAAGACGCAAGCAGCGCATGTCCAAGCCATAACAGTAAATGTACAAGAAACACCTTTTCCATATTAAATCACCAATTAGGGCATGTCGGCGTCACACAAAGAAAACAGAGGGCAAAAAAGTTGGCCGTCAAGGTTGAGACAGATAATGCCTGTTTGAAGGGGTGGGGAAACTCGATGAACACCGAGAGAGACCACCAAGACTCTGAAGCTTGTGAAAAAGCCTGAGCCAGTGGCAAGGTCCGCAAATGAAGCAATCCAAACACCGTGGAAATGAGAAGAATGATGCGCAAAAATCAAATGGAAATGCACGAACGACAGTCGGTAAGTCGGCAGGGGAATCTCTTCCATAATATTTTAACCACAACGCCAATGCACCATGAACAAAGACAGTCCGCTCCTAGATGAAATTTGAAAAGAAAGAATTGGGGTTGGAATGACTCAAATGGGTCACCGAAGATTGCGGATGACTTTCTTGCCACGGGCGAGGAATGGACTTGGCATTTCATCACGTTCGGGATCCCACACGGCAGGGGGTTCTCGCTCGGATGACTTCATGCCTGAAGCGGTGGCGCGGGAATCACTCGCGCACCGTTTGAATTCATCGACAGGTCGACCACCTGCTCTAGCTTGGGCGAGTTCGACCAGGGTGCGGCCACCCATGTTACGCTGCATGACCGCTTTGAACATCTCATCTCCGCCAACGTTGTTTGATTTGGAACATGATTGCTTGACAGAGCTTTTGCGGGTGGGAGACGCATCAGCCGCGAGGTTGGCGGAGGATGGAATCTTGGACAGCCGACGATGCGGTGACTTGGCTCGGCCTTCTGGGAAATTCTGGCGAGCGTCTGATTGTGAAGTAGATGATCCACCAGCCATTTGAGGCAGGCGGGAGGCACCAGAGGGGAAAAGAGGTGGCTGAGAACTCAGCTTCTGCATGAGAGCGGCCGTGTTTTGTCGTAGAAGGGGACGAGGAGGTGCCTTGAATGGATCGGGCTTGACCTTGGGGCGCGTAGGTGACGGCAGGTCTGGTGTGTCATCCTCATCATCTGAGTAGGCGAGCGTGGGCTCCCATTTAGCTTTCTGGCGCTCGGCTTCGGCAAAAATATTGCGAGAGGCACCCGAGCCAGATGTGCGACGGGGTGAGAGAGAGAGGGAAGCGATCGATATTGGGGACGGTTCAGCCATTTGAACGTCCTGGGGCGACTCCACGACCGTCTTGGAGCGGCTGAATGGTGTACGGGCCTCCTTTCTTGGTTTTCTGTTGTTGACGGTAGGAGATTCGAGGGATAAATGACTAATATCAGTACTCGAAGGGGCGTCTGAATCATCTGTCGTCGCGCCAGAAGAATGTGAATCACGACCGGTTGTCCTTGAGGATCCCCCAGAGCTGGTATCTGAGCGACGAAGACTTGCACGGAATAACTCCTCACGGGGGTTGTTATTCTTCTTGTGCTTCTCGACCTCGATCGAAACGCGATCTTGCACCTCGGCTTCGAAGCGTTTTCGCAGTCTGTCCAGCTCACTCTGGACCTGTCGGTCGATCTCCAGTCGCGCCTTGACTTCCCATTCCCTCCGAACGGTATTTTCGATATCCATCTTGAACAGCTGCTTCTCCTTCTCCGCATTGGCCAATTTCTGTTCCATTTCACGAACCTTTTGGACAGCGACCTCCTCTCTTCGGCGCAGGGTTTTGCCAAGGTCCACAACCTCTTTCTCCTTGCGCATCAAGCGAATCACCGGAAGATTGATGAGTGCGGCAGTATCCGGTCGATTATCGGGGTTTACGCGCAAACAACTCCCAATGACGTTTTTCAACTCTGGGGAGTAGTAGTCAGGCAATGGTGCGAATTTGCCGTCGCGGATCTTTTGCACCAATTGGATATGGGTGCGCGCATTGAAGGGCGGTTCCTTCGCGCAGAGCTCGTACATGATACATCCGACTGCCCAAATGTCGGAGCGGAGAGTGTACTTCTCAGCGGCACAGATCTCCGGAGACATGTAGAAGGGTGTACCGACATATGTCGATGCGAAGTCGTGAGATTGCATCTGCTTGGAGAGCCCAAAATCGCCAAGCTTCACCGTGTTGTCGCTTCCGAGAAAAATGTTCTCTGGTTTGAGATCCCGATGTAGAATTGTCACCTGTCCTTGCTTTCCCTTTAGACCAGACGGTTTAGGCGGGGCGCCGAGGATGTTTGACCCGACTTCTGCAGGATCGGCTCCGTAGTGACATCGGTAGAGAGCAGTGACCAGTTGCGACAAAATCCGCCAAACAAATTCTTCTTCCGCCAGTTTGTTTGCTTTTTTCAGATTTTTGATGACCATACTCAGGTCGCCGCCACCGCAATATTCCATGTAGAGGTAAAGGTCTTGGCTTGCTTTGAGATGTTCGCGGTGATAGTAGGCAACGATGTTGGGGTGTCGAAGGGAGCTTAAGATGTTGAACTCTGCCGTGAGTTGTTCGCGCTCCTTTTGCGACATCTTGATGTAGTTGATTTCCTTCCGACATAATATCTGTAGCAAGTTAGCGTTGTCTGGCATCGGGGGGTTGGGACTGCTTGGCACACTCACGAAGCCGTCAGATTTCCTCTTGACTTTCCGGATGATACCAAATGAACCGCATCCTGGTTGAGTTTAATCATGTAAGTGAGACTCTTCTGTTATTTTCAAGCTGTTCCAGATTTACCAATTTTCTCCAAGATCTCATATTTATCCGCCTCAGCCAGAGCAATAGCCATGGCTGTAGATTGCTGCACCGGGCAGTCAAAGTCACAGGATTCGAGAAGGTACAGTAGGAACTGAGAGATGAATGAATCTCATAAAGCAGAATGGGCAGCAAAAATGTTTCTGTATTGTTAGTATGGTCGATTGAAGGCTTGGTGGAGAGAAAAGTCAAAGATGAGTTGGAGGTTCGAGGTTCAGCGATCGCCTGTGTTTGGGTGCTCCTTGGTTGCACGGCAACGGCCTCCCATGCGCTTATCCCTCCATGGCAGGCGGTCACCTCACCCGGATGGACCGCTTTTGCTCCAATCCCCGGCCGTCCACCCGCATCATGTGGGTGCCCTCGGACTCCTCTGATTACATAATTTGGCTTCGGACCCCCCGGCGGCTTCCTTTCCGCATGGATCCTAACTTCCACTAAACATGTTGACATGTCTTTCTGGCGTTCATCATCAATTGATCGAGGTCGCAATGTTATTGCATGATGTCATTCGGCTGGGGTGCTCAAATCCTTTCTTTTCATTCACAGTGTTACTGATGCAGCATCATCAATTCCTGTCCGAGCAACCAATCTTGCTGGAGCGATGCAAATAGCCAACCCTATCTGACGTCACATGATTCTATCGATAAGTCGGCAAGGTCAGCTGTCCCGTCAATACGAAACGTTCGCACATTTTACAGGACCGAGGTGGCAAGCTTCATTAAATCGTATCATACTTAAATCTCAGACAAGCCATGGCTGAAAGGACTATATTACGCAAAGATCAACTTGAAATCAGCCTACATAATGAGAAGCAGCTCATCAAGGAGGGGACAATCAAAGATGACAATCCCTTGGATTTGAGTGAGCCGTTCCGTGAGCTTTGCAGTGCTTGTCGGAGGGGGGATCTGAAAGTCTGCCAGGAGAAGATCACCGAGGGTGTCAACGTCAACGCTCGCGACTCGTACGACTATACCCCTTTAATTTTGGTACGTTCTCCAGCATCTATTTATCTCAATGGTTGCGGGCCTCATTATTGAGGGGCTCGTGGTTGGGTGGCGTTGCATGTTTAGGATCGCGGGAGCCTTAGTGACCAATATATATTTGTCTGAACAGGCCAGTTTATGCGGACACTATGAAGTAGCGCAACTTCTTCTAGAATCAGGTGCGCTCTGCGAGCGCGACACTTTTCAAGGCGAAAGGTGGGAACTCCAAACATTGGCATAATTGCCGGCGAGTCTGGCAAAATGCCCGCTCGCCAGCTATAAACAAGACTTGGAACATAACGGTTCTAACTACTAGAACGCGATTCACAGATGCCTGTACAACGCCCTGAATGACCGCATACGGAATCTTCTCCTCGAGTACGACTACTCCAAGTCGACAGACCCCCTGCAGCCACTTGCTGCTCATGTTGCCTCATTGCTCACAAGGGAGAGCCCCCCTACGACAGACATAATTATAACGGTCCTTGATCAGGACATTGCACTCCACAAGTTCATACTGGCTGCTCGTTCTCCCTACTTCCAATCCAAGCTTGCAGCAGCACCGGAGACAAAGACATGGAAGCTACCGAGTACGATTCCGCCTGAAGCCTTCGCAGCAGCAATCCGATACCTGTACTTGGGAGAGGCTCCCCGAGAACTTCGGAGTGGACCAGGAACCGGCTTTACGGAATCCGAGGTCTTCACTGGCATTGACAAGATTGCAAAACAACTTCAACTCGAAAGTCTTGTGGACAGCCTTTTGGAAAGCGGAGATCGGCGGCGCGCGCGGCAACGCAGAACAACGGAGTTGAGCAAAGGCCGCGATCAGCTAGAATCATGGTTTCGAAGAAATGTCCTTGGCAACAAGCTCACAGTTGAGACATCCCGCCTAAATGAAGTGAAATGGGACCGCAACAACTCTATCTTTGCAGATGTTCTTCTGAGAGCGGATGAGCTTCCAAACGAGGAAGACGGCGGCCACGACACATCCCCAGAGTCGGTCTTATTTCCATGCCATCGCGCGATGCTTCTTCGGTCGGAATTTTTCCAAGCCATGTTCACATCCTCCTTCCGCGAAGCTCAAGTCACAGATTCCCTGCAGGTGATATCCGTAGACTGCTCGCCCGATGTTCTTGAAATAATCTTAACATTTTTGTACACGGAGCGAGCAGATTTCTCGCTCGACGTCGCCGTTGAAGTTCTTTTTGCAGCTGACATGCTCTTCATCGAAAAATTGAAGACAAAAGCAGCCGTGGTCATCAGCACATTGGGCAGTGGAGTCTCTCAGGCCGAGGCGGCCCGGACCCGAGGCAGCAAGGATGAAGACGATATTGACATCTACGCAATCATCAGAGCAGCGTGGATGACTCGAGTGCAGCGCCTTGAAGAATTTGCCGCTCGCTTCCTTGCATATAGACTGGAGGCCCATATTGATTCTCCAGAATTTGCAGAACTGATTCGAGAATCTGCTGATCGCATCCAAGCGCGCCAAGAAACCGACTCAATTGAACTTTTGGATGACATCCGCTTCTATTTGAATGAGCGATTCCGGATGCGGTTTGACGATGCCGGTCTTGACGAGTTAATGGACGAGCAGGAGCCCCCAACGGACGAAGAGAAGCACATATTCGCGGAGAATGTCAATGATATGACCAACCAGGTGGAAAAAATGCACGTTGCTGACAAGACCTCTGAGACACAAGCGTCCAATATGAAGAGTCAGCCGTCTCACGCCCAAGTTCAAGAAATTCGAACTTTGGATGGCGCTCTCGTTGAGGATGAATTTGACGAGGATGCAATGAACTATCAAATCTTGCTGGAGAAACTTGATGCCTTGTTGGAGAGACTGAACTTGGAAGCGTGATTTTCGGTCACTGTGATCACACCTCGCACTGTAATGCCGCTTGACGACAAGATGGAGTTTGTTTAACTCCCTATCACTGTGCTCCGCTGTCTCGTAAACGAGGCAACGCCAAGCCCGCATGTATATATTTCATGACGAGACATATAAAGATGAAATTTCAAGACGCATATCGCTCCTCGGAACACTGCCCTGGGCTAGGATCCTCATTTAACAGGTCTGAAGCTGCCCAAATTGCAGGTCTTCAAGCAGCAATCCTGGTGGAGACGATCCTGTCTCGAATCGCTCGGTTCAACGTGGCGGAAAGGCCCCGAATTGAACTTGTGGCTGGCTCAGAACATCAAGGTGCTTAAAGCCCACGACAGAGATGTTCACTTTCAGGTTGACAAGAAATGCGCGGAGAGGAGAGAGTGGTTTTTCATCGTAGATCAATTGTTCCTAGGCGTTTCTATTGCCCGGACAATGGGTATTCAAAACTGGCGCTGCGCTCGGAGAGAGGAAATCTGGCGCACAACGAGCGACGAACCACGGACTCTTGCAGCCTTCTGGCCTTTGGTGATTTCTTATTCGAGCGGCCGAATAAGAACCGTGTTTTCAATCATCGCCGCCCACCCGACTCATCATTCGTGCTCTCTAGAGCAGCCCTTTGTGCCTTTTCCTTTACTTTTGCGTCCAGTTCTCGAATCTGATTCTCAATCATGCCTTTGCGAGCGGCAAGGTTGGAGCGCATGTTCTGGAGCGCTGCAAGTTGTTCTTCAAATGTGGCTTCCTGACGTTTCCGCGTAGTCTGAGGACTTCAAATGAGCTCTTGAATTTCAGTTTTCCAAATTATTTTGACAAGATAGACTCAATGTCACTTCCTGAATGGAAATGCTGCCCAGCGTCTTATGTCAAAGTTTGGGAAACAAGCTTACCTCCGCGATCTCCTCGGTGGTCTTCAGACCTGCCCCATAGAGGGAGCTTGCAATAGTGATAGAAGTAACCGCAACAGTCAGCACAAGCCGACGGACATTCTGAGGCGAGGGCATGACTTGCTGCTGAACTGACAAGGCGAAGAAATGTGTGTCTTGTGCACGCAAAATGGTCATGTTGCTGGTGAGAACGTAAGAAGTGCTCGCTCACCGCCTACCTAAGTAGGAGGTAGATTGGTGACAAAGACGCGTCGCGCCCCACCCAACACGCGTCTCGATATCTAAGGATCTCCTGGCAAGAGGTTGACAATACTTATTTGCGCCAACGTGCGAACTGCCTTCGCGGATGATGGCTCGCAGTACGGTTCCTCGTCGCCGATCACGTAGGGAAGAATATGCTGGGAGCGATGAAGCCCATTCCGACAGCTCGGCCCTCGAATCCCAAAGCAAGCGTCCGCGTCTTAGTACGGCCGAGGCTGAATCTGATAGAGGCGCTATTTCAGAAGAAGATGATGCTGCAGAGGAGAGCGATGTGCCTACAAATTCTCCGTTGGATAAAGTTCATGCGCCGCGACAAATGGCTCATCGTGGAATCGGTCCGGGGGGGTACAAACCTGGAGCGATTGTTCGAATCAAAGTGACAAATTTCGTCACTTACACTTCTGCTGAATTCCATCCAGGGCCCAAGTTGAACATGGTCATCGGCCCAAACGGTACCGGCAAAAGTACTTTGGTTTGCGCAATCTGTCTCGGTCTCGGCTGGGGACCTCAGGTATTATAACAAATTTCTCTTGGGAGGCAAAATAGTTGGCTGATGTGGACATACTCTCTTTCGCACAGCACCTCGGTCGCGCTAAGGATCTCGGAGAATTTGTCAAGCACGGTTGCGCAGAAGCGAAGATTGAAATCGAGCTTGCAGGTCAACCTAAGCTCTCCTCGAATCCTATTATTTGCCGGACGATCAAGAGAGACGGAAATAAAAGCTCATTCACGGTCGATGGAAAACACGCCAGTTCAAAGTCCGTTGCGAATCTCGTCCAATCTTTTGCGATCCAAGTGGATAACCTCTGCCAGTTCCTCCCTCAAGATAAGGTTGCTGAGTTTGCTGCACTCTCCCCTGTGGAGCTTCTCCATTCCACTTTGAGAGCTGCAGCTGAGCCTGAGATGACCACTTGGCATAAAAACTTGAAGGATCTTCGACACAAACAAAAGATGTTGGAACTTGAAAATCGCGGCGACAATGAAAATCTCGCAAACCTAAAGGACCGTCAGGAGTCGCAGAGGGCAGAGGTCGAGAACATGCGGCAGATGGCAGCGGCGCAGGAACGAATTGGCCTCTTAGAACTTTGCCGGCCGCTTCTCGAGTACAAAAACTACCATAAGGAGTTTGCGGAGCTCTCACGAAGGAAAGCTCAAGTCGAAGAAGAGGAGAAGCAGCTGAAAGCTGAAGTCGAGCCTACTTTGATTGCAGTCAAGACCAAGCATAGGTATGCTGAGCAGATAGCGCAAGTTCGAGCCTACCGCAAGCAGCAAGTACAGCAACTGTCTACCGCAGCCTCGACCTGTGATCAGGATGTCAAGAAATTGCAGAGTCAGATGGAAGATCTGAATGCAAAAATTGCCACTGAAAAAAAGACATCGCACAAGTACAGAGCCGAAATATTGCAGATGCAACAACAGGTGAATAGTCTCAGGCGTCAACATGAGGAAGAAGCTGTGGATTTTGACGCTGCATACTACAATGATCAACTTGTGAGTTAGTCCCCCTCACAGGCTTCCGGCGATGCTCCGGTGCTAACACTTCCCACTAGAGAGAGAAAAGGCTGGCCCAGCGTGATCTCCAGACAAAAGCGAGTGAGATAAAGGAACAACGACAGCCATTCCACCAGAAGATGGCAGAGCTATCTAAAAATATTTCCGAGGCTGGGAATGCCCTCACGAACCTGGATTCGGAGACGGGAAAACAAGAAGCTAGGCTGCAACAACAGTCTCCGGAAACCTTCAAAGCCCATCGTTGGGTTCAGGAAAATCAAAGCAAATTTGAGAAACCAGTCATTGGACCTCCTATCTTGACATGCTCGGTCACAGACCCTCGATACGCCGATGCCGTGGAAGCGCTTCTGAACAGGAATGATTATCTCGCATTCACTGTTCAGACGAAAAAAGATTTTCGCACTTTGCAGCAACATCTAATGGGGCAGCTCAAGTTACATGACATCACGATTAAAACAAGCCCATCTTTGGACAATCCAGCTCTACAACCTCCATTATCCGACGAGGAACTTCAGCAATTAGGGTTCGATGGCTGGGCAAAAGATTTCATTACGGGGCCAGATCCTGTAATTGCCTCCCTTTGCCTCGAAAATCGCTTCAGCAGCACCCCGATCAGTCTTCAACCGTTCAACGGCGAACAAGCAGAGGTGGATGCATTGCGCAAAAAACGAGTCACTATTTTCGCTGCGGGGACTCAAATGTACCAAACAAATTATCGTGCCGAGTACAACGCGTCCTCCACAAGCGTGAAAGCAGTTCGGCCAGCCCAAGTGTGGACCTCTCGACCTATTGACACCTCTGTCAAGGATAGTCACCAACAAAATATCGATAATTGGACACGCGAATTGGAAGATGTCAAGGAGCAAATTCAGAAATTCAGAGCACAGATGCAAGGCTTGGAAAATTCGAACAAACAGATCACTGGAGAAATCGTACGAGAAAATGTCTGAGTCCCCAATCCATCGATCAAAGGCTAACAAGATGCTAGGCTGCAATTGAAAAAGAGAAGTCAGAACGACAGTCCGCCCATACCAAATGGCTCGCTATCCCTGGAACTATCAGTAAGTCCGAGGATATATCACAATGAATACAGCTTCTGATGGTCGAGCAGGTCAAAAGGAAACCAAGGCAGGCAACCTCCAGAAGCTGCTTGACGAAATGCGTGATAGGGTGACGGCACTTCGTGATGAGCAGGACGAGCTTGCAATGCAAAAAGCGGAAGCTGCGATCGTTTATGCAGTAAGTCGTGTTGAGCACTCTCCTGGCTTCCTGAATGTTCTAATTCTTGTTCCAGGATACCGCTGAGGCCTACCGGCATGCTTGCGAAGAGCTTGTCAAGGTTGAGATCTGGTACCTAGAGGCAAGCTCCGATCATAAGACGCTCGAGGAGAAGCACGCGGGGATTACTCAATTGCTTGGCGAAAAGGCCCAGGAAGTTAGCCGTCTCCGTGATGAGTATCGGGAGCGCAAGCGACGAGGCCGCGAGATGTTGAATGACGCCAAAGAGACGTTCAAAAAGGTGCAAGAGCGACCGGGCACCGAAAGCCTCATCAGCACTGTGAATGATGCCTCCTACACCCTGGACAGCCTGAACGCCGATATCGAATCTCAGCAGGCTCAACTTCAGCTATTTGTCGGTGGCAATAGCAACCTGATTAAGGTCTTCGAGGATCGTGAGAAGCAAATTGAGAGATTGGAAGCCAAACTCAATGACTACCGCACCAAACTGGCCGACTTCGATGCAGCAATCAAGGAAGTTCGCGATCGCTGGGAGCCGAGGCTGGATGCCCTTATCTCTAAAATCAGTGATGCCTTTAGCGATTCATTTGCACGCATTGGCTGTGCAGGACAGGTTAGTCTTGACAAGGTCGAGGCTGAGCGTGGGCCGAACGGGGAAGCCGGTGGCAGCGAGTTCGATCAGTGGTCTATTCAAATTCATGTCAAATTCCGCGAACATGAGCAGCTCTCGGTTCTCGATTCACACCGCCAATCTGGAGGAGAACGAGCTGTCAGCACAATATTCTACCTCATGGCTCTGCAATCATTGTCTGCATCACCTTTCCGAGTTGTTGACGAGATCAACCAGGGTATGGATCCTCGTAATGAGCGGATGGTACATGGCCGCCTGGTTGATATTGCCTGCAACACCGATGAGGGAGTGACTGCGGACCAGGATGGAAATACCGTCGGCGGCGGTGGGGGTGGCCAATATTTCTTGATCACCCCCAAACTTCTCAGCGGTCTGTCTTACAAACCTGGGATGCGCGTGCTTTGCATCTACAGCGGCGAACACATGCCTGAAGACCACACTACGCTCGACTTTGGTCGGGCCATTCGTAAGATGAAGGCTATCCACGTCCGGGCGTCGAGTACTGCGGCAAACCATTCTCGGGCAAGTGTCTACGCTTAAAGTACCCTTTTTATTGTTCTGCCCTCTTCAGCTGCCCCTGGAAGTTGCAGTCCTTTTCTTGTCCGGTGATACATACTCCAGGCTTGCAGATCAATCTGCACGGGTCACTGAAGAAGGCCTGCTGATGTTGCGATAACATCTCGGTCCTTTGACACTTTGTCAAACGATCATTTTCCATGACTGATCTTTCCTCGCGAATACCCATACTGAACTAGTTTTGAATGTGAATCACTACAGATGAAGAGAAGTTTATCTAGTTCATGATGCACCTCGATAGTATCACCCATCTCGTCCTCAATTTTCGTCAAGGATGGCCCAGTGCAGCTTGATGAGGAGCGACAAATGTAGTTTCAGACACATGGTTAGCTCAATCGTGATCCTCTTATGGGCGGTTAGGCAGCGGCCTCCACTCGTTTAGACTCGGCACTCCTGGGGTGTGCATATCCGGGTCCAGTCACGAATATGGATGCAAGGTTAGGTTCTGGCGACAGCGCATCCTACCTATTCAATGGAACCCCTCAAATAAAGTTCGCACTTCTTTGTGAGGCACCTGCAGCCTGAAGCATCATCACCCTGATCAATAACCCATACTCGCAGTGGTAAAATGCAGGTAGAAAATGATAGGTATCAGACATGACCGGCAGACATATGTTGTTCAGCTCCAGTCTCGGAGATTTTTCTGACACCTCGTGGCACATTCATCTTAGAACTCCATGATGTGTCGGCGCTTAATGGACTGCATGACTTGTATCATCCTGGGCCAATATCAACAGCCTATTTCGTTTCATGGTATGCATGGAACCACCCAGGGGGACGAAGTCTGCTCGATTCTCCTATCTTAAAATCCGGTTCTCATGTCCAGGTATTACTGTAGTGGAACTTAAGCTTGCTGTTTACTTCGAAGACTCTTGATTGCACACTACCTGGCCCGATACCTTGCACCTGCGGTAGTGATTTGAGGAGGGGGAGGGGCACGTCACCATTTGCTTTTATTGACCTTGCGATTGGATCATGTTTGCCTCGCAGATTGATCTGCAGGTGTGTCCTCTGGGAGGTTTGTGTATATTTTTGGGATGATCTGCTGCAGCAAACACGGAGACTTTCTACATTGGGATTTCATTTTCTCTCTCTTTTCTTTTCTTTTCTTTTTTTTTTTTCAAGAGCGGTTGCTAGGAAAGCCATCATTCTGCATCCTGACCCTTGAATGGCGGGGGAGAGGGGCGGAAAGAAAGACCCAATCTCGCCAACGAGCTAGTCGATACCGTGACCGATTCATGCTGCAGTTCATCTGCAATGGACGTGGCTAGTGGGCTCGAGATGATCAGTAATATTTTGTTGTTGGTCATTTGGGGATCATGCCATGCGCAAACACTACCAGTCAGATTGTCGAGTGAACCTGATCCGACCTCTTCGTGCAGGGCGCCTAGTCAGCTGACTCGATCGGATGGTCGAATCAAAAGGCGAACCAGATTCGACCGCGGCTCTTAACAGGTTGTCACATGTCGAGATGCGAGGTAGCTCTACCTGAAGATACACATTGTAAGGTTGGATTCTAGAGATACAATACCACATTGGTGCAGACTGTCAAGAGTCTTCACAGAGGTCTCCCAGTGACCTTTGATGTGACATTCGTATAGCCTTTCACACCACGCATGTACAACCATCTTCAACGTGCGGGTCAGATCATTCCATTGCAAAGCTGCATCATCACCTGAAAAAGTCGGGTTGCAGGATGATCCACCCGAACTCTTTTTTGGGGGGGGGGGTTGAAGGATTCTCGAGTTCTACACTACCATTCAAAGCCTTGGCTCACCGCTGGTTGTGGCTGGGATTGCAGATGCAGATAGTGCCCGTTGGATCTACATCCGCATGTAGCAAGTCCGCAGAAGAAAAGAGCTACGCCTTTCCGGGAAAGACTCAAGCGGCCCCGTTGATCAGAAACGTGCCCGCATCAGGACTTGATTAGTATTAGACGGCCAGAAGACCCCAAAAAACCCGCTTCGTGTTCGTCGCTCGCTAGTCATGACGTACGCCCTTATAATGAGGTAGATCAGATCGGTTCCAGTGATCGGAGTCATTGGAGTCATTGGAGCGGGCACCTATAGCACCTGTCCATCTCTTGTGAAGTATATTCGACCCGAAGCCTCCGCCCTGAGTACCTATCCAGTACCTATCCAGTACCTAGCTACTTACTGTACACGCAATCCTTTACCCTTAAGCTTCGACATTATACGCAAGATGTTGTCAGATTCAGAAGAACGCGGGCAGATCTCCGTTTCTCAGTAGCCGGGGGGTCACAGCCACTTCTCGACTTTCATTTCGTTCTTTCAATCCGTCCACACTGATGCTTCTAGAGATCTGGATGACGGGAGAGATTGACCTTTCTCAACTTCTCGACCCTGATTCTCGGTTGTCGTAAGAGAGTCCCCATCACTGACGCTTGCAGGATGTATGCACATGCAACCTCCCCGGACGTGGACTTGAAAACCTATCATTTGAGTTGCGCAGATGAATGTTGTATTGGGTAGATGCTTTGCGGCCACTTCGATTATCTTCAATTTCCGAGGGGTCTCGTTCCTCAGGGGTGCAGACCATGCATACTGCGACAGAACTCAAACGGCTTCTGGTGATCAATGCAAATGGGAAAGTTGTCTGGCGAATGGAATTGGTTTCTATTGAGCTCTTCTGGTCGCCCTTCAACTGAATGCAAGGACTGCACCTTGTGCAGCTGCTTAGAGGCACAGAAGGCAAGGTTCATTTATGGCTGAACTTCAGTGGTCATTACGATTTCATTGTTTACTGCGCTATCTCCTTCTACTGGGTAGTCTCTCGGACGTTCTTCGAACGTTTGAACATCCTGGGATCTGTAAGATTACTCCGGCAACCTCCAACTGGGATGCCTCAACTCCATACCCAAACCATACGAGAGAAAGATTGAGAGGGGAAACCTGACATTCACAGGGTTGGTAGACCCATGATCTTTACTCTTCTTTCGGCAAGGCGAGACGAGACAAGTCGACCTATTCAGGGGGCTCAATGGACATCAAATCAGCATATTCAATCCCCCAATCTGTCATAGTATGCAGCCCCGGTTGGCGGCAGATTTTCACGTACCGGCATCATCCAGAGTACAGGTGAAGCAACGCACTGCCTCCCTAACGTAGCTCATTTCCGATTCATTTCGGGGCCGAGGAAAGTCGCAGAGTGATCACTCTCACGGTACATCTGCCGCCAACGTCCAAGAACAGATAGTGGAGACTTCAGTCCACACCTATGCGTACTACTGTACTGGCGGGCCTTTCTGGAAGGTGTTTGCCCGTATAATTAATATAAATTTTCCGAACGGCACATCTCAGAAACACCACTCAGACGGGAGTGAACGTTCTCAGTAAGGCTGCCGGTGGGCACCTATTGAGTTTACCATCGGCATACCCTGTCTCGTATAGAGTATGAGTGGAGGTCACGGCTCATATTGCATAGTTGAGGATCGAAAGGGAATTTTGACGATGGTGAGACTAATCTCCTTCGGGAAAATAGTGAGACCAAGTCCCGTGGGCAGGTGCCGATCCGCCCTTCGAGACTGATTATCAATGATTACAAGATTTACGAGATTCGTGGACTGGGGATCGACAGATTTTTAGACGAGCGGGGATCGGCCCCGTTTAGGCAGGACCACAACCCGGGGGGGGCTTTGTCCTTCAATGTTAGTTCTGACTGTACTTGATCAATACATGCAGGGGGGGAGGGGGGGGAGTTTGATGGTATGTAAACCAAGACCTCTATAGCAGTGTCTTGGGGACTTTGGCCATTACATAGTGGTCAATCCACCCTCGCAGACATCGGAGCACTCATCTCAAACCTGCAAGCCGACCAGGAGCTAGTCTGTCGAGTCAACTGGAAAGCCCCGCTGTCAAATTGCACGGGCTAGTGACGTTGATCAGCAACTTTTTTTGGACGCTTCATGGGTTATCCTGTGGACCATGATCCTCAGTCTAAACTTTTCTGTGGAGAGAGAGAGAGAGAGAGAGAGAGAGAGAGAGAGGCAATCTACAAAGTGCTCGAGCAGAATGATGCGCGTAGGAAGTACACGATGTACCGCCCACACTGTACAACTACAATGGACCCATTTGTGATGTCTCCCAAGTGCGAGTCCGTCCATTCACCGAGAACATACGTAAGCTAGCTCGAGGTCATTGTGGAAAATGCAGCTAGCCTTATCAACGTGCAGCTGGGATTCTTCCCGATCAAAGACATGTTTGATGTATCCTGCCCTAGATTCAGAATCATGGTTCGATTCTACTAAAAGAGAAATGAAAAAGGAAAAAAAAAATAGAAAGGCCTCAAGAGCCCAAATTGACATCTCCAATGTTTGAGAACAGAAACCCTGCTTGGTTCAAAGCCAAGGTCCCTTCTAGTGCCGGCTCTTGGTCTCATGTCAGATCTCCTATAGTACAAAAACGGCTCGATGTATATGATCATGTATAAGGTTCACGATCGAGTCACTGAGCATGGGGGTTGCAGTAACGGTGGTAGTGTCAGCGGGTAGGTGAAACACTCGCCTCCAGAGGGATCACCAATCACCAATTACCAGATTGGCATTTGAACGATCTGGGCAGACCTGGTCATCATCAAACAAGTCAACATCCCACACGCTGCATGTAGCCCCGCTGCCGATCGCGGGGTTTATACCTGCTGCGGTCTAGTGCCCTCGCTAAGAGCCCGGCAGATTGTCCAGCATGCAATCTTAAGGGGCGGCGCGGCGGATCAATAAAGAAAAAAGAAAAATCCAGACAAAAAGGTGAGGATCCCTGCAGCGTGACGGGAGATCAAAGCCTCGGCCGCAGCTGGAACACTGAGAGCCATCCGTGTGTGAACTTGGTTACCCATGCCAGGTCACACTATGACTTGATCGGGTTTCGAGTCACAGAATCCGGAAAGCTGACAGGCGAATATCTACATTATGGACCTCGCAGGCTCATACAGATTGTGAACACCGGGGAGAACCGTTCAGACTGGAGGGAGTGGATCAAATCCTCCAGGAATATGCATTGAATAGCAACAAAAATCAAAAGGACCTCCTCAAAGTTGGGGTCGAAAATAAAACTTGCGGGCGGATAGGGAGCCGTCCCAATTGACACGAGCATGCACTGATGACCTTAACGCTCGACTCTCTTTGCAGGATCAAGGGGCATCCATCCTGATTACACTGGAAGTACGGTGCTTCCCAAAGACAGTTCATGGGACAACAGAAAAGCAAAAATCCTGGAGACTCCTAAAAATAAAGCACCAGGATCATTAGTTGTTTGAAAGGTGGCTCGAACTATTGAGTCTCCGATATTTAAGATTCAATATCATCGGATATACATCTCCAAGCTGTGTTGAGGGAGTTTCGAATTCAAGGGTTGAGTTCCGTCATCTTCTCCTGAGATTTGCTTCTGCGATCCCTTTCCGTAGTCTTTGGTTGTGTCGGCTCATGTGTATCATGAAAACGATAGTCTCGAATCGCAATGCCAGTAGCTCCGACATCTGCGCTTCAGCCGAGCCTGCGATCGCGTGGGAATCCCAGACAGTTGGACTCGCTGCAGCATCTCGTGTCTTTGTTGTTTTGGTATCGTCGACTTGTCGCAATTGGCATGTGAGCAGCCATCAGCGGGCCATACCCGACCAGGGCGGGTAAGGGGCTCGGGCTCTGGCTAGTGGCACTGCCCACAGTCGTGCTCTAGCCGACTGAGCTTCGGCTACAGGATCTCCATCTCGGATCCGAATGCGGACTTTGTGAACCTGGCCAAGAGGACGGAGGCGCTCATTTTACTCAATCCTGGAGTACGCCGAAACCCGCGTCAGCGCATCACCCAGCACGGCAGGAGAACCGGGGAGGAGGAGGAGCCTCTTGTCAATCACATGTGCCGAAACGGCGCAACCGTCCCCAATTGCACGGAGATTCTTGATCGATGAAAATACGGGATTAATGTGAGATACCCCTGCACGCTATCCCGCGACTACTGCGCTTGGCGAGATCTTCCATCGGACCGATTGCCCGAAAGGAGCTATGGCCAGCGGGTTGGGAGAGTCGAGTGATCCAACGATTCCAACGATTGCGGCGATCCATCGGGGCGATCAGCCGGATGAGGCAGGAGGTTAGACGGATTGTAAATTACGTCTGTATTGTGACAGAAACACGCATGCCCACGGTGTAAAATGGAAGCCGCCCACGCTAAAAGGCAAAAAATAAGAAATACACAAATCAAATAAAATTGAGAAATTAGCCGTTTCCCACTTTCTCAATGCAAGGATCCTAATCGGGACGCCTGGATCGTCAAACATGGCCTGTGGATCTCCGGGGGGATTGTTCCATCTCTGGTGGACGTCGGATTGGTGCGGCTCTACGGGGGATGGAAGACTAACTGGATCAGGATATTAGTCCTGATGAGGAGGATTGTCCCCTTCCCAAGATTGATGATGATTGCCTTGTACGACACATTACTTTACTCCAGACTTTAGCCCTCTTCATTTCCAGCGCGATGTCTCCGAGATGTCCTATGTACCCACGTGAGATAAGAGTTTGCGCCGGCGCTATCCGCCCAGTTTTACCCACTTTGTTCTTCACTTGCCTGTCGTGGGATGATCGCCCCCGATATTATTTAGCTGCTACACCTACGGGCGTTCCACGAGAGAGAAACCACACCGTTGGGTCCATCTGGATGGAGCAAGCTTAATGCCCGATTCTTCCAGAATCCTTTTGTAAAAGCACTTCAAAACCACCCACCGCGCCGGACCTGACACAAATAGTCTCGGAGCTTGATTCATGAATAGCAAGACCTTTCCCCCCCCCCCCTCATCCTCCTCTTCCCGTATGTCTCGGCCGTGATGCAAGTCTCATGCTCGAAAGGTAACCGTAACCCGAAGCTAGTGATCATGATCTAACATATCTGGTACAAGCACTATACAGCATTTCGTATGTGTTTCCCTTCCTGTAGGCTGAAGCCTGCTCGGTCTCCAGTTTCCCGATTCATATTCTCATGCTTCCTTTACCCATCTTGTATTCGACATACCTCTGTGCAGCGCCGTATATGTGCGCGATGCTCCACGATTTGGCACTTTACGTCGCGTGGCGTGTGGCTGCGCGCCCCCCCCCCCCCCCCCTGTTCACTGTCACATTGGCATTCGGAGCCAGGCCACTTGTTCACTGGCTCAACTATCCTTTGCTAGAATAGATCGAGGTACAATGAGTTTAGTAGCAAATCCCAAATCAAGGACTGCAGTAATGTACAGTATTATGCAGATGTGTTGCAGTCCTCATTTGTTTGTCAAATCCGATGAGGTGTAAATTGGAGTAACGTCGTGCCCGGAGGAGCCGCGACTCTTGCTACTGCACAGCTCTACTTGAAAGACCTTTTCGATGCTCACCACCGCTTAATTCCTACCTGTCTACTGTAGTAAAGCCGAGACGGTCACATGGATATAGGCATATTTTCAGGGCAAAATGGGGGAGAGATGTGATCCCGCTCTTTGTTCTCGCCCACTACAGTCTCTTTACCACATTATCTTAGCAGTGACTAGGCAAAAAAGCTAAGGTCAAAGCGGCCTAAAAGGCAACCAACAGAGTTGACTGGATCACATTGGCTCGTAAAGGGAGGTGCATACTGTATGTGTGTACTTGCATCGAAGACCATGCAACGGAGACAATGGATGACTCGACTGCGCTCGGCTGGGACCACACCATGTGTAAATCTTATAGGTCAGATGCAGAGGCAGATGCAGACCGCTGGATCTTCGTGGCGGGGCCAGGATGTGCATCCGCAGGATCCATGCGGATTATATTTGATCAATGTGCTCATTTCGCTTGGAAGCTACCCAGGGGGCTAGATTGGATGATCGGGCGGATGGGCGACTACCTGTAAGTACCGACCTTGGAACAGAAGAATCTGCTCACGTAAGAAGCACGAGAAAGACTACTACAGTACTATCGAATGATGGTAAGCTTACCGGGGGACTGGATAACAACACAGGCTGACATCGCTTGATTCGACTAGAAACACTCAAATATTCATCCGAGATGATTAGACCGAAGCATGTGCCCGAGAATCACCTGCGAGGCCGATGGGGCAAATCATTCAATCACGCACGATGTTCCCGTCCATCGACAATCGATTTCCCTCGGCCTAAGTATTCTTTGAATATTCTTTGAAAATAGTCCCGTTCTCGTCTGTATAATAAATGGGGCAACTTGGTACTGTACCGTAGTAACTAGTGAAGGTGTACCACATAGTGGCGGGCATCAACCTCCATTTGTCCTGGTGAAAAAGATTTTCCAGAACGGTGCCAATTTTTCGGCCAGAATAGTTGTCGATATCCGCGGAAGGGGTAAACGGGAGAGAAATGAAATTATGACGCTCTTGCCGACCAAGTAAGCAGAGCTCTCCTTTCCCTGTCGTGTGGCAGAGGCCACACGCTTACAGGCCCCCGGATGATCCCCAATCGATCACCGCGGCATCCGGGTGAAATTCCCAAGACGGTCTAGCCTGACAATGCCACGTTTTTTTGTTCCTGTCTGTGGATCCACAGTCCATAATCTACTAGTGCCCCATTCAATAATACATGTAATCCTCAATTTGCTTCGGTCTCCTTTCGCTCCACGACTCCGCCACGCTTGGAAAGTTGTCGTAACTCTGATCTTTGCTCTCATGGGCCCATTTGAGACTCCCTTTTGCCTTGACTAGCCGGTGGACATGGACGTCAAGCCTGAAACACTATTTCAAGATCGGGTGAAAGTACCATCAGTTGTCTGATCCCCCCCTTCTTCCACTCGGGACGTGGAAAGTCAACGTGGGGGTAAAATGGACCTAGCTATGGCCCAAGTAGCTGGGTCCCAACCTCGCACATCCTGCGAGCCGAATTTTCTGGATCATTAGACGGTCGGAGTGTGTCTACGCTGGACACCTCTTCTAGACAAAAGTCTCCGTCTCTCTAATTTTATCGACATGATACAAGTAACTTGGATGCGCAATCTCTGTCAATTAGTCAGCTCATCTGTGCTAGCTTACATTTATTTTGAGCTGCAAGCCCGCCCGCAGGGTGATGCCTTGTCCGGGCGGTAGACATTCTTAACATTCGGCGTCCATTGCTATCCATCAACTCATTTTATTTACTGCCATGCCCTCGGATGTTGCCAATAGAGATTCTGGGTAGGTGGTTAGGTAGAATATAAATTATATGCTACTGTACCTAGGTGTCTGACGTGTAGTTGCCATGTCTAGGCCCTACCAACTGTGACCTCACCTCGTATCAGAGCCGAGCGATATATATATTTCCGGTAGACTGTGAATAAAATCAGCCACTGCTTGCGTAGAATGCTAAACCAACCCATGGCTGAACGATCCAAACTTTCATTACATGATTCGTCAATAAATGAGTCAATCCATGGTTGCAGAATAGCTGTCTGGGAAAAACGATCCAGTGACAGACAGCCGACGGCCAGGATCCTGAAGCGTGTTTATTTTTCGGTTAACCCAGTCCGGTGGGTCAACAGGGACCCGCCCAGCAAGACGTCAGACACAGACCACGCGAGACTCTCAAAGAGGAACCACAGAGACGGCGAGAGCATGTCACTGGGGGGATGAGAAATCGGTTCGATTTGGCAAATGGACAAATCAGAGTGGACGTCCAGAGCCGACCGGCGAGCCGCACGGAGTGCCAATCACCGTCGGCGGAACTCTGTCGCCGGCTCGCGGCCGTCGATCCTAACATGAAAGTGCCGAAGCCAGTATAGGTGGATCGGATCTGTCTCTGACTGATAATCAACTATTATTCATGGTGAGTATTGGTTTTCTTTTCTGTCTGTTTGGTCAAGTTTGACTTTATTCAATTATTTTATTCATTGACTTACAGTGATGCCCTCTTTTTTTTGCCTGCTTCATCTACCACTTACATTTGGTGACGGCAGAATACGGCGGGACCTTCTGAGGTGTCTCGAGTACTGTATGCATGTACATACACTTTGTACAGTGATGACAAGTCGCAGGCGTAGTCTGGTCGTTTCAGTTCACCAATCTTGCACTGATCCATGGATCCAACCGAACCTTGCTGGAGAAAAGTCAACGAGCGCCAGGATGTTTATGGTTGTAGCCGTGTCAAATGCGCAAGTCTCGCTGATAACTTTCCCATTCTAGAGAGGGATCTAATCTCTCTTCCTTCAACTTTACTCGATAACTCTACTCTGGTAGGTTAGCTGCAATCTTAAATCCTGTCTCCCGAATCCTTTCCTTTACTTTCCACTTCGGGTTGAGTTGATTTGATCAGGCGAGCCTTGGGTGGCTGCCACTCCGATATTGCCCACCTTTGCTGGCTCCATCCTAATACCGCCGACTTGGTAGGTAATGGAAGTCCACATTTTCACAGGGTTTCCATCTGACGTCTCTGGTGGAAAGTCCGACTCCAAAATTCCCAATGAATCCAGGAGGATCGCCCTCGGAAGGGGTTTAAATTCCGACGCTCGAGCCGCTTTCCACGCGCATCCTTCCAACGACGAGCTGGAGCCTGCAGCGCCGAGAAAGGTGAGATCATATTATCCAGACATTACACGGGAAATGAGAGCTGAAGGATCGAGGTCTGTAACAAGCTTCCGGACAGCGCCTCCTCTCCCTTTTCGTCCTCTTTCTCTTCTTCACTTCCTCCCACGGATGATGATTCACTTTTTTTTTCTTTTTCTAAAAGGAAATCAAAAAGTCTGATTTCTGTTGACTCCTTCGACCGTATGAAATAGAGTGTCGTTGAGACGACAGGTGCATTCTCGAGGGCGGTC
Source organism: Penicillium oxalicum (assembly GCF_001723175.1). NCBI lineage: Eukaryota > Fungi > Ascomycota > Eurotiomycetes > Eurotiales > Aspergillaceae > Penicillium > Penicillium oxalicum. The sequence goes on from NC_064655.1 coordinate 741,279, forward strand.
CAAATTTTTGCCTCCTGTCATGGTCCTTTCAGGTAAACCCTCGGCGTTGCCGCCCAGCGGATTCCGTGGGTTGAGGATTACGGGTCATCCTACTGAATAGACTCGTCGATACCGTAAAAGGCACTTGTCTCAAAAACCACGACCGCCTGAATGTGATGTCCATGACTTGGGAGGAGCAAGCTGGCCGCAACTCCTAAAAACCTGGCGAACATCACATTGATAGAGGTAAATTAATAGAGTGGTGGAAGTGTGTTCTGAATGGTACATAATATGTATGGTTGCATGCAGATTCTCTGAATTGTAGCCCCGCGCGGCAAAATACAGTCCTGTATGTGTATGTGTATTGAGCCACGCCAGTACATCATCATACCTTTCTTTTTTTTTGGTCCCATTGCCAAGGTGGATCCAGCCATCCCAGTTCAGCCAATCTCTTCCACACGCACGGAGCAAGCGATCCTGGAAAAGCCGTGCTCGGCCGAGTGGGGACTTCGCTTCCACGAGGTCGGGAGTTAAGAGAACTCCACCCAGCTATAGCCAATTCTTGATCGCTAGTGACGGAGAGCGAAAAAAAAAACAGTCAGCACTGCAGTACTGAATTAGTACTAAGGTGCAGATGCCAGATGGAAATAGATTACTGTGAAAGTATACTTGATCAGGATTCTCACTGCGATGAATGTGTACTGTACCGTCCTTTTTCGAGCGCCATCAGCTCACCCGTTTCTCATCTCGAGGGGTCCTGTTATCGTGGTTTCATTCGCAATGGGACCAGTCTCAAAAAGCCAGTGCGGGCAACAGATTGGTGATACCGTACAATATACATCGACTACAATTCCATACCACGCAATAAAACCACCGCCTGCATATGAGGTGATCCCGCCTCTAGTAGTGTATGTAGATATTATTCTCCCGTCGTGTACTGCATTTTCCACGATCCAATCGCTCTCCAAGAAGGATGCTTCTCGAGGAGTGTTCCAGTGACAGTCCAGGGCTCTGGGCGCGTGGAGCCTTGGCTGTGGGAAAAGGCAACGGTTGGATTTTCGTTCCAGAACGCCGATCCCTCAGATCAATCTTGACATCCTCGAATAGGCTTAGCGCCATGTTTCGGTCGCGGGACTTGACCATCATCGTTGCAATTGGAAGGTCCCGCGTCAACAGCAACCTCGACCGGACAATGATCTTCAGGAGCACTCCAAATTCTCGCATTTCGAGACCGTATGTGCCATCTTCCTTCCCCATTCAAACCCAATGTACGGATGTGGACAGGGGAGGATATAAATCGTTCACTTTCATTGATCGGCAGACCACAATTTAGTCGTGAGGGGTGGGGGGGGGGGGAGGTTGACTCTTTTTTGGGGGAGGCTCTCTTTACACATCTATTGAACTATCTTTGGTTGGGCACCTTCCTCGTTGACATCAGGATGCGAGGCTCCAAACTTTTGAGATCCTCCTATTACCTTCAGCCCCCTTTCCCCACCAGGGTGAGTCGAACCTGATGGTCGCGCTGCGTATGAAGATCGGTTCGCATTGGCTTGTGCATATGGGATGTACGCTCAAGACGATCTTCTCTGGGTGATCGTCGCTCCCGCCGACCGTGCATTGACCATACAGGAAGGTGGTGGTGCACATTATTACTCTACACAATTTCTTCTGGCTTTCTAAAGGCGATTTACAATGATGATTTGTTTTTGAGGGAAGAGCTCATTGGGGCACTCCTTCCGACCTCATAGAGTGTCCCCAGCATCACTTTTCAAAAACCAAAAAAAGATGATCCTCCTCTCCGTCCGGTCGGATCCGCCAACCTCGTAATTCAGTCAAAACTTTCTCGACCACGCACCCCCCAAAAAAAAGGCAAAGCAAAAAGCATGCAGGCATACGGAGATTATTTCAGGGCTCGCAGATTGACCACGAATAATAAGGTGCAAGCCTCGGAACTGTCCAGTGTTTAAGGTTTCCATAAGCGAGCCCATCCGTGCTGAGTCGCTGAATGCTGGGGCGACCTGAGCACCACGGGAGCCGCGCCACTCCGTCATACGACCCTTCCGGATGAATCGATTCGTAGGATAACTCCTGGTAGGTGGCTGGCAGAAGCCTTGAGTTCCAATGTGAAGATCACTTCAGAGGCCGCACTTCGAAGGATAGGGGGCATTTCATGCTCGTCGGTTGGATATATTCAACAAACCAAGTCAGTCATTAACGGCCCACTATACCTCCCGTGACGGGAATCGCGTGAGATTCTGCACACGAGAAAGGAATGCATCTCGACAATCGAGATCAATGGTAGATCTCAGGAAATCTCGACTTGGCCGAAGCGACCAATTATTGTTTGCCAGTTCCAAGTCAGCGGACCAGTTCCCTCCTCTCCCACCCCCCACACATCCCATCCCTACAACAGATCATGATCATGGCCCCATCATCAAGATTCGGAATGTACATCGCTGGCCAGCACATCAAGGGCGCTAAAGCAGCATCGAGAGCCCAGGTGGGCACCACATGCAACGCATTGCATGCCACCGGCAAAGGACATGCATACGGGCATACAGGTTCAGAGAGCGGACATCACCCACGGTCGCCTGGAGAGGACGTGCGCCCTCGTTACTAACACTCGGATTACGTTTTCCCAGTGGAGTTCAGGCGAGCAAGCTCGGCAGGGGATGTTCTGGGTGCATCGGAGTTCTAGCCATTTTGGGCTTAGCTCCCGATGCTAGGATTAGTACCTTCCTCTTTGGGAGATCTGTCTTCTCAGCTCGAGAAATCCGACCCTTTTCCTCTTTTTTTTTCTTTTCTTTTCTTGCAAGTTCCAGTCTGGATGGATAGCCGTTCGGGAGTTCCTGATCCCTCCAGGGCTAAACTGCCATCTTTTGGTAGTAATAAGATACGGATGCACTGTAGTTTCAGCTCTCTTTATTGCGGACCCATCGAGCCACGCGACAGTTCCTGAGAAAATCTTCACTGAATCTGGGGATTTTCACACTCGATACCTTGCCATTTCGGAGACAAGGAGGTGTACCCCCAAATGTCAATGTCCGTCTCGAGGTGTCACAAAAGAACGAAGCTCAGAACGTCGACACGGAACGGTCTGAGGCGGCGCAACTGTACTTTTGGAGAGAGGGTTGATTCGGCTGCGCATGGCGTAGATCACGGTCAAATGGACCGTCGGCAGATGCACGCCAAGGGGGGGGGGGGCCATCTTGAAATCCAAACGTCTAGGGGGGTTGTGTGCATGTGCAGTACAATTCAGTCATACCCGCATCATCTACTGCACTACACCAGAGATGCAACAGGGAAGGTCGCTGCCCTGAGCCCCAAGGCAAAATGATCAAATCAAAAAGGACCCAAATCCGACAGTTGGGAGTCGGGACGCCCTAGACCCCTCGCTAAGAACGCACGAAAGGGCGGGAAAAGCAATAAGCCCGAGGGATCGACGTCCGATCAGGTTCGGTGCGATCGGCCGTTTATGGGGCTTTTGGGTTTGTTTATGTGACAGGTGTAAGCAGGATCTGCACTAACCGTAACCGAGGTGGACGGCCACATTCCGGCCTCCCAGATGGAGTTTAGCGTAGAATACAATTGAGACTCGACCTACTCTCCCGGTGCCATCTGAGAGAGAGACAGAGAAGGGGGGTGGGGGGGGGGGGGGGGGGGGGGGGGGATATTCACATCTGATTGCAGTTTGGGGAGAGAAGTGGAGTGAGACCTCACTGGCACACACATTATGTCTGTGTACATAGATTGTACACGACGATGTAGTGCGCATGGCACAATCGGTTCGACTCGAGACGGTCGATCTCAAAAGGCAACGCCACATACAAATGAGGTACACCTTCGAGAACGGTCTTGCTTGACCAGAGAGCAAAGATAAACTCTCCAATGGCCGTCATTTGCAACATTCATCCCGATGTCCAGCACACCGGGACAGTGATTCTGATTGATTGAATCTGGACCATCGGGAAACAGAAAAATAGAAAAACCATCAACTCATTTTAACATCATCTTCCAGCCAACATCAAAGTCCGATAACACGTCAAAATGCTGGTGCGTGCGAATGTATGTCTGCATGGTCAGTGTGACCCCGGTTGCCTCCTTGTGAGATCATGTCTGATCCCTGGCTCACGGCAGTCAGTACAGTACGAGCAGGAATACAGGAGAGAATTTACATCTGTACAAGATGCATGTACCAGTGTACCAGTGTACCAGTATAGCGTGGATGGGAGACCACTTACTCTGTAGGTGATTGCACCGCTATGGGAAGTGGAGTCATCGCTCGCGTGGAAGAATCGTCATAGCGGCTCCACTCACAGGGTTAATCTCCGAGACCAAAAATCTAAATAAAGTGACCGTCCGAAGAGATCCAATCAAAAAAAAGTAAAAATTTTGAAATTCCCAAAGGGGCAGCTCTAAGGAAAGAGCCAAGCGCCAAGATCAGAAAATCAATAAATTATGAAAATACAAACCAAACGAGAAAGTGAAATAAAAGGAAAATACCCAATGTGGCCCACCACCCGAGAGACTGACTCGAAGTATAATAACGCTCATGGTTGAAACCTTCCACTCCCCAGTAGACCACTAATCAAAATAAGCTTTGGGCCGGACTGTCTCACCTCAGAGTTGAGAGCACATTGCAAGTCAAGTACGCTCCCGGGCAAGCAGTCATCGATGTGAATGCCCTTTCTTTTTTTTTTTGTTACTTTTTTTTTTTCGATTTCCGTTTCATTTTGGGAGAAGATTATGCCCTTTTGCTTGATTTCAGCCTTTGGGACCCTTGTAGAATTGACGCCGGATGGATCGCTCGATCGAATGATTGAGGTCTGGATGCACTGCTGGACACCCAGCTCATCAGCCGGACTGGTTCTGAGCCTCGACTAGGCAGAGATGGGGGGAACCACTCAATTTTTGAAAAACGCTCGACCCAAGGTGTGCGAGTTGGGAGTTGGCCCAAGACGTATGTGCTCTTCCTGTGAGCTGCGCAGAAAAGACCGCAATCATGACCGGTGTCTCGAACTATCACGGAGACATGTTTGCACACAGAATGTTTCACGATCCACACAATGGGACTGCTCGGTACCGTCCTGGATTCAACCTACCGGCAAAGCGAAGAGAAAAGGGAAAGATGAGCGCGAAAGGCATGAATCAAAGGAGTCGAGTGGGGGAGAAATAAAAAGAAATCCAGAATCCCCAAATCAGCTCTCCTTCCTATACCAGGGCTTTGTCGAAAAGCGGAGGGGGGCTTAACCGGCATCGCCCGCGGGCGATCATCCACGCGAAAACCCAGCCATCTGGGCATGGACGAGGGAGGGCAATGGTGCAGTTTGGAACGGTGACATGGGGTGGAGGGGGGGGGGGGGAGGACTAACCAAGCTGTGAGCACAGAGCCCTGACTATCGTATCAATAATCATTTAATCATCAAATGGAATTGGGGGCGATACTTTGGAAAATGATCAAAAAGGATAAAAAATCAAAATATTCTGTCCTTTTTTTTCGTTGAAATAGGGGTGGGGGGGGGGGGGGGGGGGGGGGAAGAGGAGGAAATGGGTATAGAAAAAATCGAATTAATGGAAATTCCGGAAAGAATCATTATGAAATAATACCACAAGACTGGAAGAAGTGGATCACGGAGGTGGACGTGGACGTGGACGTGGATGTGGTGGAAGTGGATACGCTGGTGGCCACTGATGCTCGGCGGGTGGGTTGTCCCTGGTTCTGGGACTGACCGTAGTCGCCTCAGATCGTCTGGAGTCGCTTCCACTCTGGCGCCTCCCCCGGTGGACGATGAAGAATGTATAAACCCCCTCGTGTCTCCCCCTCATGTGCGTTCATGTGGAAATTCGTCGATTTCAAACTCCTTTTCATCCCACCTTCCACCTCTCACAACTCTCCCCTTCCCACACCTTATCGGTCGTGACTAAATCTCACGTCCCAATTGTATCACTCGACGACACTGATTCCGCACAATTCAACGATCCCAACGGACGAAGCATCTAGTCCGACAATGGATTTGGCCAGCCTGATTCACGGTGCCGCTCCGGTGCCCAAGTCATACAGTGAAACATATGGCAAGCGATCACGACAAGCACCTCTTTCACCACCTGCCGAGGAACGTCCGAAATGCGCCTTGCCCTCCATCTCATCATTGCTCGAAGGAGCCAACGAAGCTCAGCACTCAGCCAGTGAGTCCTCCTTGTTACACACTCTCTACCCCCTCCCATTCTCACCTCGACTTGAGTTCTGATCACTGACCATTCAACCAGAACGGCAACGCCTGAGCTCCCCGATCTCAAAGCGTGATGCTCGCTACGATACCATCTGTCTGCCTCCCACTCCACCTCTCCGGCCTGGTTCAGGCTCGGGCTCTCGCCATGGTAGTGCGGTCCACTCGCCCGTGGAGATGAGCTCTCCCAGACATCCTTCACCACATGCGCACCGCTCGTCGGTCTCCAGCAACGGCAGCTCGATCGGCTCTCAATCACACCATGCTCTCCCTCAAAATTACTCGCATGGTCCCTACGCATCTCCCGCTCCCAGCGTCTCTTCCACCTCTTCTCACTCCTCCTACACCTCGCCTGTAGAAGCCACCCACCCTTCCACCTCGCCACTTTACTACTCGCGTCCTCCACCTGTCATCAACACGAATACTCCCGCCTCCACACCACCCGCTCACCCCGTCAGCGCCCAGAATGCTTCGGGCTTGATCTCCCCCGTGACTCCTGCGTGGCCTCATCAACATCACCACTACTTCCCTCCCACCAGTGCTGCGCCTTATCAGCAGAATCATGACCGATATATCTGCCGCACCTGTCACAAGGCCTTCTCTCGGCCTTCCAGCCTGCGCATCCACTCCCACTCCCACACCGGCGAGAAGCCATTCCACTGCACACATCCCGGCTGTGGCAAGGCATTCTCCGTGCGCAGCAACATGAAACGCCATGAGCGAGGCTGCCACTCGGGACGCCCTGCAGCTCTGCAGGCCATGGTCTCTTAAGACAACAAAAAACCCCCTTCAAAAAAAAACACAAACCATTCTCATCACAGGAAATGTTATGTATTGAACGGATCTCTTTTGTCATCTTTTTCCTTTTTTTTCCCTTTCTCCTTTTTCTGGTCAGACCTGGGCTTGCTTTGCCAACTCGGTGGATGCTGATGGCATTTTGGTTACCTTGATACCCTGAATATGTACGATTTTTTGTGGCTTTGCACTTTCTTTTGTTCATTATTATGCCTTTCCCCCCCATGCCGGGGGAACCTGGCGGTGGATATATTTAGATCGGCCGTGCAAGCCACGCAAAGAGACTTGAATATAACGAAATAACGGACTCTGATCAATTTTTTTTCTTCACCAGTAATTAACTAAATAGATCATTAACCTTTTGCACTGTATGTCTGATGGGTCCATCCTATTCAGCCAGTTTATGATGCCCCTTCCAGGTGAGTGGTCCCGCCCCAGTCGCCATCACCTATGATATCGTCGACCATATCACTGCTCTGTTTAACTGTTCTGGAGAATCCCATCGATCTCTCGAGGAGTACAAGGTTTTGAATTGAATTCAATCGGTCTCTGGGTGAAGACAAAAAAGGAGCCAGAACCTTGGATCCAGACGGTCGTCGACTGGATAAGCTAAATTCCGCCTTCAGCATACCTGGCTCGCCCTCAGTTCAATCTTCGCGAATCAACAAATGTACGAATTGATTTTTCATTCCCTAGATTTTTGGGGGAAAAAAATTGGGTGTACCGACACCCGCATCATCTCGATAGATTCGAAGATCAAAAAAAAGTCAAGTGTCTTTTGACTTTCTCTCGAGCGAAGCGAAACTTGAAACGTTTTGTCTACCGATATTTGACTTTACCCGTACCAACATCGACTCCTGTGGATCGAAACCACGATCCGCGAGCTTGCCTATGGGAACCTTCGTGAAGATTCCCAAAGATAAGTCTTGAGCATGCCCCGACCACAACAGAGAGCCAGGCGTATGTTTTGTTTTTCTGAAGGGGGGCCTTTTGACTTGGAAAAATTGTCGAGTCGCCGGCATCTTTCTCCATATTACGATGTCGTTTGTACAGCGCCCATGCTTATTCCAAGAATCATCAAAGAGCTCCATACTCGATTAAGTTCCCAATGTCTTAAAAAGAACCACACACACACACACTCTCTCTCTCGGAAAAATCTCGGAAAAATTGCAATCTCTCTGAACTCCTCCTGTCGCTCCAAAACTGGAGGGATCAGGTCTAACCAAGTTACTAGATTTGGAAGCTGGTGATCTATCGATGAAATTGCTACAGTGCAGCACACGTACATTGATGATCCTGTGTTTCAATGGACGTGCTGTATGTCAGGTGCCCGTCCCACTTCAGACAAGTTCGAGTTCGAGCCCGAGACCCAGTTCTCCGAGGATCATTGTTAAGGACCTGCAGAATCCGGAGACTGATCAGCAACGAAAGAGTGGTTCGGGGGGGGGGGAGATCACACGGGTTCCACACTCCGTTCTTTTTTTTAGAGGGGGGGGGGTTCCTTTTCTTTTTGTGGGGGTTGAGAAAATCACTTGTATGGGATTGGGGCTTGAGAGAATCACTTGTATGGGATTGGGGCTGATCAAATCAAGATGGATGGGACACAGGGCGCGCGATCTGCAAAATTGATGTGCACACACAACCGAGTCGATGATAGATGGAATATAGAATTGATTGTAGGTGTAATATTTGAACTTCATCTCAGTATATGTATGGAGTTCATAAGTACCCGAATACAAGGTTGGAAGTATGTACCGCCCTCTAAAAGTCGGAGGAGGCGGCTTGGAACGGAAGCACCTTCTATTTTCGTATTGACATCAACGATCCCTGCGTTGGCTTACAACGGGGAGCTTTGGAATTAAATTTGGATGAGAACGACATAGATGTGCTCCTGCTCCACATCAGAGTTCGTCTCGGTTCAAGCTACCTGTACATGAATTCAGTAGAATGGCTCTTGTATCGTACACGCAGTGTGCACGGTTTGTACGTATTTATCTGGGGTGTTACAGTGTACAGTGTGCTCAAGTTGGATTGCCGAGGCAATTTGATTGATGGAGAAATAAAAAATGGGCTGACGCTTGACGATCTTCCAGTTTGGTAAATCCTGGTCTCCACATGAAGATTCGAAACGAACCACTGTGACAATGTTTTCAACGGGAGAGTTTCATCGCAAGTGGAACGAGGACGGAGTCGTTCGTGTCGAGGAAAATAACCATATGTTGAAACTGTTTCAGGAGCCCGTGGCTTGCAAAGATGTTTTGTCATGGTCAATGTTTCGATTTGCGCAATTGACACTGATGACGCCTGGCAGGAGAAGAACTCCGGTTTCCTTTAGTCGAAGCTCAGTTGTTGTCCATAAAGAAGTTCGAAACAGGAGGATGTATCGACGCAATGATGAAACTGGGTTGCCAAAGCGGAAGACCGCTATCGGACAGCAGGAAAGATCCAAGGGGGATACATGTTCGTATGCTTGTCGTAGATCATCATCCATCCGTCCAGTCCAAATCCGCATCTAACCCCCCCCCAATACACCTCTTCAAGGTTCGTCACTCGTCGAGTACTCCTCTCGCCAAAGCCGCTAGACTTGTTTCATATCGCGCAGGGTTGTGATCACTGAGCATCCCCGAGGCAAACCTCAATTCTCCAAAAAAGCCCTCAACATCACGCACGAATCGCATTTGTACACGGGTCGCCGGCCTTCCAAGTCTCGGGTAACTGTCTCTCCCAAATTCAGGTGCTGCCGTGAACGCTTCCCTCTGCAGGACGCGCGTTGTTTCAACTACAAAAACTTCTCCGGGCGGCACCAGCTTGGGTGCACGCATTTCATCCCGGAGGAGACCGAGCGTGTCCCACGCCCACGAGTCTTCGCCGACGCCATTGCCAGCGTGGAGGACATGGGGAGGCTGATCGACGTAAAATTTGTGCATGATGCTCTGGCGGAAGCTCTCGTGTAGTCGTTGACGGACGCGTGATTTCGCGCCGGAGACGTCGCGTTTGAACATTGACGCAACAGCGTGCATGTCATGAAGAATTCCGAGTGATAGACAGGGAACGACGTCAGAGCCGTTCACAATCGTCGTGATAAGCCCGCGCGTGGCTCTTCTCAGGAAAGGGGACATCACAGCGGGCGGTCCGTAGGCGTAGACATGAATAGGTCGCCCGGTTGGTAGGTCATAGATGGGCACGACGTCGCTCGTTGAAGCAGTAGGCACTCTTTGTCTCAACTCGATGTCATCGGTAGTTTGATTTGCCCGGGGGAATGGCTTGTACGAGGCCGTCACAAATGATGTGCCTGTGAGAGAGCCACTGGGCTCTGAAATTAGAATCGCCAACAAAGCCGCGACACCACCCCCCAAAGAATGGCCACAGAGAACCACACCGTAGTCTTGAAATTCTTCCAGCGCAGCGCGCAAAGTGGTCATCACACGGCCACCACCCCCCTCGAGCAGCCGCTTGGCCGAGGCGTGCATTCCTTTATGGACTTTCCAGCTCTTACCCTGCCATTCCAGGTCGTCATAATCGCAGGTCATATCTGTGAGAATGTCTTCAAAGCCCCATGTGCCGCGAAGGGTCAGAACGAGCGCTTTAGACTCATGGTCAATGGAGAGATAGTGGACGAGAGGGAACCCACTCTCAGTCTCACCAGCAGCATTCGTCCCCCCAGCTGGATCAACAAAGGAGGAAAGTAGAATCGTTGCGGACGGCAGACCGGCATAGTCCGAAAAGGCATCATGCTCATGACGATCCGACTCACACGCAGGAAGGCCTTTTGTGCTCTGTGTTGCTCCCATCACCTTGAGCGCATTTGCACCATAAGATGCAGAGGAGAAACGACAGAAACGACGGATATTCTGAACGAAATGCCGACCGGGAAAAATCCCCGGTACATGGCCATCCCGATGTAAGGCCTGCAGTGTGCTCATATCTTCATAAACACTCTTACGAGGCCGATGCGCCAGGACAAGTGATGATTCAGACCCCGCTGTTGCTATCGAGTACATACTAGGTGTGTATGATGGTGACCGCCCATACGTCGCTGAGGAGCTGGGTCGATGATCATTCGCGGAGAGTCTTCCATCAGTCTCCAATTTTGTCAAAGACAAGGAGCTACTGCTCCGAACATGTGTCCTTGCATTTATCGGCGACCCAGGGCGAGTGTCCGCTTGACGATGCGAGAAGCTATCCCTGTAGCTTGCCCGGACTTCATGTTTCCTCTCGCGCATAGCAAAGTGTCGAGGCGGAACACTGGTATGATCAGAACCGTCGCCCTTGAAGGCGTATTTATCACTGGCGGTTAACTGACCAGGCTGCGGATGGGGCGCTTTCCTTGATTCCTGATCAGGCGTGGGCACCATGGACCGGGAATGATATGATTCGTTTCGACCTGGCCTTGGGTTCAAGTGCGTGGAGTAGAGTACTCTCATTTTTTGGAAATTTTTCGCACCTCGTTCTGAGCTCTCCCCGGGCAGCGGATCTGGCGTACTCCGAGCAGATGGAGTTTTTACGGTCGACTTCTTGATGGAAAGGCTCTTTGTCGTAACAGAGGTTTCTGATTTAGCTCTCTTTGCTAATCTTGTAAATGGGTCCTTATCACACAGTATTTCCTGGCTCTGATCTTTGTCAACTTCTGTGATGATAGGATTCTGTCGAGCTGTGGAATTTTCAAGCGGAGATGTTATATGAGGGCCTTTTCGGTCATCTCGTGCGGTTTCTGTGAAGTTTGATGCATGCTCCTTAGTCGCAGTACACGGGAGATTGTGTATGTGAGTTGGTTCCGAATTGAGCGAGTTCGTACGGGGGCGTAGCTCTGTGCTTTGAGACTTGTTGAAGGCGGTCCGGAAGACAATTGTATGTCTGGGAAGTCTTTGACTAACTGGCGCTCCGGCGTTGTACACTTGATCATGGTGGAATCTTTCCGCGATGATAGTTGTACCCGGAGGAGCATCAAACTCTGTCATGTCGTCGTCAAAAATGTCCACTGTCACGGTGCGCGCCGTAAGTAGTTCCGATTCAATTGTCGCACGGCAACCTGATGGTAATTGTTTCATGATGTGCGACCGAATTTCCTCGTCGGAGATTTCTTGTCCACTGTCCAAGGATGGGAGAGAGCCAGGAAAATCCTCCGGGTTGCTCGCACGCCTCTGTATGGCTTCAAATGCTTCATCGTGTTCCGGCATGGCGAATGACGCACTTCCTTCACGAAGGGTTTGGCGTTCAATGTCATCCTCGAATTGCACTCGATGCGCTCCCACTACATCGGCTCTTAAGCCACTGTCGAGAATGACCATGTCCCAGACGACCTCGTCACCGCCATCTTGGCGAATTCTCCGCTCGGTGTTCTTCTTACCCCATCGCTGTAGGAGTGCGAATCCTACCGATCCCAGGAAGAGATCACCCACTCCGATATCCTCATTGCTCACAGAAGTGTCGACCGAGCGGAATTCACGACGAATGAGTGTAATGATAGCTGCAATCGCCCTCGAAGATTCGGTAGATCCCAGGATCGCGTCTAGAGTAGATAAGAGCGCCTGGGTAAAGTTGGCAACGGACGCCAATGTCGTCGATGAGAAATGAAATGAAGCGGCAGCAAAAAAGGATGCCGAGGTAACGGTATTATGAAGAATGCCCAGCTATTTGAAAAGAATCAGCTTCCTGCCTTTAGCATGATAGTACTCAAGGATGCGTACACTTCGTTCCAAGAGCGACTCCACCTCTTGTCGACCATGTTCATCTCCACTGCGGACGGCAACGTCTCTCCCGGCTCGAGTCAAGACCCCTTCAATAACTGCTCGGCCTAATTCCAGACCTGTCAAGGTCGTCGCACGAGCTCCATCTAAAGCCACTCCCCCGAAAAATGTTCCAACCCGCAACGACAGCGATGTTGATTGAGCGACCAGTGAGACTAGCGATGCAACTGGTCGAGGTAAGAGGGTACTGCCGGACGTTGCAGGTACATGACTTGCATTGGTGTCCGGGCGTATCTGCACTTGTTGCTCGAGTGGAGGACTTGGGTCGGGTTCAATTGATGTCACCAGCATAATGTTTGACACATCAGAAGATTAAAGATTGTACATCAAGGCGTGGTTATATAGCAGAGGAAACGATAGACTCGCATCCTGAGAGTCATTCGATCTAATTTCGGGCCTTGACTGGCTGCTTGACGACTTAAAGTGGAAGCGTGTCCTGGCATTTTGCATGGCCCGCAGGTCCCTGTGACATGTGATTCTCAACAGCTGCATTCACGGGATGACGTCGGGAATTGTTGCTCTTGATTTTTTTTTTTTATCTTTCTTTTGATTTATATTTTTCCCTGGTTCGAAACCTCATTTCGTGATGGGCTCTAGAGCTTTCTTTTCGTCTCAGATCCTACGACTACAGGCTAGGAATTCACATGCTAGATGATCTTACTTTATTAGACGAGTCCGCTTGATCTCGTTCGGCAACTGAGTCTATAGCATTGCCTTGACATCGCCTCCGTGCTGCACCTTGCGTATCACGGTTCGGTTACAATCAGCCACCGTACGAATCCCTGCCAAGCCCATGCTTTGCCAGAAATCGGCGAGGAGGCCTTTGAAGACCTGTTTGGCCCCGTCGCGTCCACCAATTCCCAACCCGTAGATCACCGGTCGGCCCACTAGGACCGCTTTGGCACCCAACGCAAGTGCCTTGATCACATCGACACCTGTGCGAACTCCCGAGTCAAAGAGCACCGTCATTTGGTCACCCACCGCATCGACGATTTCTGGTAGAACGTCCAGAGATCCGATCGCCCCATCAACTTGGCGGCCTGCTCTCTACTGTCAGAACCCCTGCGTGCGAAGCGGAAAGGAAGGGAAGAGGTCGACACTTTCACTTACCACCATGGTTTGAGACCACAATCCCGTTGCATCCGTACTCCAATGCCTTCTTGGCATCATCAACGTGCTGAATTCCCTTCAACACGATTGGCCCGGCCCAATGTTTGCGTAGCAGGGCCAGTTCTTCCCATGTATGCGCGCGACCTGACGCGATATGGCTGAGCCACGCTCGCGAGGCACTCACAATGTCGTCTTCAATCTTGCATCCATTGGCATCCTCGAATTTGGCCCTGAAGACTGGATCACTGAAGCCAACTTGGCACCCAACTCCCTTGATGAACGGCACATAGCCATTGTCTAGATCGGCCGGTCGCCACCCTAGACTCCACGTATCGAGGGTGACCACAAGCACGGAAAAGCCGGCCGCCTGGGCTCGGCTCAACAGGGAAATGGTAACGTCGTCGTCGTGAGGCCAGTACAACTGGTACCATCGATCTCCGTCATTGCTTGCTGCCGCGACTTCTTCAATGGTGCTTGTGGAGGCTGTGCTCATGATATACGGCACACCAACCTCCTCGCAAACTTGCGCCAATCCCGCCTCCTTGTCTTCGTGGAAGATCCCCTGCACGCCAATGGGAGCCATTAGCAGCGGATTTTTGTACTTTCGGCCGAATAGCTCGACGGAGACATCCTGTTCATCCATCTAGATCCCCAAGAGGGCACAGTCAGCACCTATGATTAAGGCAGTGGTTGACAGGGAAGTTTTTGAAGCTTCAAACTGACATTCCGTAGCATCCGCGGCAAACTGTTGCTCCTGTCAGCATGCCCGTTGAATCGGACAGAGCAGAGAAAGCCGAGGAGACTCACAGTTTCCATTGTCGAAACGCCAGTCGGTTACTATCCATCGTTGCTTTCTCTCCCGCACCCCCAGCAACATAGTTGAAGGACCGCTCTCCAAGAGCCTTGCGAGCTTTCCCCTCGAGTAACCGGGGATCCGTCGTCACACTGGGCAGGATGCCCATGAGAGAGCCCTTCCCGTAGATCTCATTCTGATAGTTCCCATACGTTTCGTCGGACATTGTGAAGGATTGCTGGCATTCAGTCTAAGGGAATATAGGAGGAAAAGGCTGATTCCCAACCACGAGAGCTTGGGCTCAAGAGCTAGACCCCAACTTTCCCCCCATTCCCCGTTCCCCATCCATTCCCCAGCGGCCAAGGTGGAGTCTGCCGATAAGCCTCGGTCACTTGGAGGCTTATGTAGTGTCAGCCACGGTCTATGGTCTCTGTAGATGCGCTGGAGATTGCAGCAAAGCTCCGGTCAGAGTAAGAGTGCTGTATGATCTCTGCATGTGCAGGATACGCTCGATCTTCCACAATCTCATTTGACAACCATCAGGGTATGGGGGTGACATGTCAGAAATACAACTCAGATGTCGACGGTTCTGCAGAAACTTGGGTACCATCTCACCCTACGGTCGCAAACCATCAGAAGCCCGTGCACCGTACACAAACTTGACTCTGTCTCCTGACTGAGGCATGAATCGTGCATGAGTATTTGAGTAGCCTAAAGCAAAAGCAGTGCGAACAAGTACAGTCCACCGAGCAAGTAATGGTCACCCTCCTGAAAGGGTTCTCCTGGTCTGGCAGGCCATCCCGCTTTTCGCCTTGGCGCTTGGCGATTTCAATGAAGGGCTTCCGCTCACCAGCAAACTTTTTCACTTCCCCCAGCATTCGCGCTCTAATCTCAATCTCACCCCTCTCAGAAATTCGATATGCAAGGAAGTTGAACGGCCTGTGTGACTCACGTGGGTAGACCTGCGGAGAACTCTCAGCCAGCAGAGAGAGAAAAAAAAATAAACCAATCTTCCTGTCGGTCCTGGTCTTCTTATCGCAGGCACGGAAAGGCTGAGCCATTCAGCGATGTCGAAGGATCCGTCAAAGCCCGAGCCAAGGCAGCCGGAGCATGACCTGGCAGATGAGATCAGCTCAGTCCCGACTGTCGAGGAAGAGAAGATTGAAAGAAATCTGATGAGGAAGATTGATTTACATATCCTTCCTTTTGTGGTGCTGCTCTATTTGTTCAGTTTCCTGGATCGCGGTACGTCTGCTCTTTGGTCCAAACGGGCGACCCCTCAGTCGGCACGTGAAAGGCCAAAAGAGGCTGGAAGTGACTAATGCGTCGTAGTGAACATTGGAAACGCGCGACTCTACGGCCTGGAAGAGGATCTGGGTTTGGTTGGCAACCAGTATCAAGTTGCCGTGTCGATCTTATTCGTCACTTACTGTGTAGGTTAACTCTCATTGTTTCTTTCATCCCGGAAGCAAAAAGGCGCTGACAATGTTCTCAAGCTCTTCGAAGTGCCATCCAATTTGGTCATCAAGAAATTGACACCGTCGCGTTACATTGCGGTCATCTCCGTCTTATGGGGGATGATTGCCACTCTCACGGGAATCTGTCAGAGCTATGGTGGTCTCCTGGCTTGTCGTGTTCTGCTCGGCGTCGTTGAGGCGGGGCTGTTCCCCGGTTTGATGACTTACCTGACCCTTTTCTACAGCAAGAGGGAAATTGCTCTGCGAACGGGGTACCTCTTCAGCAGTGCCGCCCTCGCAGGCGCATGTGGTGGTCTCCTCGCCTACGGGATTGGTTTCATGGACGGTATTTCCGGACTCCGTGGATGGCGTTGGATCATGATTATTGAAGGAATTCCCACCGTGATCATGGGCGTGATCACTTGGTTCTTTTTGGCGGATGAGCCAGACACGGCATACTACCTCGACGAAGACGAAAGAGCACTCGTCGTCCGTCGCCGCAGCCGCTACGTGGGCCAGACGGCATCCGCGCAGAAATTCCACTGGGCAGATGTCAAAGAGGGCGCACTGGACTGGAAAATCTATGCTTTTTCTATCGGGCAGTTTGCCGTGGATACCATGTTGTACGGGTACAGTACCTTTTTGCCCACGATCATCAAGGGGATGGGTCGCTGGTCTATCCCCGAGGTGCAAGCCTTGACGATCCCCTGTTATGGCCTCGGGGCAATTGTCTATCTCATTGTGGCTTGGCTGAGTGATCGCACTCAGCGTCGAGCATTGTTCATCTGCCTCTTCAGTGTCATCTCGGTCATTGGATATGGTATTCTCATCAGTGACGCTTCCGCGGGGGTGCACTACTTTGGTGCCTTGTTGGTGGCCCTGGGCCTGTACGTTACGGTCGGACTTCCGCTCGCCTGGCTGCCCACGAACCTGCCTCGATACGGAAAGCGCACATTTGCCACCGGACTACAGCTCACATTCGGCAACATCAGCGGTGTCATGGCCCCTTTTCTATACAAAAACGCAGAAGGGCCTCGATTCATTCGTGGCAACGCAGTCACCCTGGCCTTGGTGGGATTTGCTGGTATTCTCTACGGCATGATGTGGCTCTACTTGAACGCTGTGAACAAGCGCCGCGCTCGGGGGCTTTATGATGAGAAGATTGTCTCTTTATCCGAGGCGGAGATTCAGGAGCTTGGAGATCGTAACCCGCGCTTTCGATACAGCACTTGACCGGGGTGTAGTATTCTGATGCAGCATGCAGCAGCGCCAATTTTCATTTGAGGGTGTTGATCATGGCGATCTTGAATCTATCCTTAGATCTATAGACTACTTGACGAATTTCAACGGCCTCCTCACCGGACACAATTTATTATACGTTCCCGAGATTGTCTATGCTCTATGAAAACCGCATCCGTGAATTCTTGGCTTGCTTCTTTGAATGACTCCTCCGCCGCCGATCGATCTCAAAGTGGCTGACGCCCACTGTGCAGGATAGGTCTTGGCGGTTCGTAGTCTCTTTGAGCGCAAGTGGATCGTCGACCTCCAATCCTGCGTAGTCGCATGTATGCCAAAGGCCGAACAAACAGTGAGTGGGCTTTGGTGGTAACATCGAGGTCGCCAACTTCGGAGAAAGTTGTTTTGAAGATTTTACAGAATGTCCAATTCTGAAAGCATCTTTCTCTTTCCTAACTGCCATCTTGGCTCTGTTGCTTTTAGAATTGAAGACGGGATGCGCCTCGTTGAATGTCAATCACACGTCCTCGATATCGCGTGATGACATCTCCACACCTGCCACACGCTGCGCTACTTGGGAAAACCTGTTAGACCGACTCAGGGTAAATGGAGACGTTGAAGCCAGAAAATCTCAGACGCGATGGAATATCTTGCATCATCTCGGAGGGAATGGACCGTGGATCAAGATGTCCGAGGACGATGAAACAGCGCAGAATGTCTCACCACCTCTGGGATGTTTCATTGATCAAGTGCATATGGTATGTGACTGGAAACATACGTCAGCGCCAACGGTTCCTCCTCTGAGTTGAAGCCTAGATCTCGCGACACGCGGAACGATACCCAACCCCTTCTGTCGGAAGACGTATGGTTACCTCTCGCAATGTCCAATCTCGAGTTCGCTAGCGCTAAACAATTCCAACAGGCCATCTCAGCTTTTTGGAACGGGTTCGCAATTTGAAATCACCTTTCAACTCTTCGCTCGAGTTTTTGAACAACTGGACATATTTCACCGACAACCCAGAGCGAGATTTTGGCCAGTTGACTACTACGGGTCCCTATGCAGGGGCCTTGACTGCTTTCACCACAGGAGTGCAGTTCCGAACTCGGTACAAGGATCTGCTTGGCCTCGGATCCTCGATTCGTTTCTGGGCAAGTGATTCTCAACGGGTAATTGATTCAGCTCGTCATTTTGCAGCAGGACTATTCGGCCTCGACTGGGAGACCAGGGGTGCAGCCGAACTTGAAATCATCCCGGAAATTTTTGAACGAGGTGCAAATACTCTTACTCCGGGCAACACATGCCGCCGGTACCTTGAGGACTCTGATCATGGACATGAGAATGGATACACGATGCTGGGGAAATATCAAGACTTGTACACCCCTGGAATCTCGCAGCGATTGGTTGCTGAAAATCCCAGCTTCGGCAATCTGTCCAGCACGGAAATTTACGGGATGCAGGAGATGTGTGGGTTCGAAATCATGGTTCGTGGACACAGTTCTTGGTGCTCTGTCTTCACTGAGGATGATTGGTGTCACTTTGAGTATGCTCGTGACATCAAGCACTACTATGGCTCTGGGCCAGGCAATCCATACGGCGGAGCGATGGGTTGGCTCTGGTTGAATGCCACGACGGAACTACTTCAGGCTGGGCCTGAAGCTGGATCATTATTCTTCAGTTTGTAAGAGAGGCTCTTTCCTTCCCCTCTCTTTCCTATTTTCTTTTTGCTGTTTATGCCGACGGGACACCCGGCTAATGGCGGAAATCTACCAAGCGTTCACGATGGAGACCTTTCTCCCCTTATTGCCGCCCTGAATCTCTTCGATGATCCAATTCATGCGCCGCTTCCACTTCAGAGTATCCCAAGGAGCCGACAATGGAAGTCCTCGCAAGTTTTACCTATGGGGGCGAGGCTCTCACTTGAACGGATGTCATGCCGTAAGGCGGGTGGAAGGGATGATAGCGATGAGGTGTACATTCGCATCAACATGAACGACAAAATCCTGCAGTTACCTGGCTGTAAGGCAGGCCCTGGTCTCACCTGTTCACTGAGAGAGTTTGCAGACTACGTTTGTACTCGTGAAAACGTGGTTGGCAAATTTGATGATGTTTGCGGACTGGAGGGACGTGCTGAGCGTATTCCATTCTTGCGCCAACAGGGCAAATCCTGACGACGAGAGCAACTTCTGATCGGCTTGAGTATGAGATCGACAGGTGCAGGCCCAGGATAATGGTGAATAATGATGCAGAAAATCCTTGAGAGTATTCACATTTCAATATGTATCTCATCTTCGAAGAATAGTTTCTCTGTGTGTGCCAGAACAACCTAAGGTTGGTTGAGCCAGGAGTAGCACGATTGGAAGATTTCATTTGTAGTGAGAGTCTAATGATCGAGAGTTCGGTAAACGCCAAGGTTCAACCCTTTGAAGCTCGCGAAGAGAGTCGATGACTGAATTCAGTGTTCACTCCCAATAATGATCGACTCTTTTCTGACGAACCAATCCATCGTGTTAGTTAGGGTGATTGGAACATTTCCCGATTACTGCGACGAGGACAATGTCCAGCTGGGCGCAGCCACGTGATTGGTAGCCCGGCGAACCAAGCTGTGTTTACTAAAAAGTTTCCCTTCAACGACCGCTGCCAAACCAAACCCAATCCGCGCTCTGCGCTCCCACAAGTCGAAATCACTTTCATACCCTACCTCATATCATTTCATACCTTCCAGCTTCAAATCAAGATTTTACGGATTTCAAAAAGGATGGAGTATCACGCCGTGCCGCCCGAGGAGCGCGCAAGAGACGAGAACGGCAACTTGCTCCCTTGGGGCTATGTCTACAAAGAGTGAGTCGCAAGCATCGGGCTGAAGAGAGATTCCTCCCTAGATCGCTCTTGCGTGTTTCGAATTGAAATTTGCTTTTTACCAAAAGCACGAGAGCAAGGAGTTGACCGGCAAATAATCAGTGAATCCCGCAACCTTCGACGACCACCAGAGGAATCCGGACCTTTTGGCAAGAGGAGAAACGCCCGATATGAACGGTCGCGCACACGAACTGGTACCCCAGCAAAGCGCGAGAACCCCAACGTGGCCGAATTTGGCCGTCTGTTTGCCCAGCAGCAAGATGAAGAGCGACCCGCCGGGCTTCCCAAGTCCTCATCATCAGGGAGCCTGGACGCAGGGCGCAAGCACACCGAGAAAGTGGCGACTGAATGTATTCTCTACGGATACAAGGCCAAG
Source organism: Penicillium oxalicum (assembly GCF_001723175.1). NCBI lineage: Eukaryota > Fungi > Ascomycota > Eurotiomycetes > Eurotiales > Aspergillaceae > Penicillium > Penicillium oxalicum. The sequence goes on from NC_064655.1 coordinate 761,856, forward strand.
GATGGAGAATGGAAGGTGATTGACAAGTACGAGCGCATCTCGCAAGGCTTTATCTGCGAGGATTACCCGCGCAGTGACCCCAACTATCCGAACCAGTTTGGCCAGCTGATGAGCGGCGGGGATGTCGTCATCCGGACAAATTTAACCGCGGACGCGAATCGCAAATCCAAGCGCTACGCGGGCGGATATCACTGGATCAAGGTCACCTTCGACTCTTCGCAAGCTGCCGATCGGGCCTGTTTCTTCTCACCACAGGAGGTTGACGGACATTTGGTCTTTTGCGAACTGTACGAGGGCCACGGCCCGGCGGAAGATGTTGCCATTCCCGCCGACTCGGTGAATGCTGCGAAGATGCGCAGCAAAAATGCGCGCACGTTGACATCCACACATTCATCCACGTTCTTGTCTAATGCAGGCAGCATGGATGGACAACCTTCTTCCTTCACCTTGCCCCGGTCCTTCGGCATGAACAACCTGTCCAGCGTGGCCGAGCCCGAAAAGGAGCTGTCTTTCGACTCAACCACCACTACAACGGCAACTTCAGGAACGGCAACCGCAACCACAACCGCAGTCTCAACGGGGATCTCGTCTAGCTTCGGAAGCTCTTCATCGTTACAACACCGCAGCGTGTCTGACGCTCAATCAAAGCCGGACTCTGATTACATGACGCATATCCCTACCGTTCGCCGAACGAAGCTCCGCCCACTCACCGAGGCCCTTCCGCCGGGCCCCACGATGACTGAGCGTGTTCTCCGATCCATCCCCATCCTCAGTTGGTTTACAGGCGATATTGTCGGTGACGGACCGCAGTTGAAGGAGGATGGAACCTTTGACCATGATAAGTCGGGTGTATATTGGCGGTTTTGGTGGATGCTCGATCAGCTCCTGGGAACGGATATGTGTGGATTGAAGGAAGATTCATAGAAGGATTCACGTGGTACATGTCTCCAGTCGGAGTCGACACGATGTGGACAGATTTGGTTGAAAGATGGGGTCTATCCAGCTTGAAAGCACTCCCATTCCAACGCTCGATCCAAATGACCGAGACACCACTAGCGGGAGCCAAGGATCGAAAGCAGATGTCAAGAAAAGAAGCATTTACGAGGCGTCATGATTCAGGTTGGGGTTCGATTTGTCTTTGTCTTTGGCTATGGTGTATGATAGGAATCGTGAATATTGCAATATCACCTCATGATCAGACAGCTCTGGTTTCTGGGAGGGGTTTCTTACGCTCATTCCGTCTCTCGGGGCCCTTCTCATGTACTATAAGAGGAAAGGCTCGCTTTTTCTATGTCAGATTCAAGGTAAGTCCGGCCGTTGATCTGGCTTAGGTACCAGGCATATCAGATGGGAATGGACCATCACGGTGTCGTGTTTAAGCTCCCTGCCTCAGACGTAGATTGACGATTGAACAAGGAATCAATCCTGCTCTGGATCCTTCCTCCATGAGTTCTCTGACTGTGTCATGGGCCGGGCACTTGTCTACATAGATGTACTCGCTGTCTCTGCCTACTCTGTGGGTCATGACCCACCATTTTACCATTTTCATTCATGACCGGTGGAAACAACGGCTAAATTTGAGTCTCTCTCATTCCGATTCAAGACAAGAGAGCATGGATGCAAATCAGGGTTTCAAGTTTCTTATAGAGAAAAAAAGAATCTTCAAGGTACAGAGAACATATTTTCTTCTAGCAAGACACCGGAAGGTGGTTGGATGAGGGAGGTGTCATGTGGTTACTTTGTTTGTTGCGAGACATCATGGCCATCGCTTTACTCGACCTTGCTCTCGAAGTTCTCACCCTCGACCAAATCGGGGATGTCATCCTCCTCGTCGTCCTTCTGGCCCTGGGCCTTCTGCATGTTCTGGTAAGACTCGGCGAGCTTGCGGAGGGAGGCAAGGCTGTCGGGGCCGAGCTGGTTCAGGATACCGGGGACGAGCTCGGTGAGCTCCTTCTCCTCACCGTGGCCGTAGAGAGCGAAGGTGTTGGAGGGGACGGAACCGTGGACTGGTGTGAGGCAAATGAGCTTGTTAGTGGGTCATAATCTTCTTGGGTGTCGAGTCTCATTCGTAGTGATTTGGCAAGACCAGTGAACGGAGAACCCGCCAATTGGACGAGTCGCCCATATCAGGTCACCGAGGTAACCGACGAGGGGAGGGAAAGGTACTCACCGCGGGGAGCACCGAAGTGGATGACGTTGCCGTCCTCCTTGAACATGTTGACCTCCTCAATACCCTGGACGGGCTGGACGTTCAGCTTCTTGAGGGTGGCCTGGAGCTTCTTGTCATCGGCATCGGCGGTGCGGTGCACCTTCTTGACCTTGCGGCGGGGAGTACCCTTGCCTCTGGTGTGTGGAGAAAACAGCAAGTTAGTGAGGAATTCTTTTGCTCCTGGGTGGATGCGCCTGATAGAGGTGTGTCGGAGGGAGAGATAGTGAGAGTCCGGGGAGATGCAAGGGCTCGGCGAGGTCAGTAATCGCTGCGTGTGTCGAAGATGCACTGAACTGTTCTCCGATTTCTTCAGTGTGCGGCGTCGGGCTAGCCTCTGATATTGCAGATAGGTTCCAGTCTAGGATCGATCTTTTGTGACGCCGTCGCACGAGTTCCTCCTCCCTCACTGCACTCCAGTTGATCGAATTGGGAAGGGAAAGTGTTGGTATGGCAAAAAAGCGAGGTGTTTCCACCCAGTGTGGAAGATGATACGTACCCTATCCGAGAAAATCAAGACATTAGTTTAGTGATCAGGAGATGACGGGCGATCGAAAAGCAAGAAGCTTCTTTTCACACACGGCAAGCTAGCTCCAAGGTGCTGGGAGAGGATCAAAGTCCGGCGATGCAATGGGGATCCTCTGCGATTCCACCCGCTAAGCTCGACCCATTGAAATCTCCCAACACGTCCCCAACTCCAGCTTCCGCGGTCCAGATGCAACTTTCCATCCTGCCTCCCCCTTTCGAAGATATCACGTACCAATGCGCACGCTCTGCTGCATCTTAGCCAACTTGGCGTGATCCATTTTGACGGGTATGAGGGTGTTGAAAGAGGGGATCTAGAGGTGCGACCCGTTAGCCGACTGGTGTGGAGAGCCAAGAGGCCAAAAGCGTCAATCCGAGCGATCGAGGAAGAGCTGAATCAATCGTGGCAGACGAAAGCCGACGACGAGGAAGATCAAGCGTACCGGGTTGATTTGAAGGTGGTGGTGGGAGTGGTGGTTGAGGAGGGGTGGATGGAACCGGAGAGGATTCGCAGGTGTTGGTTTGTCAGAGGCGGTTGATGATGCGCATCTCTCGAGTTTTGTGTGGGGGGGGGACAGCACCCGCCCAGTTGGTGTGTTCGCTAATACGCGGCCAAACGACGAGACCACCGCTCTAATAGAACTTCTACGCGGTAAAACATCTTTTACAGGATCATCTTTTTCATTCTGTATGAAGCTGGGGGGAGTGGGCAGATATTTCGCAAAGTATACGTTGATCATGAAGGGCGCCTCCGTGGCAGTGGCCCATTTGATTGTGGGAGTCCTTCGTCCTCGACGGGAGAGTTGTTGCTCGGCTAAACCCTAACGGACGATTTCGAGATGGATCAGACTGTCACCAAAACCCGTCCGGTCTGCACGACGGAGTATGATAGCACATCCCCGTACACTTCTTCTGGAAAACTAAATGAAGGGCATGTTTCAAGGAGTGTGGTTCTCTTAAGTTGACGCGTAGGGTTGTCCGTCCACACTGGTTGATCTTGAGTCCTTCAACATCTTGGTTCACGTCTGGCGGAGGCCCGATTTTCAGCCTCGTGGTCAGCTGACTCTTGCTGACCGCTCTGGCAGAATCGACGGGAGTACTGGTTGCGTCGACTCACTTCCCTTGTGTCAACTGATTGGGTGATTGAGCGATGGTACAAGCGGACGCATTTGAGATCTGACTTGCGAGGACGATTGTGTGTGTGCCATTGGTGATCTGGAAAGAGTCCAATTGAAGCTGGATATCATTCAAGTTGCGTATGATTTCATGTCAAGTCCAAGGTCCACCCAAGTTGTTGACGATGGGACCCATCCGTAATTGCAGCAACCGGCAACATAGAGGTCCAGCAACTCCCATGTGTGCTCGAAACAAGAGGTCTTTTCTTTTTTTTTCTCTCTCTTTGCCCCTCTCTATCCATTCATTTGTGCAAATGATGGGTGGAAGTGGTCAAGTGTGAAACTGAGTGTGTTGCAGACGTGGTCCCCCAGATAGTGAAGAAGGCAGAGTCGGTTCCGGTGGACAATACTGTCTTTCAGGATTGTCTTCTGAGACTGAGATATCCACCAAATAGGTTGGACCTTTCATTTGGTATAGGATATAGGTATAGTCGTCTGACCGATGCTATTCTTTGGCGGGCTCTATAAGGCCGTGGAGTTGGGATGAGATGTCATTCTCTTCTGACCATTGCGTGTCATTAGTTAAAGGGATGGCACCCCCGGGGGTGTCGTGATGTATATCGTGTCTCTGGTCCCCGAATGCTCCAGGCCGGCACTCAGCCGCATCAGACCATTCCAGCCGCCCACACTCACATCGTTGCATCGCTTCGCTGCGAGTGTGTCATCCCCGGCAGATGGACAGGAAGACTCCACTCCACGTTTGCGAGGACCTCCATGTGGATAGATGGCCTCCAAACCAAATCTGTCTTCGAATCAACCCGGGATCCCTTGTCCACTTGAAGGCTCATCACTTGGAGTCAACGATATGCTCACCCCCTACCCAGGCCTTTAAGCTTCAATTGCTCGCTTCCTGGTGCATAATCTGCCAAGGACAGGACCACCACTTCCCTCCATTGTTGGTCGCTCAGATCTCCTGTGGGGGAGGGTGGATGATTCATGCATCAGCAGTGCTGACAGCCTCACACAAACGCCCACACACACACACACACACACATACTTTCTCCCTCTCTTCTCTCTCTCTCTCACCATGCATGTGAACTAGTAACAATAGAGTGTTATCCAAACCCTATCCACCAATAACTCAATACCATCGACTACTAGACTCATCGCTCGAGCCCAAGTTCTGTTTATCTACCTGACTCTGACTCTGACCCTGGCCCTGACCCCCGATCCAAGATTTAAATCTCATCTCTGCGGGAGAAATCTACACAGCTCTTTGCTCAATCATTCTTCCAACTTTTTCCCTCCACTTCTCCGACAACATTCCTCTCCGTCATGCGCTTTTTGTGTTTACACGGTGCAAGCACCAATTCCGAGGTAAGACGGCACGCCCCCCCACCCCCCTCCCCTCCTCTTCTCTCCCATTGGAAGGTATCACATAATGTTATTTAATGAATATACCCGACTCTCCAAGTCGGGATATTTTGAATCAATGCATGTCTTGAGCTCAGCTAATCTTTTCGTGTCGGGGGGGTTTTGTTTTCCTGGGTAGATCTTCCAAATCCAAACGGGAGGATTGCGTCAATCTCTCGAGGAAAAGGGACATTCATTCACTTTTATCGATGGCAATGTTCCCTCGAGCTGTGAAGAGGGTAAGTCGGTCAAGCTTTGGGTGGTGAGACCGATTGAGCGGATGACATGCACTTTTATTCTATGCGATTCCTTCGGGTCTTCCTTTCCTCCTTTGTCCAGGCTGGAAAGGACCACGAGGAATAAAGGGGGTCAACAAGAAAGAAAGGGCGAACAAAAAGAAGAGGGGGAATTTTAGGAACCACAAGCTGACCGAAACCAACTACAGGACTCGAGGGCGTCGTAGATGGGCCGTTCTACAGTCACTACGTGCGCGACCCCGCTCTGCCGGGTGTCCAGCTCGCCGAGGCCTTTGAGCACGTCCAACGTGCTATTCAAAAAGAGGGTCCTTTTGACGTCGTCATGGGCTTCTCCCAGGGTGCCGCACTCGCAGCGGCGCTCATCGCCCACCACGCCAAAGAGAATCGAACGGGCCCACCCTTGTTTCGCGCAGGTGTCTTTATCTGCAGCGCGCGCGCCGTGGGAGAGCTCCGGGCTGGAGCGCATCGAGAACAAACCCGACACCTGGGCCATCAATATCCCGACGGCCCATGTGGTGGGTAAATTGGACTCGTTGTACCCCGAAAGCATGAAATTGTACTCCATCTGCGAGCCGTCCAAGGCGGCTCTGTGGGATACCGGATCCAAGCACATGATCCCCTTTGATCAGAAAAATAACCAGGGCATGGTCCAAATCATTGAGGAAACAATCGCGAAAGCAATGAAGGATTGAAAGGGAAAAAACCATTCAGCCGCGATTTAATTCTATTGGAAGAAGATGCGCCTTTTGCGCGCCACTCGGGTCGCAGCTTGCGCCCGTCCTCCAGGTAGCCCTGTTGTCTCCTCGTTGGGAACTATATGTTGGCATGCATATCACAGTTGGGATCACAAAGGGGGATGAGCGTGGAGAAAGGTGGCCATGTCATGATGAGCAAGAAACAAACAAGGGAGTGAATAATGGAAGCAGCAACGAAATGAACGCATTGGATCTGTTACTTCGCCCGTGGCTTCCTTTCTTGGGGCGCGTACTTGGCCCATAAGACCGCAGCGAGTAGAATGATCAGCCCTAGAGCCAGTGCAAATCCCCAGCTTGCCCGTCCGGAGCTGAATCGATCTCCTTGATCAAGTCATAGTCCAGCCGTCGCCTGCCCATCGCCCTCGGGGGGAATGGTCTTCTCCAGGAATTTCTCAAGGTCGGCAATCTCGTCGGGGTCCGCAGAGTGTCCCAGGTCGCTGGATGAACTAGTCAGTCACTCAAGTCTCGTCGAGAAGGCGTCCCCAAATTCAAGAAAAGGTAAAACACGTACGGATACTTGTTAAACGAGACGTCCTCGAGGCCAATTTCCTTGAGCATCTCTGCTGAGCGTTCGCCATACGCAAAGTTGACGACCTCGTCATCCTCACCGTGCGCCAAGAAGAACGGCGTGTTTTTGTTGGGCCAGTTCTCCGGGACAAAGGTCTTGATCCGGTCGCTCAACAGGAGATAGCATGAGAGACCAAACACCCCGCCGATTTTCTCCGTACCGGTAACACCGGTGAAGACAGACATGGCACCTCCTTGGGAAAACCCGCCCAGGACGATGCGAGACGGCTTGATGCCCTTGTCCATTTCCTGCTTGATCAACGAGTTGAAATATTCGCGCGATCGTAGGATACCGGGTTCATCTTGGCTGCGAGCGTTTTTTTGGAAGTCGAGCTGTACAGTATAAGACAAATTGTCAGTCTCCGCGAGCTCTCTCTCTCTCACACCCACTCACACAGTTGCCCAGGATCTGGGAAGTGAAGAAAATAAAAGCTTACGTCGCGGCCTAAATTGGCAATATCGTACCATCCGGGCATGGACATGCCAAAGTTCTACCAGATCTGTGAGTAACCTCCTTTCTGTCTCGGCAGATGGAAGCGTACCACTGTAATGGGAATGCTGGGCGCATTAGGGAAAATGAAGGCGACCTCGTTGAATTTGCCGCGCCGACGCCAATTTTGGGCCAGAGACATCCTGCGTCCGAGTCAATGGCTGTCTTGGGAATCGATGAAAGGGCAACCGATCATCTTGGATCATACCATCCTGCACCACTGTAAAAAGAAAAGAAATTCCAGGGAGGTCAGCTCGGGTTTTCAGTGTCCCAGATGGTCCATGTTCAGCACACATACGAATCGCCCAGCCCGTGGGCCATGATAACGGTCGCAGTGTGCTTGGTGAGAGCAGGGACCACGTAAGGATTCCGGGCTGCCATGTTGATGGTTTTATAGGTAGAATATGTAACGGTCTTGGGAGTTGACAGAGATATGTGCACCACTCTCGGGGAATGAAAGAAAGCAAGAGGTGTATATCCGATGATGATTCTGGTCCAAAACCTCGGGCGATTGCGTCCATCCCGCAAGAAGTGGGGATTGATTCTGCTGGATATGAAAGACGGTATATCGGGCGGTAAGAATATCCAGGGTCCGGACGCATCCCCGATCTCGCTTTCTCAACTAGGAAATCAGCTCTTCTCGGGCCATGTTGAACCTGGAATTTCAGGCTTCCTCAGAAAGAACGGGTATCTTACAAGACGGACTCTCGGATATTGTGGTCTGAGAGGATTGAATGCTTTTTCTGCCATCTCTTTGAGAGAGTAGTAATTTGATTACTATCATAAGAAGATCTGGTAGTCAATAACAAACATGTCCAATTAAGCGCAAGTAAGGAAAAACCATATGTGGGCCGTGCATGGATCGATTAACCACGGCCACTGGTACTTCAGGACGTTCAGACCCTAATCCTATCCCGACACTGCAATTCCTTCCATCGACAACTTCAGACAAAAGATTCCCTGTGTGAGCTTGGTCACCAAAACTAGCAAAGTTACAAACCCTCAACCTGGTCGATCTTGATTTCAGACATGAGCCTGCTCGGCACTGGCCGGCGTCACACCTGCCGTCTGACCAGGGGGAACTGAAGTGCTTCCGCCTTGGTTGTACTGATCTGGCTGAGGAGGCTTCTCTGGATGGACGATGTGACCGCCCTTTCGGTAATAGCGGGCCTCGAGGTAGATATTGAGAGTTTCCAAGCAGAGGCCACACAACGTCCAGAAGCTTCATGACGGGGGGAGCATTGGAACAAACGTTAGGAACAGATTGATAATACGGAACGCACATGAAACTGGGTCGTCCGTAATCGGGTGCTGGTAAGAGATGGAGATTGACTCACAATGAAAGAAAAGTAAAAGCCTGAACCGAATTTCGTCTTCTGCAAGCATTACTCACAGTCCAACTGAAGTAGCTGCACCCGGCACCGCCGAAGACATTATCAGTCTGGGCGATGAAGATGAATGCGGACAGCCATCTAGTGGAAAACGAGTGGAAAAAATCTCTTGTTAGCCTTGCAGCCCTGTGAGTCATGGCGAGACGCAAAACGTATCACACGAATCTCGACTTGGAAACTCACAGAGCATAAAAGATAACATCCAAAGGGAGCATATAGCCTTTGTTGTTCTTCATGCACGCAGTGAAAAGGGAAGGAATATAGAAGACCGTAGTCAAGACAGCCTGTTGAGAACCTGATGTGTTAGATTAAAGCGAGGGCAGAGCGAGGATACAAGCAGTGTGCTAGAAGCAACCCGGAAAGAGGATTCCTTACGATGACCAGCGGAAAGACAGCCCGGTAACCCGTGACATTATGATCGACTATCCATGCAGCGAGAGCCAGGGTGATGACTGCACTGATCCAAAGGAGTAACCGAACTACAAATAGTATGGGCCGGATGACCTCTGCATGAGCCGACATTGCTGCTGATTATGCGAGATGTTTGTCGTCTGATAAGATAAGATGGATAATACGGCGGCACAGTGGACGAGGAACTTGATGGATTCGATGGCAACAACTTCAATCATCTTCGAGATTGCACGAATTGCTCTATTTAAACTAGACCTCAATATTCATCGCCTCAATTGGAAGTCCGGGGTCAGACGAGGTGACTCAGGGTCAATGACGCTCTCAACTACCAATTCTCACTCTGAAAGGGTGTCAGGTCTCTGGGTCCGAGAGCTTACAGCATGAGCATCGTAAGATCAACAACAGCAACAGTGGCCAGAGCTTGAATCTTTTTGTAGGGCGATCCATGGGTCGCCCTGTCGTTAGCTATTACCGTCAGGGAGAAGTGAAGACCATACCATTGATTCGCTTCTTCTTCTAGGTCTTCTCCAGCGGGCTTAGCCTGTAACTGTCACATCTCTAGGTTCCAAGCGGTTTCTTTCACATGTCCTCCTCGAGCTATTTCTATTGCCTCCAGACATTCCCACTGGACAAAAGATAGCGTGGGTTCTATATAGAAATACATTAGAATGGCTATAGTGGCTCAAATACAGGAGAATGATCCCGTTTGATTGATCGGATATACTTTTACAAACATGTTAACGAGAGAATTCGGCCATCATCACCGCGACGATGGAGAATGCCCTTGAAAGTTGGGTCACACTTGGCAGATCACAAGATCATCGATTTTCATGCAGTTCTGAATTTTGATCGATCATATGTAAACGTATGATAGCTACCGAGAGCCAGGTCTTGCTTGTGGCGAATCGCGCCACGCCCGTGGGTGCAACAAATAACCTCGGTCGCTCTGATCATCAAAGTTTGGAGGCGCCAACATCGCCGTTATTTGGACATGAGCTCTTGAAAGTCAACTGACGGGGCAAGCAGGTAAAACAATTTATTTGTCAGCTTAGACGTTATCCTGCTGGTACTGAGCAGATATTCGCCTGAATGCTCAGCGAACCCGCCCTTTCTCCCAGCGAGTCCAGCCAAGATCCTGTCACTCGACAGGGCCCTTTTGATGATTGGGGTTTTTTTATCTATCAATGTACAGTACATGTCTGTAACAGTAATCGGTTTCTTTACTGAGATGGTTCGAGTCACATACTTTATTAGAGAAGGCAGAAATGACGGCTCTGTAATGTGTATTGAGCTGTTAGGTTTTGGACCACTCTAGCACGGATTGACCCCCCACCCGCGTACGACACACCACAAGCTTAATTCATCTTCAGAACAGCACAAGCTCATCTGTTTATTGCTATATCATGCTCTTCTTGGATGCCTACTGGGCCTCTGGTAGTGCAGTATGAATAGTAGTTTTCCCCTGGGCGATGACGGAGCTTATTGACGTAAGTCAACAGTACTGCGATGGTCGCGGCGAACCTGTAACCCGAAAGAAAGCCTTACTCCCAGTTAAAAAAAGAAGCATCTCCAGACGTCATTGAAGCTATCACAATATGCGTAACTACCAGCCACGAGAGCTTCAGGAATGGCTGATCAAGCTCTGAAAACGACGTTGCAGTCTATCCGAAGAGAGAAAGAAAGCAAGAAAAGAAAGCACCAGCCTCCTTGTGATCTCTCAGGTTGTTAGAGAGAAAAGCACTTGACTATCATTCAAGGAGGCTGGAACTGGAACGGCATGAGGACGGTGACTCAGTCTCAACCCTCGTACCAGGCAGACAAGCACTCGCCAAAGGGTGGGCATGATTGTAGGCATTAAACACGTCAGAAGCGCGTGGTTTCATCAAGAAAAAAAAATGACATTCTTGAATGTGACTCGCTGCACTGGAAAGCCGAAGAATGTGGAATGTCCATCTGGTAGGCGAGCTATGAGTGACTGTCCGCAAGACCGGAAGGAAGGTGGAGGCTGTCACAATCTGCCAGACACATTCCACTGCCCCCTTTGGAATAAAGACATTCTCACCACCCTCGAGTTATGCTGCTAGGCTGTAAACAGCCCTGAACACCCATAATTACATCACTCATTCAGATCCGATGCTTCCAGTAGGTACTGGGGGACAGAACAGGAGGTGCCTCACTGTGAATCATTTTAGTCTTGTGAATTCGTGACTCGGGTTGAAAGTGTCTTTTCGCGAGGTTATCAAATTAGTGCTTAGATGTTTTCAAAAAGAGAATGTTTGTTTATTTGTTTTGACCTTCTTTGGACAAATGTTTTGCAGGTAACCCTCGTCATGTCACCGTCTGCCACGCAGTCCTCTCATGGTAAATGAGGGAGGGTGGGGGAAAAGCTGTGGAAGCTGTGGATATCCCAGTGACAGATGTCAACTTGCACCCTAGGGAAGTTCCATGCATCTTCAGGAATGCTGTCAGTCGGACAGGGAGCGAATCAACGCCACAAAAATCCCCCCGGATATGCTTAACCGTAAAAGATCGACGCTGTCGGATGCTCCGCTTGATGTTGACACTCGCATGTGGCCCGCTAAGGTTCACAGCCGACGGCCGGATGCGGCTCACCAGTTGGTTTGAAGGTATTCGGAGTGCGGGATGTTCGAGTCTCACACTCGAAATTGGGCCGGGAACGGAAGTCTCAGATGATTGCAAATAAACAGCTATACAGAGCAGGATGTGTTGGTCGTCTACAAAGTGTCAAAAGAAAAGCTATATTAAGGCCTCGATCTCCCGGTCTTCAGTGCTCATTCATCACTCATCAATCCATCAATCCATCAGTCTATCAAACAATCCTCTTCCACTCATCTCAACTTGATCTCAAGTGTCTCATCATCAACTACCTTCATCAATATCTACCAATCTATCACATCTCCACTTTTCCAATCTTTCTTCCCAATCCCACCAACCCGTCAAAATGCAGTTCATCAACGTCGCCGCTGTTGCCTCCGCGCTCTTCTCTACCGTGGCCTTGGCCGCACCCGCTGCCGAACTCGGCTGGAAGCCCCAGACTGCCACCGTCCAGCTTGCCAACGAGCAGAGCGGTGCCTCTGCCAACGTGGTCATCCCCATTGACGGCATCTCTCGACCCGTCCAGGAACTCTGGAGCCACACCGCGATCTCCGCCGAGCACCATGGCCTTGTCTTCGCCTCCAGCGCTCAGCTGACGACCTTCCAGCAGAGCACCGTCTGCACCATCACTGAGGACAGCCGCCACGTGGATGCCAAGCTGGACGCCGAGAAGACTTGGGTCTCCTTCGGTAATGCTCCCATCGAGCTTTGCGCGGCTCTAATCACCTGCCACTGCGAGGGCGAGGCCAAGCAGCACTCTCACTAAGCTGAAGACTGTGAAATGATCAAGTGATCTCGTCTGCTTCATCTGTCCGATCTGATTAGATCCGATCTTGTGCATACGGTGTTTTTTTATCTCCCCTTTTCTGGGGTCATTGACATGCGTGCATCATCATTGTTTTCTGTCTGTTATTGCATTTATATCTTGCATTTTTGCATTTTCTTTTCTGGGGCATCTTTGGTGATTGAAATAGTTTGTTTGCTTTCCTCAAGCGGTCTCTTCTTGACTGTGAGCTTGAATGCATTTGTTGTCTGCATGATCGAACTTCGTGTCCGAGGCTGCTTTGCATACCTAATGTTGAGAATTAAAGGGCTCGTCCGTACTATACGATATACTTATCAGCACAAAGTCTCCGGGGCTCAGCGCTGCGAGATAAGGTTATTACCCAATCGATATCTGTCTATGTCTTGACTCTTTTCTTTCTTTCTTTTTTTTTTTTTTTTCAAATAGTCTTCAGTACAATGATTGGACTCTGGTACACGACTAAGATATCATCATTGATGCGCAAATCTAGAGTATCCATGGCGCTGGTCGGTGACAAGTCCAAATTATGTTATCCAGCAGAATCACAAGATCAAAATGCGTTCCACTCACTTACTCAAGCCTCCGCCAGCCTCCCCAGCTCACCTCTCAAGTAACCAATCGAATCTTCAACCAGGGCCGCGTCAACCACACCTTCCTGCCACGTCACAGCCAGTACCATACAACCGTCACCACCCGTCACGACAGAAACACCAATTGCATTTCCAATGACACTCGCACACTGGGAGAACACCATGCCTTCGATACGTGGCTTTTCAGGACCGAATTCACATGACAGAGCCCCGATATTGGAAACCTCGTAGCTCTTATCGCGCTCACATCCCAGCTTGGAGTAGCAGATTTCTTGCTGGAAATTACTGACATATCTCAAAAGATTAGGGCCTCCATCGCGCCCTTTACGCTGCAGGGCTGCTTCGATGGTCTGTCGCGAGCGTCGGGCTTCGGCCCAGGGAAAAACATCCGTACCGGCATCACCGAGTGTGGCGGTGCGCGTGTATGACTCTTCAAGGTCGGTCACGTAGACGCCTATGACCTCGTCGGTAATCTCATCGGGTAGCCAACGCCGACAGGAGATGGCACCGGAACAGTTGAGGTAGGTATAGTGATCGGGGAGATGGACAAAGAGCGAGCGAGCAAGGGACGTCTGCAAAAGCGCCGTGATGGTCGTTTCTTCTCCACGGCACACTTTTCGAAGTGAGGTGACGAGGGACCTGGAGAAAGAGACCAGGCGGACCAGGGTGCTTCCTTCGGTTTGGATCTTGCCTCCACTCCATAGACCGGGATGCCTGGGAGAATAGACTTTTGCTTGGAAGATCTTTTTGGTCAGGAACCATAGAGAAAGTGGCATGGGGTGAATTTGCTCTATGTTGGGCAGCATTGGCCGAGAAGGGGACCGGATGAGAGAGTTGGGCTCCATGCTTTGGGTTGCGGCTGATTCAAGAGCTCGGAGGAAGGTCTGGTGAAAGGCTTTACCAGAGGTTCCATCACCCAATGCATGGTGGAAGACAAATGCGGCTGTGAATCTTCTTGGATTGGACGGATCAGTGAGCACACACAGTCTCCAGTATGTGTCTGGTGCTGAGAAGGGCGTGTTGTGCTGCCTTTCTAACAGAGCTTGCAGTTCAGGATCTGGGACAGGATTCCCATCCTCAGTCACAGCTGAACTACCACCTAGCTCGCCTACTTTGAAGGAGACCGTCCGATCAAGGTCAATCTGGGGTAATCGGACAAAGTAGGGCTGTTGCGTATCATCCGCAGCGGGAATTGCGGACAGAGCGGGATGCTCGGCAATTAGTGACTCGCACGCATGGTATACGTAATGTTTGAGAGACAGGTGGAATGTATCCGGCAGAACATAACTCGCAGTCACTGCGACATTGAGATAGAACCCAGCCTGGTGACGGGCCGTCGAGTACTGTTCCAAACGACCTTGAAGCCCGATGTCAGACTCAGACTGAATGATGACCCATGGGGACGCCGCCACAACTCACCGACTGGTCGTAGTTTCTCAAGTCCTTCCATCTTCTATGTTTTTATAAAAGAAGCATTGCAAGAATTTCGAAAATGGCTCGTATCTTTTCTCCTGGTTCACAGAGTGAGACAGTCTGCCGACGCCTAGCATGATCACCACGTGACACAGACGGAGTTGTTTTGGTTCTTCGGCATGCGCGGGAAGGGCCGCGGACACCGAACTTTTGGGGCTAACAACTCTGGCAGGACTCGGCATTTGAACCAATTTGAATTCATGCCATGCAGATTCTTTTCAGCTATGCCTACGGGTTTATCCTACGATTGCGATAGTATCTAGTGGAATGACATGTGAATAAACCGCTAGAGCGTTCAAAGAAAATTTGAATTCTCTCATTCCACTAATGTCATACGTTTATTTATTCGAAAAACCTGGCTCTAATTTCAACTTGCGTAAAGCTCCATGAGAATGAGGAAAACTCAGAGGTAAAGCTGAATTCGTCCATCTCGAGCAGAAATGACTTTTCCTTCCACCCTTGCATGCAACTTGAGATGGAGGCCCGACCTTGAATGCTGGTCTCGATGATATTGTTTCTAAGTCATTATACAAAATGCCCCCAAATGACATGTGTGATATCATTAAATTCATGAATGTTACTCGCCATCAAGGGCATCAGGCACTGGGAAATCGCTCAAGTGGGAGATGCCGCGTAGCGATGAGACCTGAATGCATTTTCTCTTACAAAACTGCGAGACCGCCAACAAAGGCCGCACCAAGCACCCCCCATGCAGCGGTCTGTAATGGCACAGCAGCCCCCTTCGAGGTCGAGGTGGTGGTAGAGTTCGACTCCGAGCTCGACCCTTGCGCCTCGCCAGTGGCGGTAGATTCGTTGGCATTTCGCTGAGCAGCTGCACTAGGGAATGGACTGGCCACCATGTTGGTGGCGTTGTTGCAAGAAGAGGGTTGCGAGTATTTCACACTAGAGTCGAATTGAATATCGGCACACTTTTCAAGATGTCAGCGCGTGGGCCATCAGGTAATACCCGCTTCTACTTTTTCCATTCCCTTGAAAGATGTATCTTGCAGAAAACAATGTGTGTGACTTACAGCGTAAAGACCTCCAGTGGGATCACCGTTGCTCTGTACCTGCAGAGTAGCATTCATACCATCCGTAATGTTCACCCCGACCAGTTTCTCACTAAAATCGACATGAGGCAGACAGAATTGGCCGAGACCGTTCAATTGGAACGTGTGCACGAGGGTAACATTGTAATTATCGCCGGGGTTGGTGCCTAGCGCAAGAAGGACCTCGACCGCAGTTCGGCTGTGACCCATGCGAAGGGCAAGTGGGAATGAGCCCGAGATGGGCACTTTTGTTCGATTCGACGATTGACTGAGACCGCCACAAGGGAATTGATCCATAGTGTCTTCATCAAAACCACGGGACTCGGGGTATTGTAGGCGAAAGTGAGCAGCGGCTAATGGCGCCAGGGCCAAGGAGAGAAGAGGGAACTTCATGGCTTTTTGGGATGACGGGGTTGGCGAGTGATGATGAAGAGGAAGTGATTCAAGAGATAAAAGTCAAAAATTCCCAAGCAGCAATTGAGGAGTGGGACAGGCCAAATCTCACAAGAAGGAGGATGAAGACGGCAGGTAATAAGAAGAGTGTGTTGAGAGTCTTGCTTTGAACTGACGCGAGGAAATGTGCCTGAGTCATTTGCTTTAAATACTGTCAAAGATGCCGCATATGCAATGCACATAATTTATCAAGCACACAATATCTCATCAATTAGTCGACCCGGTCTATCATGTGCCTGATTTTACCCTCATAGAACAATAAATGCGAGCGCCAGGTCCGAGCAGCTCCGCTGGATTCGTGGTTGCTCAGGCATTGTCCGAGCTTTCAGAGCGGGGGCACATGTATGAATTTCGGTGTCCAACGCATCTCCGCTCTGGCTCGGACATTGAGCTGCCAAGGCTTAAAGCTATTATTTTATGTTGATTATCCGCGATACAGAGGATTGGACCTGCTGTTTTCAGGCGCCTGATGCAGCAGCTCGAGTGCTTGCAAAACCATGGACAAGCGCCCCTCCCCACAAAAACGGCGGTCCTGGCAGGGCCGGCATCAGGCTAGTGCAGATTGAGAAAATTTGCTCATAAGCTCTCATTTGCATGCCCCAATCCTTCCCTCTAAGATCAAGGAAGAGCCAAGTGTGGCGATGGTCTGTGTTGTCAATGGAAATAAGGACTCCGACAGTCAACATGGAGTTCAGCGAAGAGATATCTTTACTGAGATGCAGTCTACTAATACCACCTCAAGGCTGGGATTTGTCGCCCCGAGACCTCCGAAAAGCCACATGTGTTTGCATGCCACGCTTCGTGGACGCAGCTCAAGGTGAGTCTGATGCTCGATCACAAATTCCAATTTCCCAAATGACCTGGGCCCCCACATCAGGCCAGAACCTAGTTTTTGGCCCGGTAATCTCGATCCCACGGTGCGTTGTCATTCATCTCATATTGGACCCAATCTGGGTAATCATTGATGTCTCGTTCAACGATCTTCGAGCTTTGGTCAAATCGATGAACACTCCAGCATCAGATGAATCAAGACATGGGCCGTGCGGATAGTGGCCCAGAACGGGACTAGCGTGACTAGTGGAGCCTCACTCATCTGCACAGCAGACGCTAATCCATAATCGGTTAAATAATTTGCTCAATTCTGCTCACCACGGACATGCAATGCTCACGCATGCAGAAGTGCCAGACTCCCAGCGGTCTCTCACCAGTGGATTCTACGGTACTGTCGAGGCACTTATCTCGCAAGTTCATCGGGGTGCACTTGGGGGTGGTAATCAAATTATGCGAAGAAGTCGTCATCGAGTTTCGTATGTAAATGCCAACGCCAGTTCATGCAATAGTTGTGTATGCGAGACATGTCTTTCAAATGCTCGAAATACAGGTGGTCATCAATCATTAGTCTCAGGTCTCATCCGAATGAAGAGACCAATTGGAAGAAGATGTCGAGCCATTTCCTCAGTGATTATGGTCATTCCACTGGATGTATCGACCGACAGCCAATTCGCCAATAAAGGCACCGGCGAGCACTGAGCAAAAGTAGCCCACATTCATCGTCATGACGGCCAGCATGCTGAGAGAGAGAAAGAGTAAAGGCAACTGTCAGCGCGTCATTTCCACACAATAATCCGGCAAGCACAGTCAAATACGTACAGGAGATAGGAGACCCCAGCAATGAAGAGGAAAAGGATTGCCCGCGGCACATCCACGCTGAATCGCCATGGGATTGGCCCATGAGAGATGCTGTGCACGATCTTGACACTTTCCTCCACACCTTGCGCCGTCACCAGCGAGGCAGTCTTCGCATCGGGATCCGCGTTAATACGTCCCGCCTCGCTGGTTTTCCCAGCAATGGCAATATAGCGACGGTTCAGGTGATGGATCAGCCAGTGACGCTCCATGGAGGCTTTGAAAGCAATCAGGCATCGGTCGATGATCGCGAGGACAATAAGAAAAATGCACGTTGCGGCGTAGGTCCCTGATGAGGAGGGTGCCCAGGCGGATGAGAACAGAGGTGTGTCGTGGGCATTGGTAAAGACCATGGCCATCGTCATCATCGATGAGGTGCTAGAAGAGGCACTGGACGATGAAGAGCCGGAGTCCATACCGCCCATGTCCATGCCGCTCATAGAACTGTGATCATGATTCATTGTGAAGAACTGAAATAGGAAATTTGATGCTCGATAGGGTGAGATGGAAAGCTGGGTAAGTTGGTGTACAAAAAACCAAATGATTCAGGACAACGAAAAAGCTTTCTTTAGAGTCGTGGACGCGAGATGGTAGCGCAAGCTTGTCTCGAGATCGACCGAAACGGCAGCCAAGGAAAATGACACGATGGTGTGGCCGGGGAGTGGAGGCCGTTTGAGCACATTTAAGTCAGTTTCCTCGACAGGGCCGAGAGGGTGGACTTGCCGGATTGCGGGTTCTCACTACTCAGCCATCGATGATCACTAGTCCGGTTCCACCGTACTGTACAAGCAACATGAATAAATCACCTTTGGGAGTCTCCGTTTACATGTGGGAATTGGATACGAACGTAAGTAATGCGGGACAAGCGGGGCCAATCCTGACTCCGTTTCCACTTGACAAGCTGGCACCGACGGGGATATGAGCACTTTATTGATAAGCAAGCTACACTCGGACACTCGGAGGCTGGGCTACGTGAAAATGCTCAGTTCAACTCTCCGGCACACTTTTGAAATCAGGTAGCGAGTGTATTTTGCAAAGGGGTCTTGCTCCTTCCTCGAGAATTCAAGGGGACCAGGCAGGCAAGCGCATTCCGTCATGCGAAATCACTCCCTTTGATCGCTCCGAATCACCCCATAATGGATATGATGAGTGACATGCCCATGGGCTCAATGTCTATGGGCAATGGGGCACCCAGCCTTCTGACGATGCAGAAGATGTATTGGGCTGTCGTTGGGAGTGCCATCGGTCTAGCTACGATCGTCAACATCCTCAACCGGATACTGGCTCGACATCGGTAGGGCCTGGAAGATATGCAACACCTTCCAAAATGTGAATTGACAATTGACGAGGATTTTAATAGGCTGCAAGATACGTCTCTGACACCCGCAAAACCCAAATCCTTCTTCTTCAGCACATATGCGACCATCACTGCCATCGTGCGCGAAGCCGGCTACGCGACCATCCATCCTCTGACGGTGGGCAAGTACACTTTCCATTTTCCGCCTCTCGGTCCAGTTCTGATTGTGCTCGCCAATCTCATCACGATCCTTGTTCTTTGTTTCTACAAGCTAGACACGTACGATGTCTGGCAATGGGAGAACATCGGCTACAGCACTGGCTGCATTGCCATCTGTCAAATGCCACTGATCTTCCTGCTGGCAGGAAGACAAAACATCATCGGCTTCCTCGCTGGAATGAGCTACGCCAGTCTCAACTGGTATCATCGATGGGTCGCGCGGACTTTGTGGCTCACAGCAACGATTCACATGTGTTTCTGGTTTCGTGACTGGGGGCGATATGACTACATCGCGTACGAGCTGGCCAACGATGCACTCCCCCGGCGTGGATTGGCCGCGTGGTGCATCTTGACTTTTATTTTGATCACCTCCCTTCGTCCCATCCGCAGCTTGAGCTACGAGATCTTTGTTTTGCAGCACTTGATCACCTTCATCGGGTTTCTCGTTGCCGTATGGATGCATGTCCCCGCCGAGGTCAGGGCTTACATCTGGATTCCTATCGGTTTGCTTGTGTTTGATCGTCTGGCACGATATCTCTGGGGGGCCTATGTCAATATTGCTGTGTTCCATGGGCAACAAGATGGCAAATCAAACCGTTTGTGGGCGCACTCGGCAACTTTCACCCCGATGCCCGGAAACGTCACCCGTGTCACGATCAACAATCCGCGGGTTCAGTGGCTGGCGGGACAGCACGTATTCTTGACATGCCATTCTATTGCGCCCTTACAATGCCACCCTTTTACCATTTCCTCGCTTCCTGAAGATCAAAAGATGGAGTTTTTCATCCGCGCAAAGACGGGAGCCACCAGGCGCCTGTTTCGATTCGCTTCAAAGAGCAGAAGCAGCTCGAGCAGCTCTGCAGAGGTATCAGCTGCACAAGATCGAGTAGTCTTCATTGAGGGCCCTTATGGGGCTGTCCGCCCTCTGCGTCAATTTGATAGTGTCATTCTTTTAGCCGGAGGCACGGGTGCAACGTACACTGTTCCCCTGCTGCGGGATATCGTGTCGGTATGGAGAAAGGAGAGGTTGAGTGAGACTTCTGAAGGCCTGGTTCGAGCCAAACGCTTGGCCGCAACCAAGCGGATTCGATTTGTTTGGGTGATCAAATCCCGGGCACAGCTCAGCCTTTTTGAAATCCAACTACAAACGGCCCTTGCTGATGTGGCTGAATGTCGATCAAGGCAGCCGAACTTTGTGAATGAGCTCGAAATTAGCATTTACATCACCTGTGACGAGAAGCTGGAGGGACTCAATCCCGCCGCACCCGCACTCGCACCTGCGTTCACGCCCCTGGAGGCCGCGCAAGTATTCATCGCCGGCGATCAGCAGAGCCTCCCCAAAAAGAGTGGAACAGTCGAAAAGGACCAGGTTGGTCTACGCTCAATGTCCGTGGGGTCGTCGTCCTCATCTGCAACTCCGGCCATGGTTGGCAAGGGCTGCCTGCCCGGTGGCGGATGTTGCTGTACCACACAGATTATGGACGAAGAACAAATTGATACGTGCGTATGTACGTGTTCAGGACCAGTTCGAACCGAAACTGCGACCCCGGAACGCGACAGAGTTGATGAGAAGAGAAGGACATCCCTGGAAAATTTCGCTCCATCATCCATGGCCTTGCCCATCTTCGCGGGTCGCCCCCATCCGCGAACGATTATCCGCAAAGTTCTTGAAAAAGCGGAAGGGGAGAGTGCAGTGATAGTCTGTGGTCCTCAAGGGTTGAGCGACGACGTGCGTCGGAACGTGGTGTCTTTGAGCGACGAACGTGCCGTGCACAAGGGTACTGGAGCGCAGGGAATTTATTTGCATGTCGAGAACTTTGGCTACTAGCGAAAGAGCGGAGCTCTACCACTTGGATGGTACATTTTTCATTTTTGCATATAACAATTTCCTTCTTCTCGTCGTGAGGAGAGACGATGACATGAATTGATGATCTAGAGTTGCCAACAATGTGGAAGTCACCTCGACATGTTTCCACAAGACTTCCAGATCTTTTTTTTGGACAGTACGCAGATAAGGTATTTCTCATATGAATTATTGAAGCCTGTAACTGTTTCCCATTAATCTCAGTCCCGATTCAACCATTCTTCATCCATTTTGCACTAAAATCATCTCGCGCTGAAGAAAGGCCGGGCAAAATACCACCAACCTGTCGGTTCGAAGGGTACCCAATCAGTAAAATAAATTTCCATATTCAAATAGCGCTACATATTCGATCTAGACAGTCAGCTGGATTATCTGCTTTGTCTAGAAGCATTCCTTCGAGGATAATTTGAAGTACCAGTACTTTGTTTACCCACTGTTCGCGCCAACCCCAATTGGGTTTCCGGCACATGACATCATCCGGTTCAAATCCACTTGACAGCAAACGTCGAGCTCCGACCGTCCGCGTCCATACGACCTCAATAAGAAGCTTCAAGCTGACCACTTCATCCGCACCACGACCAAGAACGGAACCTTCCATCCCCCTAACGTACCATTACCTCAAACTTCTGTCCTTGACACAATCTCACTTGCAATTTCGCCAAAATGTTCCGCTTCGTAAGTCCTATCTCAAATCAAAACCAATGCATCACCCAACGCATCCTCGACGAGCTCGACTCATATCGGGGGTAACCGCGCCTACAAACTCACACTAATACCCTGTGCTTTACTCAGAGTAAAACCCTCGACCCAATCACCCTCTTCCACTCTCCCTCCCTCGCCCCCTCCACCCGCGTCCTCAACATCCTCAAACAAGCGTCCATCGCCGCCTCGGAAACCGCCACTGAAGACCAAGCCTCCGACCACACCGCGCACGCCAAGCAACAGCGCGGCGAGTTCGAGCTCGAAGTGACCACCGCCCCGCCAACCACGGACCAATTGCGCAGTATCCTGGACTATATCAGTCCTGTGAGTGGCGGAGCCGGCGCGGCGCCGGAGGGCAAGGCGAGCTATGGAGTTGGAGAGTTGATCAAGGGAGCGAGGGATGCCGAGGACGCAATCAAGCGGTACAAGGAGGATCAGGAGAGATTTGTGAGGCCGGTGGTATGTTGAGAACAATTTTTTCCCTTTTTTCGTTTTCTTTTTGAGTACCATTTGATTTTCCTCTGGTTTATACGTTTTATTGCACCTGTTCCGGAAACGTGGAAGAAACTGCTCCTTGTCAACTGCGCTGAACATATGCTAATTGCCAAACTACTTGTTTTCGCAGACCGTCGACTGGGTGAATGGCCGCGCCGTGATTGGTGACAATGAGTCGGAGATTCTGCGCATGGTTCGTCAGCTTCCTGAGAACTAGTGGACTTGATAAGCTCGGGTTGTCCTTCAGTGTTAATCGACCTATACCTTTGATTTGATATCCGCTGGCCTGTTTAGGACTGAGGAGGATACAGTGTTGAGAAACGCGGTGGTGTTGACGAGACGATCGAGAGGAGAGAGAATGTACGAACATTGAGGATACTCTATGATTTACTCTATCAAAAGGAAGAATAGTCATTTGTCGATCAGACTGGATCTCCTTGAAAACCACTAGCTTGCTGGATGTCGATTCCAAGAAAATAAAAAGGTATGGTCTGAACTCATCTGCTTCATTGATGCTAGTAATCATACAAATGTCTGTCAACGCTGAGCATCCAAGGTAAAATAAAATGATGCAAGAACAGGAGACGGGGGGGAAAGACGCATGCCAAAACGGAAGAATAAACCGTGTATCAGATACGCTTTGCTTGAAACCGGTGGAAGAGAAAACTGGCGCAGCGAAGCAGAAAAAGTGAAACGCATAGAAACTGCCCAGTAGTGTACTTCGGGGACGACCGAAGAGAAAGAAGACGTGGGTGAAGAGAAAAAGGAACAAAAAATCGAATATATGGACGAGGAAGAAAAAGGAGGGCAAAGGTAAAGATAAAATGGCGCCATTAAACTCATACTCAAGCGCGGAATATCCCCACAGGAACGATTTTTCAGACCAAGATCCAGCTCGGTAACGGGGCAAATCTCCCAACGCCAAAGACGGAGAGAGTGAGAAAGGGGGGGAGAGGGGAAGAGAAGGAAGCAAAGAGGAGAAGGACCAGGAGAAAGAGGAGGAAAAGATGAAGAATGGGCTTGAAACGCGCCAGACGGGAGCGTAGGAGAGCGTAGCCCTCTCACGCCTGTTACGAGCTCAGAAAATAGTCCCAAAGGATCCGTCCGTCGCGATCGGTTTGCGAGGCGAGCTGCGCCCATTGCCGTCGACTGCCGGCTTACGGTGCCTGTAGTGTAAAAGATGTCAGTCGGAGATTCCAGTGAGAGGCTTCCGCTCCACATCGCCATCGATGTGGGAGGGAGACCAGGGGAAGAACAACACCATACCGGAAGGTAAATCCAACAAACAAGCCCTTGTTCATCTTCTCATCCCGCTCGGCCATCTCTTCAAGCGCACGCTGCTTGTCGTACACCTCCTTGTATTTGGCCATATCAGCATCGTTGTTGAAGTCGTCAAAGTAGCCGGCATCCGTCTCCGAGTCCAGCTCCGGAACGAATGGCGCCCGCTGTTCGCGCAGTCGGGCAAAGTCGACCTCGGCAAAATAGTCGTGCGCGTGGATTTCCTGAATGTTCTTGAATCGGGTCTCCTTGGCGGCCACCAGGGTCGTGATCAGGTCCCACGTGCGTCGCGACAGGAAATAGTTAGGATCTTCGTACACGGGCTTTCGAAGGACCTTTTGCCATCGCTTCAGGTTCTGCCAGGTCTCGTCGACGGTCGCGCCCGCGAAGGGAGGGTAGCCCGCCAGAGCCTCGAAGAGCATGCAGCCCAAACTCCAATAGTCCACCGTAAAGTCGTACTCGTCCCCCTTCAACACCTCGGGAGCCATGTAATCGGGGGACCCAACGATGGACTTGGCATAATTAACCTCGCGCTCCCGGAGCGAACGATACCCCTGACGGCGCTCGGCCATGGTTCGCTGTTCCATGGGTCGACCAAAGGGAACGGGGGTATTGCCGACCTCTTCCAGTTTGACCCGCATCGATTCAATCTTGCCCGGACTCAGCATCCCCGCCGCCAGACCAAAGTCGGTCAGTTTGACATGGCCGGTCGAATCGATCAAGAAGTTTTCCGGCTTGAGATCGCGATGGATGTAGCCTAGCTGATGCAAGGCGTCCACACAACTGAACATCTCCGCAATGTAAAATCGAGCGTGTCGGTTGTGCAGGACGCCCGTGTTGTTGAGGAGAGTCCGGAAATCGCCGCCCGGCACATACTCCATGGCCAAGTAGATCTGGTCGTCATCTTGGAAGGCGTACAAGAGTCGCACAAGCCATTCGCTCTTGGCCGCCGTGAGAATATCGCGCTCCGTCAAGATATGTCGAATCTCGTCGAGCTTGAAGAGGAGTCGCTTGCTCATCACCTTGAGGGCGCAGACCTCGCGCGTGTCTTTTTTCTGTGCCAGATAGACCTGTCCGTATCCTCCTTGGCCCACCTGAGTCAGGATCTGGAAATCATGTTGACGGAGACGCGTGCGCCGCTTGCGCAAGTGTGCGCGCTCACGACCGAGATACTTCAACAGAGCGGGTTCATATTCCTTGTTGGGCGTCGTGGGGGGCTCGGGGTACGCAGCTTTGAATTGGGCGTGTCGGGTTTGCCGATTATGGACGTAACTGAGAAGATCAAAGTAGTGGTCGAGGAAGTCTGGTCATCAGAAAACTTGATGTGAGCAAAAAGGGGGGCAAAAAACAGTGTCCCACAACGCTCTATGAAGCCTCGCCCGCCCCAACGTTTGGATCGGGTCTGGCTTCTTCCACCTTGGTCTCGCGCTTCTTCCGGGGGATGCCACTTACAAAGTTGAGTCACGTTGACCAGTCGCTTGACGCGCGGCTGCTGCAATTTTTCCAATTCCTCCGGGGTAAGCCCGCGCAGTTGAACCTGGCGCTTGGAGGTATCGGCTTCGCGCTGTTGGTACGGCTCATGGCGTGAGATGGCCGCCGCGGTGGGCTTAGAGCCGAGGTCCTTGGGCAGTCGTGTGCTGGTCGGAGGTGTGTTTTCTTTATTGGCCTTGCTGCTGCGACTGGGACTGGAAGGTCGCTGGTGAATGACGCTCTCGGTGAAGGTCTCGGGCTGGCTCTTGTCGGGGGTAAACATGGGGTGGTGGAGGTAGTTGTGAGTGGATTTGTTGGGGGAAGTTGGTGTCAACTTGAGCGCCTTGTCGAAGACATTTGGGAGATCCAACGATCCTGGTGGCGGCCTGGATTTACTGGGGCTCCCCTGGGGGGTTTGTGTTGGACTGGTGAAGCCATGTTCGGCGGGGGTGGAGGGGCGATCGAAGGACTCGCCGCGGGTATGCAACAGCGGCGGCGGGTTGGGCAGCCGCAGACCAAGTCGCTCAGAGTCGGCGACCACGTCAACAGCCATCGTGAGAGAGGAGAGGAGCGCCGAGCTGGAGGGAGTCGATGAGATAAGAGAGGGATCGCACAGAGCGGGAAGAGGAGAGTCGAGGTAGGATCTCCGGTCTGGGTTGATTGGGTTGGGTTGGGTTAGGCTGAGGTGAGTTGAGTTGAGCAGGGTGAAACCCGCAGGTGGAGGAAGGAGTCTTCTGTCGAGAGAGGAGGGGGAGAATCAGGAGGACGGTGTGAGGTGTGCAAGTGTGGAAGAGTGCAAATGAGTAGGTGTGCAGAAGGAGTATGAGAGTGTCCAGAATCAACAATATGATGATCCTCCAACTATCGGTTGTGTACCCGCAGGTCGGGCCAGTTTGCAAGGAGCTGGATGTACTCCTGCAGTTTGTAGATGAAGCAAGACAGGACGATTTGCTGTCCACTCGGACCCGCCCTTTTTGTTTTGTTTTATTTGTTCTTCTCGGGGGATTTTTGGGTTTATTCTTTGAGTCTTTGTCTTTTTTGAGATCAATAGTGAACCTTTTATTTGCTCTGGCGAGTACGTGCACCCCCTTGATCTCAATGAGGGAAATAATATACAGTGCCGATGGACTTCTGCTGTTGTTCTCCGCATAATCTTCACGCCGACCAGGAATTTCTCTTTACAACTACCACTACCCGGACAACCAGACCATCGTGCCTGTGGACGACTTCAAGCACGTTTACCACTGCCTCCGCTAACCTCGACGTCTTCGATTCTCAAAGACTTCCCGGGAAAGACTCGCGCGAGAACCCGATACTACTGTATGACTGGAAATGGTTTCCAATGTCCAAGATAGCCACTGGACAAGACTCCAGCCTATCTTGGCGGGCTGACATCCGGCTTGTATGGATGGTGATTGGGTTCTGGACCGACGCAGGTCATTTCGGGCTGGGCTGAGAACAGGTGGATCGGAAACGGGGCTGAAGTGGAAATGGAAGTCAAAGTGGCTGGGCAGCATCCATTCACATGGTCGAAGGGCCCGAGAGAATGATGATGGACGATAATTCTTTCCCCTCACCCTGCGGTGGTCGGACGACCAGACTGGTAGAGACGGCCGAGGGCAAGATCTTGTCTTACACTTCTCCACCATTTTGACGCTTCTCGACGGCCCAACAAAAGCTATCTTCTTACTCTTGACAAGCACAATGCGCAAGGTGCCGTCCTTGTCTCGTACCGATCACATTGCGGATTGCAGCACCATTTTCTGACTGACATGGATATTGCTGGACCACGCCCACGTTGGTAAATCTTTGTGGCCCGCATGAATCAACCTGAACAGTGACGCCCTCTGCTTCAGTTCTCTCATCAACAGTATGAGCCCTTCTTGAGGACGATTGAATTTCAGAGTCATCTTGGGTGCCTGGCCTAGGTCCGAGTCCGGAGACCTCGTAAATTTGAGGGTCTGATTTGTCCTGCTGAACCTGCTGAACCCTTCCTTGGTCGATCAGCTCCACTCCGATCGAGCGACGCAGGAGGATCCGGTCCGGAGGTACGGTATTATTGGTGGTGTCCGTTCTTCATGGCTCCTTTTTCCCGTCGTTTCGGTCGCCCATTGCTGAACAGATCAGCCTGGAGAGGGAAATCAGATCCCAGATTCCAGTGTTGAAAGGACAAGAAAAAAGAGATGACATCAAAATAAAAATTCAAAAGCCAATTGCAGTCAAAGATGAGGCAAGTAAATCTCCGACCCTCTTGACGCGTCCCACTTTTTATTTGCTTTTCATCCGTCCCTCGCTTGAGCCTCTTCGTCGGAACAAATTCCCAGTTGGACTCTCCCTCTCAACCGAGTCCCACGACCGGTTCCTCTAATTTCCCCAGGGGCTGCCACTCACATGCATGCACACCATGCTTTCATGAGTTGCTCGATACTACGAGACCATGCATGTTGCCTTTGTTCGCCCCTCTCTCTCCCCCCCCCACCTCCATCAAATACATTAGGTCCCTATTGATGTTGCCCCAGCAACGCTCTCTCACACACTCTCCCACGTCACGAAAGTGCTCTTTTCCGGGCGCGTAGTCTCGGTATTTTCGCATCGCCTAACTGATCTTCTCTTCTTTGGCGAGAGCCCACCCCGTCGCTGAGACAAGCGGGATAGACATGAGCGCATCTGGAGAATTTCTGCGAAGCTGGTTGCTTGTGTACCAAGCGGGAAAGAAAAACAAAGCAAAAATCCCACCCCAGGACCAATCCCGTTGATCTCTATACTAATGTAACGACAATTCCACAAGCGGTCTGTCTATTGCTCTCCCTCGGAAGTATGGCATGAAACTATCGACAGAGAGAATTCGATCGTCGACCAAGTTCCAACCAACCCGCGAGGCCCCTCCCCTGTCGCAATCCTTTTTGAGTTTGATCGAGGGCAGCTGAACCTGGCGTCGCGACTCCACTTCCCAGAGATCCAGCCCGAATCCACCTTGAATGGGATCCATCCTCCGTCCCGAAGCTGTACGGTAGCTGTGTCGAGGGAAGACAAACCCCTCCCTAGAATCTAGATCCTGCCTTGACGCTGGGGGGGATCATGGACAATTCCCCTAATATTTTTGGGCTGGCTTTTTGAATACTGGAGTCGCGAAACCAACGTGAAGCCGGTGAAGTACACAAATGGATAAGCCCATCTCCAAGACCAGGATATGAAATGTGAGAGCGGCCCAGCAGCGCAAGGATCCCCCTTGTTCAATCACTCCTCCCCGGGGTTCCGGCTCCGGGTCCAGTAGTGGCCCAGGGCAGCGGCCACTGGCTACCGCGATTATCCCGACTCACCTGGAAAAGCTGCATCTGTTTTCTCTCCCCCTCGAGGCCGGAGAAATTCATATGACTCCATTTCCCCCCCCCTGGCTTCCAGAAGCTTGCAGTGATGAGTCTGCTGAGGAATAATGACTAGTTAGTGAGTCTTGTGAGGCATCCTCTGTGTAGATGTAGGGATGGGGACCGGCCCAATGCCGTTGCCATGGATCCGGTCATCGACGTCCATCCATTGTCCAGCATTGGAAATCACGCGCGGCACAAGTCAAGCATGAAAAAGCCGGGAAAAAAATAATCAATAATCAAGCATCTCTATGTGGCGATGACATTCATCAAGTGCAGCGTAGACTAGTCCGGTAACTATCCACCATCAAGCCAAATGAAGCTCGCGGGCCGTGGGCGCGATTGAGAAGGAACTGAGGACATTATGAAACATTCACAATTTCACACGCGTTGGTGAGAGGGATCTAGCTCCCAACAGTACATGCATACCCGAGACGAGAGTCTTCCTATCATGAATCAAACGGTCAAACGGTCGGGTTCTGGGTATTTCCTCAATTGCTTCATCCCAGGACAAAAGGATATCTCTCAATGGCAGGATCAACAGACGATACGTAGCAGATACACGCCTTCACCTTTCCATTGCCATCAATTGTCCACCTTAGTAAGTTGGTGGCTCTTAGGTCCGGCTAGAGCTACAGTAGTAATAGAAACCAGAAAGTCGGTTACTAGGTGACTCCCTACAATAGGCAAGGCACGTTCACACGCACCCCACACAGATGTAAACTGACAAGTGTAAACAGTACAGGGCACAGTGAAGAGCTTGTCCGCCTACTTTGTCCCGGTACCATATTACCTAGTTTCCCCTCAAGTCATGCTCGACCGTCGAATAGTTGAAAGTCTTTCAACTTGAATCATACTGCTTCTACTTGATCACCATCAGTATAGTACCAAATTCACCAGAGGAAAATCCAGGAATTAGCGGAAATAGAAAGTATCACTTCGTCTCCTGCCTCCCACATCATGAGCATACCAACCAAACATGAACTCCTGCTTCGGGAATGGAAGCAGACCACCAGGGCTGGAATCTCTCGATGGATTCATCCAAGGCACGAGGGGCCCGGCAAAGAGAGAAGAGGGGGGAAGCGGGGACGTCTACGGCTCGATCCATGGATCGAGCCCACTTCCAATTTCGCAAGGGCCACAATGTCCAACAGGCTGCAGGATTATTATTACAACCCATTGGCATTGTCGGCTGGTGGCAGACTGGCCCGGCTATAATGATAAAATCACGCCTGTTTTGTTTATCCTCGTACTAATTTCGGATCTACAGTAAGACTGTCAGAAGTGGTAACATTCTATGAGAGGGTGGATCCCGGTTTTGTCTACTTTATTAGTAGGGTAGTGACGTAGTTCATAACACTTTTCATTCTCATATGTGGCGGCAGTTTTAAAATCGAGATTTTACATTCTCGGCCCCTCCAGCAAGCTGCAAGTTTCTTCCAGTGTGAGCTATTGCTGCCACTTCATTGAGAGACCGGTCATTCGGTCCTTTTAACCGTTCATGTTCATGTTCATGTTTATGCTGCATCTCCGGCGCGTTCACCAGTCTGTGAAAGAGGCGGATCCCGTCAGTCATCCACTATCATGGTATTCACAGGTTCTTGATATCTTTCTCACCTTGACTGTGTCTGAGGCTTTTTTGAACCAGATATTCCCAAACCATGGAGGGGGGAGAGAGAACACCCCTGTAGAACACTAATCCAAAGCCATCTGTAATCAATGAAATTCCGGCTCCCTTGAAAAAAGAAAACACATCTCCCGGCGACGCAGTCACTGTTTGGCCCATCTCGTCGGAATTCTCGAATTGGTCCTCGAGAATGATCTTCATCTCCTCATTGGTGTACGTGTACGTAAGTGGGGTACCTTTTTCGAGCCAGGTAGAATCCGCAGATGATAGGTTTGTCGGGATTGTTCATGACACTGAGAAGATGGAGTCAGGTGAAAGTGTGATTCGATAACATGATACCCGTGCGGTGTAGTCCTGGGCAGTGACCTCAGCAGTAAGGGAGATTAGACCACGCATCTGGCGATGATGTCGCCCAGAAAAGCATTCTCGTTGGCAATTAGAAGTGATTTGAAGGTTGATTGGACCTTGGCGTGGTGGGTAAATGGAACGGACATGGTAAATGGGATGATGGAGACTGGAGTGAGGAAAGACGAGCATAAATCACTACTTCTGTGGAAAGAAACCATTGCGATGGGACGGTCTGAGATGGACGAAACTTCACGGACTGCAGAATGCCCGTAGGTACTATGAGATGAGGAGGACGACAGCTGGACATCACTAGCGAGTTGGTCCTCTTATACCACCTTGCCCAAAATTCAACAGATGCGAGATTGGCCAGATAGGGGACTTTCACTTGACATTCAATTGATGACCATGCATCTCGACTCTGGAGACCCAGGGGTCCAGACTGGGAGACAGTCATCTCATCTATTCCACTAATCGTGCAGCTGTCAAGTATCGGGTTCATTCACGTAGCCGGCTAAGCTTGCAGAGAACGAACCATCACAAGCCGCAGCTACATGCCCTTGATCGATGCAGTTGCTGAAACCGAGAAAGGCTTTTCAGTTCGGAGAGCTTTAGAATATAAACACCCTTGTTCAAATGCTACGGTAGGAACTGAATCTATTCGATGGGTCGGTCATGGATGTTTATTACCTACCTAGGTATTCCATCTCAAGCCTACGCTATGGAAAGAACCGATGCCCATTACCTGGATCGTCCGGGCATCCATGAAGATCGCAATTCGGCGGTGACAACTATGACATTCCGATACCTACTAAGATGTGAATGTTGATTTTCTGGCATTACCACGAGCTACGTTGACCTCGTATGACTTGCTCCATACGTCCAATGCCTACGTGTATTGGCAAAATTTCAAGCTTCCAATCTTTTCTGGCAAAAAGACGTGCGCACGCTTCACAGATAGCGACTTCCCCAGTTGATCGCGATGGGGTAACATAAAGGATCTTATGCCCCAAAACAGCTAGTGTTTGCATGCGGATTCCTCGTGGAAACCTTGACCTAATGAAGTCCAAGGGGATGATCTTCGTGGATTGGGACTTTGAACACAAATGGGGCCTATTTTGAATCTTTCGAGAATTGAAATGCAACTCTTTCAGATATTTGCACATCCAACCTCACAATGACGATGAGCACATTGGGCGATTTCCCATTATCTACCACTGCTCTTGACATGATCTCCGCACCCGGACTTATTCAGCAGCCGTCGCTCCGACCTGGAACGACTTCATGCGGGATCGTCTTCCCCACTCGTATCCTGGCAGCTCCAGCGCGCTTCAGCCCGGTCAGAAGAGTGTGGACTGTACAGGTACTAGCCGCGGAGCCGAGCGCTATCTGATTTGACAGTCGGATGAGCTACATTTGTACCATTGGCAGGATATGCCGGGCGTGGTTTGACAATAGTAGCTCAACGCATCCAGGAAGCGTGCATTTCACTGTGTTGTGTTGCCAGAAACGGGACTTGGGGAATGATGTCCGTGTTCTTCTCCGTGCGGCTCCAACAGAACATGCTTCTTCTGGTGTCTCTCATTGAATGCAATGACAAATCTCGCGAGTCCGCCATCAGTACAAAAGATGCCCGCTCGTCGGAGCCGTGCCTCGGCCGCTTGTCTCTTTTGCCGATCTAAAAAGGTGATGCCACATTTGAAAACTCTCAGACCCAGGCAAGTCCTTCAACTGATGGATGACATGTGTTCGAACCTATCCAGTTGAAATGCGACGCCCAGAAACCCGAATGTGGTAATTGTCGGGCCAAGGGCGTAGAGTGCGAGCAAAGTAGTAATCGATACAAGCCGAGGTCTGTCATTCATCCTCGCTCCAGTTGTCGGAGCTAACCACTTGCCGTCCAATGCTTTTCTAGGCCAACCAATCGCCGAATCTCTCAGTTGGAGCATGAGAATGCAGTACTTCGTCAAAAATGCAACGAGATGCAATCCGGATCGGGTGCCTCTGAAAGAATTGACTCGATCACACCAGATGCGTCAACGGGTACTCCACATCAACCTCGGAGCGTGTCAATGACCGCTCCGTCTCTTCATGGGTCATCTCCGGCCAGAGGACCCCAGTCAGTCCCAAGCCGGGGCTTGTCGCATCCAGAGGCACCCGGGACTCAAGACCATCGCCGTGGCCCATCATTGTACCATGGGCCGACAAGCATAGTCTACGACGACACCGCCCATTCTACAGGAGAAGACGAAGGAACTAGCGAGATTCAGTCTAGCGCGAATGAAGAGTATGCCCGCAAGCTGCTCTTTGCTCAGACTGCAAGGCAGAGTAAACTTAATCGCAAAACCTAAAACACCCATCGCATCTTCGACTGACTCGGCATTTCTTTCAGGACAACTAGAGCCCCTGGATCTAGCGTATGGCAGACTTGACTTTGATGGCCTCGACCCGGAGCTGGGCATGCATCTTTTAACGATCTACTGGAGCCGTCAACTCTACACGGCTCAAATCATCTATCGTCCGCTATTCATGCGGGACATGGCTTGCGGTGGCCCATACTTCTCGAAGCTTCTCCTCAATGCCATCTTGTTCACGGTCTCGAAGCATTGTCCCCGGCTTGAATTGCGCTCTGACCCCGATGATGTTACAACGACGGGTTGGAAGTTCCGTCAAAGATTCACCGAGCTTCTCCGCGAATCTTTTGATAAAAGCGAGATAACAACCATCCAAGCGTTGCTTATCATGTCAAACTCACTCTTTTCACGATGTGACGAGCGCAGTCTATCATGGCTTTACGCAGGAAATGCCTTTAACATGATCATCGATCTGGGCCTCCACGTGCTTCCATCTTCCAGCCAGATGCCCGCAGAAGAGCTAGAGGTTAGGAAACGAGTGCTGTGGGGCGCTTACAGTAAGTAAACGAGGAATACCGCAATGTCTTGCTGTTGGTTGTTTAACACTTTTGTAGCAATCGACAAAATTCAATGCCTGCTTCAAGGGAGACCGCCCTTGCTACGACAGGTCAATTTCAAAGCCTCGCTTGACTTCTTGGATGAGTACGATGAGCTCGATACGTTCAAAAATTTGACCTACAGCGCCATTGGTCAGGAGACGGTGATACCTTCCTACAACGTCTCGCTGTTAACGAAATTATGCGAACTATCTATTATTTCGGAGCGTATACTCTGCGAGCTCTATTCGGAGTCTCAGCCCCGGGGCCGGGACCGGCACTCGAGAATATCCACCGAAATAAGCTCAGATATAGATCGCTGGCGTTCGAATTTGCCACACGAGCTCGATTATCTCTCGTACCCGCGGGAAGGCGTCCTTCTGCCACAGGCTTTTTGTCTTCTGTGTGTATCTTCCGTCCCCATAATTGGTAACGACGATAAATACTGAACGTTGGCAGGGCCTTGTCAAATGCCTTGATGATCCTCTCACAACGACCGCTTTTTACAAACGCCTCTCAGAGTCACATTCACAACTCGACCTCGGCTTACGAAGCCGTCAGCAAGTGTACGGCTGCTGCCAATCAGATCGCTCAGATTCTGCGTGATTATTCTCAGCATTTCTCAATCACCTCGGCTCCGTACATGCTATCCTATGCCACTTACATCTGTGCCACTATTCACGTCAGGATCGCCGCTCAGAAGGGCCGCGGCTCAGCCTCCTTCAATTGCTTGCTTCTTTGTCGCAATGTTCTTCAACAACACCTCCGGCTATATGCCGCTGCGGGCAAGGCCATGGGCAATCTGGATAAGCTCATAGCTCACCATAAAGTTCTTCTCACTGAAGACGATCAGCTTGGTGCTTCTTTGGCGAAATTTGACCACCAAATATGCCCACGGAATCTGGTTGACTTACCCGAGATGTTATTCACCCCTATTCAGGACGCTGAGATTGGTTCCCCGCAATTGAACTGTGGACTATCGGATCTTGATCTCGAGGCCATCGCTCAAAGTTTCCGGCTTGATTCGGAATTGCATTATTTAATGCACCCTGTTGGGATCTAGAATTATTTCAAGGGAGGGGAACTAAGAAATTTCTGGATTATGTCCCAGCTCGTGATTACCTCATCTCAAGCACCAGGCTAAAAATAAAATTCAATTCAAGTCTCCCGAGACTAAGCAGCTTCTTCATAATGCATCTGCCAAGGATGCTCTTGGCGGAAACCCAAGAGTTCCTTGATCTTCTTATTTGAAATTGGTGCATCCCGTGGTCCCATCTCTTTGGTGAACGGAACATTTGGAGATACCCGCTTAAGAAATTCGGTCGTTGACGGGGTGTAATTGGTGATCTCGTCATTGACAGCATTGAAAATCTGAAAGCCCAGGCCATCTTTTTGAACAGCAAGGTCGCACATCTGTCCCAGGTCTCGGGTATCCGTGTACGACCAGGCGTGTGGTGCCCATGCGTCAGGGTTCTTCACATAGTCGTCGAACATCTCTTCCTTGTATTCTTCCGGTGCCACCACTCTGCCGATCCGCAGCGCGTAGATGTCGTTCCCAAATCGCCGAGCAAAGCCGCGAGCAACACGCTCGCCGCAGATTTTGGAAATGGCATAGGTGTCCATGGGGTTGGCGTCGGCTTCCTCATCCACGGGATAGGAGGGATACTCGACATCTCCCTCTGCATAGCTTACACCATACACCGTGATAGAGCTAGCAGTGATGATCTTGTTGATACCGAGTCGACATGCAGCTTCAATGACGTTGTATGTGGACACGGTGTTTCCACGGAAAGTTTCATTGTCCGGGGCGATCATATTGCGCGAATAACCAGCCAAGTGAATCACCGCGTCGGGAAGACAACGCAGAGGCTCACGAAAGGGCTCCGTCAGATGGAAATGAGAAGTGAACGCACTATAGACCTGACCACTGTCTGTCAGGTCCACACGTAGCGTGTGCACACGCCTGGCCAATTCGCCTGACAACGGCGTCAAGTCGAGATTCAGAATATCATGGCCCTTTTCCAGGAGATAGGCGATTATATGCTGTCCCGCTTTACCGGAACCTCCGGTCACAATAATGCGTTTTCCCATTGGGGTTTCGGTGTCTCGAGCTCACGGCAATCTTGGCGCAAATTGCACAAGGCCGCCCGTGGATCGATATGCAAGTGTAGGAAGATGAAGAGATTGCGAGGACTTTGCGGAATACTGATCTGGACAGCTCAGGGGTCAGGATGTGAATATCAATTCAAGATCCGGCAGCTATGGAGCTGCCTCCACTCCGTCACTTGGATTACTTTCCGTCAACTCGGATATGAATGCGGGGAGGACTTTCTTCGGGACATGACTCGCCGAGAATAAGCTCAAACAGCTCAATCTGCGCATGGCGTGTCTGGCCCAGCTTTGGAATTGACAGAACTCGAATGAAGATCCCCTGAGGAGCCTCTCTCCCTCTCTCTCTTTTTCCCTTTTGTCCTTTCATGAAGTTATCGCGGTGTCTGGGAAAAGTTTCAAGACCATGCCATGTTGAATACATTTACTCGTCATCCCGGAGCGTCTTTGCCCGAATTGCAGGGATCTCGGTTGAAGAGTCTGGGGAAATGCCGAAAATTCCACATCTTTGATTGGTTCGATGGACTGTCAAGTATCCCCAGGTCTGGTGACATTCTCGCCGCGCGCCAATAGGAAAATCACATTCCGAGCCTGAATGAGTAATTCCCAGACGTCCGGCTAGACTCGCGCCCGACGAACAAGCAATAAAAGACACCGACAGGCCAGCTACGAATACATGGGAATTGTAGTGAAAGAGGAGCACTTGGGCCTTTGCTTGAGTCAGTTCTCTGTGGGTCACTGTAGCTGCCGCGTCGAAGCTATTCAAACCCCATTCTCCGAGCCATGTCTTGCTCTCAAAAGTCCTGCGAAGGCTGCTCATGTAGCAGCAGCAACGCTACTCGACCCCCAGTTGAAATTGAAGATTGCATCAGCGAGTTGCAAGCACTGCGGCGACGAAATCAAGAGTTGGAGACTCGTTTGGGTCTCACTTCAGAACAAAATGCACCTACCATCACCAAGACGCCCGGTCGCACTCTCCGATCCGCGGCATGGTTCGATTGTCGTAGCGACCCCGGCATGACCGCCATTTACATGGAGAGGTATTTCAATTTCGGCATCACACGAGAAGAGCTGATGTCTGGCAAGCCGATGATTGGAATTGCGCAGTCGGGGTCGGACCTTGCACCATGCAATCGACACCATATTGAGCTGGCGAAGCGGGTCCGGGAAGGGATTCGCACAGCTGGTGGCATTGCCATTGAATTTCCTACACATCCAATCCAAGAGACTTCACGGCGGCCAACTGCCACTTTGGATCGCAATTTGGCTTACTTGACTTTGGTGGAGATTCTGACTGGGTATTTCCTCGATGGAGTGGTGCTTTTGACAGGATGTGATAAGACAACTCCAGCATGCCTCATGGCTGCTGCTACTGTGGTATGTGTCGTTGGCATTGGGAAGAGAGATATACACGCAGAACTTTGAAGGGGGATTTTTCACTGACAGCGACTCATAGAATATTCCAGCGATTTGTATGAACGTTGGGCCCATGTTGAATGGCTATGCCAAGGGCACGCTCGTAGGATCGGGTGCTGTGTTGTGGAAAGGTAGAGAGATGTATGCTACCGGTGAGATTGACGAGAATCAGTTTATGGATTACATCTCTCAAAGGTAAGAGAGCACTCGGCTCTATGATGAGTTTCCAGAAAGTTGTGTTCCCAAAACTGACGCAAACTACACAGTACGCCTTCTGTGGGACACTGCAATACCATGGGAACTGCATCGACAATGAATGCCCTTGCAGAGGCGCTCGGCATGGCTCTTCCAGGCTCCGCCGCGATCCCTGCAGCTTATCGTCACAGAGCTCAATGCGCTTACGAAACCGGCAAACGTATCGTGGAAATGGTCGACCTTGACCTCAAACCTAGCGACCTGATGACCCGCCAAGCGTTTGAAAACGCCATTGTTGCAAACGGAGCCATTGGCGGCAGCACCAATGCCCCTATTCATCTGAATGCCATTGCCCAACACATGGGGGTGGAGCTGTCCATGGACGACTGGGATACGATCGGATCACGAATCCCTTTATTATTGAACATGCAGCCGTCGGGTGAATATCTGGGGGAAGAATATTTCCGGGCTGGGGGTCTACCGGCCATCATGGCCGAGCTTCTGGATGCGGGTAAACTTCATGGGGATGCGCTGACCTGCAATGGTCGCACAATTGCCGAGAATGTCAAGGATAAGCATTCATGGGATCGGAAGGTGATTCGTCCCTACGATGATCCATTGATGAAAGATGCAGGATTTGTTCATCTCAAGGGGACACTATTTGACTCGGCCATCATGAAGACCTGCGTCATCTCCCCCGCGTTCCGTCAACGATACCTGTCCAACCCCCAAGATCCAGAGGCCTTTGAAGGTCCAGTGGTCGTCTTCGACGGCCCAGAAGATTACCACAGCCGCATTGAAAATATGCCCGAGATTGACGACCAGACGGTCCTGATCATGCGTGGCGTTGGACCTCTGGGATACCCTGGTGCCGCCGAAGTGGTCAACATGCATCCGCCAAGCCAACTTCTCAAGAAGGGTGTCGACGCCTTGTTCTGCATCGGCGATGGCCGCCAGTCTGGAACGTCGGGGTCCCCATCTATTCTCAACGCCAGCCCAGAGGCAGCAGCCGGTGGAAATTTGGCCATTCTTCGAAGCGGAGATCGGATCCGCATCGATTTGCCAAAGCGACGAGTGGATCTTCTCATGAGCGACGAGGAGATTCAGGATCGGAGAAAGGAATTCTTTTCCAAGGAGTACCCTCTGGTTCCAAGTAGCACGCCTTGGCAAGAGATCTTCAGACAGGAAACAGATCAACTTTCGGCTGGGATGGTGTTGAAGAAAGCAGTCAAGTATCAACGTTTGGCGCAGACCAATGGTCCGCCGAGACATAATCATTGAGAATGGAGGGGCATCGCTGCTCTTGTGCATGTGGTTATGAAAGTGTGACTACTTAACTGGAATACCCGTCAATCGATTCAGTTCAAACGAAATACCGGGCTCGTAGTCTTGACCTTGGATGATGCCTGGATCACTGATACCAAGTATTCCTGTGACAACATCTCGTTGCGGATCTGGTGGAATCTGTAATCACTCAATCGTTTGATCACATGTTTTACCGCTGGTCCCCACGAGACAGAGACGAGCAATACGTAAAGGCCAATCAACACATTTAAGGGGCCGAACCGAAATAAATTGAATTCATTGGGATAGTCTTTCATGTCAAGGTCTTCGCCTCGCATTAGTTATCACGCACCTTGAGGGTGCGAGCCTTATCACACGCGCGGATCGGGGAACAGTAACCCCCTGCCTTGGAGTAGAGCCATCAAAGAGACAATATAAGTGTAAATGATACTATATATTAATAAGCGAGTTTGGCCGAGTGGTTATGGCGTGACGTTTAGGTAATAAACATTACGACCGTCATGGGTACGCCCGCGCGCGTTCGAATCGCGTAGCTCGCATTTTTTTTCTTCACGTCGCCACTCCGAACTGCCATGTCGTTGATGTATATGGGGTTTGTTTGGCGGGGGGAGATCGTATCAATTTCCAGAATGTAGCTGTCCATACTATTCCTTCTAGAGCCGGAGAAGATAGTTTTCGGGCGAACCCGTTTAACTAAATGCTCAGGGGATCTCCAAGCACGCACGTGGTGTTGATCCCGGTCCAGCGCTGGAAAGAGGGATGGTTGCATGGAATATCGGGCAAGGCGGGATGGATTAGTAGCTTATTATCTCTGATGATAGAAGAAGAGGCCCTACTAGCATCGATTTTCAATTCGCATGTGTGTCTTGGAGTAGAGTCTACTGGCTTTCTCAAGCTGTTTCACTCTATTCACATTGAATATGCTAAACATGGTCCGTGGTTGCAAAATGGTGCGGAATATCCCTGTGGACGTGAAGGGTGTCATGGAGGGTCCAAAGTTTCGAGAACCTTATGCTCCTTACGTTCAGCCAGTGTCCACAAATAGGAAAAACAAGATCAGATGAGCGGCGGGCAGTGCTACATACTTTCACACCGTCCAAGATCAAGACACGTCATGGATTTAAAAAAAGATAAAAGACAAAGCAATCATGTCGCAGCGGACCAGCATGACTCGCGGAAAACTTCGTGTGCACCCGGCCCCACCACTAATCACCCCAACAATTATCCATTTGGTGGTTTTTTTCTCTACTTCCTACACTATCTCTATAGCCTCAATTGAGATGCAATCCGGAGCAGATCGTAGGCAAGGGGCCGAACGTTCGGCCGAGCAGCGTGCTGCAATCGTACATGCATTGAAAAATAAACTTTCTACCCAGGCTGAGCTCTCCCGCAAATTTGGTTGTCATCGCAATACTATAGCTAATACATACAAACGCTGGCAGGAACGAAATGACACGGTATCACGCCCAAGAACCGGAAGACCCTCCTGTCAGGGTAAAGCGCTAGATACTCAAGATCATAAGCGCCCATCAAAATTACGAGCGGAAGCACCGGTCAAGTCAAAATCGAGCAGGACTTGATGGGAGATTCGTGTGCAAAGACTCACTTATCGTTAGATGTCTCACAGACTCGTTTGATTAGTGTAATATACATAGGAGGTTTTCTTTAAGCGTCTCTGCCCTGTTCTCGAAAGAAGTCGTCTTCCCTGTCCAAGATGACTGTATTTGCATAGACGAGGATTGGACATTTGCTCAAATTTTCATACAAATGATCCGTGTTCCTGCGAACGAGTCGTTTTAGAGAGACAAATCTCATATCAATCAAGGAAGACTATCCAAGTTAGTTTAAATAGCACAAGGTAAAAGCCAGGGAAGTGACAGGCTTACCTTTCCATCCCCATTCATTCATAATATTGATCCAATGAGACCTGCTGCGAATACTCCTTTCAAAGTCCATATTGATCAACGGGGAGATTGTAGAGGATCTTCGAGACCAACGATGTGCGACATTGGCGGTGGCAGATGGGAGATGTCTTTTCACTGGCTTCTTGAGAAGGCCACGAAGTGATTGATGGTTGTTCAGACTTTTCTCTTTGCTGGCAAGATCTTCAAAAGGGAAAGCTGATCTCCTTGTGCCATCAAAGCTGTGGCTTGATGAGCTCAACTCCACAGAGATTGGTGCTTGCTGCGGCGAGTGGTCCCCCTGTGACGCTTTGAATTTGTCGCGTCGTGACCAGACTTCTCGGATCACATCCAGACAACGATCAACCCCACCAATCATAAGTCGGGATTGAATGATGTTCAATCGTCCAAGTACCCATTTCCGATCTTCTGGCGAGTACGCCTCGGCACCCGCCGCCAGAAAAGGGAACATCTAGATTATCGTGGTGCGAGACGTTGGTGGAATGGTCGCTAACAAGATCAAAATTTATTGGCCAGACTTTTGATGGGCTCAGACGGTAGCTTT
Source organism: Penicillium oxalicum (assembly GCF_001723175.1). NCBI lineage: Eukaryota > Fungi > Ascomycota > Eurotiomycetes > Eurotiales > Aspergillaceae > Penicillium > Penicillium oxalicum. The sequence continues at coordinate 802,761 of NC_064655.1, forward strand.
GGTTCCACTTGATTCAAGTAGAGAACTGTGGCCCAGTGGTAGGCATGCGCGAGTTGAATGCTATGTTGAACCTCGGAGCTGGAATCTTCGGGGGAATCGAAACAGCGTGGCGGTGTCCACTGCTCGAGGAGAGCTTTCAGGTCCATCGCTTGGGAAACAATAGACACCGAGTTTTCAGCCATCTTCCACATATTTTGCACAAGCTTTCCAGCTTTAACAATTAGAGGGAACAGAGTTGCCGCACATCCCATCAATAGATCGATCTCATGGTCCGCATCAGTTGGTAGATGGAAAATAGAAGGATTTAATCCTGGGCTCCAAATTTTTTGAGAGAGGCCAGCCTGGCGATCACATCCATGTGCTGTACAAAAATCGGATTCGATGCAGCTCTTATGGCTGAAGTCCGCCTTGAATTCTCCAGCATGCCATCCTTGTTCGAGAAAATCACGGAGGTATATTTGTTGAAGCGTATTGCGAGCATCTCTGGACCATCTGGAGCCAGCGTAGGCTACCTTGGCTTACTCAGAAAGCCCGAAGGAGGACCCTGGGATTTGTTGAACACTAATCCAAATGGTGCAAATTCCGACTGTAGTTGGCAAGAGCTTTCCAAGATATCCTCGCTGTCGTCCTTTAGTAACTCTGAGAAGCTTAGAGCTTCATTTTCGGCGGCCATTTCGGGGGAGGAGCCATAGAGGCAGAGACGCTGTGAATTTGGGTGAAATTGTTCTTGCACGAACGTAAAGTCATCAAAAAGCGCAGGCAATTCATCGTTTGATTCTGAAAATGACAAAAAGCCTAGACATTGCGAGTCTGCTGATAGCGACACATTGCCCAAAATCGCGTCTTCATTACTCGGAGAGTTCTTGCACTTGTGTCGACCGATTCCGTTCGAGGGGTGTGTGTTCATCCTTGGTAATATGTCGGAACATTGAGGTGAGTCGGTGGACGATGAATGTGGCGACGAGGTGGTAAAACTGCCCGTGTATAGGGCAATCGGTGGGGTTGTCCGCTCAATCGTTGGAGGTGTTGAAAAACAGTCTGAACCAGAAATCGAATCAATTTGCAACGAGGAAAGGGTTTCTGAGCACAAAAGTAACTTATAGGTTAATTAGCAGTACTCTTCCAAAAGAAAAATATGCAGAGACATGTTCAAATCACCTGTCTTGGTACCCGGCGCGTTCACTCGTGCTGACGCTAGGGTACTTTCCTCAAATGGCCGCCATTTATAATGCTTTTTATAACCACCACATGAGACCTTACAGCGCTGACACTGCTTGCAGGTGGGTTTGGTCTCATCGCACTTGAATCGCTTCGCTTTGCAAGTAGTACAGCCTGAGAATAGAGCATTGGCGACTCGTCAGTTCATCACAGGATGCAACAGCACGGATATAGGGAGCGCTTCTCACAAAGCAGCGTAATGATCAATCTTAATGGTTTGTTGAAGGAGGGGGCGCTGTATCTAGCAAGGGAATATATACCTTTGCGGCTCTTGGTCTGTTTTGGCTTTTCAGAAGCAGTGGCGATCTGCTCTGCCCGTGGAATTGGCCTGTGAGGCTTGCGGTTTCTGTGCATAGAGACAGATGCAATTGACCCCAGAGCGGATGTGAGGATGAAAGAGGATGGGGGACCAACTGATGAGATAAAAGGAGACAAGAGCGGATTGGGAGGGATAGCAAGCGCCAATGTTGCTGGTATTTGTGGAACGTGACTTTCAAGATAGCCGGAGATCGGGAGATCGGGTGTGCAAAAGCCAAGATAGGGCGATAGGAAGAGCGAATGAGAGTGAATTAATGATCTTGATATAGTTTCCAGAGAGCGACAGCGTGATAGTGAAACGATTAGAGTCGGAACTTAACCAGTCACCAGACAATCGTTCCTGTGTGCGTAGAAGATAAGAAGAAGATGCTACGGAGATGCTGGGGACTGTAGACACTCTTGAGAGTGACCACACTGAGAGACAAACTGTGTTTGCGGGGAAGTTAGAGTTGGCGGTACCATTGACCGTTGATGGAGCTCAATCTATGATGAGGTAGAAGTTTTCAGAATCTTGATGGGAGGCAAATGCTAGACAATCATATGGGTGATTTATTCTTACATGAATCTTGTATTAGAGGATTAGGGCGTCGATTTACAAGGACGGTTGAGGGGATGGGTGCATTGATATCGAAAAAGGCGCAGCTGAAGACTGACCGGCCGTGGAGTCACGACTATCGGATCGGAGGTAGTTGGGTCTCAAGGAATGATATTTCATCTGTACATGTACTTTTGCCAGATCTTCTCAGATGAAGTAATCGTGGTGTCCACCTGTGGTGTTGTGATGCTCATTACTGGATGTACCTATTGGGGATTTTTTCTACCGCAGTGATGATGTTATCTCGCTGGCACGTGCGGGGAAACCCATAGCCACACATCTCATGGATCCAGTCTGATCCGCTGGCTCTCATCCAGAGAACTGTATGAAGCTGGCGTGGGTATTCCCAACCAGACAAATAAGCTTGGCTTTTGATCTGTACTCCAAGTGCTAGAGCATCTTATACTGCATGCCAAGCGCGGTGTTTTTGGAGAAGCTGCGGGGATCTACACCGTACCATGCGGGGAAAGCCAATCCTCCACAAGGTGATGAAGGCTTCCAACAGTCAGCACTGTTGGTATTTGATGCTATAAAATGGATTTTATTGAGTTAAAAAATGACTTGGAAGTGGAATAGAAAGAGCATTTTTCTCCCGTATAAATACCACATCCGGGCCGAGCGAGGTTGTTGGGCTGGACATTCCAACACCTCACTTGAGTGGGGAAGTAGTCTCGCCGTAGATACTCCAAGTTGCAATACGAACGTAGCCCTAAATGATTGATGTGTGCCTACCACTTCATCAAATTCAAATCTCATTGTAACATGCTTATTTGATTGACATAGAAAGACTCACTCGGTCTGAGTTGGGGGGGAGGGGTAAGCCATACAGGGTTGTGGCAGTCCTGCGGATCCATACTCTCGATGAAGACTGGGGATCTTCTACTGCAGCCCTTTCAACTAATACGCTATCGTCCATGCTTTCATGTCCTGAGATCTAGCCTATGCTATGTCATTACAGTCTACAAAGCTTACTAGGTCTTACTAATCATAAGAAAGTGAAAATCGACCAGATGCTAGGGTGGATTCAATCTGGTAAACTATTTACAGGAGGACATGACCAGGACCAGCCTCGATCACTCCTTGATCCTTTTCCACCAACCAGACCACCCAGACCACCACCACCATCACCACCAGAGATCACCCTCTACCTCCACTTCTTTCGAGGCGCAGGCGGTGGCCCAAAGGACGCCGTCCATTGGGGTGTGATCACCCGCCCGTCCTTCGTCAGAATGGGGCCAGGGGTCTCTGGCACCGGCAACTCCTCCTCTTCACCTTGGGCCTTGGAGCCCCAGTCGAGTTTCCCTCGAAGCTCATCCCCTTCCAGCGGCTCATCCGCTTTCCGCTTCCCTTTCCCACCTCGTTTGACCGGCCCCATGGTCGGGGTGTCAGCCGCCGCAGGGTTCTTCTCGGCGTTCTCCATTGCCACGTCTGTCGAGGCAACAACCGGCACGGAACAAAACACGGTTGTGCGGGCGGGGACGGGTTCAATGGCCGCGGGCGCCTCCGGAGCATCCTGCATTTCCACGTCTTGTGAGTAAGCAACTGGCGCGGAACAAGACACAGTCGCATCAGCAGAGACGGGGTCAGTGGCCATGGGAGTAGGCTCTTCTGACTCGCAGGGGGCGTAGTGGTCGACACGACCAGCCGTGCTGCCTAGGTACGCAGCCAACGCGCGGATAAGAACGACCCACTCTTGTTCGAAAGAGAGCGGGTGGAAGGCGAAATATCCACATGCGAGTGGATGTTCGGCGACGGAGGGGAGGAGGCTGTCAAAGTAAACAGGGAGAAGGGCGGCGAGGTAGGCCTCGCGGAAAGCTATGAAGTGGGAGAGATTGTTAGTCTGATGGGTCACAAATGAGACAAGGTGTGAAAGAAGGTAAGAGATAACATGCAATGAAGTGAAAGGAAGAAGAGACTGAAGGAAGCTGAGGTGAAGTACAGAGAGAAGGAGGAAAAGAGGATAATATGAGACTAATGTAACAACTTACCAGCACCAGGGAGCACAGGGTGCATGCCGAGGAAGAGGAAGTCCGGGGTCATGACCATGCGCATGTACCACGGTGAAGCAGTACATGGGCCAACGACGCATACTAGGTGCGCCATCAGTTCTGTGACTTGCCAGGCCACAACCACCAGCGAGGGCTCGTCTGAGGCAACCTGCCCCAACACCTGACTGAAAAGTTCAGTCTGGCCCAAGAAAGAAGGGGCCACATCGGGGTATCGGCAGACCAGCTGCTCGACATCGGCCCGGGAGAGGAAACGAAGGTTGGAAGAAGACATTTTGAGACGTTGGTGGGTGTCAGGAGAGAAGACGATCGGTGAAGAAAGAAAGAGTGAGAGCTGGGTGTGAGATGGGTGATGTTTATACCCAAGAGAAGAGGGAAGTGACACGCTACTAGGCGAACATAGAATCCGAACAAACATCGCGACCACGATGGCTTTCAAAGGAGTTCCTAAAGAGGAAATGAGGACCTCAAGACAAACATTCAAGAGTCCAGGCTGCTTCTGACTCAACCAATGAAGAGCCGCATGGGAATACTCATAGGGCCCGGTAGCCAACGAGGCGGCAACAACACAAGATATTGGTACAGGCTGTAGGCAGTAGCCAGGTAGAGACAGAATCAAATAGAAATGAATTCAGCCTTGAGCATCAAGTGTCTCTCTCTACATTCAGGCATCTTTGAGCAAAAGGTACACGAGATAGTGACTTGGTTAGGATCAATTCTCATTGCACAAGCGCCATATCAAAGGAATATCAGAGCTGCGAGTCAATAAATCCTCTATTGAGACTGAAACTAAAGTGAGGTTGGAAAGAGTCACCACAGTGCAAAGACTCACCCCAGACAGGTGCGGATAATGAGAGCTTCGCAGGTCAGAAGACACAATCTTAGCCTAGTTTAAGCTTATACTGTATCTAGTCACGATGGAAAGTGCCAAGTATCTTGCAAAAGCTTAGATCAATTCTTGAATCATCTAGAATTTCTGTGTCTCGTCTCGAGCCTGTCCCTTTCTGCCTAGAGGTAAAGTTTATTTCATGTGCTTCGTAGAGACTCACTGTACGCCTGAGCTGAGTTTCCTAATCTAGTCGTCTGTGTATATGCCTATCGTAGGCTGAATCTCTGCTCATGAGCAAACATGTTGATCTCGCAGTGGCCTCCAACTCTCTTTGTGTATAAAAACCCACCATTTTTCCTCTCTCAAAGCTTTCTTCCTTCTTCGCCTCAACCCTCTTCACTATTCATCATCGATCCTTGAGTCATTCAAAATGTCCAACATCAACGTTCCTGCTCTCAGCTCTTCGGATATCGTGCAGCTGGTCTGCCGATACGCCCGAACCAACGTTCCGCAGATGGGCCAGGAAGGACTGCTTGAGCACGTCCTCGGCCAGGATGACTTCGTTGCAGCTGTCATTGATTGGCAGCTCAGCGATCTGGTAATGGACATCTTCTGCGTCATTGGCGCGGAGAGTTCTCATCAGCCTTGGGTCATGAGAATGGTCCTGACTCCAGACTTCCTCTGGATCAGTCTTTACGCCGTCCAACCGGACTGCCCGCGTAAGTTGATTCCTTTCTTCCTTTTCTATCTTTTTAACGTTACATCTATTCTCACTTGAAGATTTATTACACCATGAAAGAGACTTGACTAACATATTTTCTTCTTCATGCCTTTTAGACCCCTCTCGAGCTCTACTCCAAGTATCTCGCCGAAGCGATCCAAATGTCACCCCTGGTCAACGCAGTGATGGCGACTCACCACCTCGACCACCAGACCGAGTGGTTGAGCATCCTGCACGGCCTTCAATCCCACCTGGGCTGTCGTCGAGGCTCTCTTAGCTTCGCAGTTCAGGATGTGGCCGCCAATACTCGCATTCGGACCGATCCCGCCCACGCCGAAACAACAACAACGAACGTCAGCATGATCGATGCGCCTCCGATTCGGCCGTGCCACCGTCGCCGCGAAAGCCTCAATTACAGTGGGCTTCAATCCAGGTTAGTAGCCTGGACGTCAAGGACCGCGCGAGGTGGGCTCGCAAAAAGCAGAGCAAGACAATCTTGTGGGCTGCTGAGCGGCGGAGATGGGTGAGGGCCGCTGATAAGCGGAGGAGTTGGACGGCAAGAAGGCTGTTCGAGGGGAAGTAGGAGGACAGTTGGTGGTGGTGCTGGCGTTGTACGTGGCTGGTCCCGTCCTTTTTGTTTTCCTCTCATGTTTTCTTTTTTGTTTGTTTCATGTAAATAGTCTTTTTCTACCGCAAGGCTAGAAAATGGCCAATTTGATGCCAAAAATGCCCCTTTTGACGTAGACCGGCTGAAGTGCCCCAAACAGCTGTAAGTATCTTTGATTGAGGATCTCTCGTCGGCTTCTAAGTGCTCTTCAAAAACTCGTCGAAGACAAAAGCCGTCGCCTCTAAGGAAGTCGGGAAGTACCTACCTTCGGGCCACATAGAAGAACACAGGCAATTCAACTGAGGTAGTCCCGCGTCTCTTCGGATTCAAGCAGGTTTCATAATCTCCTATCAACAAATGCTCAGATACGGAGTGAGAAGAGACCCAAAAAAGGCGTATACTTTTCTTTTCGTGGCATGATCACTGTATCTCAATATGTATCCGATCGTGGTGAGACCTTAATGCTGCTTGATACAAGTTCAACGTCAAATGATCTTTTACCACTACCGCCGTAGCCCTTTAATTTACAGACCGAGGTGCTTGATTTGAGAGTGTAATTTTTTACATTGAAGACATTTGTTGAGAAGCTGGAAAACATGGAATGATTCTACATTCATCCTGTCCTCTGGCCTAACGGAGAACGGATTCAAAGCATGAAGCTCATGAGTGTGTCAATAGGCTTCCATTGGGTAAAGTCTACGGCAAAATTGACGACATCATTCAATATAGGGAGCCAAATAATGGTAAACCTCAGGTCAATGGGAACAGGATATAAGCTTTAAACGTACAATCCTCCAATCGCTTCTTATCTATACGAAAATGATAATGACCATATCACTCAGCTGTTTCTCCGAATCTCATGACATAGGCATATCTGCTAGTGACACTTATAGATCAACTAGTTCATCGACGCTGTAGTGAGATACCAGATTGCCCTCACTTGCCTGCTGCATTTTCTTCTCAATGAAAGCGTCAATTTCTACCCGCTCTTCTGCACTGAGATAGCATAGCCGATCCTCGATCGCTATCAAAGGACCAAAGAACCGCTGATCAACGTAGTTCCAGTATATCTCATCAAACATGGAGCTACGGCGTGAAGCGAAGCTGATCCAAAAAAGCCCGGTTTCCAATGAGCTTTCCATAATTGGAGATATGCGCTGAGATTTTGATAGGGATTTACCCTCGATTTTTCTTGCCTCGCATTCCTCAAGCACCTCGAGAAAAGTGCGAAACCTCGGCAGAAACCGCACTAAGAATTGTTCAAGATCAAGTTCCCAGTCCTCTGGACGTTCCAGTAAGAGCCACCAAGGAGCAGCGTATGAAAATTCAGCTGGGGCAGCATAGGTCAACTCCCAATCGACTACTCCAGAGACAACCAGCCTTGACTCGTCAACAAGGACATTTTCGGGGTGAAGGTCATCGCAATAGAGTTTGAAAGGACCATCGCAGTGAGCTGTCGATAATTCACGCGAAAGTTTGCGGAAAAGACGTCGTGCGATGTATTTTTTCCGGCAGTCAGCTCCGTCCGAGATGGCATCATTACGTTGGAGCTCCAGATGATATAAATGCTGCTGAGCGAGCTCTTCAAGCTAATCTGCAGCATTGCTGAAATGCTGTCGCCCGAAGACACTGTGTGGAATATTCGAGAATTGAGCAAGTCGATTCATGTTGAAAGTCAGCGGGCGCTTTGGCACAGTCCAACCACCTGACTCGTCCTGTCTGATGGCTCCGATGTACGGAAACTCAGGCTTCGACAGCCCAAGGAGTACTTCAGCCATACTGAAATAAGCTCTCCTCAATATAGACATTGAGACCTTCGAATTCAATGTGATCGTCTTCTGCGACGAATCCCTGAGGTATCTGCTCAGTGCTCTCCCTTCGATAAAAAACATCACGATGTACGGGCCCACCACGCATTGGCCATGTCCGAGGACTTTTGGAACAGGAATAGTGGTGTGCTGCGCAACATAATTCATGATTGACACCTCATCCTCAACCTTTTCATTGCAAGCGATGACCCGACCAAAGGCCGTAAAGCGAACCAGGAAGCGATGGCCATTTTCGTAGGTAACGCGATAGCAAACATTAAAAGCGCCATTTGGAAGCAGTGAAGCTGTAACAGGTGTGCCAGAACAATGCCGGGAAGCAAGCCTGCCGGCCAAATCCTCAGGCGAATTCCTTAGGAGATTTTGTATCCACACTTGAAAGACTCGATCTGACTGCTCCTTTGCAAGGCTATCAAAGTCCATTTTGAGAAGGCCGTGACGATAAGGCACGGCAATGATGTTTACAGGGAAAGGCCAAAGGGAAATAGGGAAGCGGATACATGCAGGTGAGGAGACAGGAGTATCCTTCGCCGAAACTGGGCTTGGTTTGCGACCGGCCGGAAAATCATCCTGGCTTCGTTTCACCATCATGTGGGCTGGCTCCACGGTACGTATCCTGCCTCCGCTCTCAGGAGTACCAGAAGAAAACAGTCAGCAATACGAGTAGTATGAGAGAATTTTATTTAATTCAAAAAGCACTAAGAAATCAGATGGGACAATCAGCCTGAAATTTGGGGTGGGTGACCAGGCTGTGTAGGGAGGTGATGGACTCCTATACTTCACGAGCTGATCATGGGACAGTTTCCAATACCCGTCGCCCATATTGTGAAGAAGAGAAAAAAGCCAGAGAATATCTCGATCATATTTTATGTGATCATTCATTTGGTCATAATGCATTAGGCGCATAGTCTATATCGTGCGCAGTAAAAAGGTATATCTATCTGATCTTACCGCTAGAAAAGCAACAATGGCTCCTGCCGTAGGGGAATGCTCCCTCTCGGACCGCAGCCGTCAGTCATAGTAAGCCCGGGATCGATTCGTCGTTTGATAGCCCTCGTCGTCACGTTCGCTGGGAAGAACAACGGCACGGTCCAGCTTGTAGGGTAGTCCACGATGACGCCCACGAATCATCATAAAGCAAATCACCAATTTACTGAAAATCGTAAACTGTCCAGAGAGAGACGTGCTGGCTGTGGGGTATCCCAAGCTGAGTCCGACATTTGCACTGCAAAACATGTTAGGGCTGTTACAAATTATATCTCCATCATGGTCAGTAGCTACTTACTACGCCGATGTAACTTCAAATAGCACCGAGAAAATGGAGAACGCCTGGAGGAACGATTAGAAACTGACTGCTCGGAGAAATTTGTCCCGCGACACTTACTGGAATGGAGTTGTCCGCAATCTTGCCCGACTCTGCAATGGAAATGCAAAAGACGCCAAGGAAGATATACCAAAGGTCGAAGCTGAGTTGGTTCTGGATATGCTTCATGATATAGGACTTGCCATTGCTTTCATCAGGATCTGAGGAGCTCTCGTAGATGCCGAGAGAGTTTTCCTCGTAAACGTTCGATGCACGGATACTGATCGCAATGGGGAAGATCGCGATGTACATCATAACAAGCAAGCTGAATTGAACAGCCGGATTGACATCGGCCAAGTTGAATGTCGCTCCTCCGGTGTGACGAGCGTTTGCAGCCTGGAAAATAGCAGCGACAATGCGAGGGCCAGGCGCAAGTGCATTGACTGCCGGATTGTGCAAGTCCAAGACAATTATCAGAAGTACATCGGTAAAGTTCATGGCAAACAAAATCCCAAAGAGAATCCAGGTAGGCCGACTCGGGAACAGAAGCGTGTAGCACCGACGTGGGTGGTCGAGAAGAAAGCTCAGAGGCTCTTTCATAGATGAGTTTTCGGGACTGAGCTTGTACATGGTCCAAATGATGAACCGGAGGAGACAAGGGTAGCAGGTATTTCCCGCAAAAGCGAGAAAGCTCATCAGAAGCATCGGAAAGGTCGCATCCCGGAAAGTGACCATCGAATCGGGCGTCAGAGTAAAGCCCAGGTTGTTCACCATACTTTGGGCAGAGTAGAAGCCCCTATCTCCATTTTTTGCATTAATTTCAGTGGTCTTTGAAGGCTTCGGGCAGGGAAAACACTCACCACCACACATTGCCTTGCCCGCAATCGGCAAGGTACGCGCGATACTTGGGATCGCAGTGCAAAATCCACCCAACAAGACAGATTGCACCAAACAAGTGTAGACCGAAGAAGTAACCGGTCACAATTTTAAGAAGTAACTTCAGACTTCGGTACTCAATACCGCCAAGTCGCGCCTTATCCTCTGCTGTCAAGTTATAAAATTGGGAGTTGCGACCGATTGTTGCCTGAGATGATATATTTGGCAGATCAAACGTTCTCTGTTCAATCTGTGTCCGCCGCTCACTTCCCTGGGTAGGAGCAGGAGCATTTCCCAACACAAAAATGGATGAGACGGCGCGCTCGACTGTCCGAGTTCGGGAACGGGAAGCCATACTCCTGGTGGACTTTTGACGTTTAAGGTCCCTTTCGGTTTCCTCTTTGCCTGCTTATGTTACTAAACGGCCCTGCTAATATAGACATGACGAAGCTGGGACTTTGACTTACCATTGTCATCTTCAGTATCATATTTCTCGTCAACTTCAGAGAATGAGGTTCCTATGACGTGAAAGGAGTGAGCTGATGCAATCGATTTACTGAAGAGCTCGCTGTAAGCTTACCTCTGTCGCGCCTCCAGGGAGGTGGAATGTACAGCGCTTTATCCTTATTCGCTGATGGGCGGCTGTCCTCTGCAAATTGAATGGCTGGAGTCCTGATCGGACTGATCTTGGACTCTCTGGTGCCTGCTTCATCATTCACGCTTATCGAAGATCCCGTACCCTCGGCGTCTGTCGCCACACGCTTTGGGTCAATAGAGACACTTGTTATTCCGTTGCCTTGTGCTTCAGTATCTCCTTCGATGGGAGGTTCCGGTCTCAGGTATCTCGGTGCTAAATCGCCAGAAAGACTTGATTTAGCCCTGCGACAAGCAAGCCAGAAATTCCTTTAGATAAGACCAAGCTACTGACCAACTTCTTTGAGGTGCTTCTCGAACCATCGAACTCGGAACACGACGACAAGGATGTTGATGAAGCCGAGATTTGTGAAAATCGGAATCAGGTAGATGTAGACTTGTTGGTAGGTCTTCAACTCTTTGACATCGACACTTTACCGGCACGCGCATTCGATAATCAATTTCATGCTCCAATTCACACGCTGCCTCACACTGGGGGAGAGGGACATAGCTTACGTGTTGAGTCCGGATTCGGTCGAGGCACTGGCGCCAAAGAAATACGCATCGATCGCTTTCAAATTCCCGTATGGATAGATGATCACCAGGCTCAGCAGGCCCATGAAAATAATCCAGGCATCTGCAGGTGAAGCGCATTAGCCCGTGTTTTGTGGTCAAGTTTCATGCAGCCGTAAACAGTTCATGTGGGATGCACGTACAATGCAAGGTTAGGTAGTTGACCGGTGGCTTCCACATCGCGGCAAGAGGTCTCTGGGCTTGCCCTTCAAGATTTTGCAACACCTAACGGTGGAAGATTTTGAGAGTGATCTTTGCGCGGCTTGTGATATATAGGCAATACTCAACTCCCAGTACGTCAGCGAAATGCCGCACGTCTTCGCTGCATACTGTAGAGTCGGGAGCAACGCCACGGAAATCCTCGTGGTTGCGGGATTTATCTGGCGAATCAAGAATTAAGCTCGCCGAATATGTACCTTAGTTTAGCTTAGCCCGTCTTTGTGGGGCCAGCCGCAACAAAATTTAAGAAGCCCCCGCTTTACAGGGCGGTGTGGCTGCCCAAATAACAACACTTGTGGAATTGTATGTGCTACCTGTGATAGACACCCTATTTGAGGTCTTGTACTCGATGAGAATTCTTACAGATGCGGAATGATCGTCAGTGTCTGTGTAACATATCCAATGATTAATCTGGATACTCTACACACGGCTGTACCCTTTTGAAATCCAGGTGGTAGATAGCCTGATGCCACGTGAACTGAATTCTGCCGGAGAAGTGGGCCCCAAAAATGCCTCGTTGCAATGGCTGAGTCGCCGTCCCGCATAGAGTCAATGTTTCATCAGAAGTATCACAGGTTACTATCAATTTATGACAATGGCGAGCCGGTGGTCAGTGAGTTCTGATCAGCTGAGAATGGAGAGAGAATTTTTAAAGAGAAAAATGCACCGCAGAAGATTTTATATGAACTGAACCGTCACAGATACTGAAGGACTCGAGGTTCGAGTGCTACATTTCACGAGATGTGGCCGACGCCAGATACATACAGTAATATGTATGTACCTGACTACCTGCAACCAAGCACGCTGATGATCACCCGTCTTGACCCGATATGGCAGGTTCAAGCACTGCACCACAGGGAGGCTGAAGTAGAGACAATTTCACCTCGAACTGCATGCAAATTTTGACGGGGAATCTTCGCACGGACCAGTTCCCCTGCCGACGGAACTGTTCGCTTTAACCAAACGGGGATATCCATGGACACTGGAGATTCGATCCGGCTCTTTCTCCACCTGAGTGATTTTAATTTTGCTCGGCAACAAAACTTGGTCCCCTTTACAGCGTCGAAATGCCAGGGGAATGGGGTCGGATTTTACTCGTTTCGATGATGGCTATGCTCCTTGGCGCCCAGAATTCGCCTGCCAATCAACATACTCTTCCTTATCACTTGAGGGCCCTTTTTTTTTGACACAAAAACGAAAAAGTCGTAAATGCACATGTAGTTGCATGAAGCTGTCGCGAATCATATACAGAATCTGAGTGAGGACTGTTCTTGGTAACGACAGTAGGCTGCGATAAATAGGTGCGTAATGCTGGAGATGACGCCTTCCTTCATATCTCGTGCATGCTTGTCCCAAGGGGCATAGTAACCTTAGGACCCTCTTGTGATTCGAGCTTAGTCGCCAGTCTTTGATAGCGATAAACAGATTGCACAATAGCACATATTGAAAATCGGTCCCTCAGGTTTCATCGACACTTACTTGGGCTCTTTAAGACGCGCTATCGTTAGCTCTGCCTGCCTCATGCCTCTTCAAGCTTATGACTTTAGAGAGCTTGACAACTTGCTGCATCATGGTGCGCGCATCATAATATTTTTCCATTGCGGCCGCAAGACTTTGGAATTCACCAGAGTTTCTGAATTCGCAATTTTTCTCGATGCACAGGTGAGCCAACCCATGTGGTGCTACCTGCGATCGGATACTGGACGTGGGAATAAAAACCGTAACAGCCGTATCGTCCGCAATACCCGCCTTCAGAGACCAGCAGCGGCTCAAGAACAAAGTGCCTGACTTGCCGGCCTGAGGCCATTAATAGCTTAGTCAGGTAGCGATTATCGGAGATGCCTTAGGCTTGGGGCACCACCTTGTCTGACATAAAGTATGATTGGAGCAGATTGTCTCCCCAGAAAGATGGAGCACGGCCCGAGGTTGAGCGGCCCCGGCATGATCCAATAATGCGGGCAATTGTCAACATAACTGTCCGCTGTCGAATTTAAACCACCATCTTCCTTCCCCCCCTCTTCCCCGTCACCAGGAACCAAGCCGATCATCGACTGGCATAGACCCTCGACAAAATGTTTCGATCAGTTGTGCGACGACTCCCGCGGCAAGTTCCTACCACCATTGCTTCTCGACGACTCGTCCTGCGCTCGTTCACGTGCGGTTATCCTCGGATGTCATCATTGCCCGCCGTGCACCCGCCTGTGTCCACGACACTACCTTCGGACGCATACCAATTACTGTCGACAACGGAAAAAGCTGGTGCTGCCGAGGATGCGCTCTATGAGCAGCAAATCCGTGATGTAGAGGCATGGTGGAACTCGCCTCGTTTCGAGGGCATTAAGCGACCCTACTCCGCCGCCGACGTGGTCAGCAAGCGTGGCTCCCTGCAGCAAACCTATCCCAGCTCGCTCATGGCACGGAAATTGTTCAATCTCCTGAATGAGCGAGCTGCAGCCGGAGAGCCGGTACACACAAGTGAGTTTCTTCCTCTCCCTTCTTACGTCGTGAAGTGGACTGGGCGCTAACGGCGATTTCGATTGCGATCGCAGTGGGAGCCATTGACCCTGTCCAAATGACTCAGCAGGCTCCTAATCAAGAAATTCTCTATATCTCTGGCTGGGCTTGCTCCTCACTGCTGACTACAACTAACGAGGTCTCGCCCGACTTCGGCGACTATCCCTACAACACTGTTCCAAACCAGGTGCAACGTCTGTTCAAGGCGCAGCAGATGCACGACCGAAAGCAATGGGATGCGCGACGAAAGCTGACGTCCGAGGAACGCCAGAAAACCCCTTACGTTGATTACATGCGTCCAATTGTTGCAGATGGTGACACTGGGTAAGCCTAATATGCAGGTGCTGACTGACAGCTCGAAGGTTGAGCTAATCATGGCAACAGACACGGTGGTTTGTCAGCGGTTCTGAAGCTGGCGAAGCTTTTCGCTGAGAACGGCGCGGCTGCAGTTCACTTCGAGGACCAAATGCATGGTGGCAAGAAGTGTGGCCACCTGGCAGGCAAGGTTCTTGTCCCCATGGGCGAACACATCAACCGTCTTGTCGCTGCACGATTCCAGTGGGATCTGATGGGCTGTGAGAATCTGGTCATTGCCCGCACTGACTCGGAGAGTGGTAAGCTGATCAGCAGTGCCATCGATGTCCGCGACCACGAGTTCATTCTCGGTGTCACGGAAGAGGTCGAGCCCTTGGCCGAAACTCTCCAGGCGATGGAGCGGGAAGGCGCTTTGCCCGGTGAGATTGACGCTTTTGAGCTTAATTGGGTCAAGCAGCACAAGCTTGTGACGTTCGACGAAGGTATGTTCCACGGCGAAAAATGAATAAGTCTGCTTACCGTACTGACACTCTTCAGCTGTTGATGCCCACCTGGCTAGGGAGGGTGCTTCGCAAGCAAGCCGGGATGCCTACAGATCAGAGGTTGCAAAGAACCCCGATCTTTCTATTTCCCGACGCCGTGTGCTTGCCAATCAGTACACCAAAACCCCGGTGGTGTGGTCATGTGATAGCCCACGCACTCGTGAAGGATACTACCACTACCGGGCTGGCTTCCCGGCAGCGACCAAGCGAGCCAAGGAATTTGCACCTTATGCCGACCTACTCTGGGTAGAGACTGGAGACCCCAATGTGCAAAAGGCGGGTGATTTGGCTGGCAAGGTTCGTGCCGCTTATCCCGGCAAGAAGCTGGTGTACAACCTCAGCCCATCTTTCAACTGGATGGGCCAGGGCTTCGACGAGGCATCATTGAAGTCTTTCATTTGGGACCTCGCCAAGCATGGGTAAGTTGCATTTCATCTATACCCTCTCTTCCGTGCAGACCATTGACTCTGAGACACAACCACAGATTCGTCTTACAACTCATTTCTCTGGCTGGCCTCCACACCAACGCGACCATCACCACAGAGCTGTCCCGTGCGTTCAAGGACGACGGCATGCTCGCTTATGTCCGTCTGGTTCAGTCGCGCGAGAAGGAGATGGGTGTTGAAGTTCTCACGCACCAAAAATGGAGTGGTGCCCCCTACATCGATGGCATTCTCGGTGCCATTCAGAGCGGAAGCAGCAGCAGCAAAAGCATGGGTGAGGGAAACACGGAAAAGGGTACGTCTTGAGTCTTGAGTCTATCTCTAAATGCCGAGATCTTGCTAACCACAGACCTACCCGCTCTTCCAGATTTCTGAGTGCAATGTAGTCCCGAACCTGTCATACACTGTGCCATATAGCATAAATAGAATACACCTTCATGAAAATTAACCGCGTATCGTACAGTTGCTCCATGCTTACAGGGATGGGGACCTTCACTTGGCACCTCGCTTAGAAAGGCCGCCTCCCCTCCACAAATCGGATGCCCATTATAAGCCCAGCAGCCCACGGGGATCTGCGAGAAAGCTATCAGAGCGGGCTTTGGAGGCCAGTCAGGGGCTTTGGAGGCCAGTCAGGGGCTTTGGAGGCCAGTCAGGGGCTTTGGAGGCCAGTCAGGGGCTTTGGAGGCCATTCAGGGAGCGACTGGCGCCGGTCCGAGCCTTGACTTGAAACGGCAACATGGTCAACCGAAAGCAGAGCCGAAGACAATTCCCATTGATCTATAGCCAAGAGCCGCAAATCAGACGGAGAGGGGTGGTACTTTTGGGGGGAGAAGGGGGGCGAGATCCAAATTTTCCATAGACGATACCTTCAATGTACGAAGCAAAGCCATGAATAACTACCCACTGAGTGCTTCCAGGCCGCTGCTCATAAATGAGCCCCACAAATTGTCGGGGAGCTGGTGCTCCGGGTGGGAGTCGTCATTTTCAGAGCCGGGAAGGGGGGACAGAGTAACTAGTTAATAGGTGAAGATGACCTAGATTCGAGATGAGGATGGACGATGAGGGTTGATTGGGTTCTGTCAGCTTTGTATTAGAAATGGATCGGCGTCTCGCTTGAATTTACAGTTTCATCTACTTGCTACTTGATTGTAGGTTGACCTTACTGTGTTACCCACTAGACCCATGGTGAGGGTTCGTGCTGTCGAGAACATACTCCGTCTGAGGACAGGAGTATCTGTTATTTAGGCAGTTCATAATTCTGTGCTAGCCCGTAACAAAACCCAGGTCTTCACTTTTTGAAGACTCGCCGGCGGAAAAGAAAGAGAGAGAAAAAAATGGGCACCACAATCAATGAAAAGGTACATGCGAATTGTTATTTATCTATCGACAGAAAAGATAGCCATCCAGTATACATCATTGATATTGCTCAGAGCGCAACCATGAGCGAGCCTACCAGCGCCGCCACAAGGACGGAAGAAAAGGCAAACCAGCCATTCACAAACACGGCCGAAGGCGAGGCCACGTGAGAAGCAGCGCCCGAGGAAGTGGTCGAGCTTGCGGAGCCCGAGCCCCCAGACGAGGCGATGCCAGTTCCCGCGGCACCACCAGCCTGGCTGACGGCCGCCTTACAGCTGCCCGATGCAGACTGCGCGGACTGAACCTTGGCCGCACCGTCAAAGTCGCAAGCGCTTTTATCCTTCTTTTGGCTCTCGTAGTAGGCATTGAAGGCGACCGACAGCTGGACCTTGCTGCTGCACATGCCGTACGCACCGTACTTGCCGGTGGTGGCATTGTGTGCGATGCCGTCGCAGATGCTACTGCCGTAACCACACACTTGACCAAACAGCTTGCCGTACTTCTTCGAGTCGACCGAGTCACTGACGACGCAGCCCAGAGTCTTCTCCACGCAGTCGCACAGGGACCTGTCGGGGGTGGGAGGGAGCGGGCTGGATTTCGCCAAAAAGCTTTGGCTGTCAACGGTGGGACACGAGCGATTCGGGTTGGCGGGTGAATAGGTAGCGCTATTGACACCGGTGGCGGTGGCCTTTTGGATCTCGCTGGAATAGTAGGAGAAGTCGGGCATCTTTGACACAGAGCTCCCGTCCACGGAAACAAGGCCATAGTCATTGTCCGTCTGGAAGTACATGTAGACAATACCACCACTCCAGACATCGTTCATCTGAGGGCCGAAAAGCACAGGCACGTCGGTGAACTTGCGAGGTTGGACCGTGTTGCACCCGTACTCGGAGAAGAATACCGGGATGGAGTAGTTGCTGTACTCTTGGGTGCGAGCTTCGTATCCCGAGGTCTGGAAGGTCTGGTCACCACACCACTCGTAGATATTGTACCCGAAGAAGTCAATTGCAGAAGACTGATCTCCGCAGTTAAGGTAGTCGGAGAGCAAGGTGCGAATGTTGCTCTGATCCGTGGTGGCGTATCCCACAGAGAGGCTCTCCCGGTAGCCCTTGTTCCTGATATACACCTTCATATCTCTGGTTGCAGCCTTGACAAAAGCTGCGGCAGTGGTCTGGTTGGGTTGGTTGACCACCTCGTTACCCGCAAAGAAACCAATCACATTGTCGTACTTGTGGAAAGCGTCAATTACGGCAGTGTACCGATCATACTGATCGACCGTCCAGGCGGGAGAGTCGGACTCGATCGAGATGTCTGGCGAAGCCAAATCGGTAATCACATAAATGCCAGCATCCGCCAACTGCTGCATGCACTCATCGTGGTTCTTAGTCGGGTCAACCGTATAAGTGCGAATGACGTTCGTTCGCAGCTGGACAAGGTAAGGGATATCACGCGAGCAGGCGCTGGCATCCGCGAGAGGGTCAGTATAGCCCGTGTTACTGGAGACGCCCGTGCCGTTGGAGCCTCCACCGGAATAATTCTCTAGACGCTCGGATTCCATTAGCCGTTGATCCTTGATCTGAAAGACCTTCCGAATCAGAAGGTCTTGCGAGTCCACTCCGATGATTGTTACCTTGGTAAGCCACGCCGCGAATGTAACTGCGAGTGACGGTCAGCAATGGTTTTCGTTCCAAGTGGCTAGTGGCTCGTGGATTCTCACAATTCGGTTCCGTTGTTGGAATAGAAGAATTTGGAGCCCTGTATCATACTTCGATGAGCAACCCGACCGGAATCAAAGATGAACTGTACATCCACCCCTCTTCATGACAAAACCGACCTTGATCACAACGTTGGGCACGCTGGAAAGTGCACCGCGGGCGAACAGCGAAGCTGCTGCAAGCACAGTCCACTTCATGACGTATTTTATTTTGTTCTTTATTATATTCTCAATGTTTAGACGAGTGTATCAAGAGAGCAATTGGTAAAGACGATGGATGGAACGGAACGTAGATCAGTCGTGAGCAGTGAGCGACAGTGTGGGGAAAGAACTGAACGAGAGGCAAAGAAGAGACGACCGGGGGGAGCGAGGGGAGACCATCTCATCTTTAATTGAACCCGCAGAGGCAAAAACACACTTCCCACCACAATAATGGACATGCACTACAACACACGGATCATCAACTAATAATAAATCCCACTGGTGCCTGGTATCACCACCCGGTCCGAGAACTTCCAAGGAACGGTCGTGTCTGGCTCAGGTCCAACAATAGACCTCCGCCTCCTCCTCCGACTGCGCTGAGCTCTTTTTCACGTTAACGCGCGTTCGCCCCGGGGAGGGCCCGGAAGCGACGGCTCGTCTAGTGCCATGGCGACATATGGTTCAGTTGCAAAATTAGCAACCGCCAATGGACTCGGTCCAAGTCTCACTCCATCTACATTTCCATGCGGATGATGGTGGGCCTCGCGCTCGAGCCAAGTGGGGCTGCGCTTACGAACTGAAGCCATTCGGGCAACACCACTCGCCCGACCAGATTCAGGATGGTCACCAAATCTTGGCTGTGCGGAGGCAGTTGCAGCACACGATGATTCAGATGATTCGCGATGATCCAGCGGGCGGTGGATGCTACGAGTCTACCACACGGCCTTTGCCTCTCGAATCCAATTCGAGGACAATAATGATCCCAGTTCCCGATGGTTGAGTACAATTGTGTTTATGCTCGAGAAAAGTTGAGTCACGGGCCCATTCACGGCGAGGGTGGATCTGAAGTGGACCATCTGCCATGTCTAAGTGGCTCAGCCCAGGATCATTCAATGCTTGTTTGATATCTGAGACGCCTTGGCCCCGGTGATCGTTGCGTCTTTTGCGTTGGAAGGACCCAGGTTGACGGAGACATGCTCAAGATACTCTGCACTCCTTCGGTGTTCCTTCCAAGGTAATTCTTGCAGAAAAGCGAATGATGACAACTCAATTGATCACAGTCCTGCTCAAGCGACCATGAATTTTCGGCTCTAACAGATTCCTCCATCCAAACCCTGTCTCGGAAAATACTCCAGAGAGATGAAAGAAAGATCGGACACATCATTCCCCCATACGCTCGTCGCTCAGCAGCCCCGTGTCAGGGGTAGCTCGGAGGCCACTTTACCTCATTCAGTCGGCCTGTGGGGAATGATCGCGTATCAAAACTCCCACGAATATGTGGTGGGAGAGTGCGACAGTGGTAGAACTCTAATATGCGATCGTCGGTCACCTAAATGCTTGTTTCTCTTCAGGCGGAAATTGGCACTTTGCAGTAGGGTCCGGTTATCCGATCGAGCGGGGCGTCTTTGTCGCTGTCCGAGCCTTCCACAGCGTGGTAGAACACTCTGAAACATCAATAGTCCACCAGTGCGGAACGGCGATATGAAGAGGAGAGACATCGAGCTGCAGCCTGGTCGGTGACTTTGCTTGCAGCCTAGCAGAACCTCCCAAAAACCATGGATAGACAATTAATCGACGAAAGAGCTCGAGTAATGACACGCTCAAGCTGGGTGTTTCCGACTAAGGGAACAATTCGGAGCATACCGAATCCCTTCGCAGGCTGGCAGCGGTTCACGAGTGACCGATCTTCTCGATGGGCAGGGCATGAATATACATCGCTACGGTCGTAAACGAGATCTAGTGCAATACAATGGATGGCCAGAAGGAAGATTCCATGAATGAAAAATGCGCCCTGAGAGTTTCTCTATATGAATAACGCCAGTCACCAATGAGCCAAGCCTTCTAATCGTGATCCTGACATTGAGAACAATATCCAACACCTGCTTTTCTCCCTGCTTCAAACCACCCGACGCAATTCGACGGGGTGGTCTTCCTTTGCGTAAATGGTGTGTATGGTCAGCGAGGATGGATTTCTTGAGTCTCCCAGCGACGGGCTCGGAGGATTCGACTCGATCCGTAGCAACTCCAACTGATGGTCAGACTCCAGAGCCTGGTCCATACTGGCTTGGGGCACGAAAAAGGTTGTCACAAGACCAAGTCCAGCAAGGCAGGTCAATCCGATGAAGACTCCACGGAGTCCGTGAACGTAGGATTGCATGATCACACTCGCCGAGCTCGTGCCTAGGGAGATGCTTTCGGAGGGACCAATGTGCGACGCAATGTCATGCGCTTCCCCAGCGGGGAAGCCGTGGCTCTGTAAGTAGGCTGCCGTGACGTTGGAAAGGGTGGTGGAGCCAAGAACGACTCCAACGGCGTATCCGATCGTGCGGAAGAATGTGTATAGAGTCGCTGCGTATGCGACATTCTTGGCAGGGACCACAGCTTGCGCTGCGAAAAGAATACTGTTGAACAGAACTCCATGGCCTAGTCCCAAAAGCACCAGGGTTCCGATCCAAAATCCGCTGTTGGTTTTCTCATCCAGGAGGCAAAGAAGACCAGTGGCAAGGGCAGCCACCAACCAGCCGACCCATTGAGCCCATTTGTATTTGCCGAACTTGGAGATCATGATGGCGGTTATCAGACCGCATGGGACCATGGTCGCAGACAAGGCCATGATTTGAGTGCCGGTCTGCGTAGGGGAGAGTCTTTGCACAACTTCCAGGAAGAAGGTCATATAGTAGAGGATTCCAAACATCTGTTGTTGTGTGATAAGGTTAGCGCGCACGTTCAAGGTATCAAGATCGTGGGCGTGGAAATGCACTCACCGATATGCCTTGGACTAGGGCAGAGAGATAGACAGCGATCGATGCCCGGCTCTTGAGAATGGGCAATGGCAAAAACGGCCAGCGTGCACCATAACATTCCCAGAAGCAAGTGAGGACGATGCCCACGGCCCCCAAGATCAAAGGGAGCAATGTCCGATAATTGTCCCATTTGTACAGAGTGCCTCCCCAGGAGAGGCCCATCAGAAAACAGACCATGCTGGATGTGAAGAGGAATGAGCCCACCCAGTCGATTTGCTGGTCTTGCTGCCGGGTCACTTTCATCTTCCGCAGTGTGAAGTAGAGAGAAGGGAAAGCAATCAGGCAAAATGGAAAATTCACATAGAACACCCAGCGCCATCCTCCATGATCCGCTGCGTGTTGAGTGAACAGCCCCCCTAGCACGGGACCAATGATGATGCCAATGGCTGAGAATAGCTGGATGCATGCAGTGTACTTGGGTCGCTCACGCAGAGCGAATAAATCCGTCATCACAATCATGGGAAGCGGAATCATCCCACCACCACCAATGCCCTGTATCGTTCGTCCCGCCAGGATGGTCGCCATGTTCTGTGCAATGGCTCCCACCACGGAGCCGATGGCGAAGAGAGTGATGGATGTGAGCAGGACGAAACGGCGGCCAAGAATGTCCGATATTGCGCACATGAAGGGTTGAAGCGCTGCGCATGGTAATAGGTAGGCTGTTCCAACCCAGAACGTATCGGTCGCGTTGCCATGTAAATCTTTGGCAATTGTCTGCAGCTCTGTTAATCGACTTGGATTGCACCTAAGAGCCAGTTGTACAACTCACGGGTAGAACTGGAGGGAACACGGTTGAGTCAAATGCACTGAGAAAGCTGACGATCGACAGCGAAATGATGACAATCAGCCTTTGCCGGCCGAGTCGACCTTCAGGAAACTTGTCGCTCATGGTGAGATCTGATGTCCTTCCACAAACGAGAAATTGTGTCGAAGGTAGGTTTCAAGCCCACAATGTCCCGCCATGGGTTAGGCAGATGGAATCAATTTCAAGTGTGATTTACAATTCATTGCCCCCTCGCAAGATCAACAGTGATTCACTACCTATATTCCAATCCTTCGGGTTTATTTTTTCTTTCTACCAGCATTTTTGAGAACCCTGCCCAAAAAAAGAAACCCGCATTAATCTACCACACCCTGTCGATCAAGTGTGAGCGTCAGCCTGCCCTGGCATCTTCCCCTCCAGGGGCTTGCCACTTCGAACGCGCAATGCCGCGAAGGAGATATTGAGCAAGGGGCTGCAGGCAGGAACCACGATCAGATTTCCAACAGGTCTAAGCATTGAACCCTGATCCGAGCTTGCGCTTACCAAACCCTTGGGTGATTAGCGTGACAAAGATAGACAGACAGGACAAAAGATCCCTTGGCCAGAAAAAATGCACGGGAGGGTCTCGCTTCGACAGCACAGATATGTACATACCGGAAGGAAAGAAAGGCCCCCTTGCTTTTCCAGTGTATGTGTACGACGCGTGGACAATAGGGTGGTTTCAGCTACTGTCCCGGCAAGCCCACGGAACACGAAGAAATACTCATCTGGACTCCTTCGCAAGAGGCTCTATGGACTTTAATGCACCCGCCAACCCCATGCGGAGTATCGAGATAAGAGTTCGGGAGGATATTTGACGGGCTATGGCCTTCGACTGGATAATTATGGTTTTCTGGCTCTTCCTCGCAGCACCTTTCACAGATTTGAGATCATGACACGTATCGTTTCCACCAACTCTGCCACAGTTTGCGCATCGCGTGGAATGATGTGACCCCCGCCGTGGTCGAATAGGTCCGCTGTGTCCGGATCACAAAGGTTGTAGAGCGCCATCGTACCGTTGATCAACGCATCTTGGGTTCCTATAACATGTATGGTCGGGATATGGATAAGTATCCCATCGTCGTCCTCGAGGAAATAACGCCCTGTTTCCGCATCCACTGGTGGCGTTCCAGATATGAAGATAGCACACTTGAGACGGGGGACTCGGCCGGTGGCTTTATACCGCTTGTTCTCCTCAACAATAAGAGAAGCTGACATGCAAGCACCCTCTGAAAATCCAATAATACCTTCGATCTCTGGATCCTGGTCGATCAGTTCCAGCAGAGGAGCCAGAGCGGTCGAGGGCTTCTTGTGCTTCCAGAGACCAGCGGCGGAGGCTACCTTTCTCACTCCATTTTCGGCGCCCTCCTCCCGACTTAACGTTCGGACCGAGGCAAATGTCGAGACGGGGTCAAAGTCTGTGAACATGAAGTTGGGAGGCGGACCGAAGAATCCTTCAAATTCGGGTGGAACAACTACAGGATTCAGACCCTGCGTGTACACGAAAGACGTTGTGCTGTCCTCTTTTTTCATCGCCGAGAGAATGGGCTCTGCGAAAAGGAGAGTCAGGGGATATAGTTCAGAGAAGCATATTTGAGTGGGGAGGCCGGACCAAGTTGGAATTCAAATGTCTATTTCGAGGTTCTCTGTGAGCTGGTGTGGTTGAGGGTTTTCACGGTGCTACGGGGATGTGCTTGGGATTACCTTCGCATTGCAGAGGCCGCCGGGTAAACACAAAAACCGCATCTTGAGGTCGTCTTCGAAGAACTTTACACTCTCAGCCAGTCACCCGTGGGCACCACAGACACTTATTCCCGAGTATATAAAGACAAATCAGTTGGATCCAACTGGATACAGATCGTGAAGGCTGAATTTGCGAATTTGTTGCCTCCACTTTTTCCGGGGCTCCTTGCGTCGTTGAAATCCCGCGGGTGTTCCCAACATTTGTTACGGCCTCCGCAAGGGGGCCATGGTCTATTCGCACTAGTCCAGCCGCACATTGACCGAGGGCACTACCTGGATCGTATTCGACGAACCAGCTGCGCTCTGGACCCTGTTTCGCGTGCGGAGTGGTTGATGAGATTCCACATACTGGACAGCCCTCAATGGTGGGGTTGGCTTCTTTGCCTCGAGTTGAAACGCCCAGTCGGATGATTTCGTACCTCTGAACCCCTTCGCCCCTCAAAATGCCTACATCACAAATTCGACACAGATTATGTACCCTCTGGAAAACATAAGAAAAAAAAAGCAAATTCTCGGCTCCATTTTCATTCACGCGTGGAAATCAAGCTTCATTTACCTGTCCCGACCTTGCTGTTCTCTACGTCAACTAATATCCGGCAGGCAGCTCTCGTTCCAGACTATTCTGATCGCTTTGGCGCAATTCAGCGAACCTCGGACATTCATTTCAAGAACATATTTTGGCCGCTCTTTATTGCACAGAAGGGAGGATCGATTGAGAGCATATTTTAATCATGGCCGCCAACGATGGAGAAAAGCCCACGCCCGTGGCCATTGTGGGAATGGCATGTCGCTTGCCCGGACAAGTCAGTAGCTTGGAATCATTCTGGGAACTGTGCTCCCGAGGGCGCAGTGGATGGTCAGAGATGCCTGAAAGTCGATTCAAAGCTGCGGGCTTCTATCACCCCAATCCCGATCGCGTGGGCTGTTTCAATCCGAAAGGTGCTCATTTCCTTGAAGAGGATGTGGCATACTTCGATGCGCCCTTTTTCAACATCACCGTGCAAGAAGCGCGGTCCCTCGATCCACAGCAACGCTTACTCCTCGAGTGCTCATACGAGGCATTGGAAAATGGTGGAATTACCAAGGAATCGCTCCGAGGCCGTGACGTGGGAGTCTTTGTGGGCGGATCACCGTCGGACTATGAAGTTCAGAACTACCGCGATGTGGCGACTATCCCCATGCATCACGCCACCGGGTGCGCGACAGCTCTCCAGTCAAATCGCATCTCTTACTATTTCGATCTGAAAGGTCCCAGTATGACTGTGGATACAGCTTGCTCGTCGAGTCTGACAGCCTTGCACCTGGCCTGTCAAAGCCTGAAATCCAAAGAGTGTTCTGCAGCTCTCGTGGGTGGGTGTCATTTGAATCTGCTGCCAGATCCTTTCGTGTCCATGTCTCTATCAAGGTCAGTCAGAAGGCGCGCGGCTTGACTTCGCGTACTCTTCGATTTGCATGCATTTTCCTCTAACTCTCGAGAAATATCAAGGCTGTTTTCTGAGTCGGGAAGGAGCTTCCCCTTCGATCAAAAGTCAAAGTCACAAGCAGTGAATGGATACGGCCGTGGGGAAGGCGCGGGATGCATCGTCTTGAAGCCGCTTCAAGACGCCATCGATGCAGGCGATGCGATTCGCGCCGTCATTTGGAACACCGGTGTGAACCAAGATGGGCGGACTCGTGGTATCACAATGCCAAACACTCTGTCTCAGGAGGAGCTCATCCGCAAGGTGTACTTACAGGCACAAATCGATCCCGCAGAAACTGGCTACGTTGAAGCCCACGGGACGGGCACCACAGTCGGTGACCCAGCTGAGGCTCGCGCCTTGTCAGCAGTTCTCTGCGATGGCACGAGTCGTCAAAGCCCGCTTCTCATCGGATCAGTCAAATCAAACGTTGGTCATACAGAGGGAGCGAGCGGAATCATTGCGGTCATCAAGACCGCACTTATTTTGGAGAGAGGTTTTGTCTTACCCAATTGCGGTGTTACTCAACCAAATGAAGAGATTCCGATGGAGCAATGGAAACTGAAGGTTTGCGACCCGAAGGTTCTTTGAGATATGTCTGGCGTATTAACCATCTTGTTTAGGTCCCAAAGAAAATGGCTCCTTGGCCAAAAGGGAAAAAATATGCCAGCGTCAACAACTTTGGTTTCGGTGGAACAAACGTGCACGTCATCATGGGCAGGCCCCCTTCGCTTCAATCTCTAGACAGTGCAAACGGCACTCCGACGCAAGCCACAAGCATTGGCGCGCAGGACGAACGTCGTTCAGCCAGATATGTTTATGCAATTTCGGCTCCCACCAAGAGAGCTCTTGGAGCGGTCGCGAAAAATGTGATCAACTACCTCGAGAAACACCCAGACGCTTACGACGCGTTTGTGATGGGAAATATTGCTTATACACTGGGACAAAGGAGAAGTTTGTTCCCATGGAGATCCGCCGTGTCTGCCTCAAATAGCAAGGACTTGATTGCTCTTCTCTCTGGTAACTTGGACATCTTCGATGGTTCAAAAGAGCCATCTGTCTCGCTTGTTCTCACTGGTCAAGGTGCGCAATGGTACGGTATGGGACGAGAACTTCTTGCTGCGTCCCCCGTCTTTCGGGCGTCAATACAATTGATTGATGAGATTTTGAACGCATTGGAAAGCGATGTGTCAATAATAGGTAGGCTCCCAGATCTGAGAATTCCCCAGAAGATAGCTAACTTTTCCGAAGATGAACTCCAAAAGGATGCTTCTTGCAGCTCTCTTTACGAGCCCGCCGTCAGCCAACCTGCATGCACAGCTCTTCAAATAGGCCTCATTGATTTGATGCGCTCATGGGGAGTGAATGTCCAGTCTGTTATTGGACATTCCAGCGGAGAAATAGCGGCTGCTTACGCCGCCGGAATTTTGGATGTGCAGCAATGCGTGAAAATCGCCTACGCCCGAGGCGTCGCCGCACAATCGCTCAAAGACGACTCAAAACAGGAGGAGGGAATGATGATGGTCGCTGGTGCTAGTTCCACAACCCTTCAGCCATATATCGACCAAGTGTCAGATGGACGCACAGTCATAGCATGTATTAACAGCGAGACAAGCGTCACAATTTCCGGTGATGCAGCCTCAATCACAGAGCTGGACTCTGTGTTAAGCCAAGCCAAGATTTTTACACGCAAGCTTCGCACGGGAGTGGCCTATCACTCGCCCCAAATGAAGCAAATCGCCCAAAGCTATCGCACGCTTATGGGGGAAATTGTTCCTAAGGCTTCAGGAATCCCCTTCCACTCCACCGTGCGTGGCGACGTTGTGGACGCCTCGATATTGACCGAGGATTATTGGATCGAGAATCTTACCTCCCCAGTCCTTTTTTCACAGGGTCTGCGAAGCTTGGTCTCCGCCATAGGAAGAGATGAGACGGAGAAGCGGAATCATTTACTCATCGAAGTTGGCCCTCATCCAGCACTACAGTCCCCATGTCTTAGCGTCATACAGCAGGGCTCCGCGCAGGTTGAATATCACTATCTTCCCAGTATTAGACGGAACTATGATGCAGTCACTTCTATGCAAAACCTTGCCTCGTCACTCTTTTCCAGAGGAGTCCTGGTCGACATGGGGTCTATTAATGGTTTCCAGGCCTTTGGCGAGAAGCCTAAGTTGCTCACCAACATGTTCAATTACCCTTGGGACCATTCAACTCGCCTCTGGCATGACTCGCGAGTGACAAGAAATTCGTCACACCCCCACTTCCCTCGCAATGACATTCTGGGAAGTTTCTGCATTGAAAACATCGACGTTGAGCCTCGATGGAGAAACATCATCAGAGTGGACGATCTGCCTTGGGTGAGACAACACAAGGTACATGGCAATTCAGTCTACCCGATGACAGGGTTTTTGTCCATGGCGGTCGAGGGTGTATCCCAACTGGCGCAGCTGCAAAATATCCAGCTTGAGTGTGTCGAATTGCGCAATGTCAAAATGCAGCGGATGCTTGTGTTGTCTGACACATCGCCAGTAGAGGTGATGCTATCCATGAAGCTCCAAAATGGGACCTCGATGACCCATGGGGCGTGGTATGAGTTCTGGACTTACTCGTGGGCTGATGGTCGAGGTTGGGATGCGCACTGTCACGGATTTATTATCGCCAGGGGTCCCGAGAAGTCAAATCCCGTGACCAAAGCCAAGCTTGCTCTCGCTCAAAGTCTCTCTCTCTTTACCGATCAGTGCACGCAGGATGTCAATCTGACCGAAGTTTACGCCAATATTGCTTCTACTGTCCTGGATTATGGACCCATCTTCCGGGAATTCTCCCGCATCGCTCTGAGCGGGGATGGAAAATCCATCGCGAACGCCAGAGTCCCAGATACCAGCAGCTGCATGCCATTCGGTTATGAAACCAAATGTCTAGTCCACCCTGTCACACTTGACATGTATCTTCAGCAGTTCTGGTTTTTCTGCGGCTTTGAAAAAGCCGGACCAAACTTCTCCTACCTGGCACACTCCGTGGAGCATATGCTTATTCCTGTAAACGATACCGTGAAACCCGGCACGCCGTTCAAGCTGTTCACAACGCAAGACAGGAAAGTGAAGGACGGAGAAAATGCGAGCTACAACGTGTTAGGAGTGGTCGAGGAGACAGGCGAGCCTTGGATCACGGTGACTGGGTTCACTGCTACGCGAGTCAAGGATGCCTCGACCAGCTTTGATGAGTCTTTGAAGAAATCTATCTGCTTTCGAGAGCACTTTGAGCCATGCCTGGATCTTCTGCGGGAAAATAGCCCTACATTGAAGAACAACTCCAGGCTCGATTTCAGACTTGATGTGGAGCAAATGCGTCTGTTAGAGCAAGCGTCCCATTACTACATAAGCAAGGCGCTCCTACAAGTGCCTGAACAACTTGACACATTCTTATCACACCATAAATTGCTTTATCAGTGGATGCGACGAGTCTGTCCACAGCCTGAGAAGTCTGTTCAGGAGGTTGACGAGCAGACACTGAGTGCAGTCCGCTCAATGAGCGCTGCTGGAAAGCTGTCATGCAAAGTCGGCGAGAATCTTCCAGCCATATTGCAAGGTCAACAAGAAGCACTTTCTATCATGGTCGAAGATGATCTCTTGAATCAGTACTACGGGAGTCTCGATGGGTACCGTCGGAGCTATGAAAATGCATCCTTGTGCATTGAGAAGATGGCACATCAAAACCCAAATATGGATATTCTGGAGATTGGTGCAGGGACAGGATCCGCAACCCTCCCGGTCTTGGAAACATTTGGTGGAAAGAATGGGAAAAGTACTCCGAGATTCAGTCATTTCACTTACACTGACATTTCGAGTGGCTTCTTCGAGAAAGCTCGCGAGAAATTTCATGACTGGGACTCCCTCATGACTTACAAACGGCTCGATATTACCTCGGATCCAATCGAACAAGGTTTCACTGCGAAGTCCTTTGATTTCATTGTCGCATGCAATGTGTTACACGCGACTCCGATGATTCATGAGACCATCGCAAATGTGCGCAAGCTCCTGAAGCCCGGTGGTAAACTTCTTCTGATCGAAGAGACCATGATGCATCAGCGACTTTTCCTTTTCGCATGTCTGCCCGGTTGGTGGGCCAGTCAGGATGGAAGACAGAGCAACGGTCCTCTACTGTCACAGGAAGAATGGAATGACGTCCTCGAACAGAACGGATTCTCTGGTGTCGATATTTGCCTGCAAGATTTCCCAGGTGCGTTTGAGGCCTCCAATTGCATGATGGTCACGACCGCTGTTGAGGACTCCCAGGTCAGTGAGCAAGAAGTTGCCATTGTTGAGCTAGGGACGCAAAACCGTGTTCCTGGGTGTGCTTTGATTCAACCTCTCAAGGAAATCGGGGTAGAAGCGTCCCATACCCTGCCTAATATAGAAGATGCCGTTGCACATGGTAAAATCTGCATCTTCATGTGCGAAATCGGTCAAACATTGCTTGACAATTTGACTCAAAGCCAGTTTGAAGCCGTCCAGCGGTTGATATCAACCGCAAAGGGAGTTCTTTGGATCATTGGCCATGAACGTTCGCCAATTCAGTGTGCTAGTCAGAAGATGGTACTCGGTCTGGCACGCACAGTACGCAATGAGATGGGTTTGCCATTTGCCACATTGGATCTTGGCTATCTCGAGGACCTCACAAGCAAAGAGGCAATTCGACATATCAGAGATGTTTTCAAGGCCGTCTTCAGCGAATCTTCTTCGTCCATACTCATGCATGCAGATATGGAGTTCAGTGTTCGAGCGGGCGAAGTTGGTGTTTCGCGCATAATCGATGATTCCGTCATGAACCTGAGCATGCTGCAAGGAGCAGGCCAAGCTCCCCCGCAGCTGCAGCCTTTTGAGCAAGTTGGCAGGCCCTTGGCGCTTAAGCTGACAGATACCGGAGGTCTGGACGGATTCTACTTCACAGATGACAATATTGCAAAGAACACTTTGCAAGATGGATTTGTCGAGATTCGAGTATGCTACTCCGGTCTCAACTTCAAGGACATCATGATGGTCATGGGTGAGGTCCCTGGAAACGATATTGGAATCGAGTGCAGTGGCATTGTCACGGCTGTTGGTACAGGTGTTGAAGATCTGGCGGCGGGTGACCGAGTTTGCGCCATTTTCAAAGGATGCTTCTCAAACTACATTCACTGTCCCGCAAACAATGTCTGGAAACTGCCTTCCGGTATAGCCCTTGATGTCGCAGCCACTATTCCTGTGACATTCTGCACAGCTTACTACTCGATGATTGATGTGGCCCGACTTGAACCGGGAGAAAATGTTTTGATTCACTCTGCCGCCGGTGGGGTTGGACAGGCTGCCATTCTTCTTGCGCAGTCGGTCGGAGCCAATATCTTTGCCACCGTGAGTACGCAGGAGAAGAAAGAGTTCCTTGTGCGGACCTATGGTTTGAAAGACGACCACATCTTTTACAGCCGAAACACCGGATTTGGTCAAGCTATTCGCAACGCAACTCAAGGACATGGTGTTGATGTCGTGTTGAATTCTCTCAGTGGCGATTTCCTCCGAGTTTCGTTTGAGACGCTAGCACCGTTTGGTCGCTTCGTGGAACTCGGAAAAAGAGACTTTTTGCAGAATTCTCGACTTGAGATGGCTCATTTCCTGAATAATGTGTCCGTGTGCTCTGTGGATCTAGTCATTGTCATGGAACGTAGGCCGAAGCTTCTCAAACGATTGTTGGGAGATGTGTTCCGAGAATTTGGCCAGGACGTCTTCTGCCAACCTCCATGGCCGATATCAACCTACTCAGTATCTGACACCGAACACGCTTTCCGAGAGTTGCGAACCGGCCGTTTGATTGGCAAAATTGTGATTGAGATGAACCCCGACGCCCTTGTAAAGGTATGTTCCCACTCCAGATCTTTGATAGCCGCCACTCTTTATCGAGGTCATGACCCAACTCACAATTCCTCACAGGTTCATCCTCCCGCAAGATCGGACGATTTAGTCCGACAAGATGCGACATATGTTGTCGTTGGTGGTAATAAGGGAATTGGACTAGATATCACTTCTTGGCTTGCCGATAGTGGCGCACGGCACCTAGTCATTGTGTCTCGCACTGGCCTTGTTGGCGAGCAAGCTCAGAATCAGGTGGTTCAGCTCATCAACAAGGGCATCACCGTCAAAGTCTGCAAGTGCAGCGTGGAGAATAAAGATGAACTAGCAAATGGCTTGAAACATGCGCTATCTGGTGTGCCCCCAGTACGCGGTGTTATATATGGTGCAATGATCTTGCGGGTAAGGCTTCATCCACTTATGTTTCTCTCATTCGAGATAGCTCTAACCTTCTCAAATAGGACGTTCCCTTCGAGAAGATGAGGTATGCGGACTACAATGCTGTGGTCACGACACGTGTACAAGGTTTGTGTAACGTGTACGACATCATTTCGAGTTCTAATGACGAACTGGATTTTGTCATAAATCTGTCTTCGGTAGCAGGTGTTGTGGGAAATCTCACACAGGCTGCATACGCAGCTACTGGGACTTTCATGGATGGCTTTGCCCAAGCTATGAGCGATGTAGGAGTGCCATGCACCACCATCGATCTTGCTCCAGTACGAGACGTGGGCTATCTGGCGAAGGACAAGAAAACTCAAGAGGTTGTTCAGGGTACCTTTGGTGGTAATTGGCTGGATGCAGATGACATTCACAACCTCCTGGCTAGTGCCATCAAGGGCGTCATCAAGAAATCCTCCAACGGCCACTGTATCACAGGGCTGGACTCCATTCAGCTGGATAGCGTATCCGCTGGTCAGGCCTGGATGAAAGACGCTCGCTTCTCCCAGCTGATTCGGGCCGCCAGTGCCTCTGCCCCCTCGGAGTCTGGAGATTTTTCCAAGTCTCTGGCATTGGAGAACCCGGCGAAGGCGCTTCAACAAGCACAAAGTTTCGAGCAGGCTCAAGGTATCATTGCACAGGCCCTGCTGAAGAAGCTTTGCAGTCTTCTCATGTTGTCATTGGACGATGTTGATGTCTCCAAATCAATCTCGGCGTTCGGTTTGGATTCACTTGTTGCGATTGAGGTCCGTCACTGGATCTCTCGTGAATTCGATGCTGGGCTTCAGCTTTTGGAGATTCTTGCAAGTGACTCCGTGAATGGATTGGCTACGTTGATCACGGGCAGGTCTGGGGTTCTTTCGGAAGATATGAGGACCGCGAGCGCCATTTCGACACATTGAGACCTTGCTGTAAGGCGGCCATGGGACTCTTTGGAACGAACTTATATCAACTGAATGTATAATAATACTCTTTTTGATGCATGTTATCATGATCTGGGGTATTTCCCCCGCCTAACACTGTGGCGATAAGCACGGGACTGCATGGCTTATGTCTGACCTTAGTGAACGATCCTCATCTTTTACACGGCCGACTTGTGGCGAAGACCAGGACACCGTGAAGACGCTGGAAGCGACTAGGTAAGCTAGTAGATTATCTCACGGCGGGACAACCTCCAGCTTACCTAGTCTTTGGCAAAATAGGTGGAGGGCCGCACGGCACTCTGCAATGGAGTGAGGCGATTCCACCACTTTGCTAGTTGAATGACCTACCTATTCATCTACCTATCTGATGGATCCCGTTTGGCCTCCATTAAGCCGGGCCAGGGTCATGGGTACCTAATGAGAGCTGCCCGTGTCCATTTTTCGTAAGTACCTACTGCAGCCAGATGGGTATCGAAGGAAATTCCTCGCCTCTCGTCCAAATCTTTGTAGATGAGCACTGGGGCAGAGGCCTGAAGTTGATTTTGTGCCGAAGTTGGTGGGCGAAGTTGGGATTCGCCCGTGCGAGAACATATATTGCTCGAGTCGCGCTTCAAGCCCGTCCTGGCGAAGTTCCTACCCACAGGAACAGGGGATTTTTATTTAAATAATTGAGAAGATAGACACCACGAGAACAACGAAAACGCCGAGTGACTTCTATTGCTGCTCATTTGCAGGGGTTTTCTTATCGCCGCCATCTTATAACGCCAAAACAATCACATTTTCTCCTTGGATCGAGACATAGCCGTGTGCTGCGTCTGTCCACTCCAACTGCTTAGCTTTTCTTTTTCAACAGTAACATCATGAACGGTAATAGATATAAATAACCAATTTATTAGTTTCTTTCAACAAGAGCTGGTAAGATGGCCGAGTTGGTCTAAGGCGTCAGGTTAAGGTTCACCTTAGCATAAATTCCTGATCTCGTTTACGGGGCGTGAGTTCGAATCTCACTCTTATCACTCAATTTCTTTTTTACTTTTATTTCTTCCTCCGGGCGACCCACCAGTCTACATCCCTACCCGTCTCAGCTGGTATGCAAAGAGCACCCGACTCGACTATCTTTTTCCCTCACATCTTTACCCCTGAAGCGCCCACCTCTAATACCTCAAAGGTCATGTGTCTAATGTTTCGAAAGAACTGGCCTGCCTATATCGTTCATGAATCAATTCTGATAGTATGCATCGGCCAGACGAGCTTCCGTCCTTGAATCGGTCGAGAAGAACCTTCGTAACCAATAGCAAGCAATACCCGTAAAAAGAGGTGTATCTATCATCCCAAACTATTACATGTTGGCCATGAAAGGCGTACCTAGTTTCAAATTTTGTGCAGTAACTACCTCATAGCACCTCTGCATACCTACCAAATAATAATTAGAACTTCGTGGCATTATCTCTAGGCCCACGTGTAGAACGGATTGTACTTGTTGACTTTTCTCACATGGCTCCAAACTTGGTCAGGATTGATCAGAACCGTCGATGCTGGCCCGAACATCATCGCCTACAGTACTGTACCTATCTATCGGGTTTGTAAACTCGCCTTTGCGGATGTATTTGATCCGAACACTGTACTGAATCTACTGGCTCGTCTGTCGCGTTAGTAGACGACCTCTTGCACAGGCGGACTTGGTGGAAGGCTTGTAAAGCCCCGTCTATAAGTAACCTTCCGAGCTAAAGAGATAAGTACCCTAGCAAGGTGTGATTAATACACCACTTTCAACAAGAAACCAGTATTTGCTCAGAACGGCATACCTAAATCTGGTGAATGGTAAAATCTTACTCTGTGACTGCGCATGAAATTTAGGTATCGGTCTAGGTCACATACTTCATCAAAGGGATTAATCAGGGTTGTCACGTTCGAACAATTTTACTTACAGGTACCAGCACAGCCCGAGGCCCTGTCTGCATCTCACCGTACCCCCCCAAGCTCGTATGAATGATCACCTGACCATTTACCTTGGAACTTGATACTTATCAAGTCGAGCGAACAATGCTCTCTGTAGAAGCAGAGATTGAATGGATCATTCATGCTTCACTCGTGGTCTAGCTTCAACAGACCAACAAAAGAAAAGAAAAAGAAAATTACACCTCAAGGACTAGATAAGACAAAGTCATTCGGACAACACCGTATCGACTGATCTAATTCTTCTGTAGTCAGCAACTAATCAAGAATGTGTATCATTTATTATATCTGGCCGGTCGGCAATGTCCGTGCTAAATAATAGGCAACAAGCCGGATCGACCCTGCATTCTGTAGGGCTGTGGGGTAAAGATACCGATTTTGAAAAGTCCGGGGTAAAAGCGTGGAATACACGCACACGGTTGGGTATGAAACACTAGCGTTTACAATCTCACCGAGCTTGAAAGTTCCGACCACAATAACGGTAACAAGACTTGGTCATTACACAGCACCGTCACAGGCTCTTGACGACGTAAATAAATATCGGGTGGCGAGGAGGACTATGCCGATAACTTTGATCCAAAATGCATCGTTAGGACCGGTGTTTCTGGCGGTGAAAAAGAGGAACCATGAAAAGAGACAATGTTAGTCAACCGCTACAATACGGAAAGTATTCAACTTGAACAAACGGGACCTGCAAAGCCATAATCCAGTGCTGTATATATGCGCAGAAAGAATTCTTCCACAGAAGAGATATGTTGGAAAAGAAGATAAGAGGGGTAAGAAGGAATCAATCTGTTAAGTGATCCTTGAGCTCACTTGCCGGCTAGTAGGCTTTGACCACTCCGTGGGCTCGACCATGGCAGGAACTGCGACAAAGTATGATGCCTCCTACTAAGGGATGACAGAAATCATAGAGGGCAGTTTATAAATCCAAGCAAGCGGCAAGAGAAAGAGGAAAAAGAGACACAAAGAAAAAATAGTGGTAAAAACAGATCCCCTTTTCCCTTTGAAGAAAAAAAAGACGCATAGAGAACAGGGACCGCTCAAAAACGACAGAAATAGCGCATATCGCCTCGGGGCTCGCTTAGTTGATACGGAACGCATCGAAGATCACTATCACAGAGTTAGCAAGGGAAGAAATTATCACTAAGAAATCTCATCGCAATATAAAGGGGATGGAATGACCACGAGCTTACCTTCTTGTCCTCGTCGGCATCCGCTGCCGACCCACATCAGAGTATTCAGGAAAGTATATCGCTCATCACCAGTCTCCATGGATAGGTTGATGCGGTACTTGTAGCTGCTGGGGTTGATACCATCGGCCATTGTGGTGTCGTTGACCTTTTCGAGAACGTCCTTGGCACCGGTAAGCCATCCCTGGGCCCGGACAATCACATAAGCAGGCGGCTCATCGGCAGTCTGCAGCATGTAGCTCGCGCGAAGATTGGTGGTGTAGTCCTTCGTCACAATTTGAGTATCTTGACCACCGGGCTAGTCCCCCGTATCAGTCACTGCCGATGTAGACTTTCCAAGACTTCAAATATCAAGAGGTCAAGAAATAAAGGCCGAGAGGAAGACATACCAGAACAATACCCTTGCCCCAACGGCCGGCCCACTGGCCACCCAAAAATGACACCCATTCCCGACCACCCCAGATGCTCTGCCCCACAGTAACTTTGGGATTCATTTTGATGCTCATCCTGAAGTCCAGCTCCAAAGTGGGCGCAGGGATCTGGAGGGATCGTGCCACGTCACCTTCGGGGAACGTGTGCAGGAGGTTATTCGCGGGAATCGAGTCTTTCATGACACTAAGGTACGTCGGGCACTCGAGCAGATGTTGGCGTTGACGACTCGTGTTCTTGGCGCGGACTTGTTGACAGTAGATGCATTGGACAGAAAGGCACTGTTACGTAGGATTCACCAACATTAGCCTAGGTTTGCTTTGGACTTTCTGTGGCCCAATTGGACAGTCTTACCTTGTCTTCCTCCTTGGCGCGGAATTCAACAAAAGCCGCGTGCACATCATCCAACGGCGGCGCAGGAAGATTTGAGTTCGCGCTCTTGGATTTGGGCTTGGGAGTTGGCCGTGATGGCGCCGCTGACGGCGGCGCAGAGCCCGAAGGGCCCGTTGGCGGGCCCGGAGTTGCCATCGGAGGCCGGTTCAGGTTCTGCAGAGGCGTTTGAAGAGGTGTGGCATGCGGGTTCACTCCGTTGGACATGAGGTTGCCATTGGGAGTTGGCATGGTGGCAGGGCCACCAGGCCCTGGAGTGGCCGTCGGGCCACTGGGAGTACCGGGATAGCCATTGGAAGAGGGGATGCCGTTGGGGGCTTGCGAAGGCTGGTTTGGCTGGGGAGCATTGGGGTGACCACGAAGACCGGGGCACTCCAGAAGATGTTGCTTCTGTCGCGAGGTGTTCTTTGCGCGAATCTGCTGGCAGTAGATGCATTGCACGGAAAGACACTACAGGTGGTGTGACCGAAACGGGTCTCGTATGTTAGTGACTGGTCGCGTCGTGGTGGTTTTGGAAATATTACGAAATACGACAGTCACGCACCTTGTCATCTTCCTTGGCACGGAATTCGACAAACGCCGCGTGCACCTCCTGGTCGACAGTCCGGCCCATCTTGTAAATGGACGCGACAGCAGGTGAGAAAATTGTTCGACCGGAGCTCTCAGAGGGGGGAGCTGGGGGGAAGGGCGCGTATTGCGACTGTATGGGAAAGGCGAGCGTTTGGTTTTTTTTGGAGGGAGTTTGTTCGTGAGGGTTGGGATGAAGACGCGGGTGAGTGGGGGTGGGAGATTCGAGGAAGAAAGATGGGAAGAAATGGAAAGACCAAGACGAGATTACGAGTCGCACGGGACCGGTCGGGTACGAGTAACGGCGAATGCCCAGCGTAATTTGGGGACCGCGCGTAATTCAGGTAATCGGTAATTTCATGAGTACCGAGTGACCGACCTCAGCAAGGAACTTCATTACCGATCGGATCAAAACTCTTATATGCAATTGTCCATAACTGAGCATAGTTTTAGCCTAATTGAGAATTACTGATGTAAGAATGGTGTCTGATCTGATCTGATAAGGGCGTCAAAAAAAAAAACCATGAAGGGGTACAAATCCATACGTAGGCTCCTGCTGCTAGGCATTTCATCAATGTAGGCAAGAGTCTCGCCAGTATATCTATGCAGCCTAGATAAGTACGACATGTTTCATTCTGGCTCCTCACTTCGCCGCTCGAGTTACCAGTACTGTCTGGCGCTTGCAGTGGTGCTACAGTAATACTATACCAATCTAGAATATGGATGTCTATCAGCCAAGCCTATGGATCACCAACAGGTAGTAAGTCCGACAGTGCCTAATGGAGGTACATCACGATGTGTATGTTCTACGTAGTGACTGGATGTACTTCAAAGGGTAGGTAGGTATGGAGGCAAGGCACAGCCTAACTCAGTAACTTGGGTGCTAGAAGTCATTGCCTTGGGTAGTCACTGTCCGCATATGTGTAGGATTTCCATCTCATGCACGATGGAACCACAATGATGGTATTTATCCGTGGGTTGATCGAAAAGCCATGATGCTTGCGCCCTACTCTTTCCTGGAGTGCCTTTTGGTTGCCATCTTGCCCTGTCTGACGCCAAGAAAGACATGCCTGACTCAAGCTGGGGGCGCTTTCGGCTAGAAGGCTGCTGGGCCGCACACCGGTGAGCCTGACTGGAGAAAGGGGAAAAGGTAAAAGGACGAAGGAAGGGCCTCATCCCGTGTGTGAGCGTAATACCGTTTGGCTTAGACGGATCTTGTGGAAAAGCAATCTTCAAGGAAAT
Organism: Penicillium oxalicum; assembly: GCF_001723175.1. NCBI lineage: Eukaryota > Fungi > Ascomycota > Eurotiomycetes > Eurotiales > Aspergillaceae > Penicillium > Penicillium oxalicum. The sequence continues at coordinate 841,405 of NC_064655.1, forward strand.
GAAGTACATATAGCAAAGGATAACTTCCAACAGTCTAGCAATCGCTCTTACAGTACTACCTCTAGATCTTTATACCGTATCCTCAAGATTACTGTAGGGCACGTATTACATTACCCTCAGTTGTATCCCAAATCTTTCGCAGGTATCGTTCCGGACGGGAGGATTGGTTCCTGTTCGCGTATCTTCATACGCAGTACTCGAGACTTTGACTTGGTGCCTGGTAAGATTCACCCTTACGGACGAGGAGCCGGTATCATAAAAGATTTATAGATCATGCATGCAGTGCAGTCCACGAGTCTCAAAAACAATTTCATAGGGCTTAGTTCAACAAAATGAGTCCACGTTCGTGAACTGCAGCTTCTCCGGTCGGCCGGCGATCCCTCAGTCGGCGGCACTCAACCTCCATCATGACCCCTAGCTATCAATAATCATCCTCAACCGATAACGTGGGCTGCATTTTCACGCGTCGGCGCCGCCACGCCCCACCTGCAATTGTTAAATAGCTCGCGAAACACTGCTCTTTCATTCATCTCCGACCCATAGACCGGATATCCGGTTAATGATGAAATGCGCACGAAGACCAAAGAGATGCGGTTAAAATAGCAGCGATCACCCTCCCGGAAGACATAAAATCCACAAGAGGACAACTGGTGACTGGCTAGTGAAGTGATCGTCATTGGACCCAAAAAAAGAGCAAGGCCGTTCCCCCGTGAGATAACCTGGCACGCAGAAATCGTAGATCGATCAATCAACTTGGCGACTCTGCACACCTGATCCTTGGCTTTACACCGGAGTTACAGCCAGTTGAAGCGAAATGTCGCCGTGATGAGCACTCAGGCTCCGACTAGACGCGCCACTACCATTGCATGCCTCCTGAGACACATTGAGAGCACCTTTGGTCGCGAGTGTAAGCACGTTTAGGAAGCCCTGCGCAGCCACGTTACGCGCAGTCGTTGCCGGAGGGAGCAGCCATGAGAAGGCAATGCGACTGGAGCTGTTTGTGCTGTGTTCTTCAAGTTTCAGTTGAATGAAGTCGAGAAAATTGAGGCTCTCCGCATCCAAGGTGGATACAATACGCTCGGATGTGGATTTGCGTCTCAGCGAGATCGTGCTGATATCCTCCCTGTCAGGTGCTAGTTCGCTTTCAAGGTAGCGCGTAATATCCAATTGCTCTAGCTTGTCTAATTCATCACCGGCATTGAGAATGGATAGGCTGCTCTGGCGCTCGCGTCCGTCGGGATAGCTTCGACCGGCAAGAGGGCTGGCACTGGTGAGACGACCTCGTGGCCGAGCAGACGATTCAGAGATACTGCTGAATTTCTGGCCTCGGATTGAGCTAGGCAGGGACGCGGTGATGTTCCACGGCATCTCGGAGGATCTGTCATAGTAGGCGCTGGACGGGGCATTTCGCGCAATCTCGACATCCGGTGAGCCTGATCTAACAGCCTGTCCACGAGACCTGGGACTCTCCTGTTTCTCAGTACTATCCCTATTTCCTAGTCTCGCAAAAGTCGTCTCTCCTGAAATAAGTCCATGAAGTGCGTCGCCAGAATAATGGTTGAGAGGGCCTTCTTCACGATGCTGGCCCAACCCAAGTCCGACAGACCCAATGCCGAGGCCGAAGACCCAGAATTCTGCATTCTTCTTTGACAGGGATGCGAGCTTATTCTGATTCTTTTGCTTCAGCACTTGGGCCATATTTGCTGCGTACTCATCATTCCATCTTGCCAGGTCTGTATTGCGCAGGGTCGTACTATTATCAGAGCTGATCACCTTGGCTCGTCGAATGCGCTGACGAGCACGCGTCTCTGCAGCACGCTCAATTTCACCATCTTCCAACATTCTCATTTCCACAGATGACCGCAGAGTACTCTCAGTATTTTGCTGAACGGGCAGGGGTTGAGTTACTTGTTCCTCCACCGGGGCCGGCAATAGGATATCTTCGTTGGTGTCCATCCTCTACATTCAACAATTAATTGCCTGAGATCATTCCTTGCATGTCGAAATTAAACTCACGAGATTGCCTTGCTCAACCAGTTCATCTGTCAATGCTTCCATGGCTTCTCCCTGCATGTCGGTCTTCCTTCTTTTCCGAGGCGATAAACCGTCCTCATTGAGCTCGACGAGATTCCCTTCTTCATCGAATTCGAAGTCCGGCTGAAGCAAAACACCCTCATCTTCGAGGTCTGAGCGAGTTCTCTTTCCGAAAAGCCCTCTCTTCTTTCCCGACGAAACTGCATCAGTGTTGATAGCATTCACGTCTTCGGTACCTATCAGGTCGTCTTCGTTTATGTCAAGGTGGATCACTCCAAGCTGGGAATCTCCTGAGAAGAGAGTGCCCAGTGAGTTCGCCCAGCCATCAAATAGCTGTGAAGATGCTTGACTTGCCACCCCCTCGAGAAAGTGAAAGTTGATATCTAGGCCTGGAAGGCCGGTCTCAGGAATGAAGCTCTGATCGTAGGGAAGAATGAGATTAGCAGCCCTAGCTTGAGGTCAGTAACTTGAGCAGGAAAATCTGATCTCGTGACTGCCGTCCAAGGGAATGATTCGCGCACTTTGTTTTCCCGGCACTGGGATCAAGGCCACCACCTGGCAGCTGCTTCAGCATAGAAATCATTTTGTCCCGCATTGTCTGCGCATCAAGCAAGGTGTATCCGCACTGCTGATCATAAACCTTTGACAAGCCGTAGCTGTTGAGAGAGGGGGAGAGATGTTAGTGAGCAACAGATACTACCAAATGAGAAGAGCGAGGACCTTGTTTCTTACAGCAGATTTCCTTGCAGCCGCAACGCTATAGGAGCGTCAGGGTTGAGAATCATGTTACAGGCTTCTGGAACATCGACTTCCTGGATTGCCTTGCGGTTGAGTCGGCGGGTGAGTGAATGCGAACCGAGTGTTGCAACAAGCCTAGCGTTGTGGCAGTTCAGTGATTTGACTCGGGGTCAAGAAATTGGAGTCGGATGCGTACCATATGGTCGCCACGCCATGTTCAGGCGATGAGAGCACTTTTGGATTGATCAGAATTTTTTTTTCGAAGATTCATACGCGAAATTGAGGAAGAACATGCTTACTCTCATGACTGTAGAACATGTTGGGCGTCGCCTCACTGGCGGATGCGAAAATAGCAACGTGATTCCTCGGAAATGGAGGCGAAAAAACGGCAAAGATATAGTGGAGCGATAAAAAAGCTTGGAAATGAAACAAATTCTGAGACCGAAAAGTTTGACGAAAGTCGAGGATGAAGAAGAGTGAAAGGTGGATGACTTTGGGGAAAAAGAGTGAGTAAGTGATGGCAGGCAAATGAAGACCAGGGTTAGCCTCCAAAAGGGACAAATGGGCGCAGTCGACAGCAAACTGGTCCAAATCACCTGCTCTGCTTGGTGGTGTGCTACAATTCCACTTGTTTACCCATTTGATCGCTATAAATAATGCAATGAGAATTTAATCGGGTAACCTATGTACCAGTTCTTTAGTCCATCATGGAGTGACTTTGCCTGGATAACCACAGATCCGCTTTACCAGCCTCAAGGTCTTGATAAACTGAAAAATAAAACAGGCATATTAGGTACCCTCAACCAAACCAGGCCAAAGCAAGAGCCATCAGCCAATGGTTCTACTGAAGAGCCATCAGACGATATGCTAACTTCATGATCCATTCAACTCACGGTCGATATCCTTAGTGTGACGACCTTCCACCAACTTACGGACTATCATAGCTTGTCCTGGCCACCGACGAGAACGTCGTCTGCGACAACGGCAGTTGGATGGCATCCAGAATAGCCCGAATTTCTAGGCGAAAAGATAGGTAGAGCAATGCGGATTGAAAAGCTCACCGAGCAAAGCAACTTTGACACAATTTTTCCAACGCCAGCCTGGAGGCACAGTTCAAAATCTTAGTACTTGATACACATATCGGGTCTGAGATCGGCAAGCTTCTGACCGACTTGGAAGAGCTCTACGCTAGCATGAAACGTGGATGGACAAAGCCGACACCGGGCATTCAAATGAGCTCTAGAAATGACTAATAGAAACATACAGGACCATACGAGGCGACTCGTCAACCAGAAAGACAGCATAAACACCAGAAACTAGTAAATGACATAGATCACTGGACAGAGCACACAGTGGAGATCAATTCGATATTGAACTGACACCGCCCATGTAGTCCACGTTAGAAAGAAAATGCGCGACCCATGTCTCGTACAGCATACCGCAGCAACAAGCGACCGAGCACAGGAGGACCAAGAACAACGGGAAGTGCGGGCATGTTGCAGGGGAAAGAGATTGATAGCTTGATAGCTTGATTTTGAAGGCTGATGGAGCCATCATCTCAACATTGTTGCCGCATCGAAATTTTTTGAGACAAGATTATTCCATAGGAATGCCCTCATACTCAGAGTAGCCAAGAGCCAAGTTCATGTTCTCTGTGGGTTATTATTAGCAAAGTTCAAGGACATTTTAGCAGACCAGATGACTTACGTAGGCACTGAGTGGCGGCACCCTTGAGAAGGTTGTCGATGGTGGCGCATACCACAACGCGCTTGCCGCTGGAGTGGACGGCAAAGCCACCGATCTCCACCCCGTGACGACCGGCAATATCCTTGACAAGAGGGGCCTCGCCAGTGATCTTGACAAGCTTCTCACCAGCGTAGCGATCCTGGTAGATGTTTCGAATGTCACGAGAGGTCATTTCCTTGTTCAAGGGAATGCTGATGGTATGCTGCGAGGCTGGGTCAGAATAGGGAACGTAGAACAAGGACATGGGTACAATGAAGGAACTTACCGAAATACCCTGGAACCAGACGGCGACGTGAGGAATGAAGGCAATGCTAGTGCCAAGCTGAGCACTGATCTCACGCTCGTGGATGTGGTCAGTCAAACTGTAGGGCACGAGGTTGTTGGTGAGGAAGTTGACGTCGTTCTTGGGACTGGGCTTGGTGCCAGCACCAGAGTACCCAGAGACACCGAAGGTGGTAGGCTGACCACCCAGGAACGGCACAAGGGGAGCAATGCCGAGCTGTGCCGCTGTGGCGTAGCAACCGGGGTTGGCAATCCGAGTGGCACGGGCAATCTTGGAACGGTCAACGAGCTCAGGCAGACCGTAGGTCCAGTTGGAGTCGAAGCGGTAGTCGGCGCTCAAATCAACGATCACGTTGCCCTTCTCAGAGCCACGGTCAACAGCCTCGACGAAAGGCTTGCAGACACCGTTGGGGAGTGCCATGACCCAGCAGTCAATGTCGCCGTTGGCAGACATTCGCTGAACATCCTCAGGGCTCAAGTTCTCGTAGATGATCTCACGCTTCTCATAGCCTTGCAGCTTCTTGCCAGCCAGCTCCCGGGAAGAGACATGGCGCAGGTCCATGTTAGGGTGAGCATTGAGCAGGTTGATCAGGGCCTGGCCAGTGTAGCCACGAGCGCCAATCAGAGCAACCTTGGCAGGCTGGGGGTTGGAGGCGTTCTTCTCACCGAGAGGAGGGTTGGGGTTGGTGGTGGTGGCATAGGTTCGGGCCGCGTTGATCGCAACGGCCGGGCGCTTCATGCGGGAAGCACGAAGGGCGTTGGACACGGAGGAGAAGGCACGCTTCTGCTCCATGGAGGCACCGCTGGCACCGTGGCCCTTGCTGATATTGATAGCAGCCTCGTGAGCACGGTGCAGACGGTGCTCAAGGTTGATATCACCGAACATCTGGCGGCCGTGCTTGGTGAATTCCTGAACGAGCTGCTTGACCTCGTCACCGTTCTCTGCACCGTACCAGAACAGAACCTCGCCGTCCCGGCTGAGACTGCCTTCCGCCTTGTCAAAGAACCATGTCAGGTTCTCATCATCCTCCTTGACGGTCCAAGCCAACTTGGGGAAGTCCTTCTTGAGACTAGCAAAGACATTGTCAGCCACGTTGGTCAACCAGCCCGACTTGGTGATCGTGAAGGTGGCCAAGTGGGCCATTAGGGAGCCCTGCTGGGGTGGCAGGACTACGGCCAACGCATCCATCGGATCGTCGTAGTAGATCTTGAAGTCACGCTCCTTCATACCCTCGACGTAGCGGTCGACGACGGCACGGGCATCCAGGCCCTCCCGATCTCGGACCAGCACATCCTTCAGGGCGTTCAGATCGCCAAACGCAGCCAGGGAGTTCTGAACGTTGATCTTGTTGCCTCGGCGGATGAGAGTGCCGGCACCCGAATCGGTGAAGAGCTCCTTCTGAAGATCGGCCGGATGAATGATGGCAACACTGGACGAGCGGGGCAGGTCGCTCAAGAGATCCTTCATTTCCTTGATCTTCAAGCGAGTCCCGTGACGAACCCACCATTGGGTCATCAGGTGATCGTACTCTTCATCGAGGTTGATGACGGAGATCTTCTCGCCAGTGTCACCATTGAAGAGACCTCCCTTCTCAGCCAGGTACACAATCTTGAGAGGCTGCAGCGACCGAGCCAGTTCACCGGCGGCGACGTCAGCATTGACGTTGAGTACTTGGCCATCGGGGGTCTCGGCCATCGAAGTCAGAATGGGCAGGCAGCCCGCCTCAATGGCCGATTCAATGGGCCTCTTGTCCACACCATTGATCTTTCCGACCAGATTGTACTTGGGCTTGTCCAGATAGTCGGCAGAAAAGACACCAGCGGTAATGGGACGAGCACGCACACCCATGCGCTCCAGCTCCTCCACCAGCTTCATGTTCTCCTCCAGGAAGAGCTTGCGCGCCAAGGAAAGAGTCTTGCCATCCGTGACCCGGATTCCATCCTCGAACTGGGGCTCCACACCGGCGGCTTCCAGCATGCGATTGAGCTGAGGCCCGGCACCGTGGACGACAATGGGGTAAAGGCCGACATGATTCAGGAATGCGAGGGCGGAGGACAAAGTCTGCAGGTGCTCGGTGATGATTGCACCGCCCACCTTGATCACGGCGAACTGCTGCGAGGAGACGGAGGTGAAGTGAGACAGATACTGCTGGACCTCGCGCTTGGATCCAATGTTGCTCAGCAGCTGAACGACAGTGCTTCGGGTGGAGCTTGGCTGAGCGTCTGCGGTGCGAGAGTAGGCTCGGACATTGCGGCGAAGAGGTCCAGCAACTGCGCGGGCAGAGACCCCGGAGCGCAGAGGCAAGGCCGGCTGCGGCGCGGAGAACGATCGGAGGGGCTTGGTGGAAGCTCTCCGCACGGCGGAGCGAAGGGACAGCATTGTGGTCACCAACATGCGGCAACTTCAATTGGAGGTCTTTCGCAGATTACTGGGGGAAACGTCCCCTCGGTTAGCTGATTGAAAGAGTAGAGGGGAGAGTGAAGAAGTATAAAGCAGGAAAGAAAGGGAAGGAAAGAAAGTCAAGAGCCAATTGCTGGGGAAGGGAACAAGTGCTCCCAAGAAAGGTCGAGCGATAGGTATGACTAACAACCTCCAATCGAGAGATTTTGCACCGGCCGGGCGTCGGAGTGCCCACTAGGCCAATCAGCCGATGACGGGGAGCCGGGCGGTGTGTCGTTGCGACAGCGAGTCACGCACTGGGCTGGACGTGAGGAGGTCCCCTTCTTATACTCGATCCGCGCGATTTATTGTATGCATTGATATATTTCCCTCATAGAGCGATTTAATGGATAAATATACGAATTAACGCAGCCGGCAGAATATTCGGTAGTTCAGCAATGAGAGTGATGTTTTTTTTTTCTTTTTGGGTGGCACGGCAGACTTCAAATTAAATCACCCACACTCAGGTCGGGTAGCCCACCAACTTATGTACCATCCACAGTCCACACTCTGTGGTCTCGTCAGCCGGCGCAGATCTCTCGAGACCGGATCCTCTCGTTGATGGGGACCACCCGCCCAAAGTTGGGTCATTGGTGCCTTGGTGTTGACTCACTGTTCCCCAAACCCTATCACCGCTGGGAATCAGCCACCCTGACCATTCAGCTTTTCTGTGGAAAAAAAAACACACACACAAGTTACAAAAATTCCAAATGACACAGGTGAATCTCCAAAAGCCAAAAGGCCATGCGCTGGACAAGCAATCGATGCTGACCGCGGCTGCTCTCCATCCAGCTGCAACGTCATCCGGCTTCGGCCGTGTGTCGGTTATCTGATCCTCTCCGTGTATCTAACTCGTCTACTCCTGAGGCCCCTATCCACTTCCTCCACCCGTCCTGTTTTAGTGTCTGACCTTACAGGGCCTGTCACGCTTGATCACTAGAGCCAGGGCTGCATGTTGGGCCCTTGCACAGTAAGGGGTTCCGTGTAGCTGCGTTCTACAGGCCTAGAGGTTTGATTGCACAGAAAATGAGCCGCACTGACTTGAGTCGACGAACCAGGGCTCCAGAAAAATGGATATCGAGGCCTGGAGTCCTAACAGCAGAGTAAGCTTATTTTACTATAGTACCACTTCCTGTAGGTAAGAGACTCCCGAGGACAGTGGCATTGAGCTTCCCTGCTAGATGGGTAATTTTTCTCCCTACAGCCGTAAGCACCCACCGGAGACCCACAACCTTAGCGGCACATGGGTAAGTTGTGAAATACACTGAGGAGGCTGACGGATTCATTAAGACTTTAAAAAAAAGGCGGAGCCAGATTGCCACAAGCACAAGAGACAAAGAAGCAGGAAACACACTTTCCAATGTCGCAAATCATACTGATCACATCAAGCAGGCGTCAAAGACGGCATCACAACAGTATCGTTTACATCTTCGCCCGTTACTGCATGGCGGCAGAATGCCTCCTTTCCTAAGAACGCTCAACTGAACGGTTAGGACGGTCATGGTCTTCTGCCGCTATTCACGGGCGCAGATGTAGTCAAGAGATGAAAGTCATTCAAAACACGCCCAAAAGAAAACAAACGGAGGTATTAGCAGTGGGGAAGACAGCGGCGGAAAATCTGTGGTCTCTTGCGAGACAAGGGGTGGGCCACGTCACGTCCGCCTATTGTCTTCCCAATTCCAAACAAAAAACACAAAAGTTCGTGGAGCAAGGCATATTGTGCATTTAGTGACGAGTGACGGCAACTAGATGATTCAGACAGATAAGATCAGCTCACGCTCAGCACTCAAGATTCTATCTAACTTTGGATAGACTTCCCGCAGTCTGCCTGATTTCCGACCATCTGCTGCTCAACTCTAGGGAGGAGGACTCACCGGGGACGATGATGACAAGAAGGAGCACGATCACACAGATAACGAGACATACGCGCATCTTCATGTCCTTCCACCACATTTGCTTGCGCACTCGGTTGGCACCCCGGCGGAAGCCCTGAGCAGACACAGCCAAGTTGTCCGTCTTGTCCTGGAGTGAGTCAAGGCGCTCTCCGCGCTGAGAGACCTTGTTGATGTTTTCACGCATCACTCCAACAGTATCGTCGATTTGCTAAAGTACGTCAAGTCAGTGCCTATTACTGCCGCTACTGCCGATCGGAGCTATCTCGGTCAAGGCATCAAGTATCATGCTGGCTGAGAGTCATCCGAATAGGATAACGAAGCAGTTCAATCCACCGCAATACCAAAATTGCCAAGTGTAGCAACGTTGATAGTCAAAGGGGGAACACTAACCGCCTGCAAAGCGGCTGTGCGCTGGTTGCCATTTTGTTGCGCGGAGGCAGCTCCGGGGGCACCGCTGGAGCCGGCGGGAATATAAGGGTCGTAGGGAGCTTCGCCGGACATTATGGACGTTGATTATTTGGAGAAAAGAACGAGAAAAAGAAGTCGTTAGGCGTGGACACAGGAGCAGGCGACTTCGATGAAGCAGTCCAGGTTGCTTTGTTTGGACACAGGGGAACCCGGAATTTGGGCGATCAAGAGACGAGAGAGACAGCAGTTGATGTGAGACGAACGGATGGGCGTTGTAAGAGTTTGTGGTACCAAGAAGCAGCCGAGAGGGATAATGACTGAAGAGGGTCGACACAGTGAGGACGGTGGTTGGGAGGAGTTGTGGCGTGAACGAGCGACGCTGACAATCGTTATCCGTGCACGTGATTCCGAGAGGAAAAGGGTAGCCTGGATGACAACAACATTAGTTTCGCCAAATTGTGGCTTAGCTATTCTGTGGTCATATGGCTTGAATTCCATCAACTTGATTTACTAAGTGAGAAGATATCTTCTCAAAGGACAATTACTAGAATTTTATATGAGTGCTTACTGAGTGAATGGGCATGCATAGAAGCAAGACATCATGCTCATCTGTTGACAGGCCCGAAACTCATATTCTAGTGCTACCGCTTTCCCCGGCAACGAGCCGTCATGGTGGCAGACACCCTGCAATAGATTAATTCAAAGTTGAAATTGTATGTTTCAACACCTACGGCCCGTATTAAGTTTCTATTATCACTTCTCGTTAAAACTTTAAGAAGTTAGTGTAATGATCCGGCAGCCTCCGGACTATTACAGTGCTCGTATACACTACCTCCTATGATGTATGTTATTAAAGAATCAGTCTATTCATAGAATAGCGGGCGGGGCCCACTAGGGCAGCGCCGCACGAGTCTTTTGCCTCATGCACCCCGGACTTGATCAGTCATCAGGTGGCGAATATCAGTGAATCAACATTCAAAACTAAGACTGGCGCTATTCACAGTATCTTGAATGTATGCTTATATATATGATCTCTGTGGGACCTAGATCTTCAAATATAAACTTTCCTTAGTGAATGAGAGATGTCTTTTCATACTTGGAAGAAATGGAATCCATGCCAGACCTATCGCCAGGATTGTTAATACGACACAGGCTTCGCAACATAAATTGAACAATACCAGGTTTTAAGAGGGTGGAAGGGTGCACAGAAGAGATGTACCGTTTCAATTGAATAACTGGTAGGTGTCACTTAGTTCATCTGCTATGTAGAAATCATAATGCTCTATGCTATTTCAAAATCCACACAATATGCTTCAGACAGGGCCGGGTCTTGCCGCAAAGATGAAGAGACCGAGCTAATGCAGTATGATTCAGTAACACGCCTTTATTAAGGAAAATGCAAAATATGGTATGATGACTGACATATGAAGTGTCACTCTTGCTTCTCCTCGACATCTTGATTCTTCTTGGTGTCCTGGTCCTCTCCAATGTCGTATTTTTCAATACAAGCATCAAGATTCTCCCTAAAGTCATCCAGCTTGGCACGTGTCTCCTCAAGGGAGAAATGGACATCGGCGAGGAACAATCGCACTCTCGTGAAGGCTTCCAGAGCAAGATCCACTTTTAGATTAATAAGATCTATCTCTCGCGAAAGTTCACCACCTGGCTCCTGGTTCATTTGCTCCACCAGAATATGTGCAATCAGAGTGCTCATATCCCATCGAGGAAGAGGTTGGCCAACGGTGATCCTGTGGCCCCTCAAACGGTGGCCTCCAGAGCGACGTGTCATCGTGGAGTATTTGGGAAGCCTGGATGAGGGTGATGGTAATCAGGTACTGGCAAAGTCTTTAGTATCGGGGGGAGTTGATTGTAGTCAGATGGAGGGTGCGTGTGCGAGAGAGGAGAAGAGAACAAAGGATGATGAGATCATATCTGAGAGCATTTTATTTGTGTTGATAGACATTGTATTACAATAGTAACTTCCGGAATCTCGAGCATCTGAAAGTTGCGCGACGACGATACACACAAACTACCTGTAATTAAAGTATGGTATCTCGACATGGTGAGCAGACCAATAAGTCAAAATGGATGGCCCCGATTATAGAGCCGGAAGTTTCTCACCCTAAGTCTTTCATATTGAGAATTGACCCCGTAACGTATCGATGTTCAACACACTTTGCGCTGATGTCATCTGCATGGTAGGATTTTATAGTAAGCACGCTAAGGATCAAATGGCAAGGACAGAGAAGAAATTGATCAGTTACTCCTTGTATGCGATAAGTTTATCAAGCTGTCTTGAGTCTGCTTACATGCGTCTTTTCTACCACAAAAGTCAGTAGCTGGCCGTACAAATATAGAATCTGGTACATCGGGCGTCGGTTGTCAAGAATAGCATTTTAACCACGAACTTTCATTCGCTTTGGTCGTCGCAGGCATCCTTGATCATGTTGTCAACTACGTCAAGTAATGGAAAAGTACCTTCAAGGCCGCGTCCCAACTTGAATGTAGGTAATGAATAGTAAGCCTCTCAGGAGAAGGGCTCTGAGCATTGAAGGCTTACACTCTACCAATACTGCAATTATCTGGCAGAAGGTGACGGAAGATCAGTCCCCTCATATGTTGACATCCATCCCAGGATTCTGGTTCCGGCAACTCAAGGCGGGATCTAGTTTGGCTGCAGGTCGGAGCTTCCACAGGCGGCGCCTCAAGCTCCAGCTTACAACATTCAAGCCTCCCGAGATAATTCGTGCTGGATGACCAGCTCTCGGGCTGTCCCGGGCTGTGATCTAATCTCATGAGAAGTGGAGAAACACAATGTCACGTACAGCCAAGACCAGGTTTATGATTGTTAGTAAATTGACCACCGGTCTCAGCTGCCCAAGTCGCACACTTTAATTCATGCTCCCTTCCAATAAGAGTCTATGTATAACTTGGTTTACGCCTGTAGAAGAGGGCTGGCATATAGGTGATGTGAGCACGGGATAATGAACCTTAGAGGGCCAACTCGAGACAGATTATTTGCCTTCTACACCTAAATCCTCGATAATTTAGACTTAGTAGAGTCCTTGTAATTCCAAGTCGAAAAGGGAGTGATGGTTGCGATAAAAAGACAGCCTGTGGTTTCAAGGAGAAACGATCTAGCATGTAGAAATTTGGCAAGATCGATCTTCAAGACGGCCTGATATCTTTGAGCTCTTTCCATCGCGCCTTCAATTGGTGACTCCCATTCTGAAGAGAAAAAGTGCCGACGAAAAAGTAAATGGCTGTGGTACCTGCGATCGCGGGTCACACAGTTCTTTAGGAAAAATTTGCTTCTAAGTCAGCACGATTGATAGGCACATATTGTGTTAACATTGCATATTGGAGCGGTTTGCCTGTAATGCGGAGTCAATGTGGCTCACTAGCTACAGGATGGTACGGTTGAAACAATGTGTGGGAGAATGTTCTCGGAGCCAATCTGAGTTGAGATTGAGACTTGAACTGAACAAAGAGTGGAGTCTTTTCCACTTCCAGTTGGCACGCGTTGTAGTGAAATGCCTCTTTCCGTAACCGCCACCGCCCGTTGCGGGCCGATGTGGCTTTTGATTTTGACAGTTTGCTTTGCAGAGGTACATTGCACTTGTGCAATTTACTTATTCACGTCAAAGTCAGTACACGCCAGCCTGTACAACTTGAAGGGTCGCGTACCCAACCCCCCGAAAAAGTTCGCGTTCGCTGCATTACCGACGGGTCCCCCGAGGATTTTCATTTGGTCCCTTCCTCCATTCAATCCTGGTTCAAAAGGGTGTAACTCCACAAGACTGAGAACCGAGTCCCATGGGTGAGGGAAAAATCCATTTATGGATTGATGCCTGGTGCAATGGAGTTCTCAAGAATAAGTGGGGGCGCGGACAAGTACACCAAAAAGCGTAAGACGGGCGCTGAGACTCGTGGATTGGTGGACAGAAGCCAGGATTTGAGGCGTGAACCTTGTATGATTGCATCGATCAAAGCGTCGAGGGAAGGACTCTCAAAATGCCAAGCAGTCAGAGCAGCGTTTTCGATGTTCTCTGCGAGTCAGGTGGGTGAAACAAGTAGCCACTGCGCATGGTGACAGGCTTGGATTGCCAACTCGGCTGCGTCTCCATTGGATGCTCATTTCCCAGTCGCCAACCCCTGGTAGCAACTGTCCTCCCTTCTCACCCCTGATCGTCAGGTACTGGGTTAGGGAGGGTTTGTAGGATCTGGATGGGCAGCCATCTAAACGTAGAGATGTCTTCTCGACCGAACTCTGAATGTGGAGGACCTGAAACTCATGGCACCCACGCATTTGAATTTAATGAAGGAGTTTATTGCTTGCGTCCTTGCCGCATCCAGGGAACCATCTGAGACGCAGGTGTCCACCGGTAGATGGAGCCAACCTTGGAACTTGTGGTCCCTACCTGGGGCCAGGAAGGTAAGCCAGGTTGACAAAGGGAGAGTGAGATCTACCGCGGGGTCCATAGTAAGGCAGAAGTTGTACTCGCAGTCCAATACCCGCGACCGATTTGGACCGGCTGCGGTGTTAGCGGGCGTGCCTGGTTCCTGTGGGCCGGCTGTTCATTAAAGTGTTAGTGCCTCGGAGGGCTTGTTCGCCGTTCGCACTCCTCGAACGGCTGTGACTCTCTTTTGAAACTTCCCTTCCCCCGCGCCTGCGATCGCCAAGTTGAGGCTTGAAGCGCTGACGTCTTGCCGAGGGGACGTGAGGGATCGTGGTAAGTGCGACATTCTCCTCGTCACACCTGATCATCTTGAATGGTCGCGCACGTGGCACCGTCCCGTGCGGAGGGGAGAAGTTGTGCGCTCGTGAGCAAATGTTGATCTTGATCGTCAGTGACCGGAAGTCTCCTTGCATGCTGCTCGACTTGACCTGCGCCGTCTTGAACGCCTTCCACTCAAATCTGGCGATTGGCTTTGTCTTTGTTCGCAGATAGACGCCATGGCATACCCTCAGCGCCCTGCTCAACGCCCACCTCCCATGAGGCAGTACGACGCCAATAGTCCAGTATCACCTGTGTCGAGTCGCGGATATGCGCCCGAATTTGCGTATGGCGGTGAATATGGAGAAAGGTCCGGCACACCTGGAGGCTACGAACTGCGTCCCGGTGGTGACCGCAGCGCGGGAGGACAGGATGATCCAAGCTACAGTTACCAGGCTGGGCCCGCGGGGGCTCCGCCGCATGGCTCGTCGCAACAACCACGATCAATGCGCCCGCCGCCTGGACCAGTCTCCCCAGACGCTCGACGACCTCCGATGGGATATAACGACCGACGCGGCTATCCTGGGGATCGCCCCCCAGGGCCCCCAGGGACGAGCCGGTCTCGACCTCGTGAGTAAACGCAACATCTTGACTAGGAGCTTGAAAGTGCTTTGATCTAATGGATTGTCTAGCCGGAGGTCGACCACCTCCCCCCGGAGGCAATTTCGACAGTCCGTTTCCCGCTGTCCCTGGCGGCCGAGACCCACGAGACCGACGCGGGCCTCCTCCTCGAGGGGGAGGTGGTATCGAGAATGGTATGGCCGCTATGGATCTCAACGGCCGAGGGATTCCACCCAGGCCCCATACCTCAAATTCAAACGGACGACGACCTGATATGAGGCAGCCGCCACCAAGGGGTCCCCCTCCTCCTACAGCTCGGGGAGGATACCCTCCAGGGCCAGCCCGCGCGGCTAGCTCCGGTCGAAGTGATCGTACCAATCGACCATATCCGGACCCCATGGGGCCTTCAATGGGTCCAAGTCCACCCAGCCGCAGTGCGACCATGCCGTCCCATATGGTGGCTCCAAATTATCCTGGCCAGCCATCTTACAGGGAACCGGATTTCTCAGGAGCCCCGATGAGTGAGATGCCTCCACCACGACCCAACACGGCAGGTGGCATGAGAGCTCCACGGCACCCGGATTATGATATGGAATTTGGGCTCGGTGCTGGGGCTGGTGGCAGTCTAATGCCCCCAATTCCTCCTGATCCAGGAAGTCGGGTCTCTTACGCCCCGAGAGAATTCCTGGATACCTACTACGAGCCTACTGATGACGAACCCGATATGCCCAATTTCGACGCCATACCGAATTCACGAGCTGGCCCCACAGATGAGATGGGCTTAGAGACCCCCAAATTAGCACAAACCGGCCCTTCACCTTCTTCAGGCACAAATTACTCTGGCTCGAGACAAAATTCTATTCCGAATCAATTTGAGAATGCTGGTTTCCAGTTCGACATACCCTCCGATGGATCTTCCAGGCCCAATCACGATAGGAATATGGGGCCCGGCCAAAACGGATATGGGCCGGAATATCCTCAAACCGGCCCAGTCCATGGACCACCTCAAGGCTACCCTGCGCAACAGTCCCCGATCTATGATGAAAATCCAGACGCTCTGCCTCACCACCCTGTGCCTTTTCGTCCAGGTCATGATCAATCGGCCAAGCCAGCGCCAGTGCGTCAATACGGTTCTGCACCGGTTGCAAACCCCATGCCCGGTCCAGGTCCAGGTCCAGGTCCAGCGACTGCTCCCGTCCCTGGAAATAATCCTAGCGCTGCCCCTGGCCCTGATCAAGTGGCGCCTCAGACAGCCGCTGCCAAAATTGATGAAAATGGGCCAATCACACATGACGAACTTCAGAAGTTGCAGATGAAAGCACGAGGTAATCCTGAAGATCAAGGGCTCCAACTCCTGCTGGCGAAGAAATTTGTTGAGGCATCCACTGTCCTCGTGGCCGAAAACACTCACTTTGACCCCAAAATGAAAGCCAAGGCTCAGGAGAAGTACATCCTTGATGCCCACAAGATTGTTAAAAAACTGGCCTCGGCTGGTTTTGCTGAGGCACAGTTTTATCTAGCAGACTGTTACGGTGAAGGCCGGCTAGGCTTACAGGTTGATGCTAAGGAGGCGTTCTCCTTGTATCTCTCTGCAGCCAAGGCGGGCCACGCACAATCGGCTTATCGAGTCGCTGTTTGTTGCGAGATTGGTGCTGAAGAAGGAGGTGGTACTCGACGCGACCCGTTCAAGGCAGTACAATGGTACAAGCGTGCCGCAGCCTTGGGCGATACCCCTGCCATGTACAAGATCGGCATGATCAATCTGAAGGGGTTGCTGGGACAGAAGAGTAATCCGCGGGAGGGTGTCTCCTGGCTAAAGCGCGCCGCCGAGCGCGCGGACGAGGAGAATCCTCACGCCCTTCATGAATTGGCGCTCATGTACCAGAGTGCCAGTGGTAACGACATTATCGTCCGCGATGAAGCATACGCCTCTCAACTGTTCCATCAGGCTGCCGATCTGGGCTACAAGTTCTCGCAATTCCGCCTTGGTGCGGTCTACGAGTATGGTCTGTTGGGCTGTCCGGTAGATAACCGCATGAGCATCATATGGTACACCCGTGCGGCTGCTCAGGGTGAGCACCAGAGTGAGCTCGCTCTTAGCGGTTGGTACCTGACTGGGTCGGAAGGCATCTTGCAGCAGAACGACACGGAAGCGTATCTTTGGGCAAGGAAGGCAGCGTCTGCTGGCCTTGCCAAAGCTGAATACGCCATGGGATATTACACTGAAGTTGGCATCGGTGTCACGGCCAACCTGGAAGATGCGAAGCGGTGGTACTGGCGTGCTGCTGGTAAGTGCGAAAGACCAAACGATGCTATTTGATATGAAAGGGAAACAAGTCAGTGCTAACCCAACTCCCGATCTAACAGCACAGGGCTTCCCCAAGGCCCGCGAGCGTCTAGAGGATCTAAGAAGAGGAGGCGGTCGGTACCAGAAGACCCGCCTGTCTCGCTCCGCCGTCAGCAAGCAAAGTGAAGGGGACTGCGTCCTCATGTAATATCTTTTTCCTCTCGACCTTTCCCACTTGCCGGATGCGAGGTATCGACCTGATTGTGTGGAACTGGATTCTGCGCGCTCGCAGAGTGGCATGTGTGTATTTCTCTAACGACGATCGGTGCTCCATGATTTCTTCTGCCTTGTAATGATCTTCTTTCCCTTTTCGCACTTCTTAAAGAACTTTATTTCATGATTCTTTCCTGGATTAGGATACAATTCATGTCTTTGCTTCGATCCACTTACGCCATACTCAATGCTCTGTCTTGGTGTTTTTTTTTTTGAAAATGCTTTTGCGACTTTCAAGGGATCCATGATGGGATTGGAGGTCCTTGCGTATTTTCCCGTGTACATCATTCACGAACTCTTGTGAGGAGGTATAGTGTGAGCTATCATTTCCTCGATAATTCTTTGGAAAGCCCTGATTGCATCCATCAATGGTTGAGTATTGTCCTATTCTAGACGTTGAACGGGTCCTCAACAGGCTGTCTGAGCCGTACTCAATGAACGAGGTGGATCAGGTTGCGGCTGTGATGTTAGAAGCTGAGCGGAAGGACCTAAGCAGGCAATATATGTGTTCCAATCAATCTTTGAAAGCATTTCAGGAAAATGAGCTCCCCCGGCCCCTGCGTAAGATTAATCACTCTCTTGGGAATCGAGAAAAAAAAAGACTCCGTGATAGCCCGTCTTGAACGCATCCCCGATGTTCACAACCTTAATGCCCTCGACATAGAGCAACGTGGAGTCCAGCAGCGGATTTCTTCCGCGCTTACAGAGCTGAGCTTAACCCGCCCAGTGCATCCGATTCCGCCGCGCGCAGCTTACGAATTCAGCCATTCGTCGGCACTCCGAAGTCGCGCGATCCGCCTTTATATAATTTGTGTCACTTTATCTGTATCTTGTAAAAAGCAAATTTGACGAGAACTGAAGTGTGAAAGTACCTACTGACCACTACGTAAGTCAATTACCTCCCAATCGTGGGGTTTGAAGTTTTATGGAAATCGCTGGAGAGCGGACTTAACCTTCTGTAAAGCTGCGAGAACATTCTTACTTACGGTATTTCATTTTGTAGGGTGCAAAATTTAAAAGTGCACATAAATCAGGGCTGTCGTCAGGTTATTAGCTCGAGGACTCGAGTGCATGCAAATTGGGCTACCTGTTGAGGGCATTGATGTTCTTTGGATCTCCACGGCAGTCGAGTCCATCTCAACACCCCCCAAAGAGCACATATTCCAAGAACAGACGTCTGGTCATTTACTCAGTTTTGGTGTCTGTTCTCCTCGCCCTAGTCTTGGCCAGCTCCTCTGAAAATACCGCCAATCTGTCGGCTCTCCGTCGGTTCTTAGGAACATTCTCACGAGCGACAACCGGCTCGGAGAGTGTGCCGGGCCCTACAAACTGTAGGAATCAATCCAAGATCAAGATGAAGACACCAATTTACTTTCTGAGCCATGGCGGGGTGAGTCAAAACGAGTTTTTAGGCAACTCTCGGCGGGAAAAAAGAGATACCAGAAATGAGCAACATGAGGATTTCTGACTAGCTTTTTTTTGGCATCACAGCCCAATATCATGTACGATGTGCATCACCCGGTGTACAACGAACTGGGAAAGATAGGACGGGAAATCACGACCAAAGTCAAACCAAGCGCGGTGGTGGTGTTTTCGGCGCACTGGCAGGGCGATCAAAATACCATCTATGTGAACACGGCGGAGCGCACGGATCTGATCTATGAGTAGGCCTCTCAGCTGCTACGAGCAATGTCCCGTTCTGTTTCGTTTATCGTGAATCCCACTGATGTTGCGGTCCAGCTTCTATGGGTTCCCGAGTCATTATTATCAGGAAAAGTACCCAAACAAGGGTAGCGCCACGGTGGCGCAGAGAGTACTCGATGCACTCAATGATGCTGGAATTGATGCGAAGGGGGTCGAGCGTGGTCTCGACCATGGAGTCTGGGCGAGCTTTAAATGCGGTCAGTTCCCTGAGTCTCGGTTGATGCTCGCTGGTCGGCCTTTGCGATCGTGATTGAATAGCATGTATTGACGGCCAAGGGCGTACAGCTTTTGAACCGGACTCGAATCCTTTGAATGTCCCAATCGTGCAGGTTTCTCTCTTCGATACCGAGGATCCGACTCAACATGTCCGGCTTGGTCAGGCCGTGTCTCGCTTGCGTGAGGAGAATATCCTGATCATCGTGTCCGGAATGGCCGTACACAATCTTCGCGATTTCCGGTTCGCGTTTGGTAATCCACATCCTTTGCCATACGCGGTCAGTTTTGACGAGGCTCTCAAAGATGCCGTGACAAAGTCACCAGCCGAGAGGGAGAGGGCTCTCGTTGATCTTCTCAAGCGACCCGATGCTCGCCAGGCTCATCCAAGCTTTGAGCATCTGCTGCCCATTTACGTTGGGGCAGGTGCGGCGGGCGAGGACACAGGCAAGAGACTCTGGACAATGCCTGAGGGTTCCATGAGCTGGGCGCAATTTCGATTCGGGGAAGTGGGCACTGCTGAACATTGATCGTAAGCTGTAGTGATAGATGGTCATTGTGAACTTCGCGCTCGTCATGAATTGAATGAGTAATTCTTTTTTGATAAGGTTCAATTTCACCTATAGGTACAAGGTACATAGAATGTTTAGGGGACGAGAGATACACGCGGAAGGATCATTTGGAAAGGGAAGATGCGAAAGAGGCTATGTCAGGAGGAAAAGTCGTTATGAAGCCTGCTTCACCAGATTCGTGATGCGCTCCTCAATCTGCGAGTCGGAAAGACCTAGGCAAAGTTAGCGCGAGGGTTCAGACAATTCGGGACTTGGCCGACCTACCCGAGAGAGCTTCTTGAGTCTCCTTGCCCAGGGCTAGAAGTCGTAAATGTATCAGTCAGCATGATTCTATCACTTCATTGAGGCTTTTCCCTTGATGAGTCTCGTGTTGGAATGGGAGCAAGTCAGGCGTACCGTATCGGGCAAAGACTCGGGGCTCGGTGCCGGCAGCCTCGCGGATCATGATGGGGGTGTGCGGGTTGTGCTTCTTCATGGTAGGGTAGGCGCGGTTGATGAAAGCTCTGTTAATCAATCACAGAGTCAGTCAATTGCTTCAGCGCCGGTTGTGCAGAACGCGCCGTCTGGAATTAGAGGTTTGCGTCTGAGAGGCTGGTGGACTGACCTTGTAGCAGCGCTCTGCTCGGAGGACTGGCAGAAGAGGAAGCGGAGCTCCTTCAGGCCCTTGGAGAAGACATATTTGCCAGACATTGTGATTGATTCTCCGTGAAGGAAGGAGGTCCAGAGGTGCGAGGCAGTAAGGTCGAGGGGTATCGTGAAGCAAGACACAAGGCCGGAGGTGCGTTATTCGCAGCGGCGGTGATTCGCCCAGCAAAGAGATACCGCCGCTAGTCCCCTTTCGGTCCTGCTCACTCAAGCCCGCTTACATCAGCATTTACGCCCAGCCGGCGGTACTTTTAGGATCAAAGGTCCCTATGAACAGCACGATCATGAGACTAATATTGCACCAAAATGTCTCAAAAATCGAATATGCTCGTGGAATATCAAGATTGGCTCTGTCCTGGTAGATAAAACAAAAAATGTGGGCATATGTCCCTGGGAGACACCCAAAAATCATAGCTGTGTAACAGCCCAGTCACCCGGAGATAAAACATGCTGGGCCCGACCACCGGCCGATTCCGCCCTGCGTTCTTCTCAACCTTTCGGGAACAACCTAAGGACTCGAGCTTTTGACCACTCTCCTCTCCTTGTCCACCACATACACACCATGTCCTCGTCGCGCGTGGGCTTCCGCTTTTTAAACAGCACTCGCTTTGCTTTCCGCAATGCCTCTGCGCCTTTCCGCCGGCCGGGGGCCAAGGGCTTCCGCTTCCAGAGCTCCGAGGCCGGCACCGCAGAGCAGCAGAGTGCTTTCCAGCGCATGTGGAACAGCCCAGTTGGTGTCAAGACTGTGCACTTCTGGTAGGTTGTTCTGCGCTTACTGGATGGAGTTTCTACACGGGGAATGGTTGGTCGATGCTAACTTGTGATCGGACAGGGCCCCCGTCATGAAGGTACGACTCGCGTGACCCAGTTCATCCTTTCATCGCAACAAGCGCAGAATTCCTTTGATCTCATCATTGATCCCATCCTCGTCGGACTGTGAATTGCGCTCAACTCAATCGTCCGACCATGAACAATGGCTGATATTTTTTTTCTCATTGCATAGTGGGCTCTCGTCATCGCCGGTATCTCCGACTTCAATCGCCCTGCGGAAAAGCTTTCTTTGACTCAGAACTGTGCCTTGATGGCCACGGGAGCCATCTGGACCCGTTGGTGTCTGATCATCAAGCCCCGTAATGTCCTGTGCGTTGACTCGATGACTTGCACGGCTCCGATCACTTTCCGCTAATCATCCTCTTTTTCTCTGCATATAGGCTCGCCGCCGTGAACTTCTTCCTCGGATGCGTTGGTGTCGTCCAAGTGTCCCGCATCTTCATGTGGCAGCGTAGCCAGAAGGGCTCATCGGCTGAGGCTGCCAAGGAACTCGAACAGGAAGCTGCCGACTCGGCCAAGTCTGTTGTGCACGAGACCGAGAAGGCAGTCAAGAGTGTTGGCGAGAAGGCCGTCTAAAAGCGATCCCGTCCGTACGGAGGACGACTCGGACGTAGTTGGTCACGGGAGGGACTGCCCTGGAGCGATCTGATCAGATCACTCGCATCTGTAACGAGCAATCTCGGAGCGAAGCTCTTGAATATGAGCATGATCTATCTCAGATACGTCTCGAATTGCGCTCGTCTGCCTAGAGCATTTTTCGAGTCTGCGGAGGACCTACTGTACATATTACCCACCTATGCAATGATTTCTCTCTCTCTTCCTCAATGACACAAGATAGAGAGGTCTTGAATGTACGATCTTTCTAGCACTTGGGTAATCGGTTGCGCAGCGGACTTTTGAGGTCTCGGGAGAGCTTGGCCCACCGGTGAAAATGGCGGAAACATCTCCGGAGCCTGTCATCGTCATATTTCCTCGCGAAATCATTGAGGTTATTCCTCCAGTGGCGGTCCAAGTAGCCGGCAGTCCACATGTCACGGGATCTGCATCTTCTCTTTAAGCGTGTCTTCAGTTTAGGAGCCTTTTGTGAACCTCCGCCTCTCAAAGCAGGATGTGGCCGAGATTTGCCTCCAACTTGCCCGTTGATCGTGGCGGGAATTTTCCTCCCAATCGGCAAAATCTCCACCAAATCTTCCTCCAACCGCGCTGGGACAATCGTCTTCAGCGAGAACATTCACCTTGTGCCCAATCTCCACAAGCTTTACCGACGTGACGCTTTGCATGCGCCCCTGCCTGGTCGCCGCTGGAGAGCTTCGTTTCCTACCCCACAATATCCATTTCCCCCCTCATTTCCCCCGGACAAACCGTCAACGTGGATAGACTCCACTCAATCGGGACTTGAAGTTAACAGCGACCCCCGTGTCCATGACTGGACCGTCGCGCAATGCCGGGGAATGCAGTCGAAGCTCAGGGGGTGTGGAGTGAAGGAGGGAGGGGCCTCCATCTGCTGTGCCTTATGCCGAGAATAATATAAAAAGAGTCGTGTGGGCAGCTTCCGCCGATCATTTCGTCTGTCGACTGTTGACACAGCATCTCTCCTTTAAAAAACCGACGTCGTCTGTGCCTATTTCCCACAATGAAGATCTCCAGTATCCTGGCACAGGCACTCAGCCTCAGTCTATCGCTCGGCACAGTTGCCGAGGCCAAAAACTCACGATCTCGCAATGATGCATGCCATCCTCACCACCCATTCCATCCACTTCCTGGCAGCAAAGATCGCCACAAGACATGCCATGTCCCGACTAATGGCGACGGCACTGACGACTCCGCCCATATCCTGTCGACGCTGAAAAAGTGCAACAACGGCGGTAAAGTCGTCTTTGACGCCGGAAAGACCTACACTGTCGGCAAAGCCATGGACATGACATTCCTTAAGAGCGTAGATCTGGGTGTGTAGTGCTTTTGCAACTTCAGTGGGCCTTCTTTACAGGCCTCCGTTGGGTTGATCGAGTGAAGCTAAATGCGTCAATACAGAAATCCTCGGCACAATTCAATTCACCAACGACACCGACTACTGGCAAGCTAATGCTTTCAAGCAAGTTTACCAAAATGCCACCACCTTCTTCCAGATTGGTGGCACAGACGTCAACGTCTACGGTGGCGGTACCCTAGACGGCAACGGACAGGTCTGGTATGACCTGTATGCTAAGGAGCCCTTGATCTTGCGCCCAATCTTGTTCGGTGTCATCGGCCTGCACGGCGGTAGCATTGGCCCCCTCAAGCTGCGCTACTCCCCACAGTGGTACAATTTCGTTGCCAACTCATCAGACATTCTGTTTGAGGGTATCGATATCTCGGGCTACAGCAAGAGCGCACATGAGGCCAAGAACACCGATGGATGGTGAGTGCCACAGCGGGGCGCGGAAGAGCTCGCAATATAGGATCCATAAAGAGAGAACACTAATCACGCTCTTGCAGGGATATCTACCGGTCAAACAATATTGTTATCCAGGATTCAGTGATCAACAACGGCGATGGTACGTGTCGAGAAGCGAGCAGATTTTCCACCTACAGTGATGCTGACGGACCTCTAGACTGCGTCTCTTTCAAGCCCAATTCCACAAACGTGATTGTTCAGAACCTTCATTGCAATGGCTCGCATGGTATCTCCGTTGGCTCGCTGGGCCAGTACAAGGACGAGGTCGATATCGTTGAGAACATTCTCGTCTACAACATCTCCATGTTCAACGCATCTGTAAGTCTCCACGGAAATGAATGTCGAGTTTTGCCACATTGTTGCAATGATCTAATACAGTGTAGGACGGTGCTCGCATCAAGGTCTGGCCCGGTGTGGCCTCGGCTCTGTCCACTGACCTCCAGGGCGGAGGTGGCTCCGGTAGCGTGAGGAACATCACCTACGATACCATGACTATCAAGAATGTCGACTACGCCATCGAGGTCACTCAGTGCTATGGACAGAAGAACCTGACTCTCTGCAACCAGTTCCCCGTAAGTCACTTCTCCTGCCTTTTTAGAGTCTACTATAGTCTCCTCGGTACCTGATCGATCTCTAATCATCTTCGGTCAAAATCACAGAGCAGCATGACCATCTCAGACGTATACTTCAAGAACATCAAGGGCACTACCTCTGGAAAACGGGATCCTGTCGTTGGAACAATCGTTTGCTCAAGCCCGGACGTAAGAATTCCACCCCCCCCTTCCCGCCCTTCTCATTTTTTACACCCCTTCGACTGAAGACGACAGTTCTGACACTTCACATAGGTCTGTTCAAAGATTTACGCCTCCGATATCAACGTCAAGAGCCCAAAAGGTTCCAACACTTTCACCTGCACAAATGTAAGTCATTGCCCGCATCCTTCAGACCACTCGATCGAATGACCCAGTCACTTATTGCTTTTGAATCCATAGGTTGATGACAGCCTGCTGGCTATCAATTGCACCTCGAGCTAATCTTTGTAATCATACATTTCGATTTGGGACACTCTTTTTATAAAAGATTGCTCATCACCAATTGAGCTACTTCATATCCGCGCTCTCACGGGACGAGACTGTTTGCGACTGGACTCTCACGCAGATCCTGTCAATAGAACCTCACTCGGGTCCGACCAGGTTGAAAATGCCTAACAGCGACATGAAGATAAATCGTAATTTGCACCGCGTGTTCATGGCAAGCGCTTTGTTGCTGACGACCCGAGGCAATGAAAACCTCACGTAGAGTAATATACATGCTGCGATCATAATCCTCAATGCATGGATCCCCAAATATCGCTGTAGGATATTGAAAATGGCGGGGCTGCTATCCAGCCCTAAACAAAAACTGGATGTAAAAGTCCCATCAAGTGAACATGAGGGGGGAGAGAAGAGCGAAAGAAAGGGCCGTGCACGTTTACATTTAAATGAATCGCGTGGAAACTCAAGGAAAATCGCTTTGGAGTTTGGAACCATACGAATGGTTTATTCATCCTGCAATAGAACCTTCAACTTCTCAAGCTTGTCTTCGCAGTGCACTTCCATTTGCATAATCACATCCACGGCGTCCTTCTTGGTGATCAGCAATTGTGACACTAGCCAGAAATTGTACCCGTTCTTGTAGAAGCCCATTGAAGCCCATTCATCCTTTGGAATTTGGCGGCTGAGGGCGATCCAGTAGTCGCGCCAGCGGTTCAAGGCTGTACGGATTGAACCTAGAATCGAGTCCTCGGGGATCATGCTCTTGTTCCATCCGCCCTCCGCCTGCGTGGGCTGAATGACAAGAGCCTGGCGTCTGATCAGGCCCACAAGGCTCATGTGTGTATTGATAAAAGCGAACAGAACTGCAGAAATTGTTATGGATCGATCAGCATCTATGATCCGGGAGCGCGGGACACTTGACACCTACCGTGAATGACAATGAACATATCCAAAATGGTGAGCTGGAAGCGAGGCATAGATGGCGAAGGTGCAGGGCTACCCTGCGGGGATATTTCAAACATATGCTGAAAGGCCTGAAAAATCGACAGGTCGCGTGTGAATCGAAAATTTGGATCCTGAAAGGGATGTGAAGATCGGAACAAGGCTTCTTCGCAAGGCAATTCGCTCTCCAATTCAGAATGAGTCAGACGGCACGGATAGTTTTGATAGAAGAAAAAAGCACAGTCCAACAAGGACATGAGACTAATGGTCCTATTTGCTAGTCAGTGAGCGACCATTGAGTGGTTCAGCCATTACATCGTGGTCCATACCGTATACGGCACTCCCTTTGAATCCACAATTGCTCATCAAACTGTTCCTCGTCCAGCACATGCCGGACCTTGACAAGATTCAGACGGCGGGCGACCTGCCTGTTGATTAGTGGCATGTTCCAAGCGGAGAAAGCGAGAAGAAATTCCGTCCATAAGCCTGCCTACCTTCAAAACCTCGCTGAACCGATTCTCCATTGCCCGGTTCTTTGACGAACGGCTCCCCGCCCAGTATTGAACAATCAGGATGACGAAGCCGGCCTGAAACGCTTGGAATTTCGTCCAATCGGTGAGCTCGTCCCCGGGACTTTGAAGCCCCGCGTAGGTGCCTGCAACCTCAAACTCGCGTGAATACATGTGGCTGGAGAATATGTACAGTTCAGCGATGTCCAGCATTCGCTTCGCCAAGTGTGCCTCCCTTGGGTCAGAGCTGTACATGGCTCCGAAAAACGCCACTGCGGCCAACAACGGCGTCCCAACAGTCTCCAAGTTGAAAGTCGGGATGTGAATCATGGCGCAGCTTGGCTGCCAGTATTTAAAGTAAAGCGAGACGAATTTGCGCACGCGGGCCGTCGTAAGCAGAAACCCCAGATTCGCCGAAATCTCCTCTTGTGACTTGGCATCCAAGGGTAATGTCCAGACGCGCGCCAATATTGATTGGACTAAAGCCATCGCGAAAGGCTGTTCGGGTTCAAACAACGTCGTCTGTCCGGACAGGGCCAAGTGTCCGTTGGGTGTCGGTGTAGCAAAATTGCCCGTGTAGGTAGCCTGAGCCGGATACGAGCCGTCTACATTTTTATGCCCATCGCCGAAAGGTCCATTAAAGAAGTCCAAGAAAGTGTCTTGGAAGAATGGGAGGTTGTTGAGATCGGTTCCCCCAAAATTGGCAGGGAGACCGGCCTGATCTCCCTGCATGCCCATGCCCATGGATTGAAAAATCTCCCCGTCCGGGCTGCTCTCTTCCAGCGGAGTTTTGTTGTTACAGACCATACTCCGTTCCACATCGTTCCGTGGAGGTAGTCTGAATCCCTCGGTGAATGATTCGGTGCCGCCGTTCAGCAAGAATTTGATCGACCCGCGATCCGATGGTTGTCTGCATAACGGTGGTCTTCGTGGGTTCGGCGAGTGTTTCCCTGCATCCCAGATCAGCCCTAATTGGAATCGATTCCCCCGCGCAGAGTCGCTCGCGTCGTACCATCCTCCGTACTAGGAGCGGGGCTTGGCCCATTTGCATTCTCGCAAATGAAGCCTCTTTTCACACAGGATTCGCATGGTGTGTTGCCGTCGCAGCGCAATTTCATCGCGGTGCACTAAGACCACCTCAGTCAGTTCAATGTCCATTCCTCGCGGACGGAGATTCGACCCCGGCTTCGGCGCCACCCCAGGATCGGCTTACCGATTGGCATGCATGTCGCCGTCGGCCTCTTTGACCCGTCTCAGGGATTTTGCGATCGCCGCGCTCTCTACAGTCGGTGTAGTGATCCCGAAGATTATCGCTGGGGGCCGCACGTCAGCTTCGCCGCACTTCTTTCTAATCAGGATGAGAGAGGGCGTCTGTGACGACAAACCATCGCGCGAAGGATTCGGTACAGAACACGCAGGAATAGGGTTTCAAGCCGGAATCTATCGAGATTGAGCCACGAATCGGGGACAAAGGAGCTGCAGGGCGGGGCAACAACATACGTCTGAGATGATGCCGCTTCAAATGATCAATGCGCGTGAAGCCCCGCTGACATATGGTGCAGCGAAAGTGCTTCTCGGCGGGCTTCATATTTGTCCATCGGGGAGGAGGATGGACCAGATGAGGGGAAACGCAAGAGAAGGTTCGTCAGAGGCCGAGGGAGGGCAAATGGAGAGGGAAAAAGAAGGTTTGGGCGCAGGAGAAGAATGTAAGATGATTGATAGCTTAATGCATTGGATAAGATTTAGGGGTCTCGGTATTGCCGGCGTATTTGTACCGGCAGATGGCACGCGGTGCCCGCTGCCGTCGACAAGTGACCCTCCCTGAGACTGCACGTGGTGGTGTGTTACAGCCGTCAAGTTGTCTGGTCGGGTCTGGGTATCATTGGTATAGGTATGGTAAGGCCGTACGGAATCACGGGGTGGATGATATCACCATCAGTCTTATCGACGACAGCTCTGGTAGCTTTTCTCCACATCTCCGAAACACGCGGGAGCCTGAGTGAGGAGGAGATTCCATTCGCCCACAAGGCGCATCCTAATTGTGTCTGCGCAACAAATATGATCCACAAGCATTTGACGCAGAGGGTGAGCCAGGCTCGTGAAATGCCGAATGCACGCTTTGCAGAATCCACCCCGTCCTTCTTGGTCTCTCCGGCCATGCACACGAGATGGATCGAAGGCAACCATCTCATTTCATGGCTGAAGTGGCTGGAAGCCACTAAGTAACTCTAAACTAAAAAGATACCCCGCGGAGTGTGGGTAGCATCTGGGATAACTGGGGTGGAACGGAACGCCTGGGCTGAATTATAACAATCAAGATCACAACACTGGACATGTCCTCGAGTCTCGAGTCTAGACCGATCTGCTACAGGAAATGTCCGTAAGATCAACCACCTGAGGGTCCCTGGCCACAGCTGGTCTCATCACCCGGAGGAGTCATTCTCAGGCCTTCATCACATGGTATTGACCGAACACGCCTTCGGGGGCTGTGGGAAATCAACTTGATCATCGTCGAGGTAGTCAACATTGACCTGATCGAGCTTTTCATTCTCCGTCCAGCCGTCACCCAACCAGCCCATCGGATTGTCGTTGACATATGTAAAGTCAAAATCCTCCCAGCGGGGAGTTGCGAAGATCTTCATCGCATGAAGAGAAGACCCTATTTTCCATCAGTAAACCGCTGCAACCACAAAATCCGCCGACAATGCGACCCTACCAGGCCAGAGTGCAATCACCCGTCCGTCCTTAGTACCACCCTTGTACCAGCTCCGACAATTGCCAGCAAACACCGTGCCCGCAAAGTATGAGTCACAGTACTGGGCGAACAGCCGGACTGCATCCGTTTTGACCGACATCGCACGGAGGTGGTCGCGTTGAATCTTTCTCACGCATTCGGTGAAATAGTCAATCTGCCGCTCCATCAGGATGAGCAAGTTCCCATCACCCAGTCCAGAATTGGGCCCCAAGGCAAGGAAATAATTCGGAAATCCATCCACTGCAACAGAAAGATAAGTTTCGGGGCTCTTCTCCCATCGCTCAGCCAGAGTCAGGCCTCCTCGCCCTGTGATTGGGAAGCGCGGAGTGTGGGTGGTATCAAACCCAGTTGCACAAACGATAGCATTAACCTTGCGGTGTTGACCGTCGGCGGTAATGATACCGGAGTCATCAACCTTGATAATTTCTGACTTGATCAGGGTTACTTTCTCATCCGTCAAGGCCTCGAGGTAACCTGGACCAGGTGTTAGACGTCTACAGGCCGGGGCAAATGAGGGGATGAGGTCGTCCACTAAGTCGGGGTTCTTCGCCAACCGCCTCTTCATATTGGAAGTGAAAGCTTCCAGTGCCCCTAGCTGCTGGGGGTGACCTGTCAGGGTGACTCCATGAACGGATTGTAATTCGAGTTCCACATCTACATGTGAGACATCGGTTCAGTCATCGATTTTGCAATTAAAACACCCCCAGACAGAAGGTATCGACTCACTTTTTCGAAACTTTTGGTATTGTTGATGATCGGTTTGGAATGTCGTGATTTCCTCGGGAGTGAAAGTGTCTGTGACAAAAGAATGAGAAGATTTGAGAACACACTCAACCCAGGGCTTCTTAAAGGTGGCTCACAGTTGTCCAGTCCTTCCCCATGCTGCTCGATATAATCTCTCGCAAAGGAGGGAGCGATCCAGGTTCGACTACGAACATAGTGATCGATATGAGCTACCTTTGGCAGCATTGCTGGAACGATTTGAATGCCGCTGGAACCATTCCCAATCACGGCTATACGTTGATTCTGGGAACGAAAGTTCAGCCCTGCAACTTCTTTTTCACGAGATATAGGAGGACCGAGACCCACCGAATAGTCATAACTTTCATCCCACGACGCACTGTGGAGCAGTTTGCCTCCAAAGTCATGCAAACCAGGAATTTTAGGCCACCTCCAATTGTTGAGCGCGCCAGTAGCCTGAATGACTACATCCGCTTGGTCGGCGAACAAGGAATCACCTTGAACATCTAGGATCTAGCCATCAATGGCGGTCAGTAGCTGAGTCCGGTACAATGACTGATGTATCCGAGGGGCCACCTACTTCCATATGCCACTTTGACGCCTCTTCCACCCAAGTGGCCTTCTTGACCTGATGCTTGAGCTTGATGTACTTCATGCATTTGTATTTCTCCACAACGTCTTTCCAGTACTGGTGGATCTCGGCTGATGAGGCGTAGAATGACGACCATCTTTTGTTGGGCTCGAAAGTTGCCTGGTAGGTATGCGCTGGGATATCTTGAACAATGAAACGGGTCAGCACCCATCAACAGTGGACATGCCCTTGCGCCGTAAGGCTTCGTGATGTCTAGTTGCTCCAAGGGTACATTGATGACCTACCACATGCGCAGCCCGGATATCGATTCTAGGAGGACTCATTATCAGATAAAATCGGAGAAAGAGTGAAGCCAGAAAGGAAAGGACAAAACATGGGTGCACAGTATCAAGAACCCGCTTGCATTCGTTCCTCAACGAAGAGCTTCAGGAGGAGTTTCAGCCTCACCTCGAACCAAGTTCCACCGATGTCTGCATTCTTCTCATAAATACACAGTTCCAGATTGGGAATTCTTTGAACGAGGCGAATGCAGGCAAGAATGCCTGAGATGCCTGCACCGATGATGACTACTCTGACCGGCCGATTTTCGTCCACAGCTCGAGGCTCGATAAACACGGTAGGAGCGGGCTGCGAACCACGATCGCCTGTGGATCTCTTGGAGAAGAAGCCAGCGAGCATGCCTGAGGACCATTCCATCATGAATATCTGGGATGTTTGAAGATTAGAACGTTGAGGGAGATTGAACGTGGTACTGTGTGTTGGGAACAAAATCAAGATAAGTTTCAAAACTCTCAGTGAAGATAAATTCCGAGAGAAATTCCTCCACCAAAAGGTGTATTCGCGTTTGGATGGAAGCTCTCAAGCTTACCCAGGCAGCTGTTTCCTATTTCTAGCTTACGCACTTAAATATGTATGTCATATCTGACTGAGACTTAGTGACCCGGAGAGCCGTTCTCTCGCACATCCCGTCACCCGGACATTTTACCGCCCTAATGAGCGGACTCCGCGGCTTCGCCTTATCGTTGATCAGACAATCAAAATTTCCTTGAGCAGGGTAGGCCTAGGACGCCTGAAATAGTGAATCCCGACCGACAGATCATCCCTACATGTCCACACGCTTGTTCGCCTCCACAAAAGTGGATTATGGTGACCTGCAACCGCCATTCCTGATATCAACCATAGATTGACTCCTCTCTGCAATCCAAAATTGCCTCAGCAAGCAAAAATTACACAAAAGAGTTTGGTTCTTTCCCCCGATTCGATCATCACCTCCACTGGAAGCATAGTTCTTGCCGGAAATTCCCCCCTGACTACAAGTTCCCTTTTATCAAATTTACCCATGAGGTTTTTTCTTAACCACCAAAAGTCCGGGGGACTCCCGGAGAGGGGAACCCCTCCGCGCGCAGACCCGAGGTTGGCCCCGCACCATCAGATTTTGTAGATGTTGATCGTTTCTCCAACTCGTATCAACCAGACCGCATATACGACCGTGGAAGGTTGAATCACACAAGTCATTCAAGGAATCGAATCATCTGTCACACAACCACATCAACCTGTCAATTAGCCTCTGGCCCATGATTTCAATCTCGGAATCGGCTGTCCATCTCTTTTTTTCGTTGCCGTGACCCCTGCCGATGACACCAGATCTGTCAGGCTGACTCTATGCTGTGGTTGCGTGGACCTACGTACGTGCGTGCACATACATGTGACAGCGTCCGACCGTAGGTATTGGAAGCCTCCACCTGCGGGGTATGCGTAGGCTGGTCCTGCCTGGTTCTCAACAGATTCGAACCTATCGGGCAAATAGGCTGATCTCAGGGACTTTAGGTATGTTTTTGCTCACTTGTTGATTTATGCACGCAGAAATATAGTACGCAAGGCTATAAGTACGTGATTTGTCTCGCTTCGAGCTCGCCTTTCGGAGTGGACACGGTCATTTCGTGGAGAGTCCAAAGCATGTAAGGGCGGGACAGACACTGAAATTGTGAATGTCTTTTGCAAATCCTCATCCTGTAGGTGGAGTATGTACTGGTGACGATAGATCGGATTCCAAAGGTCATGACCCACGGGCGTATCTTCTGTTTCCTTAGGTGTAGGTGGGTTCCAACCTGTCGCACTCGGCGGAATCATACTTAACTTTCCCATTCATCTATACCAGGAATCTGTCTATACCCGTGCTTGATCCACATGTCGTTTATGTACAAATTGGAAGATAATACCCTGCCGGCGATCGATGGAAGATTACATGTACCAATAAATTATCAGTGCCAGTCTCAACGCTTTTCAACCTTCAGGTTTTGCCATCCTGGCACATTGCAAAAAGATAAATAAAATGAAACAGAAAGACAAAGAGATTCCTTTGTAATTTGAAGTCAGAACACAGCCGGGCGAAAGTTCGCAGCTGACAAGTGGTTCGGTTTGATCGTGCCTTTACTCCGATGACAAATCTGAAACCGATCCAGCGCCAAGCTTTTTGCGTAAGGTTCTTACATACAGCTTCCCCCCAGCATAACTTCGACCAAAGTTCCATACACGATGAACAGCAAAAGAGAATTTACTATGATCTCTCAAATAGCCATGCAATGAATCGATCGGGCACTCATCGGCCAACTGGAACTAAGTTGGACCTCAACTGCTTGACACTACGAGATGTCATTTCAGGGTGCTCCTCGTGAAGGAATACCCATCTCCATCTTCCGGGCCAATCTCCGCCATGAAAAACACCTCGCGGGCTGATTACTCACGGATTACTTGAAGCCTACCAAGCCGATCCACCATGCCGAGCACCGCTGGATGTCCACTAGGAGATGGCCCTGTAGTTAAGATTTACGCTAATGCAGATTAGATTTCTGAACCGGAAATTTGTGAAGAATCCTCCATGCAGTCTTGTTTGGTTCCATATCCACTAGCCGCACTCTTAAGCTTGATGCTGTCGTGTGTCTGAACACCCAAAGTCAAACACGCCCCACCACGGCCTCGGCGGAACCCCCGTGCGTCGACTCGGAAGAATGCTCTTTAAATGGTATGTCTGGAACAAAGGTAGCGTCTTGAGATACCCCAGACTTTCAGAGACACGCTTCCCCATCGGCTTCGGAACATCGTAACTTCGTGCGACCAAAATGCCAGTCTTTACCGAGCATTCCGCCGCGGCCCGTGACCTGCGTGTTCTCCCATCGTTCGCACTGCCACTGCCTCGACTTGCACCAAATTTCCAACCCGAGAGCACAGATGAACAATACGAGGTTGTTGTGGTGGGAGCTGGCCCAGCGGGGCTCATGCTCGAACTGCTGCTGGCACGATACGGGCTGAGTGACGAGTCCTTGCTCTGTGTGGACTCGAAACCAAGCACGTTAAAATCGGGCCAAGCCGATGGTCTCCAACCCCGTACACTCGAAACCCTGAAATCACTGGGACTGGCCGACGAGATACTCACCGAGGGGTGCCAGATGTGGCAGGTAAGAGATCTGAACATCGTGAGATTCTGCTAGAAATCAGGAAACCCCGGTTGACGGACGGTCGAAAGCATAGGTTGCTTTCTGGAATCCCTCCGTGGACAAAGCGAAGATCATTGAGCGCACATCACTCGTTCCAGATGTGGCGGTTCCAGCACGTTATCCCCACGAAGTCACGATTCACCAAGGTCGAATCGAGCGAATTTTGGAGACAGACCTGCTACGCTACTCCAAACGCGGTGTGCAACGGAACACCAAGCTCATCGGTGTTAAAATCGACGAGGAGGGGAATGCAGACTTCCCAGTGATGGCCGAGCTTGAGACGGATGGACACCGTCGCACTGTGCGAACAAAGTATCTGGTGGGTGCTGACGGTGCTCATTCAGCGGTGAGACGCGCCATGGGGCTGAAACTCGAGGGCGAGTCGCTTGATCACATCTGGGGCGTGATCGATCTCATCGTGGACACCGACTTTCCTGACATTCGTCGAAGATGTGCCATACATTCCCCCGCAGGCTCGGTCATGGTGATTCCTCGCGAGCGTATTGCCTCGGGTGATTATTTGACGAGACTCTATGTGCAGGTCCCGGGCGACTATAAGCCATCGAGTGATCAACAGATATCGGAGAGCTCGAATACTTCTGCCGCAATAGATGCAAGGACTCGTCGTAGTCAAGTGACGGAAACGACCATCTTCGAAAATGCGGCAGCGGCATTTAAACCTTACTTCATTCGTCCAAAGACTGACGAGGCGGTCGATTGGTGGGCGGCGTACCAAATTGGACAGCGAGTCACCGATAGTTTCTCGGTCAAGGACTCGAAGGGGATGAATCGGGTGTTCATTGTTGGGGATGGTAAGTCGTGACCTCCACCTATAGAGTGATAATCCCGTGCTCACACCCTAATTTTCTTCAGCTTGCCATACACACAGTCCCAAGGTATGATGACCTGTAATCAGTTCTTGGAGAATAAAGTCTAATTTTTTATGGATAGGCTGGACAAGGGATGAATGTCTCAATGATGGACTCGTACAACCTGGCCTGGAAACTGGCTTATCGCATTAATGGCTTGATTCCTGAGCCACTTGATGGAGCTCCAGATCCGCTCCTGGACACGTATCAAACAGAACGGCGGAACATTGCCCAGGAGTTGATCGCATTCGACAAGGCATTCTCGTCCATGTTCTCGGGAAAGATTGGCAGCACCGAAGACGGTGCTCAAGGGTTGACACACGAAGAGTTTCTGGAAGTATTCAGTCGAGGCAACGGGTTCACCAGCGGATGCGGTATCGAATACCCCGAGAACATTGCAGTGAATAGGACACCTGAAGGACTCGAGAACCCAATCATCGGTACGAATTATTTGTCTGGAATTTTACGCCCAGGTCGCCGGCTTTTGAATGTGCGCGTCATACGACACGCAGATGGCTGTCCACGGGATCTCCAAGATGGTATGTTCCCCCCCAGATGCCACATGAAATGAGAGGTGACCTGTTTGCTCACAGTATTACAGATTTTGCATCCACCGGCCGATTCCGCATTCTCTGCCTGACCTCTTCGGATCTATTAGAACCGCGAGGGACCTCGTTCAAGACGCTGACTGCACTGGGAGAGATGATTCAACAATTCCCAGATTCACTGGTAGAACAAGTTGTGGTTCACCCCCATCTGCCTCGACCGTTTATGTGGCATGACATCCCGCGTGAAGTCAAAAATTTCTCGGAGATGTCCTTTTACAGTGGACAAGAAAAGGAAGACGTGTATACCATCTACGGAGTTGACCCGAAGAGAGGTGCCCTTGCTGTCGTCCGGCCAGACGGCTACATCGGAACAATTGCAGAACTCGGTGATGTAGTCCGGGTGAGTGAGTTTCTGAGAGGATTGATCAAACGCAAAGAGGAACGCAGGCGTCAACCCTGAGTACATTGTTGGCTTCATGCCCCGAGCTTCTAAAGCATGAAACCGTCTATCACTCTCAGAAAAGGCATAAATTATTGTCACTGGACTGAGCGTACCTTGAGCTCTGCAATATGCTTGTCCTCCTTTTGATGTTCCAGCCCTAAGGCTTTTGCCAGTATTAACAGGGTATATATCCAGTCCTGTAGACGGCGGGGAAAGGCTAGGCGAGATATCAAGTAAGTTCTACGCGACTATCAACTGCCTTCGAACTCTTGTCTCGACGCAGCCCAAATAAGTCAAAGGCGCAATGGCCCTTATGTAGCGCTGGACATGAATACGGAGCAAAGTGAACTGTCCAGCTTCTGACACTCGCCTTCCCGTGCAAATTGGCCCATACAAGTTTAATCTCTGTGCTGCGCATAGCCGTATACTCAGATACAGTATCGCACTTCAGTACCTGAATTCTGAGGCATACACGGAGCCGGGCCGTGACGTGATGTGGACTGTTCGAACGCCGCGGTGGGGAGGTGGCTTGGCGCTAATCCAGATCGGGCATCTATTTCCGCCAAGACTTTTATCCTCCCGAGCTCCACGTTTGGCATCACGCAGAGGGAACGAGAGGTGATGATTCACCCATTGAACTCTACAAGGTTAGGGTGCAATGATTTTCTCTCTACGTCGTCGGCAGAGTGGAGAACAAGGGCTTGTCTGTTTTGATTTCAGCTCGCCATCTTTCAAGCGCCAATTCCTGCGATGAGCGCCAAGCGGGCTTTCATCGGGTTGATGTCCATCTCGCAAACACAAGTCTCAGGTCTAGTGTTTATTATTCTGCCGTCTGACTGAGAAGATAGACAATTATCGCCAAAGCTTCATTGATCGACAACATCTGGTCTCTCAAATATCATGAAGATCAAGCAAAGAACTGTTTGTCAGACTTGTCGCGATCGGAAATTAGGCGTACGCGCTCTCCTTTCTGAGTGATATGTGTTGAGCCCTGTCAAGTTACAAAATATCGACTGACTTGTATACCAGTGCGATGGAAAGCGGCCTGCATGCAATCAGTGCCTGATGACCGGAAAATCATGTCCCGGGTACCGAAGTGACTGGATATTTGTTCACCAGAAGAACAATGGCACGCTGCCAGCCTCAAGGCTGGATCGCCAAATTTTAAGGACCTCACAACAGAGGCGTGGCACCAGTCTCGGGTCCGATACAAGATTTCGCCCTGAAAAGTGTCAACAACCGGGGGTGCAGATGCTCAGACAGGAGCCCCGTTTAGTTTCTCTGTCTCAAGGTCCCGAATGTATGCACACGATTGCAGGAATTGTCAGAACGGGCTTTCTTCCCGAAGTTCTTGATGCCCTGAGCGGTCCCACCTCACAGCCATACCGAATATGTGGCGAGTGGGTAGACGTGCTTCCTTCTCTGCCATGTCTGGCTTCCGACACAACGGTGCTCTCGAAATCTACGCGGGCTCTGGCGACTCTAATCGGCTCTAAAAGAAAGAGCTTATCACCTTCACGTGACGTCGAATCTCCACAAAACTACTATGATGCTATTCATACATTACGTGGACAAATCGCTTCAAAGGGCCTCTCCCTGGAATTGCTACCCGCAATCATGTGTCTTACACTGGTAGAGGTGAGTTGACTTGGGTCTCGTCTACGGGCCCCTGCGAGGCAGTCATTGACCTGTCCTAGCTCATGTTACCAGATTCTGTCCCCGCTCTCCAACTACACCTCAGTGCGGTAGGGAAATTGTTCCAGAGCTATGGACCAGAAGTTTTCCAATCAGGGACACTCCATCGTCTTTTCATAGGCTTCAGGCCAATAATCGTAAGTTTGAAATCAGATCTGACATGGAGGAAATACTGACCGAGCTGCAGATTGCGACAGCCATTTGTGATCGCCAACCCACTTTTCTGGCTTCTGCTAGCTGGATCAACATTCCATTTTCCCATGATAAACCAAGCCCGACTCAACAACTCTACAGTGAAATAGCAACTTTATCGTTGATTCTCTGTCAGATCGATTCTCTGGATTCAGATTCCTCCATCGGTAACGAAATTGCCGCAGGCGAACTAATTCAAACGCTCCTCGAAGCCTGGAGAAGGTTGTGCAATTGGGAGAGCGATTTGGGAAACAAAATCGACTTCTTGGGTCCGCGCCCTATAACCGCTTCGCAAAATTCCTTGAGCTCAACATGGTTCTCGACCATTTCCGAAGCAAACGGAATGACTCATTGCTGGTCTGCCCGCGTCATCTGCTTACTAGAAATCGATAAGCTTCTCCAGAGGCTGCCCAAACATACGATCATTCGCAAAGAGCTGCTGTTGGATATCCCAGCTGATGGGAACCGCTTGGTCTCTTTGATATGTGCCAGTATGGAATACTTGCTTCAAGACGAGATGAAGCTTTTTGGGCCAGCCTCGGCAATTTTTCCAGCTCAAATCGCACATGCCTGGTTTAAAAGACACCGGGCTCGTGACAAAGGTGGCTTAGATCTGCTCAGGGCAATCGTTATACGATTAGTTCATAAGGGGTTGTTGTCAGCACCGCGTCTGATACTTGGCGAAGATTCACTTTAATGCGAGGGATTTTATATCTGAACATTCTTGATAATGACACTTCACTCCTCAGATTATTAAGCTCAGAAGATAGGAATCTTCACTCCACCCTTGAGCCAACGGATCTTGTCACTGATCCCTTCGTCGGCAAAGACCTCTCGCAACTCAGCTCCAAACTGAGTGAAATGAGTCCACGACTCGTAGTGCATGGGAATCAAAACATCGGCTCGAATCTCACGGCACAATTTAGCCGCCGACTTGCCATCCATCGTGATTTGCATCGGGGGTGCACTCAGATCAGCAAAGTTGGGCGCATGCGCATTACCCAAATTCATCACGGCCGCCTGCACATGGTACTGATTCCCAATCTTGTTGAGCTCCTCAAAGTAAACAGTGTCGCCGGTAAAGTAAATCGCATTGGGTAGACCGTCGCGACCAGTTCCAAAGTCTTCCCCCGTAATAATGAACCCGGTACATTCGTTCCCGGGGATGTGCCGAGTCGGAGTCGCAACGATAGTGAATCTCTTTCCAGCAATGATCACCTCGATCTTTTCCCAGGGCTTCATGCCTCGAACTGCCGGTCGTGGAGCCAGTTTCTGCGCTCCATCCATGGTTGTGAAGACGTGGCGTCCGTCCAAAAGTTGACGGCCGAGATCGTCCAGGTTATCGTAGTGATCCTCGTGACTCAGCAGCACTGCATCAATGACCGGCAGTTGATCGAGTTTTAGAGCAGGATCGTCGGACACGGTTAGGGTTGCTACTTCGTTGGACCACGAAGATCCCGCCGGTGAGAAGAAGGGATCGGTCAGGAAATTGACGCCGTTGATCTCCAAGATGGCGGTGGCAGTGCCGATATGAGTAACGTTCAAAGTAGGTGCCATGTTGAAAGGGTACAGATGAAACCCAAAAATATTTTCTAGGGGGCACAAGTTGAAACTTTGCGGGAATGGTGAGCGATGCTGCATTGCTCTCAGCGAGACGGGGATGGGCTATTTATGTCTACGAAACAGCAACGATGTTATGTAAGTCAATTAAAAGTGGCTTATGGAAATTTGACCAATGCTGTTGCACTGTTTGGTGAGATTCTTCTATCAGTTTCGAGGAACGAGCAGGGGCAACGCTTAGTAGTCGCAGTGGCTGACGCCTCGAGTGGTTATCGTGGTCTGCTAGTGCCCGAAATGGTAGTGAATTCCGCCAAGACTGCTCTGCAGGACACTAGGATAGGGCCGATCGCTTATTTTTTGTTTTTCTTTTTTCCAATTGATGACATTGACATCACAACGCCCCAGGATCGTACTAAGACATGGCAAGAAAGCTGCAAAGTCTTTCCTTTGAATGTTTGATGATTGCGTCAACTACCTCGATTGTCAAGGTAGATACCTGACGCCCCGTCCCAATCTTGAAATCGACATTCTTCATTTGTCCTTTTCCTTCAATTTTGAATTGCTAGAATGAGCAAAAGACTCGCGAACACCAGACTTCCCGTCGAATTTCGTAGGTCTCCAATTTTAAGAATTGCGGGTTTGAATCTCCGGGACAACAAGTACCAAAGTTGAACATCGCAGATATTGAGGATTGACAGCTTGAGGCTAGGTGATTTGAAGACTGAATTCGGTCATAAAGTACCACCTATGGCTTCGCCCATCATTTGTCCAATGACAAGATCCGACAAGGTACCCCTGGCACGTGTTGGTGACGAACGAACAAACAAAGTATCTGATCACCAGTTATGCTTTGACTGGTGCTCAGTATCGTTTCTCTCACTGTCTCCTCTGTTTCAAAAATAATAGTAATCAACACTGCGAATGATGAAGGACACCATTGAGGGTGTGACCGGCCTACCAATCTCAATTCGGTCGGTCAAAAACCCTCTTTGCCCAGGTGAGAATGTCTATTCTAGCGAACTGAGCCTGGACAGTACAGAGCGGTCTACCTTATCTGTTCATGAAGATTTAATGAAGTCAGGGTCATTTGAGACACTCCGCGAGTACCTGCTCTTGCCATCCTTGAAATCCTGCCACGGGGCCAGTTTCACTCAATCAATGGACGCATTAAACTGGAGTCTTTTTTAGGAAATCGATGAATGCCAACCGCAGTAGAAGATCAAGATGTACCCTGCCCGGGGCTTTGGGCTATCAGAACGGAACATCCATTCAAAGTAAACAAAGCAGTTGAAGCCTTGGCCCACGGTTCCTCGAAGAAAGAATGCTCAGCCCCAAGTGTCCAACCGAAATCTCCAGGTCAGTCAGGCATCGTTCAAATTCCCGTTCTGCTCCGGCAACTTTGATATCATTGATGATTTCCTTCTTTGATGTTTAGTTTCGTTGCCGCACTCAGCAGTTCCTCACACCAAAAATGCCTTCCAAAGTATCAAACATGGTGACACTGGCTATTTTGGCGAGCTTAATATTCTCAAAAGCTTTTGTACAGGCTTCAGAGAGAAGTACCGACCATGTTACAGCAGCCTCGGCGGCTTTGCCGTCAACCTCGACGGGCAGCGTGACACACACCATCCAAGTCGGATCCAAATCCAGTCCGCACGCTTACGTCCCGCATAGTCTGTCGGCCAACCCGGGCGACATCGTTGTCTTTGAATTTTACCCGACAAATCACTCCGTGGTGAAGGCAGACTTTGGAGCACCATGTGTCCCGGCAAGCGATGGTGTCTTCTTCTCTGGCATGTTCGACAGCTTCAACCTCAAAGATGGACAACTTGCAGGTCCAGTACGTATAAGGCAGTTTCTGCACCGGGAAAGAAATAAGAGAGAGAAAAGACCAGTCTGCTCACAGCTTGGAATTTATTCTC
The DNA here is from genome assembly GCF_001723175.1 of Penicillium oxalicum. NCBI lineage: Eukaryota > Fungi > Ascomycota > Eurotiomycetes > Eurotiales > Aspergillaceae > Penicillium > Penicillium oxalicum. Next base: position 882,541 of record NC_064655.1, read on the forward strand.
ATAGCCGCCTACTTGGTCTTTGATGATTAATGATACTCAAGTAAGAAGAAAGTGCTGTCTTGGTCGATATTGTACCCTTGCTGAGTTCGATGTCTTCGCAGCCAATCTTTTTTTACTGTACGGCCATCGGCTCATGCTTGGAGAACGGGATGGTGGGCGCCATCAATCCCGTAAGTCATCGAATGATCAATGTTGTCTATGCCAAATGAAAGGAACACACTCTTCTCACATTCTGCCAGAATTCAACGCAAACGTATGAGACCCAGTACGAGAAAGCCCTCAAATATTCATATATGCTGGTTCCGGGTCAGTCAATGCCGGCTGAAGGAAGCGAGTCATTGCCCAGCAATTCGACAACAACAACATCAGCAGCAGCAGGAGGCAGCGGCGATTCATCCGGCAATGTGTCTCCTGATATAAGTGCGAGCGGAAACAAAGGATTGAGCGGAGGAGTCATTGCAGGGATTGTCATCGCAGCCGTGTGTTTTGTTGCGATTTTGGTGATACTGTTCTTTGTTCTGGGCCGCAACCGCGTCTACTCCCAGTGGATGTCATCGCAGGACGGGCGAACCGAGCGCACCGCCCGATGGGCAATGGGCAACAGCTTTGGCGCTCCAAAGAGTGAAGTCGAATCCAATACTACAAAGCCATCAGGTACGGACATGAAGTCGGTTGGGATGCCTGATGCCACGAACCAGTGTTATCCGGCCCCAGGATCAATGTCTGGCGATGCAGGATCCGGGACTTATCAACATCCCAACTCGTGGAATTGGAATGGACAGCCGGCTTCGGTCTATGTACAAGGAATCCCCGAGCTTGAAGGAGCTGAAATGGCTCATCACCTGCCAAATAGAAGATTGTGGTCGCTCAGATCACCATAATCTTCAAATTTCAGTCATGTACGGTGGTGAACGACGGCGGACCTGGATTTTCCCTGCTGATACACTTTCGAGACGAGTCTCTGCGAAACGACACTGAATCCTAGCCACAAATCCTGCCTGTCTTTTTTGTCACACTGCTTTTCTTACACCGTTTTTTCTTGATTGTTCGATGATACTTCTCTTTTCATGATATTTCATTAAATTCCATGGGTGGTTTGGCGTGAGGGCCAGATGTGTTGTGATTTCAAAAAAGTATAGGAAAGCACAGGAGACCTCTCCATAGCCATAATCACATGTGGGGGTCACCGCCTCGCTGATTCAAGATTGCTGATTGGGTTATTCTCTAACTCCCGCCTGAGTGAATCCCTCTTCCCTGTGATCACTTTCTTGGTCGCGCCCTTTGGAATCACTGACAATCGCGAGACCAAACCACTCGAGAAAGTGTTGGGAGAGCCTCCTCTGGGAGCTGTGGGTCAAATAAAACTAAAAAAAAATAAAACTAAAAATATACCCACGGCCGCGATAAATTGGCCCAGACTATGACAAGAAACATTCAGCTTGGCCAAAAAAAGGAAGGCATTCCTGAAGCCCAGAAGAAGGCACTGCGAGCCTGGCACCGCGCTCAAGAAAAACGACCTACTCACGCAGCTTCTCGCGAGTGGTTTGAGCGCACATTCAATCGACGGCTTCCGCCGTCAACACTGTCACTGATCTTATCTTCCAAATATGCGTATTTGGATCTCGGCTCGGCGGCCAAGACCCAGCGGCAGCAACCTCCCCAGTGGCCAATTCTGGAGGCGCGTCTGACGGAATGGCTCAAAAGGGCTCGCGAAACGGGTGAAGTGGCCACGGGATGCGATTTGCAACAAGGCTCGTGAGATTTGGCCCCAAATTCCCGAGTACGCCGATCTCGATACCCCGGCGTTCAGTCAAGGCTGGCTTTATAAATTCCGCCAGCGCTTTGAGAAGACTCTGGCCCAAGGACCGCAAAATGATGCCGCACCGGTGGTGCCTGCCAATACTCGGCGGGAGCTGCAAGCCTTGCGCACTTTTGCGGGGGAATTCGCCGAAGAGAACATCTACAATATGGATGAAACAGGCCTCATGTGGCGCAAAGCTCCATTTGACTCACTCATAAGCTTGCCCAATGAGCCCCGGAAAGATCGGGCGCGGGTCTGTTTGATTCTCTGCACTAATGCCACGGGGGCTGATCGAATCCCACTCTGGGCAATCGGTCATAAGGCAATGCCCGAAGCTCTTCGAACGGCCAACCTCAAGGCCATGGAATGTGAATGGCGACATAATAGAAAAGCCTGGGTGGACATTCATATCATGTCCCAATGGCTGCTCATGTTTTACCAACACGTCGGTAGTGAACGACGGGTTTTGTTGCTGCTGGACGACAAACCCACTCACACAGCCGCGATGGAAGCAACACCTCCGCCGAGCAACGTGCACGTTCAGTATTTTCCGATGAATAGCTCAAGCTTGAATGGACGTCAGCCCTTGCGACTGGGAATCACTCAGCATCTAAAGCACCATTATCGAAAGCAATTCTTAAGCTACATGCTTGCCACCTTCAAATTAGGCCAGAGACCCCTCGAGACCATCGGTATGTATCACACGCTCTCTTGGATCACTCGTGTCTGGCGACATGATGTCCCTCATGCGACAATCTACAGAGGATTTCGCAAGTGCTCACTCATCGAACCTCAAACCGACTATTTGCGTGCGGTCAGGTTACCAGACATGACGCAACTGTACGAAAAGGTCATTGCATATAACCAAAGCGGTCATTCTATCCAGCAACTCGAGGAATGGCTCAATCCCGGCGAGGAAGAGATTGCCGATGAGATGGACGAGAATCTTTGGCGCGACCCCAGCATTGATACGTCTGTACTTGATGAATCCATCAATCCACTTCCACCGCAGGAGTTGATTCCATCCCCGGAGGATGCCCTTGCAGGCCTCCGAACGGCGATCCGTTGGATGCTCAATCAGCCAGCGACTACGGTGGATCAGATCAAATCGCTGGAGGCAGTGGAAAAGGTTATGGAGCGAAAGATTCAAATGGACGCTCACCAAGAGCAGCAATATCCTTTCAATGGGAATACGACCCAAGAATCAGCACAAACAGCCGTTCAAGCATCCGCCTCTCAGCCACAGGTCGAATCATATAGTCAACCAGTCACTCGCACACAATCCCAAAGTTGGAATCATCCAATAGATCTCGCTATCACCGATCCACCCACACAATCCTGGCACCCACCAACACGACCAGCCTCCCAGGCACCACCTCTTCCGCCAGGTCAACAACGTCTCCCATCATCCGGCCTCCATACCAACCAAGCTATTCATCCGAATCATCCGCCACAACGCTTCCCAGTCTCAAGATACTCCTATCCACATTCGACTTATGCGTCCAAAGCGGTGGCCCCGCCGCCCGCACTAGGTCCCAATATGCCGCGTGCAACTCGTACCATGATCAGACCTTCAGCCCAAGGCCCGATCCATATTCAATCTGCAACTTCATCCGAGGCATCGACACCATTAGAGACTAGGGAAACATTGGGTGATCAGAGGAGTGGGCAGTCTGAGGAGGGATCGTATCAGCCGTCGGATGACGAAGTCTCAGACGCAGAAATGACATGATATGTGTAGTATCACCCGCGAGTGGGCGGGAGGTTGGCTGTTGTCTTGAGCGGTCTTTTTGTTAATAAAGACCGAAGGAAAATAAATTACCAGAACATCCGCGATAGATTGAGTCTAAGCCAGGGTACAAATTTCCAACCGATACATGGAGTATATTCGGTATATTGAAGGGGTCTACATCCTCGTCGTCTCGTGCGGTGAGTGTTCAGAAGCCAACAGCTCATATATCTTAGTGTCTGTGTTTTTTTCTTTTTCGCTCCAAGCAGGACTGTAACCTCAATCGACACAAATTAAGAATAAACACTTGTAATAGAGGGGGATCAGGATGGGGGAGAAAGTGATGCTAGGGAATTGAGAGCTACCTGATTGATCATCTCTGGTGCTTCGAGCCCATAAGAAGAAAAGGGAGGCACAAGCTCTGACTAAACTCAAGACAGGCCCGGTGGTGAAGAAATAATGTATATACACCGACAGACATAATCGGCTTGATTGGGACGAAAAAGACTTGGGAAATACTAATGTAGTACTTGTATCAACTTGAAACCGCGGTATCGAGAGAGAGAGAGAGAGAGAAAAAGAGTCAATAGGCAACCTCAAATTCTAGACGAGCTCGTCTTGTATAGCCATTCCATTCACCTCAGAACCCAGCAGTCACACAGGACCTCTTTCTCCGGAGATCTAAAACTCTATCTTGCTCACTTCCATCCGCATCAATTGCACAAAACTTAGACAACTGTTTCGCCGCAGGCGTCAACGCTCAGAGATGTAGATCCAGATACACTGGATGATGGAGTCGCGACCAAGGAGAAGGAAACCGCACCGCTGGGTCTCGGAGCACCGCTGGGCTGAGCACCACCCGCACCACCACCACCACCACCACGCATACCAGAATTCTCATTCTCAACACCGCCTTGCTCGGTATAATAAGCCGCCGGAGTCACGGTGGTATCCTCGGTACTGTCCACGCCGACGGTGATCCAGGCGAAAATGCCATCGGACAGGTCATTGCCCAAAAGGACATACTCCATGAAAGGATCGATGGAATCGGCTTCCTGGGCGAGAATGGTATCCTCGGCGTTGGTGGTGAGATCCTGGGTATTAGTAGAATAAGGGGCGGTCTTTTCGACTTGGGTGATGAGATCTTGGTCGAAGAAGAGTTGGCCGACGTGGGAGGTTTTGGAGGAGTAGAGGCCGGAGATGGTGTTGTTTTGGAGGACGGTTGTCTCGTTGACGGGATGGGTGAGGACTGGGGTGGGAGAGATGGGATTGTTAGTTTAATTCGAGAAGGAGGAGGCAAATGGAAAAACCAGTAAAAAAAAAACAAAAGGGAAAGAGTCGGGGATGGATGAATTGAGATGTACCGTGAATATGAGTAGCTCGGCCGGTGTAATGGCCTGGGAAGATGGACTCGAATTGGACGATGCCTTCTTCGTCGCTGGGTTGAATTCCACGGAGAAAGGTTGCGTTCAAGTTGGTGGCGTCGGTGGAATCACCGTTGCCATTTGCTTGAATACCCGAGTATACACCCTGTGATTTGATTAAAAAGAACTAGTAAGCAGTTGAAAAAAAAGGTGGTCAATCCTTTTTTCTTGGGGGGGTTTCTATCCGTTTCACAAGTTCACCGTGAAAGGCGGAAAAAGGGACTTACGGTCGAGTTGCAATGCCAGAGGTCCATGTACATATCAGGAAGAGGTTCACAGGTGTTGGTGTCGATGAGCTGAATGTCCATATAGAGCGGCACACCGGGTTCATCGTCGACGATGTTTCGACGAATGAGTTCACCGCTGACATCTTTTATTTTTTATAAAAGCAGAGTTAGATTGATCAATATTACTCATTTGCAATTGACACTTGAGTTCTCTCAGAGGGAAAACCCACAATAAGGACCCTGGGTAACATCCGGAGCCAAAATGCATGTGGCCTCGGAACCAAACAGCACAGATGCATCGGTCGAGGGAGTAATTCCAGTCAAATTGGATGCGTGCGATGTGCTCAAGACACTATCAAGATCTCGAGCCTTGAGATACTGGGCATCTGTGACCGGTGCCCCCCAGAAAAAGAAAGGGCGTGGAGTCAGTCACCTCGTACAAACAAAAGAGATAGGTCATGAATTTGAAGTAACCCGCTTGGTCACTTACCTCGATTCAAGCCACGGCGACGACGAATCTGTCGAACTGCATGGTGACGACGAGCGATGTTCTTTGCTTCATGTCCACGAGTCTTCAGTTTGGCCGCGCATTGCGACAGGCTGCGGGTTTGGATGCCCGAATTCTGGACGAAGTGGCGGCGCTCGGCCGCTTCAGCCTTGTGGTCATGGCCTGGATGAGCAGCCGCAATTGATGCTAGACCGACAAGGCCAACCGTCATTGCAGAAGTGAAGCGGACCATGATTGACGTCGAAACGACTAGATAATCAAAAAAAAAAAAAACAGACAGAGATGGGCAAATGTGGGAACTTGCAAGTTTGAGAGATCCTTTGATGGATGAGATTTAAGGGCTTTTCGAGATGCGAAAGGCTCTCCATTTATACTGAGGTCATTCCCCAATCTTGCATGATAGAGAGCCGTCCGATGTTCTCGGTCATCACCAGGACTACGCAATAGGGTACCTAGCATGAAACAACTCTATCCCACGAAATTTGCAGCGATTGCGACTGAGTTTCTCCACTAACCATAGCGTGAATACAATAGTCGCACTGTCATAGGTCAAACAGCAGGTTTTCCCCCTGCAAATGAGACAAAGTGTATTTCACATCCACGACAACGCCCCAGGTCCATTAGGCTCCATAACGGGGGGTTAATGACTGCAGCCCACGGCCGCACGACCAGGATCGACGACACTCCCAACAACACAGTCTAGCCAGATGACCAAGCCCTACAAATCTTCCAATTTGCATCTATATCATGAAATACATTGTGGACTCGTGGAATCCAAACAGTCCGTGCACTCACTTACGCAAGCCGAGTCTCAACAACAAACGCCTCCAGGACGCAGCCCGTCTGAAACAGATCAAACCCTCAAAAAAAATGGCCCCAAAGAAAGAATGATACTAAATCGAGGCTTTGCGCTCATCAAGCAAAGCCGAGAATACGAAATCTACCTGAGAATTACTAGAATCGACCTCCTCTCGACGTTGACATACTACACCTGCCCCCCCCCCCCCCCCCCCCCACCTTCCAATGCACACCCAACTTTCCAAATCTCGGCAATTATCGCAACGCAAATAAGTGAGCTTTTTGCCGAGAATCCCTGTCTTGCTCAGTCACCAGCACACGGCAACTCTTGGTCCCGCAATCACATCCAATCCGTCCTTTCGCGGTCAACAACGGGGATGCCAAGACTGCATACGCACGCAAGTCCGGGACGGACGCGTCAACCGAAGTAATGCACGGCCGACGCCCATGGATTCTCAAGAGACCTGTCTGGTTTCTCGGTCAGTTGCCGGTGGTCTAAAATACTCCTTGTCGTGCCGGATGGGGAAATGATCACCACAATTTGTTTGGTGCTCTGCTGCACAGAGGGGGGGGGTGCGCTCAAGCTTTTGCAGAGATGGATAGAGCTTGGCAAGGATGATCACATCAAGTCAATTACATCTGCTCAATTTGGGCTTTTGACGACTGCTCAATTTGTCCTGGTGACTTTCGGCGAAAGGGGAAAAAGAGAAGAAGAAAGAAGTTAAAGACAGAGCGGACCGCTATACGAGGGGAGCGAACCCGCCAAGAAGTGCGAATCGAATCTCGGGCAGGCACGGGAGCTTGGCAACGCTTCAACGAAAAGAGTTGGTGGCGCAGGGGGTTCCGCTTTGGTGGGCTCGGCAGCGGAGGTTTTCCGCGTTGCGTTCTGGTGTAAAATACATACTGTAGAGCAAGTAGAGGAAAGTAGAATGATTGCGCCGAGGAGGAGGTGCGTTTCTTCCTCGTGCATTTCTTGAATATATGGGTGGCTATTTAAAAAAAAAACCGGACCCTTTTGGAGGTTCGTACAAGGTACACTTCAAGGAGAATTTATGAGTCCGATGGTATTTCCAAGATGATTTCATAAGAGTGGACGATGTGGCGGGGATAGTCTAGCTTGAATCTGCGATTACAAAATGAATGAGGTCATTTCCCAATGTATGCACATGTAGTTACTCATATAAACGGAATCTGATTGTAACGACTGGGTTAATTTCTAAAATTGTCTCGGAGTCACTCAAGAATAAGTGATATGTTAAGAGCAACCGGAAGATGTGCATGCAGGTTAAAAGGAGGCCAATAGGCTTGAGTCTACAGGGTTATCCATGATCGTGTCCTGGGAGTAATGAAACGGTGATAGGATGGGGACAGCCCTGTTGAATGAGGGTCAAAGAGAACTCCCGTGGCTGGGTGTTGCTCGTTCTGCTCTGCCCCTCTCGGCTCGCAGTGGACTTGAATTGGTTCAATAGACTATACACAAAGGAGATCTACTGTCGAACTTCTGATGTACTTATTCCTTCCCTTGATAGAGTCGTAGCCTTGTGATCTGAAAAAAAAAACAGTCTTGATAAAGACCATAGTAGCTGACCTCCAAGAGTGAAAACACCAGGGATCTGACCAAACACGAGAGGCGCCCCTGACTACTTTTGTCGATCCAGACGAGCTTGCAATGGCAAAAGCTTCGATTTTGATGTTTATATTGAATGAGCAAAGACGAGTTGAGCAAAGTTCTCTCATTGATTGGATAAAGATTACGGGACATGGAATAAAATCCTCATTAAAATGGTAACAAAATGGCGGCATGCACACGTAAACGCATAAACACCCCTGGTATTTCGCTGGGAACAATCACAACCAGCCAGCACAAAGCGAAGAGGGTATCTTTCAGGTGGATGATGGAAAGGGCAACACCATGGGAAAGAAAAGATCGAGAATCGACAGCAAAAAAAACTCTGTCTGATGATGACCCTTTAAAGAAAAGTTCAAATCAAAGAGACCTTTTTTCGGTTGAACGATCAAGACCCCGATGGAGTCTCGAGAGAATTTCCTCTCCCATTAGATGCATCTTTTTCCAATTTAAGCCTCGACCTGGGTGACGACGGGGCCGTGGGCGACCTTCTCGTTGTAGGTGACGCCCATCTCGTCGGCAAAGGTGGAGTGGGGCTTCCAGCCGGCAGAGGTGCGAGGAGTGGTCTCCTCCATCATCTTGTCGACCTGCTCCAGAGTCAGACCCTTGGTCTCGGGGATGAGGAAGTAGGTGTAGACAAAGGCGCAGGCGCAGAGGGAGCCCCAGATGAAGAAGACCTTGGCACCGAGGTTACCCTGGTCGGCGTCGACAAAGTAAGGGGTGACGACGGCGATGATGCAGTTCCAGAGCCAGTTGGAGGCGGTGGAGATGGCGACACCACGGGAACGGATGGGGAGAGGGAAGATCTCGCCAATGACGACCCAGGCACCGGGACCCCAGGTCACGGCGAAGAAGAAGATGTAGATACAGATGAAGGCGATCATGGCGGAGACAGCCTGGGGGTTGCTGCCGTCGGTGACACCGATGATGGCGACGATGAACTGGCAGACGACCATGCACAGAGCACCCCAGAGGAGGAGGGGACGACGGCCGACGCGCTCAATGGCCCAGAAGGAGATGGGAGTGGAGCAGACGTTGACGATGGTGGTGATCATGCTGAGCAGGAAGGGGTTCTGGATTGTGCCCAGCTGCTTGAAGAAGGTGGTACCGAAGTAGAAGACAAAGTTGACACCGGTCCACTGCTGCATCATCTGCAGGGAGGCACCCAGGACGGTACGGCGAACGTTGCTGTTGGGGTGGAAGATGTTGCCGCGGAAGCAGTTGATCCAGCTCTCAAAGTAGCCCGACTGGGGGATGACGGACATCTCATACTGGTAATTGGCCTCGATCTCGCTCAGCTCGAGCTCAATGTACTCGGAGTCGGGGGACTGGCCACGGATGCGAGCCAGGGCCTGACGAGCGGACTCCTTGTCGTTCTTGCGGATGAAGTAACGGGGGGACTCGGGCAAGAAGAAGAGACCAACACCGAGGATCAGGGCCCAGAGCATCTGCAGACCGATGGGGATGCGGTAGGAGCCCGAGTCCATGCGGTTCTCGGTGGCGTAGTCGACACACGAGGCCAGCATGAGACCGATGGTGATGCAGAACTGGTAGCCCGAGACGATGGCACCGCGAACCTTGCGGGGCGCGATCTCGGACATGTACAGAATGATGATGGCGGAGACGAAACCGACACCAAATCCGGCCACCAGACGACCGGCCACCAGAAGACCAAGGCTGGAGGAGGCGGTCTGCAGGACAACACCGACAATGAAGATGAAGCATCCACCGATGACGGTGGTACGACGACCGAACCAATCAGCCAGGTCACCAGCGAGCAGGGCACCGAAGAAGGTACCAGCGGACAGAATAGAGACGATCAGGGACTTGCGGGAGGATGTGATGGCAAAGGCATTGGGGTCAGTGACGGCCAGGGAAGGGTCCTATTAACAGGGAAGGCCAAGAAAGTATGATTAGTTTGACGAGTTCGGTGTGTCAAAAGTGAGGAGAAAGAGCTGGGCGAATGTGACTTACGAGGTTCTCAAAAGTGGAGATGAAGTACTTCATGCCCAAGACACCGGAGATGTATCCGGAATCATAACCGAAGAAGATACCACCAAAGGCAGCAAAGGCACACATCAGGTAAGTCCTGATGGTGACGGGGGCCTCCAGACGAGTCTCCTCGACATTGTCCCCCGAGGAGGGAGTGACGACAGCACCACCGGGCATTTTCGATAGCCGGGTCTTGTCTTTTCTAGAGAATGGTTGAGCTGGAGGGTCAAGATCTGAACTCGAAAGAGAGCAAAGGGAGATCCGCTCAAAGTTTGCCGATATAGCAAAAGAGCCGAGAGAGATGAGTCGAGGATCACAAGGATGAAAAGAGAAAGGAAGAGAGCAGATCGGGGGGAGAGGAGGATGTTTATATCCTCGTGCTGCTTGGCCATGTGTCTGTGGACACTCTCCAGAGATTTTCCATCATCCCCGGGTCTGGTCTCCCCGTGGAGTTCTCTCCAGATCCAATCCCCAGACCGATGAAAAACCCGGGCAGAGGCGAAAAAAAAAAAACGGAAAATGAATAATCTAGAAATCGTGAAAATGCTAATTTCGATATGGAGCGGGAAAAATCCAATTTGGGATTATGGTATTTTTTTTTTGAGGAGGTGCCTTATTTTTGTTATTTTCCTTTTCCTCTTTTTTTTCTTCTCGTCTTTACTAGAAACCACCCCCTCAAATTGCAGAGACGCCATCCAGATTTGTCCTCAACTGGTCATATCTGGACCATAGTTTCGCTTTTTTTTTTTCTTCTTTTTATTTCACAACGAGTTTTCTTTGGTATCTATTCCCAAACAAGCCAAGGTGCTTGTCATCCTCTCATGTCCATACTCTACGCCCCCGTCCTCTTGTCCAGATTCAGGTTCAGGTTGCCTGGTTCAAGCTGAGCGGAGCTTACGATGGACCCAGAGCTCAAGTTGATACGCGAATCGACTGTCACGATGGTGTGAAGTCGCCCCTCTCGGCTTTGCCTTGTGCCTTCACGGCCGGAGATTCTGCTTGGCCCCAAGCGAGCAGTGCCCGATTGTCGGGTTTTGTGTTGGGCTTGGTTACCGAACAGAAAATTCCAGCATGCTTCCACCGACCAGCGATCCCTTGAAGAGTCAGCTGAGGTCGGAGGCTTTTTTTTTTCTTGCATGCAGCGACAATCTCCCGCGGAAAAGGTGCACGATTTCCATCTATAACATTTTCGCTACTCTGTGGTCGCTATCTTGGACGCTTTGTGTATGCGGATGTTTCATGCTGACCTGAACGGACTTTGGGGGGAAAAAAAACTTCCCATCACCGACAATTTTTGGATACAATTGACTGTGCAGAATATGCTTTGTCCTGTGAGGCGTCTTGGAGAGATGGAAAATAATCGGGCCAAGAGATTCGAGAAGGAAATGAGAACCGGGAAAAAGTCACGCCCAGCCTACGATTGCGGTGCGGCCATGGATCAACCGTTCCCTGTCCTACTGGACTCCAAGACAGGGGACCAGGATAGACTCGTCAAAAGTGGAGTCCCTGTCCTCGTGAACCAGTTGACGGGCTGCAGGTGTTGGCTGAGAAAGCCGGGGAAAGTGTGCAGCGCACACTCCTCGCGGGTTGGAAATCTCGGATCGAAACGCAATAAGTGGGGGGGGGGGGGGGGAAGAGAGAGAGAGGGAAAGAATCTCGCTGGTTGGACGGAGAGTTCGAAAGTGGATGGCAGGGGCAAAAAGGGAATTGCAAATGGAGGAGCCCCATGGGCCATGCGGGTTGACCTCCCCCATCTCTCTTTCTCTCTGTCTCTCTGTCTCTGTCTCTCCTGACTGGTCAGAGGTAAGGTGTGCCTGAGAGGGAAAATGCTACCGGAACAACTTGACTCGGGAGTGGTCACTTAATTCACCATCTATAACTGAGGATTTTGAACGGACCGACTACCATATTGTAGATCAGTATGCGAACGCGGTACCGCTGTCGACAGTAGTAAAGGAGCTAGTTGTACATACCCTCGACGACCCGGTGATGATGAAGTGAGGCATGATTTTTTACCACTTGCCTGTCTGGGTCTCTACAAAACCCCGGTCTCGACGGTCCTGCCTCTGGCCGACCGAGGCAGGTCCATCGAGACCGGGGGCAAGTCTTCCCATGGAATTTGACCATGGCCGTGCTTCCTGCCCGCCCGGATCAGGGATTTCGCGGGCAAACCGGGGTAACGCACCCTCTGAGCTAAACGGGAACAGAGTCCAGAGTCATGCCGACCGAGCCAGTCAGACGCTCGGCTCAACAGGGTGGCTCGTTTAAAGTCTGCCAGCGTTTCTGCGATTCGAGTGGGGTGTGATCCACTCTCGGACCAGTCGTCTGGCTCCAATTGGGATGTGCAGGTTTGCGTTGCTGGAAGAGTGACTTGCACAGGGTTCAAGCCACCCTTGCAGAGAACTCTCCCTCGGCTCGCGGAGACACTCTCCATTTCGGGACAGCTGCTCCGCTCTCGTGGGGATCGGTGATTGGTGAGAGAGAGAGAGACGGAGGAGCATTCTAGACGTGAGCAGCCGAGAACAGAATGTTTCCAGTCCGGCACCTTCTTCAGAGTCCAGACTGGCCATTGACTGGTAACTGCTTATGGCATGGAGGGTTCAGGTTTGCCTACCATTTAGGTCATGCGGATGTATCCATTGTGCCTCGTCCCTCGTTTCCTCAATCCCAGAAGCCTTTTATTTTTTGACCCCAACCTTGTTATACTGCTCGATCATGGATCGCAGCTATGAGTTCTAGGCACAGGCACCCAAGAGAGGTTTCCTCTCTCTCTCTTTATTTTATTTTTTTTCCAACAACGGAAAATGGCGCCCAATGAGAACACTTTCCCTCTTCCTTTTCATGTGGTAGTGACCCCATTACACTAGTACCTTACTACCAGTTCGCTCCCATCCATATAACTTCCGCCTCGACTCCATATTTTTCCGGGAACCCCATGTGTAGCTCGCCCAGATTCTTTCTCGCCCGGCCCGTTCGCCATGGCCCCTCGCTTCTCCCTCGCGCTTCCATCACTGCATTCCGATCTCGGTTACCCGCGTCGCACTTTTGTCCCGTGGCGTCGTGATTCTGGCTCAAGACGTGCCTGGGTCCCGAGTCGCGTGAGCCGAAACACATGAGTCCTTCTTCCCCGCGCGGATGATTCACCCGATTGGAAGTTCACCGGGTCACGTTGTGCAGGTTTAGGTATCCTGGTGAGAAAGAGGAAGAGTGAGAGGCAAAGTGGATGGCCATGTGCGTGTAAGCGATGTCTAGGATCAACTTCGACCGTTACCACGGACTCTTGAAAGAGCACAAACAAAATAATGAATAAAGAAAAAAAAAGGGAGAGAGAGAAAAGTACGTTAGTTACAGATCTGGGGATATGAAGGAGTACTCCTAGCGGACCAATCGCAAAACTCTGTGATGCGCGCCTATGCCACTTTAGTGTCGTACTGTTCGTCGCACGCGAGGAGGACAAGCGAGTCGCTACGACGAGTGATGGTGTGCGTAGGATGAATGATAGGAGATCTCCTACTCTCGGTCATTTCGTATCCTACTGTACAGGGCAAGTAGAACACCTTCCCTCGACGTAACGAGTGACCTAAATCTCCGTCTTCTAGTGGGGGGGAAGGCCTTCCCCTCCCCCTCGGCCCTTGTGTCGCAGGGTGCGCACGCGGGAAGTCAAAAGAAAAAAGATAAAATAAAAAATAAAAAAACATCCAAAAAATAAAACAAGTGCGTTGGGGGAGAACGCCCAAAACTGTTCGTCGAAAATCATTCAGTCATCAAGACCGTCCCCTCCGTGGTGTACCGTGTCGTGTCGTGTGTCGTATCTGAACCCCCTCTCTCCACCTTCAATAGGTAAAAGGTGATACTTTTCATCTCGGTAATCCCCACGACGGATTCTCTCAAAGGCATCACGAGAGGATTTGTCAAGAAATATCACGAGGTGTACTCGTCACCAATGACTGGATTGGGGGGGGGGGAAGGGGAGAGGAATAGCCCAATCTTCCATTTCCATGATGCTATCACAGCTACCAATGACACTTTGATCTCCGCATCGTCCAGTCCCGGTCTGGATTCCTTCTTTGCATGCGCTTGTAAAAAAAAAAACAAAAAAATAAAATAAAAAAAAGACAAAAACACCCGCCTGATGGAAATGAAGACGGGAGAACGACGAATAGGAGAGAAGCTCTTCAAGCGCCCATCGAGATTGGTGGTGGGGAAGAGAAGCGGCCTGAACTTGGGGAGCCAAGAGAGAGAGAGAGAGACGAAGAAACACACTCGTGTGGGCTGATGCTGACTGGCTGGACGGGCTGTGATCCCACATGCCAAATGAAGGGCCGAGATGAGGAGGGGAAGAGAGGGACGAGGTAATTGTGGGGTAAATGAAACCTTGACTGGGATTTGCAAGCAGTGACAAAGTCCGTTGCACGGGTCGAAGCTCGGCTGTTTTTTTTTTCTTTTCTTCTGTTGTTTTTTGGGGGGAGGGGGGCCATTCTGGCAGAGTCGAGATGAAAGAGAGAAAAAGATTCCATCCACATGTCGATTCGTGAGAGGGTACCTGATGGCAGGTTCGGCAGTGCCAACTCTTCAGGTATCACTTTGATATACTGGGATCACAGGGCATCGCCCACATGTTGCCTGATGACTTCCTTCTGGAGTAATCCAGATTTGTATATTCAAATCGTACCATTGTATCTTTACGAGCTCACTTTTTGTCTGGCAATCACGATCCCAGCCGTGCAAGCGAAGGTTCCGATCAGATGGGGACCATTACTCCCCTCCTTCTCTCCTTCTCCTCTTTGCTCTATAGTTCATTCAAAGATCCACCATGTACTACCGCACCGTAGTGCGCAACTCCCTTTTTTCGATCTCGTTTGAGTCCAACCGTCCAAGCAAAGGCGCATCAAGGCGTCATGGCGCATCTCTTGTTCGGATTAATATCGGGGCACACGGTCTTGGAAGATGGGGACGCGCGCAGTTTGACAGGCTGATGGACCGGCGCCTTTGGGACTTGGCGATCCTTGACCTGACTCTGGAGTCTGTCTTTTATTTTTTAATTTCGCTTTTCACTCTTTTTTGATCCTTTTCGGATGAAGCTTCAGGCGACAGCTCAACCCTTCGTTGATCCCCCCTTTCTATCTCCTTGTAAGCCGAGAAAGAAGGGTGATGGAAGGATGAATCGAACGATTTTTAGAAACCATGGCGTTCTTGACCATCTGCGACGGAGGTGGGTGGCTCGTGCGAAGATCCTCTCGATGGGATTGGTGAGATTTGAGGATGAAGTTGAGATGACCTGCCACACGGGAAGGCGGGTGCTTTGGATTCTCATGAGATGAGAGGGGAGGAGTCTACTTTTTTTTACATACTCTCTTTTCTGTTTTGTTCGTCAGTTTCCTTTGATTTCTGGGTATTCTGTGTGCTGTCATGGGGAGGATATCTGGATATCTGATGTAGCTAGTACGAGATGTCCAGTTGGGGTGTTTCCGTGATGATTAGTCCGCTCCTCTCTGGTTTGCATTCCTCTCTACCGTCGACTCCGTACTGTATGTATGTTGTAGAGTGGTCGGTCCGCACAAGCTCCAGGTCCCAGGAGCGCTGCTTCACAGGGTTCATCTGGATTTTCGTCGGGAAAAAAGATCCGGGTCTCGACCTTTCAAGCTCATTTCTCCAGGAGAAGGAGGGGGGCCGCTTTTCGATCTCGTCGGCGTCACCCTTTTGACAACGATACATACGTCGTGCAGGGCTATTTGTCTCCAGGGATTGCTCAGTGCGCGACAATTCCACAAACTGGGATGAGCCCCCCGGGATGCGCACGACAGGGGGGGCGACACCGCAGACGGTATAGTCATACGGCACTAGTCCGAGTTCAGCCAAGAGTATGCACCATTTTGTACTCAAGTGGACACTCTCAACTCTCCTCACGATACCCTGGTCGAACCACGCTTGGACACTAAGTTCTGACCCATGTCCCTTAGTCCGTCGTCCATGCCCAAGGCGGCAAATCCTCCTTTCCTATCGTGGCCATCGGGTCCCCTTTCCCACCTCTCGAGTCGGCTCGGTCCAGGATCCAGGACCACATTGCATTATCATCCTGTCTAGTGTCCGGGCCTCGCTCATCAGGCGGCCCAACTCAAAATAACCCTAATGGGCACTTGGACAAGGGTCAAATGAGACGACACTCGATGACGATGAACCTCCGACCGGCCAGGGTTGATGGACTGACCGGGGGGGTCTATGGTGAAGAGACGGGGGGCGGTTATTCTGTTCAAATCGTCCACATCACGTTGGGGCCCATTGCTTGCTGCGTCCAAGACTTGCCCAGAGTCTAAATCACCGGTCGGACACGCCACGACCGGTTCCATCTGGCTTGGAGGTGTCTTGGACTTTTCTTGGTATCCCATTCTCGTGATTTGGCCGCTCTCTCAGGCCCAACCGAGCCGTCACTGGTCCCCCTTGGCACCACCCGACTAGTCCCGATTCGGCCTCGTGAGGAGGGTCTCGTGAGACAACGTGACCAGACACGAGTGTGCTCGAGTCTCTCCTCAGCCACGCAGGCTCGGCAATCTCTGCCCCTCTCTGTCATCTCCATCGCGCCGTGTCTAGACAGAATCCAACGATGGAACGAAACCACGCCATGACAGCCTCTCCCCCCCCTCTCAGCCCCGGACCACAACCCTACCCTACCAGATATGATTTTTGAATTAAAAAAAACTTTTACATAAAAAGATATAGGTTTCGGTGAACATTCTGGAATTAGCGCCGACGGCTTCGTACGGACTACGGGCTGGGCAGTCTCCGGGACTGTCAAAAATCACGGACATGGAATCCATCCCGACTCGAACTTTCCCACTCCCCTGGAGAAGAACCCGGGGAGTAAGGTCGGGGTCGGCCAATTCTCAACCCTTTCCCTTGTTTCCACCTTTTTTTTTCTTTCCTTTTTCGCCCCCTCCTCTTTTCTCTGGAATGGGCCGTTCCTCCGGCCGAAGAACGAGAATCCACTTCTCCTTGCGGACGCGGATGCGGATGCGGACATCTCGTCGCACTCGCGTTTCCAAACGGTCGAGAGCCGAGTCGAGCCGAGTCAAGAGGGAACCCGGGGGCGTCGGGCTTTGCCGACTATTCTACACTAAAAAAAAAACCCTGTTGTTGGACCGAGTTTCCCGATTCTTCAGAGGTGATGAATTCGTCCCAAGAATTAAGAAGAAGAAAAGGTTTCCCACTGGCTCAAGAAAAGTAGAGGGAAAAAGAAAACCCCCCCATGTCAAACTCTGAACTGCCCCGTGCGTTGAACGCGGCTCCTAGAGCTCATCGACCAGGTTGGATCAGCGACGGAGGCAAGGGCAATGCAGGTGCGCGGTGGCGATTGGGAAGCATCAGAGTCTAATCTCTGTCCAAACCACAAAGATCTCTCGGTGACCGCATTCGGGATATCTACGATGGTAGTAGAACGTGGCCAAGAAAGAATGCGGAGAGCGGAGGCAACCGAGAGCCTCTCGGTAGTGGGGAAAGAATGCATTGCCACGTTTTTTCGAGTATCTTGATTCCCCCCCCCCCCCCCTCATCGATCGCCAAACTGGAGCGAACTGCATGGGATGATCCGGGGATGAGCAGGGCAGGACTGGGGAAACTGGGGCCAGTCGAGGTCAATGTTCATTGCATTCCCGGGGGCCTCCGGTGAAGCCTGCGATGGTGCACATTTCACAAACGGGTGCCGGTGAGTGAGGGGAGTCCAGATAAGAGGTAAGGTGATCCTAGGAAATAAGCTTTGCCTGATATCATATGGGGAATAATTACCTAGTAAAGACAAAAAGCAAGATAACAGTCCCTAGGCGAAAGTACCCTGATGAATAGAGAACTCTTGGAAATCGTGCATCAGAACCTACGGTCAAAAGCTTTTCATGCGATACAGAAATTCCCGTCCACGTCAGGCGTGACTGGGCATCGAGTTAGAAGGATGTATTCCAACGCAGTTCCTTGTGAACGAGGTGGTACCTTAGGTACCCTTACAAAAAGAAAAAAAAACCCCTCAGCGAAATACTAGGTATACATATCAAACACCCTATTCACTAGGTAGTGCTGCGCCGTACTTGAAAACTCGACTAACTCCCGTCTCGTCATTTTTGATGAAAGTTGATGCCTGTAAGGTCGGACACGATAAGCCGGGCAGGCCTGATTTGCACAGTGCATCTGGAAGCTAGATAGAGATATAATTCGTGCATATCATTGATGCAATGAGTCGTGCAGGACGGGGTAGATGTTTTATTTCATCCGCGACTTCCATTGGTAGCCGAGCCTGGCATGGACCTAGTTTCAAAGAGATGGTAGGGAACGGGTAGGTAATATAGGTTGTCTTATGATGGACGGCATGGCAATGAGGGAAAAAGCCCGAGTGCTGGGTTGGAAAGTGAGGCGGTCGTTCAACTCCATCATTGATGTCTGGGGAGTCTTTGGGAAATTAGATATTAGCGGGAGATATACCATCCCATCTAGTGTGTTGTATCGATGAATGATGGACGGGCGTGTCTTCACAATAACACTCAGTACTTCCTAATACTGCGCGACGGTCTATATATATTTCGGGTCCCGTGCGATTGCTATCCGAAGGGAAGCTCCCGCTCCATCATACCTCAACTGCCACCTCAGGTCGATAGGACAACCTTGAGACGGACAGGGCTGCACGAATATCTGCAAACGAGACATCTTCAGGAAATGACCAAGTAGATGAATTTCTCTTCATCGTGGCTTAACTTCAGTTTCGAGAACGTGGGCGATTGTTGGAAGACGGGGACCAACCTACGGAGCTGATGTGCACGTGGAGGATGTGGAAACCCGACTCACATCCATATCGCTTGTACGTATCGTGATATTAATTGAATCGAGAATGTTTAAAGACATGATCACTGTGAAAGGTTCAGACATCGACGCTATTAGCCAGTCGCTTTACTTCTTTATCCAGCCAAATCCATTCGACAGATGAGAAATCTTGTTCAACAATGAGCGACGGATTCAGTATCTATCGATAAAAGATCGTGCGAGGAAACCTACTGTTTACTATATCGCAAGTTTACCATGTAGTTGGGTACGGAAGATTTTCACGATGGAGCATTGGAAAAGAAAAAAAAGCCCAGCCGCCCGCCTGAAACAGCCTCGGTTTTGGCGTAGGATAGATGCCTGATGGCTCATTCAGGACCCGAGGCGGGGGAGCGTTGATAAAAAAAAGGAAAGAAAAAGGAGAGAAAAAGACCACATGGCATCGTATGCATGTCCCCATGCATTGACTCGGGTGGATGTAACATGATGAAACTACGTGTTCGAGATTATGCAGGAATGAGACATGCCAGATGATAATTTTGGTCAAGTTGAGCGAGTCAGGTGCTCCGTTCGACTGGGTTCGAGCCGTGATGAGTTCTGAACGGCGTGACCCTGCACTAATCACGCACTACGGTTTCTACGGGCTTTGACAAACAAATGAAAAATTTGGACGGATGAAAAAAAATCCTTATGAGGGGATTGTCTGGCAGATATGTTGTGTGTGTCTGCTGGGTGTGGGTGTGGATTACTTGCTACTGGAAGTTCTCCCTTCCGCATGGAAGCGTCGTTCACGGTCAATTATCTCCCAATCTCCAACTCAAGTGTTCTGACCAGATGGGCGACTCAAGCAAAACACCAGATCTAGTCCACAGTCAAGAAATACTGGAGTGGACGACGTCTGAGAGACAACGGTAAGCAGCGCGATAGTGGACAAAGGCGCACACATCTGCCTAGTCTTTTTCTTTCCCCCTCCTCCTCCTCCTCCTCCTTGTCTTCTCTCCCCTTTCTCTGCCCAGGCCCGGCGCGCCAAGACTGGCGCCCGACGCAAAATGACCAGGATCCCTGCACACACACCCCGGCGCTCAAAGAAAGATCACATGCACCCAAGATCTTGGCACCGAGGGTAGGACAACCAATCACAGCCACTCACCGAGGCGCGAGACGACGGGCCCCTCGTCGAGACTGCAGAAATCACACCAGTGCCAAGACCGCCACGCATTCTGATTCGATCGGAAGTGCACAGTCATCCGCACATAGCGGTGGGAATCGATGGGCATGTCTCGGTCTTGGCAAATCCAACGAGATTCTTTCGGATACGCTGACGGGTACATCTGTCTGGCATACCTTGGAAGGTCGGCATTGGGCTTTGCTGCACGGGGTTTGGTAGCAACCTGCATCGTTCCGCCAGGTACTACCACCCGCGCCGCCCCTCCAGGACCCCCCCCGTCCCTCGACAACGACGCCGGTGATGTTACCAATTATTTTGAGGTGGGTAGCGGTGCTGGTGGCCTGTTCATCACTGGTGAGGGCCACCGCGGCTGGTCATTTTGATGAGATTTCCACCTGTGTTGATCCGGCGGGGATGAAAAAGTGTCATGAAAAGGCAGAGAGAGGGTTTGCCAATTGCATCACCAGTAATTGCTCGGGTGATGGTAAGAGCTGCTATGATGCCTGTCGAGGAGATGCCATGTGCATGGACAAAGAATGTCCATCCTTGGGAGTGGAGTGTATCAATTCCTGTGGGTGCGTCAAAGCCATTGATCGCATTGATTGTGTAGCATCAAGTTGCTGGAACCAGGTCAGTGCGGTCCCGAAGCAGCAGCAGCAGCAGCAGAAGAAGAGCAAGAGATCAGATTGGAAAATATGTCCCTTGCCTGTGCTGACCATCCCACCGCTTAGGTATATTCGTGCGAATATCAAAAGTCGGCTCAAGATGTCATGAACTTGTGTTTGGGGTTCGACATGCCTTCACTACCTTTTTGGCCCACGCCGTCCGATGCTCCCGGCGGATGCTCGTGTAATCTGGGCAATGTGACTCGACAGGAGACTCTCATCTCGTCCCATCTTGCCGAATGTCGCAAGAATCAGACCAATCTGGATCAATTCCATTCGCAAGAGGAGTTGGCCAACTACGACCGAGCCTGTGTCTGCTGTGCAGAGAGTGCCATTTTATCTACGTCAGTCCATCTCTTCTCAGATTTGTGCTTTTCAGCCATTCCATTCTCTCTCCCCGTCTTGTCTTTCTCACTCTCTTGAAAAGTCCACGGACAACATCTGATCCATCTGACTGGCTCTCCGCCTCAAATACAGAATATGGAACACCTGCCCAAACACCATTCCATCCGAAATCGGAGCCGACTACTGGTACGACTCCTTCTTGAAACCCAATCACTGGGACGAATGTGCCTCGTACCTCGAGACGCACGATTGTGCCCATGAACTGGGCTATTCCGCCGAAAGTGCAGGAGGCACCAACACCTTTTACAAACCGGGGAAACTCCCCCAAAATGGGACCCAATCGCTCTTCAACACCGGGCAAACCCTCAGTACACCTGCTAGTGGTGCAAGCTTCACCTGGACCGATGGATCTCTCATCCATGCTATCACGGCAGCTTCTTTTCGAGAGTCGGTCCCGGCGACGACCACTGGCTTGGAGGGGCAGACTTTGATTGGCTCTGCAATGATTGCATCGGCGACGCGTACGGGGGGAGGGATTCAATACGGTAGGAATACTGGACCTTTGTGGGCTGGAATAGGGGTTGTTGAAATAATTGTCTGGGTGATTCTGTGAGAGGGAAGCTTTTTCGCTTCTATGTTCTTTTTTGGGGGGATTTTCTTTCGGAGTCGAAGAATGGATTGTGCCGAGGGTGGAGATTTTGTCAATTAGCGCGTCGCATGTACTCGAGGAGGGTGTGTGTGATGTCCGACAGAGGTGAAAGCTGAGCTTTCAGCAACATTGTCGGGTCCTACGATACGAATTTAATGAGTCATCTAGATGATCGACAGGCACATTTACGTCTTGCATTGTGCATTTCATGTCCTAGCTGCAAGAGTCGATCTCACAGGATTCTTCCTCTTTCCATTGATACTGTAGATTCGCTGAATGACCTCCTTGGGATATAGTCAGAGTAAGGTACTACTCTGTGCGACCAGGATTGTCAAATTTCCCACCGAAAAATGTCACACTTTTGAATCTCCGACGTCATTGGGCTCAAGCCACCGAAACACATGGACAGGAACGTGGGCTGACAGGCTCATCCAATCAAATGTGTCAATTGATCACCCACTCCGCTCTCGAGTGGTACAGAACACAGAACTACAGTACACGTTACTGTCTGACTGTATCTGACTCGATGAATAACAAGAGCGCCATTATGAATGGAAATCAAGTTGACCCTCTTAATGATCATCCGTGGGACCTCCAGCGTATGTATCTCGTTCAGTACAGAAGTCCATGTCTGGTCGCGATCTGGAAATCACCGACTTTGGTATCGGCCTCGGAACGTAATCGCCCAGCCTCTCCGCCCCCCCTGGGCCCCGCATGTGTCCCATCAACCTTATGATCCGCCGCTCGAACGGTTTTGCTCTGGAGATCTTTTATTTTCCCCCTCTTTTTTTTTTGTGAGGGGGTTTTTTTTAAAAAAGAAGAAAGAGCAAAAAGGAAAAAAAGTGAAATCAAAACAAAAGAGGCCTCGCTCACCCTCGGAGCTATCCCCAACATCAAAAGTCCTTCACAGACACATTCTCCAAAATCTTCATAATCTTCTGGCTCACACACAAACCACCATGGCACAGACACAGGCAGGGACAACAACCCTCGCCCTCGCCATTCTGGCGGCAGGCTACCTCTGTGCCCTCTGCATGACGCCTCCCAATCCCTCTCCGGACCGAAATGAACGCCATCAAAAGGATCGCATCCGCTTCCTCGCCGGCGCCGGCGCAACCATCACCCGCCGCATGATCGTCACGGCCATCCTCTACCACGCCGTCCTCACCGCGCTCCCCGTCTACGCCCCCCACCACCTGCACCGACTCTGTCCACGCCCAGAGAACGTCAACCCAGAGCTCTTCCAATGGAGTGCCCCCGCGATCGGGGCCATTGTGCTCATCTGCCTGGGCGCCCTGATCCGTCTGGCCGCGTACAAGAGTCTCAGTCGCAATTTTACCTTCCATCTCGCGGCGCCGGATCAATTGGTCACGACGGGCATCTATGGCTGGGTCCAGCATCCGAGTTATACAGGCATGATGATGATTATCTTTGGTCTGGCCTTGTTGGTGCTGCGCTGGGATGCGGCGTTGGCGTGTTTTCACTCCGAGGCGTGGCAGGCGCGCCTGTCGGGGTGGGGGTGGAAGGTGGTGGCTGCCGGGGGGTGCACGAATCTGGCCATGTGGTTTATGCGGATGAAGGATGAAGAGGAGATGTTGAGAGGTCAGTTTGGAAAGGAGTGGGAGGTTTGGCATCGGTCGACGAAGCGGATTATTCCGGGGATATTCTAAGGTTTCATCGTCTTGGCCGTTGAGGGTTTGGGAGTCTGGGGGGTTCTGGGGATCTGGGACAAAGTTGAAGAAGGGGTTATAGTGATTGTTTTTGTATCACCAGAAAGCAGCTCCGGCCTAGGATTGGAAATGGGACAAGGGTGCGAAATCCATCTTCGAACGTGACGGTACAGCAGATGTGATAAGTACCAGTGATTAACCCTGACACTGTAGTTGCACGTGCACTAAACCCTTCTATAGAAAGATCTGATACTGGAAACGAAAACAGGACTCGTGGATATCTACGCATGCGCAGACTTGGGATGATTGACCGCGTCTGTCTCCGGGTCCAGAGTCGTGTCCACGGCATCCAGAGTCACATCCACACGAGGACCCGTAAAGTTCTTGCGCCCATCGACAAACCACTGAAAGACCGAGATGATAAGAATCACGGCAAACGCAGCGACGGCATAATCTGATCAGATTGTAGGGGTCAGCGGGACGATGCGTCTATCCAAGTCGACCTTGCTTGCCTTGGTACTTACTCATGCTGCTACCGGTCACGGTACTCGAGGGCGGGAAAACGAATAGGACGGTCGTCAGGGCAATATATGCGAGAGACACCTGTGGACAATTCAATTGAGTCATTCTGTGCTCCCTCTTTTGTTTACCCGCGAGAGAAAAGGGGACAGACCATATCGATCACCCAGCCAATGGTGTTGGGAATCTTCCACTTTCTCTCGGGCAAAGCGCGACGACCCTGGAGGCAATTGACGAGGATGGGCATGGCGTAGGACAGGTCCAGAGAGACGACAGCGGCCGAAATGATGGCATTGAAGGCACTAATTCGAGTGTGGATTAGGCCAAAGAGGGTTCCCTCGTCCACGAGAGAGAGATGACAGCTTACCTGGAAGAGCCCAGGAAGATGCATCCAAAGATGATCACCACGACGACCGTCAGTATCAGAGCGTTCAACGGCAGCTGAAGCGTGGGGTGGACTTTGGCGAAGAATCGGGAAGCAGGAAGGCCGCCATCGCTGCTCTAGTCAGTCCGCCGCAGGGCAGTATCTACCAGTAAATTCCAAAGAGGGGGGTTACTGACCGCGCGAACGCGAATATCATCCGACTGCTTGTCGTCATCACACTCAGAATTGCCATGATCAAGCAGACGAGGGGTAACCTGCAAGATTGTATCAGCCAGGCACTTGAAAATCAGTGACCCATCTCGAAACTGTACATCAGCAGACAGATTGCACCGGCGGTATTCTTGGTTGCATCCATGAGAATCTGCAAAAGAGGGCCCGCTGCAGAGGTAGTGACTTGGTCCATGTTCCCTGCCACGAACAGCAGAACGATCAAAAAGATGGACCCGGTGAAGGTGCCAATACCCACGCATGAGACCATAATCTTTGGGCCCTCGATGGAAGGATTAGGTACCTCTGGAAGTTCAGAGTTAGAGACAAGTCCGTCAAATCGACGGTTGCGGCGGAGTCTTGGATACCTTCGATCATATGAACCACCGCGTCCTGGCCGTGTCAGTACAAGCCTTCTTATAGTTTCAACTCAAATTTCTTCAAAAACTCACAAAAGCCGTCACGCCAAGTCCTCCCTGGAGTAAGCCCAGCAGCCATGCCACTCCATCCGGCCCTAGTCAATGATCAGCCTGTATCAAAAAACCACCAGTAGATGGCTATTAGAATCATAGTGATCACACTCACATCCAGTCGTGTTGACGAAATTGCAGAACACAAAACTAACTCTTGTCAGCAAAAAGCTCCCATTGGCCTTTCATCAGGGCTTCTGCACTCACTAGGCAGAATTAAAGTCGGGCGAGGCGCATGCCAGCACCGTGATCGATACGAGAGCAAATCCTCCAATTGACCAGGTGACTAACATCGACTCATGTAAGTATACGTTGGCCACTGACGTGAGCTTCAAGGCCGAGATACACACAGGCACCGCGATAAATCAATGGTAGAATCGAGTTTCCAAAAGCATTGATGACGAAAGATCCCAGCGTCAATCCGACATAAATGAGGAACTGATGCCATCTTTCAGCCACATAGCCCTGGTCAGACGTGGAGTCAGTCTTGCATGTTTGGTGTTTCCCTGCAGGAATTTTCGCCAGACTTACCGGATGCATAGCCGAGATACACCCGACAATAAGTTGGCTTGAAAGAAGTGAATTGGTTGCCACCAGCGCCACCTGAAATTGGGTAAGCTTTGGCTCGTAAAATAAGGAGCATTGGAGGAATGTGATCTGTACGTACCCAGCCTGCCACGTTGATCCAGCCGGTGATCCACGAGAGTAGAGGGACCCATTTTGGCCAAGCAACTAGACATTTTATTCTCAGCAGGGCGTCCCGTATTTTGAGTAAGAGTTGAGAAAAATACGTACTGACAGCGACCCAATGATATTGACCACCGGCGCTGAGATCATTGGTTAACCAAGGTCTTTTTCGCAAACATGTTGATGGGCTGTGTCACTTTGATACTTACGTGGGATAGGCAGAAAGGAACTCGGCCAGCGAGGAAGCGATGCACAGGTTACACAATCCAGCGGTGACCAGACCTGTTGCACAATAGTCAGTTGAACTGGCTCGGAGTCTTCTTCAAAAAAAGTCAGATGTGTTCAAGGGTCATTGGACATACCCCAGATCACACTTGTACTCCCACCAGAAGTGATACTGATCGACAGGCTCGCAGCAAGAGCAGTCCATGACTAGAACGGGAGATGAGCACGACATGAGCGACAGTTCTCCAGATCTGCCATGCTGGCCCGACAATCGTCTTCTTGCACCAAAAGACTTACATTGAGTACTGCAAAGGCCAACCCCAGCATCGACCTGCCACAACAGTTAATCTTTCCCTTGGCCATCGATCATCCTGCGTGAGCAGCAATTGGCAATCTCACCACATCGAGTATTGTCGCTTCAACTCCGGCTTGTGGCCTAGAGCTGCCAGCTGCGCGTCATCGTCCTGCAAGGCACCGCCGCCACTCTTAAATTCAGGGAGAGAAGTCATCAGGTACGGTAATCCCCGTATATCGCGAAACCAGGTGGGCAGTTATGTCGGATCAAGGGTTTTCTGCTTTGATGTCCAAGCTGTTGAGATGGATGTCAACACTCGGCTCACCAAGCCGCTCAAGTATCTGGTCTCGCTTCCATGATTACCGCATGACATATGAACACCGGAAATGCATCACTGCGCATAGCTCCGACAGAGGATCGGTTGACAGCCGGCTGACATGCGAAAGAGGAGAGGCCAGCCGACGTGGATAAGATCATAAGCCCCGGGGATCCACATCGACGTGAAGTGTACCTGTAACTTTGGTGCGGGGAGAAGTAACAAGCATCTTAGCTTGCCTTTCCATAATCGACATGTTGATCCAAACCCAGCTGGAGATGTACTCGGTACATCAGAACTGCATTGCGGATCCAGTTCCCCACTCAATTCATTGTCCCAGTGCTCCACCGATATCTCTTTGATTAGTCCGATTTGCCCCGCCCATCTGCATCACAACCAATCATCATCACCGTCTGGGCCTTATCGAAGGCTGGGGTGGTATCGCCTTATCAGAAAAGTGGCCCGCCTCCGCACTCGGCCAGAACTGTCCCAGTCGTACCGGTACCCCCAGCCGTCACGGGCACTGTCGTACTTGAGTACTTCAGAACACGACATAATCAGCAAGGCCAATTTCCATTCTCGGGCTCTGAAAGCAGAGCTCCAAGTCGTCTGGTTTCTCTCTTTCGTGAAAGCTTATCTCTACACGCGCGTGGCCTGCCCTGCTTCCACGGCTCGACCTCCTCGTTTCGTCCACGCGATCGCATGGTCCTCCCCAACTCGTATTAGTACTTCGGCAAGCTATCTCGAGCTATACCTGACTAGTTCGCGGGCTCTCAATTGATACCGAAGGATGACAGGTGAATCGCTTGGAGGTAGAAGATCGGACTCATTATGGGTTGCGGACATCAGATCTCCTGCAGAATTCAGTTCTGATGAGTCTTGTAGCGGTGTATAAGTAAGACGGTCATTTCGTCAGTCCGTCGGCTCGACAGCAACTCACATCATCCCACCCTCCCTTTTGATTTATCTCTATCATCGCTCTCTTTCACTTCAAGCCTTTTGTTTTTTTGCGCATCGAGCCATCTCGACGCCTTTGTGGCAATGATTTCCAAAAAGGCAGTTGGTCTCTTGACGACTGCGCTGGTCGCCCAAATATGCGCTGCTTCAACGAGTCAGCCCCGTGGTGACGATGCCACTTGCAAGAAGACCACGGTCGCCATCTTGTATGCCCGTCCATTTGCTGCTCCCAGTATCGCAAGTGATGCTTGAACATTTTTTTTTGGCTAATCTCGTCCACAGGGGAGGCGGAATGGCCGGGATCGCTGCAGCGGTGAGACGACCTCGTCTCGGATTCGCTCGGGTTTTTCGAAGAGCTTCGGGGGACTGATATCAGCATATCCTTTCTAGCAAGCCTTGTCCAACTCGTCTATGAACGACTTTATCATCATTGAATACCGTGACGCGTTAGGGGCCGTGTGATCCACACCGACTTTGGCAAGGATCCAAAAGGCAAACCGTACACTGTCGAGTTGGGAGCCAACTGGGTAAGAAGAACAAGTGTCAAGTCTTCAAAGCGGCCGGTCTCAAACTGACTTGGAAATGAAAACCATAGGTGCAAGGACTGGGATCTCCGGAGGACCAGGTGAGAAATTGCTGCCCTGGCAAAAGAAAAGCCCTCTCAATACGAGCCGAATCTCCCTTTTCCTTTGGAGAAATGAGTTCATTTTGAATTTGCGTCTGATGGTTCTGTTTTCCTTCTTTCAGAGAATCCGATTTGGACATTTGCCAAGAAATGGGGAGTGAAAAAAACCTACTCCAACTATAGCTCCATTCTCACTTACAATGAGACGGGCTTTACGGACTATTCCTCTCTGTTGGATGAATATGAAACCCTCTATGAAGATGCGGCCTCTGCGGCGGGGACTCTTCTTGCGGAAAATGGGCAGGATCAGACGGCTCGGACGGGTCTTGCTCTGGCCGGGTGGAGACCCAAAGTCGACGATATGGCCCGTCAGGCAGTGGAATGGTGGGAGTGGGGTGAGTGCACGGTTTTTATTCTTGAACTTTGACCGTGGCTGGACTCTGTGCTTTGAACCACAGTGCATCGGACAATGCCGAGACCGATGTCCATGCTGACTGCTTGAAACAATCTCTATCATAGACTGGGAAGACTCATATTCTCCCGATGAAAGCTCGTTCATCTTCGGGGTCGCCGGGTCCAACTTGACCTTTAATCAATTCAGCGATGAAAACAACTTTGTCTGGGACCAGCGTGGTTACAGCCGAATTATCACGCAGGAAGCCTCGACATTCCTCCAACCGCACGACCCCCGCGTCCAACTCAACTCCATCATCACCAATGTGACCTATTCCACCGACGGCGTCACCGTCCACAAACAAGACGGCAGCTGCGTGTCCGCCGCATACGCCATCTGCACCTTCTCGCTCGGCGTCCTCCAAAACCACGCCGTCTCCTTCACCCCCGCCCTACCAGCCTGGAAACAAACCGCCATCCAAAAATTCACCATGGGCACCTACACCAAGATTTTCCTCCAATTCAACGAGACCTTCTGGCCCCGCGATACACAGTACTTCCTTTACGCCGATCCCATCCGCCGCGGCTACTATCCCGTCTGGCAATCCCTCTCCGCACCGGACTTCCTCCCCGACTCCAACATCCTCTTCGTCACCGTTGTCGCGCAGGAATCCTACCGTGTCGAGCGCCAATCCGACGAAGTCACCCAGCGCGAAGTCATGGCCGTCCTGCGGAACATGTATCCCGATCTGACTATCCCGGACCCCATCGCTTTCATGTACCCGCGCTGGTCGACCACCCCCTGGTCCTTTGGGAGTTACTCCAATTGGCCCGCCTCGACGACCCTCGAGATGCATGAGAATCTGCGGGCGAATGTGGATCGGCTTTGGTTTGCGGGTGAGGCGACCAGCGCGCAGTACTTTGGTTTCTTGCATGGGGCTTGGTTCGAGGGCCGTGATGCTGGGGAACGGATTGCGGGCATGTTGGGTAAGGAGTGTGTGATTCCGGGGGAATGTCATGAGCGGAAGTATTGGGAGCGGCTGCGTGGTAGTTCGCCCTTGGCGGATTATAGTGTGCTTGATGGGTGGGGAGTGAGTAGTTTCTATTCGAGCTACTAGACTGGTTTTCTATTCTTTTCTTTTCTTTTCCTTCGGTGGAGAGGGGGATTGGACATTGGTGATTTGTCGATCTTGTTTTTTTAATCTTGTTTGAGGTTGGCGTTCCATGCGGTGGATTGATTCGTGCTATACTGGGGGGTTTGCATGCCATGCCGGTGGTATTCCGCCTGTGCGATAATGGAAACTTTTGGTAGTGTCAATATTGGCCCTTTGAGGACTGCTAGGGTAAGGATGGAAGCCCTTGATTATTTGTTACTGGCGTGCCGGAGAAAGTCGAGTCCTGACTGTGTTCCAGGGTCGCAATTGATCAACTCTCTCCATTTTGACCTGTTGCAATGGCGGCCGATTCTCGTTGCCTTTTCAGTACAGGTACCCCCGGCCCGATTCAAAATAGACCAATTCGCGATGAACCATCTGCACCAAGCAAACAGATCCTCAAACGGGACGCGAGCAGGGGAACAAACAGACTTTCTTCACGTTGATCTTTCATGTTGATTGGATCATGATATCTCACAAGAGTACAGCGGTAGGTACAGGAATAGGTATGTAAATTTTACCCTCGATGGAACAATTGACTTCCGTGACTTCCGTGAAAGAGAAAGAAAGAAGAAAAAAGGATGGATTCCCCAAAACGCCAGGCCATGACCGTTCAAGTCAAACAGCCACAAATCGTCCCTCGAGTCCTCGCCCTATCAGAACCGCATCATTCCACCGACAAAAACCAGCATTGCCGAGGAGAAGAAGTGGGGGGGGGGATATCATCGGCAAATGAGACGTCAAAAAAAAAGAAGAGAATGTGTGTGTGTGTGAGGAAGAGGTCAACCGGGACCTCTGGTGCACTGGAAAACTCCGATCATCGGTTATCGAGAGTGATACGCGTCAAGGGCTTGTTGCACGTCCAACAGAGATTCTTTGCTCCCGTAGGCGTCCATGAGTTGTTGGTTGCGGGCCAATCGCTTTTCCTCTTCAATCATGGCGATTTCATGCCTTGATTTGGCTTCGATGAAGTAATTGTAGCCGGCAAAACCTGGAGGGGAGAGGGAGAGCTGGTTAGTTGGGAAAGTGCCGATATACGGAGAGATCGGAAGACGGCGTTGATGGGCTTGACGGGGTTGTAGGAAGTGAGCAGGAGAAAATTAAAAAAAAAAAGGAACGTACTGAGGCCGACCGCTGCGACAACAGGGAGATACCTAATTGAAAAGAAGAAGGGTCAGCATTGCAATTTAATTATTTTGTGGCAAGGTAGATAGAGGGAATCTCTGTTGCGAGAATAAGGGGGGGGGGGGGGGGGATATGGTCCGTACCAGCGACTTGGCCGGGGCTTAATGGATGGGCCAGTTGGATGAGGTCTGTGGGATGGACTGCCAGTCCTGGGGAAAGCAAATTGTGACATGGTTGAAGGTGGGAGATAGGCTTGAAGGCGAATCCGTGAGAGGAAAGGAATTGAAGAGATGGGACGGTATGGACAAGAATTGGATATTGAACAGGAAGACGTTCCGATGAGAGAGGATAAGAAAGAAAGGAGAGAGAGTAAGAGAGGAAAGAAGAAATGTGGCGCGTGTGCAAGTCGGCAGGGATTCCTCCCGAATGCGAGTCCTCCAGAGTAACTCGAACAGGCCGCCATCTCGACGCGGCCAAGGGACGATCGACTGTGGGAAAATGCGGGGGTGGCATGACGTGGAGATCAGGAGCTGGGTACGGGACAGGTACACCACAGTCCCGGAATGGGCGCGGGAGAGTCCCTAGTAGAGCACATCATTGGCAAGTATCCTCCAAGTAGACAGTACCGCTCGCTGGGTTGGAACGAGGGAGTTGATGTAAATTCCCACGAATGGAATCATGCCATTGTCTGGTGATGTGCGGATCCACCGCCGCTGGACGAGCTCTCATGTTTTCCATCCGCTACAGCAGAGAGGCGATGACAGTCCAAGTTCCTCCTACTTGGGCGCCTCTGATCAAGAGCTCATCCATGAGGTTCCCCAACTCATTGGATGACATCAAGTGGCGTGATCTGGCGATGCTTCTGTGAGCGAGGACGTGGCCTCGTGATGCGGATTCTTGTCCAATGTTTGACCTCCACCGACAACCAGACCCTAATCATCCTCGTTGTCACTATCAGTGAGCTTGTCAAATTCCAGTCGCCCTACCAAAGGGAGCTAGATGACCTGGAGCGTCACGTCAATAGTCACTGCTCTCTTGAGCCCGACTCTCACGCCGTTCAAGGATCCATGCACTGCCCTCCCCCGGATCCACTTGCCCCGGACGATACCTTTTTTTTGTTCTTCCGATCGCGGATGTTTCATCGCATTCCCGCCCCTTGACGGGCTGAGCCAGTGCCATCGGTGCAATTCGGGCGTTGCTGGACGCCTATTTGCATCTTCTGAAGCTCTCCTTGGCTCAAACGACTCTTAGAAACCGTGCGTCTCAAAAGTCCCCCTGTCCCAAACCCTAATCAACCTTGCATCAAACCACCACAGCCGAATCCGAGAGCTTAAAACGTCCCATTCAAATGAGAAGAGATCATCACACAGTGCATATTGGATAAAGAAGAATAATTGCGACACCACCGTCGGATTTGCGGTGGGTAAACTGTGAGCCAAGCCCGCAAGGACCAAATGCCTCAAATCATGCGGTCATAGATCCCTCACGCCTTTATCTGCAAACACTTGAGCTGCGGCCAGAACACTCAAAAAAAAACATAAATCATGGCCATGGCCTCTTCGGAATTTCTCCTGTCTACAAGACGCACTGGAATGCGACCGTGAAGACACTGGGTGGACGACCGATAGCTTTCTACAGACCCAGCGCGACCCGAGGGGAGACGGATCTACTGGCTGCCGTGAATCGGCGGTTGAGGGTGCCCTCGTCTCTGAGAACTGTAGTCGGTAGCCTGCATTCTGAATCCGGCGCCGAGATGTCTTCACTTTGAGAAACGCCCACGAGAGTCAAATTGAAAGACAATGTCAATAAGAGCCAAGATTGATAACATCGACAACAATTAGAAATGCTCTACATTTCAAACTCAAACATTTTCTCTCGGTGCCCAATCAAGCTCACAGGTTCTAACCCAGAGCTTCGAACTTGAGGGAGCGCCAGCAACCTCGGCATTCGACCATCTCGCAATCGCTCCTCGATTGACCCTTGCGCTACGAGGGAGGAGCACTAGACGATTAGCTTCAAGGAATATCCCACAACTATACCTGCCCTTTTCACCTGCCATGTGTGCAACCAGCACCGAGAGTAGCAAAACCGAGAGGATTTGCCAAGTACAGACTCGACCAATTCTGTAGTACGCCGCCTCTCGAGTTCTTCCAGTGTAACTTTTGAACTTTGGCAATCCGCATATCACGACCAAGAAATACCGAGAAGCCTGAGTAGTTCAAGCGATGGGATCCTGGTGATTTGGCAGAAAATAGAGACTCGGACCGAGTGAGAAGATTCAAGCGTGAGAACCCACGGCTGCATTGGTTACTGTCGCGAGTGGCAACGATAGGACTCTTCTGCGAAAGATTATGAAGACTTTTTCAGGGTCATCTGTAGACACATCGAACAAAGTAAAAAGAATCAAAATTCCATGATCAGTGCCGTCGCTGGAGTGAGAAAGCTGACTTAAGTAGTGAATCTTTCGAGACTTGTCGATGATGACGTGTGGGACGCGGTTGCAAGTCTTCTACGATGATATCGTGGTGTCGGTTCCCGCCTAGGTACCAACCTCTTTTCTTTACATTGCCGACCTCAGCGTCACCTGACCCTACTACACCTACACAATTGACAGCGTGGAGTCCACTGCTCTCCTAGGGACGGAGGATCCGAGCTACAGCTTCAGCCAGTGCAGACTCCAGAGAAAGACCAGCGTGAGCGGACGATCACATGCGAGATCACATGTGGCGCCAGTATGACGCATGTCCCCGGCAACTCTCCCAGCTTTCGCGCCCAATCTGGAGCACAACTGAAATTCCATCACGGGCATTGCACGTACGGCCGTCACGAGCCGGGAGATTTCGGCATGGGAGGGATTTACCTGGTGGCTACTGATGGACCGAGGACCGCCGACACACGTTGTGCAGGGGGTGGAGAGGCCTGCTGTGGGCTATGGGCTGGGGTGCGTATCACGATCGATAACAGGGGACTGAGAGTTCAACCGCGGCTGGATCTGCAAGCTCGGGGCTCCGGGTAGAGGGCGGAAGTGCTGAGACGGGGAATCGTGGGGATGTGGAGGGTGAGTGACTGCAAGCCTCGGGTGAGGTAGGAAAGTCCGGAGTATATCACAGAGGATTGAATTGGGGGGAGGGCGATGAAATATCCGGTTGGCGACTGATGGGTTGCCGTACTTTGTATACTTGGGGCTCGCAGTCACATAGTCACATTGTATTGCTGTGAGAAGAAAGTTAGAGAGGAGAGAGAGGGCCGAGGGAGTTGATGGCCTGAGGCAGAACAAAAATTGGATGCGTCTGGGCAGCAGCGGGACCGGGGAGACCTGCAGATATGTATGCGCTTAATTGCCAGCCGGGGCATGTAGCGTTCACATGATACACGTGGAGTGCGCCGTCTGGAGTTACTCTACTGCCGTTATCAAACTCGGACAGAAGGGACCGTCGTTCGGATGCTCGGAGCGCAGACTTAAACACGCGCTATCAATGTGATCTTGCCGGGAAAGGCAAGAAGGATTCAAAAGGCTCACCGGTCCCTGCGACACCTGGTAGTACAAATCTTATCCTTTTGACGATCGAAACTGTAGAGAAGAGCACCGGTCACGTTGAGGTCGACTTTCGGCACGCGGCGTGTGCCGAGCTCTATCGGAGAAAATGGAGACTTTGTTCCTTTTTTTAAAAAAAAAAAAAAAACAATGTGGTGGGCTACAACGACATCGATATCAGCATGATACCGTAATCGCATTTAGTCGACCGAAACGATCAATGGATAGGATGCAGCCTATGGGAGACGACTTGCACTGGCCACTCACAGGGCAGCATCGGAAAAGGAAGCTTATCGGCCGAGCGGAGTCCATTCGTGCGGAGGTTTCCCGTCGGCAAAGTCATGTGATATCACCACGGTGGATTCTCTCATTGGCTGTGTGATGCATCACGAAGTGGAGTTTCGACATCAAACGGGAACCAGCAGCTGCTACCAGCGGCCCGCGAGGGTCTTCGACCGACCCGGAGGATCTCGCTGGGACTCACTAAAACTGGAGACTTTTGGGCCCAAGCGATAACCGAGAGACGAGCAGTGGAACTGCAGCACCCGCACCTGTCGGCCTCGATTGGCCCGGGAGCTCATGCCAACAGCCGCGGCTCGCAGACTCATCGCTGACGTTGTTCGCCAGCTCCGACTTTCGGGCGGTCGAAGGGAGATCATGGACTCCCCTCCTTCCACAGTATGTATATAGTTCCGCGTGGCTGCTGAAGTACCGGTCCTGGATTCTGATCAATCGTTTCTCTTCCTTCGTCTTTGGTACATATCGACCGCTCTCCCGTTTGGTCTCTTTCTATCTCGTATCAATTGCATGGGATCTCGCGACATCTCTTGACATAAAAAGCTCACCCTACCCACCCGTCCACACATTCAGTAGCACCTTCATCATGGCTGCTTCGGTCGACTCACATCTCAAGGATGTGGCCATCCTGGCCAACATCCCCAACGAGGCCCGCAAGATCCTCACCAAGGAGGCGTGTGCCTTCCTCGCCATCCTGCATCGCACTTTTAACCCGACTCGCAAGGCCCTCCTGCAACGCCGGATCGACCGCCAGGCCGAGATCGACAAGGGTCATCTCCTCGACTTCCTCCCCGAGACCAAGCACATCCGCGAAAATGACGCATGGAAGGGCGCTCCCCCCGCACCAGGCTTGGTGGACCGTCGGGTCGAGATTACAGGTCCGACAGATCGCAAGATGGTCGTCAACGCCCTCAACTCAGACGTCTGGACCTACATGGCCGATTTCGAGGACTCATCTGCCCCGACGTGGGAGAACATGATCAACGGCCAGGTCAACCTGTACGATGCCATTCGCCGCCAGGTCGATTTCAAGCAAGGCGGTAAGGAGTACAAGCTGCGGACAGACCGCAAGCTGCCCACGCTCATTGCTCGTGCCCGTGGCTGGCACCTGGATGAGAAGCACTTCACCGTGGACAGTGAGCCCATCTCCGGCTCTCTCTTCGATTTCGGCCTGTACTTCTTCCACAACGCCAAGGAGCTGGTTGACCGGGGCGCCGGTCCCTACTTCTATCTGCCCAAGATGGAGTCGCACCTCGAGGCTCGTCTCTGGAATGACGTCTTCAACCTGGCTCAGGACTACATTGGCATGCCCCGTGGCACCATCCGTGGTACCGTGTTGATCGAGACCATCACGGCCGCCTTTGAGATGGAGGAGATCATCTATGAACTGCGCGAGCACAGCTCCGGCCTGAACTGTGGCCGCTGGGACTACATCTTCTCCTTCATCAAGAAGTTCCGCCAACACCCCAACTTTGTCCTGCCGGACCGTTCCGACGTCACGATGACCGTGCCCTTCATGGACTCCTACGTGAAACTGCTGATCAAGACCTGCCACCGTCGTGGCGTCCACGCCATGGGAGGCATGGCGGCCCAGATCCCCGTGAAGAACGACCCCGCGGCCAACGAGAAGGCCATGGAGTCTGTCCGTGCCGACAAGCTCCGTGAGGTTCGTGCTGGCCACGACGGCACCTGGGTCGCTCACCCGGCCTTGGCCCCCATCGCCTCCGAGGTCTTCAATAAGTATATGCCCACGCCGAACCAGCTGTACAAGCGCCGCGAGGACGTCCACATCACTGCCAACGACCTTCTCAACACCAACGTCCCCGGCAAGATCACCGAGGACGGAATCCGTAAGAACCTCAACATCGGTTTGAGCTACATGGAGGGCTGGCTCCGCGGTGTCGGTTGCGTCCCCATCAACTTCCTCATGGAGGATGCCGCCACTGCCGAGGTCTCCCGTTCCCAGCTGTGGCAGTGGGTTCGCCACAACGTCACCACCGCTGAAGGCAAGCGGGTGGACAAGTCCTACGCGCTGCGACTGCTTCAGGAGCAGGCCGACAGCCTGTCTTCCCAGGGGGCCAAGGGTAACAAGTACCAGCTGGCAGCTCGCTACTTTGCTGGCCAGGTGACTGGTGAGGATTATGCCGACTTTTTGACGAGTCTGCTGTACAATGAAATTTCCTCGCCGGGCTCTGCGGCCAAACTGTGATTGTGAAGCGGAGATGGTGGCCGGGCGGGGAGGCAGAGTCTTGGCAGTGATGACGATTATGAATACCCTTTTGTCCTTTTTAATTCCATTGCCTGTTGTATATTTTTTTCCCTTTACTTTTTTGCGAATGCAGCTTAGTTTCTTCTCTGTATCTTTCTCCTTCTTTTCTCTTTCTCCAAGCCAACATTGAATCATCCACAATAAAATCTAGTCCGCCAAATACGCCCAGACATCTGTATTGAGCCGAAGTTTGTACGACGATTCTCAATTCAGTCATTTCTCCAAAATGATATGCTCTTTGGTGAATGAGTCCCAAGTCTGCATATCCAAGTAACCAAATGATTTCTGAAGCCAATCCATCCCAACTTTGAAACAGCTTACGTGGACCTGGCCATGTAAACGATGAGAATACGCTTTTTTTCCAATTACACGTATGGGAGCGAGAGAATCACCTAGCACCATCACTCCACTGATTGTCAAAAAGCCCCCTTCATGAACTATAGCTTTGCCAATGGCAAAAAACGGGCTGTGTATAGAGACTCGAACCCCGGTGTCTAACGGAATCGATCAGATCAAGAGCCGAGAAACTCGGTCACATGAAAGACACTGGTATAATTGAATTTTGGATAATCTTTATGGGGGGGAGGGGGGATATGTACCATCAGGCTTGGGTTATGGATGGAAGAGAGAATGATATCAAGTCCAGACCACTGGGCTGGGCTGACGAGTAACCTTATTTCTGGCTATGGACTAAGATGTTCTGTCGCCTGCATATATCTTGTCCCCCTGAGTATGTCTTTATGAGTGGAAATGTTCTTGTGCAGATATCAAACCAATTTGCAATTTCGACTTTTATTTTGAGATCTTGAGTGGCCTCGTGTTTTGGAATCCTTCATGTCAAAGAGGGATGGATATCGAATCACTTTTTGAGAGACTCTCCGGTTTTCCCTGGAATCAATACTGGGTCATTCCAGGAAGATGTCCGGATAGATCAATGGATCAAATGACGACCAGGTAGAGGCCCACCCAATATTCGAAATGTACACGGTACAGGACCACAGGTATCCATAACGAACCGAGGCACTTGGATGAAATTCAAACCTGATTACAATCCCCACATCCAGGAAGATACCACCCATCTAGTCACCAACCGCTCAAACCTCCCCCTCCCCGAGATATATTCCCACGAACCTGCATCTCCCCCTCCTCTATCTCGTTCAAGACTCCTCCTCTCGCCCAGAAATTCACCTAGATATACTCCCACGCCAACTCATCCGAAGTCAAATTGGTCTTGATCGCCAACGCCTCAAAGCCCAAACAATCATCCACATTCCCCGTTGGCACCGTGGCGTTGCGCAGCGCAGCAAAGACCTGCCAGCGAGAGTGCTGAACCGAAACGCTTCCACCTTGCTGACGACTCAGGCGACGACGACCGCTGGCCATGGTCGAATTGGTACTTGCCGGTGCTGGGCAGGCCATGAAGCCCGAGGCACCTTGGCCCTTGTACGTCCAAGTGCCAAAGTTACGTCCGGGGTGCACCTTGAAGGGTCCGACGGAGGAACCGGGGGGAATGTAGCTGGAGTGAGGACGGGTGAAGCTGAGGGCGCCGGTGCGATCGACGTAGAGGGCTTGGCCACCGGGGACGATGACATCCTGGGGAGATGGGGGAGAGTGGTTAGTGTGTTTTTTTTTTGTGGTTCTTCTCGTTCTTTTGGGGTTGAGGTAAGGAGAGGAGAGTCTTCTATTTTGGGTATATAGAGACTCATCCAAGGGGGAAAGAACAGAACGTACCAGTCCACGCTCACCAAACAACACAGTCTCGTTAGTGCGCTGAGCACAGTTGGGCACAAGAGTCGGGCAATAGGTGCGACTTTCACCACCGAGCCAGAACTTGCTGTCGGCCGCAGTCATGGGGAGGAAGTGAATGGGCGAGCCGGAGCGAGCGGCAACGACGCCGTACGACACAGCGTGGTGAGTGCCATTGTGGTGATGATGAGGCTGGTGACGAGTGCCGGGGATGGCGGCAGCCAGGCCGGCCATGGAGAGGAGGGCGGAGATTTTCATCGTGTGGGCTGCGAGGTGCAGTGGACTTGAGAATCGGGATAATGAGATGGAAAGTTGGAAGAATATCAAAATCAGGATCTACTATGGAATCTGACTTGCGATGCTCCCAGAGTGACCGCTGTATCGAGAAGTGCACTACGGGTCCCTGGGGGGCAGTCTTTATAAAGAGACCGGATGGGATTTCATGATGGAGACGCTCGTCCAACGGCATGATATCTCCACATCTTTCATCCACAGAAACACTGGGGTGGGTGGAATCGGCGATAGTCTAGAAAAGTCGGTGGGTCAAGTCTCAGCATTGTTCGAGTGTCCTTCAGGCGGTCTTTCTCGTTCAGGTAAAGATATGACTTGCCCCCTTCCAGGGTATAGGCATCAGGTTTGGTCCCTTTGAAGTTACCCTGACGAGTGAGAACTCCTGTCGATCTGTCTTCAAGCATGTGAAGCTGATCTGATCTCAAATTGGTAGACTGGCGAAAGAATGGCCAATTGCTTATCTCTATCTATGCAGAGCCTGGAATAGAGGCAATCACATAACCATACTTCATGGGCGGTAACGTTATGTTATTATGGACACAACTTGCGATGTCTTGTCAAATCAAATCACCCAGGCTTAGTTTTCTGCGAACAAGGTGGACATGGAAGAACACCCCCGGTAGGATAAGTCCTCTGCTAAATAGATTCTTGGTCGTTTTTTTTTGTTCAAAGGCAAGCTCTCTCACAACCAAAAGAAGAGACGAAAACTGAGCGATCCGCAAGTTGCAGAAAGATTTAACTTTTTGGACAAGACGTCTCAGTTGTAGTATGCAGAGCCAGCGACTCAAACAAGAAAAATCCTTCGGTGGGTCGTTTCATCCTTATCAACTCACCAGACCCACACGGGAGAGGCGTGGTAACGATCGGCATGGGCAGAATCAAGAAGAATGAAAGTCCAGTAGCCTCGTCTCTTCGGTACTCGAGCAGAGACTACGAAATCTCCAGCTGCAGATCAACTGGCCGGACTCGTGCTTGTATTTGTGTCTATTTCCATTTCTTCTTTTTGACTGGTGACAGGGTCGAGATTACAACGGTCGAGGACATAGTCAAGATCTAGAGCAGTAGACACTCGAGGGGGGTGTAGTACAGGTATAGATGGTCCATCCTTGTGACCAATGTCTGATATCGAACTTTGCCCAAGAAGTAAAACTCCTGTGGCCCATCGGAGTTGATTGAATCATTGGATAACAATTGTCCAATCTTGGCTTTGCCCATAAAACATGGTTGAGAGTCTAATTGAGTGAGTGACGACAAGCGCCATTCTGCTCTGTCCAGATTCACCCATCTGCAACATGAAACACGGGCTCTGTCAGCGCATTGCCATTCATGTCCAAGGGAGAGGGGAAAGGAGAGAGAGAGAGAGAAAGAGAGACTGCTCCCGCTTTGGCAGAGCTGATCGTCACCCGCAGGTACGGAATAGAGGCTGATCTTGATCTGGATTAGGTAACAGGACCGTAGTCGAGACGGGGCCTGTTGTTACAGACTAATGAGTTGGTTGACGAATGCCTGCTCCACCGGACCGTTTCCCAGACCGTAGACTTCAAAAGTTCACAGGTCGAGACTCACGCCTCACTGAGTACTCGCAGCAAACTGTCGGTGTCAATGGCTCAAATAAGATACGCTAGCAGGTGAACAATAAACTGATTGCTTTTCCTCTCGACA
Organism: Penicillium oxalicum; assembly: GCF_001723175.1. Classification (NCBI taxonomy): domain Eukaryota; kingdom Fungi; phylum Ascomycota; class Eurotiomycetes; order Eurotiales; family Aspergillaceae; genus Penicillium; species Penicillium oxalicum. The sequence continues at coordinate 923,098 of NC_064655.1, forward strand.
AAATGAATCATTTAGACTTGCATGTCATGGTATGCGGTTTAAAAAAAACCACCCAGTGTTGGTTGAGGCGAGAGAAAAAAGACAGAAAAGAAAAATTAGGCAAGCTGAAGCTAAATACATCAAACCGTCGCTATGAAATGGACCTTTCAACTCCCCATTAAGCACAGGCAAAAAAAAAAAGAAAAAGAAAGAAACAAATACATACAACTACAAGTGTCAGACAAATCATGTCACACCATGTCGCCCGTACACTCAAAACTCCGCAATGAGAGGTAGATCGCGAGAGCTTCGACCGGCCCAGATACGGAAAGTACCCTCGGTCGGCATCACCCAATTCTGCGCCCGTACACTCCAGTAACTCAAATCTTTCCGGGATAGGGTCATCTGTACGGTAGTATGCTCGCCCGGCTCCAGCGAGACCTTGGTGAAATTGCGCAGCACCCGATCGGGGAACTCGATATTCTCACGGCTCTGGCCCAATCCGCGGTGTTCTGCAACGTGTTCGGGGAAGGAGAGATAGACTTGGACAACTTCCTTGCCCGACCGTGGGCCAGTATTGCTCACGTTGACCGAGAGGGACACCATCTCATCGTAAAGTGACGGGTTGCCCCCTGGCCCGCCACCTGCCTCGGAAAGATGCTGGTGCGTTTTGTAACCGTCCGGATACGGATAAGAACCAGGCTTGGTTGCGGAGCTGTCCCGCGTGTAGGGATAAATGTATTTTGCAAGGGCATTGAAACCGGGCGGAAATCTCGTCGAGGTCTCTGCCGGGGGCTTGTTGTCGTACTTGGGCGGGTCAATCTCGTTCTTGGGCCGCGCGGCGGGAAGACGAGATTTCTCGCGAAGGGGTTTGATGGTGAGGGAGGAGATGTTGAAGGTAGTGTAGGACAGTCCAAACCCAAACTCGAACCGAGGGGCGATCTGCTTCTTGTCGAAATATCGATAATCAATGTAGAGTCCCTGATCAAACATCATTTCTGGTTGTCTGTCTCTTGTCGAGTACATCACTTTGGCTCCGGGGCCGTAGTCGTCCAGAGACCGACCGATGGTGTAAGGAAGACGGCCGCTGGCGTCGACGTCGCCGAAGAGAACGTCGACAAGAGCGTTTCCACTCTCCTGTCCAGGTAGATTGGCGTAGAGGACTGCGTGGACGCCTGGTAGATCGATCCAAGATTCCATCACCACGGGGCCCACAGAGTGAATCACGACAACCGTCTTGCCTTGTCCACCCCCACAGTTAGTAGCGACCCGCTCAATCAGCTTGGCCCCTCCGTGCTGAAGATCGAGGTTATTGCGATCGCCAAAGACATCGCCATCGTGGATGAAGCCTTCTCCCCCATCAGAATTGGCAAAGACAAGGCAGAGGTCTTGGTCGACCAAGTTCTTCATGGCAACATCCCTGCCGAAGAATCCTCGGACATCACTCTTTTCTGAAGGCCATGCAGCGCGAAGCGCATCCCACGGAGTGACGAGGTATGGGAAGTCGACAGCACCGCTGCCCCAACCAGATCCTAATGTTCCTTGATTGCAGCCGCGATCACCACAAACATTCGGACCCTCGCCGGGACCGGCATCCTCGCCGTAAATTCCCACACGATAGCGCTCTGTCGGGCCGCTGGCTGTCCGCGAAAGCGGGAGAGTATTGTTCACATTCTTAAGAAGAACAATTCCTTCGGCAGCTACCTTCCGAGCTAGAAGGGAATGAGACAATTCCTTGGAACCAGTCTCTTGCGCATTCACATAGTGATTGACCACCTCGTTGGATTGATCGTCTTTGCTGCCGGGATGGAGGCTTCCCATCTTCTCGTAAGTCCACGACGAAAAGTTGGGCCCGCCCTTTCCAAGGGGAGGAGGTTGGTCCCACGAATCCTGCCGAAAGTGATACCAGGCTGCAACAACACGCGTGACCATGTCGTTGAGACGCTCCATGGGCACTGAGGTGTTGAGAGCAGCTTGGGTCAAGCGCTGACCCCAGAAAGAATCACCATCTTCCCACTTTGCGCCATCACCGGGCATGCTCATGTCGAGACCACTCAGCGCACTTTGCACACCGGATCGCTGAGCAAGCCAATCTGACTGCACAAACCCTTGGAAGCCAAGCTCATCCTTCAAAATGCCGTTCAAGAGCTTGCTGTTTTCACAGGCGAAACTGTTATTGACCTTTTGGTACGAGCACATGACACTCGCCACATCAGCACGCACACTCTCTGCGAACGGCCATGCAAAAACTTCATGGAGTGTCCGATCATCCACATTGGATGAAATTGCATTTTCGCTGTCCCACTCTCCGACTTGGCGGAAATGCTCTTGCTCGTTCATCAACCAATGCTTCGCAGTCGCCATGACACCATTGCGCTGAATGCCCCGAATGGTTTCAGCCGCAGCAACACCTTGCAGAACAGGATCGGATCCAAAGCCTTCCCAGTTTCGACCACCAGCAGGCATCATACCCAAGGGACCCATGGATGGGCCGAGGAGAATGTTGACGCCTTTAGCCCGCGCCTCCTGGCCAAGCGCAAAACCTCGTTGCTGCATCAGCTCACGATTCCACGTGGCACCCGTCGTGATACCGGCCGGAAATGCAGTGATGTTGTCCGCAAAACGTAGCCCTAGTGGGCCATCTTGGAGACAAAGTGAGGGGAATTTGACATTCATCGCGGGCCCAGTGTTGCCAACACAGAGGCCCATTCTCCATCCCGTCCCAGTTGTAATGTTGACCTTCTCCACAAGCTCCATCCGTTCGACAAGATCGTGTGCCTTGCTATAGCTTTCTTTCCATGCACCGTTTGTCCCGCCGAGAGGAGTCGGATACCACGGAATAGATGACTAGAGTCGCAGGTTAGCAGGGGGTTCAAGTTGAGAGAATTGCAAAAGACATTCAAATTTGCACGGTGCAAAATATGAAGCGTGTGGCAAATGGAGAAGCGTACATATTCCTTCTGCTTTTTCCCACCCAGAACCCACGGTAAGCCCTTAGTTGCCAGCCACATCACAAGTAGACCGACAGCGATCAATGGAAAGACGTGCCACCAGGCTGTGATATGGAGCAACGACTTGATTCCCGACGCCCAGCTTCTGCGTCGTCCATCACCGTAGCCCGTGCCCCCCTGATTCTTGTGTGTCGGAATCCCGTACTCGTCACTATCTTCATCATCAAACACGTACTTTGAAGCATGATCTAGATCCTCGTCGAACGTCTCTGAGAGTATGTCACGCTCTCTGCTCAGCATATTCTCAATGGCCTTGCTGACATCGCGCGGCTCACCCGGCCCGTCAATGGCGTCGGGGCTCGCAGAACTCGTATCCGGGGTGAATTGCACCTGTTTTCCTTTCTTCTTTCTTTGAGCATTCTTGTCGAGAGGAAGGAGTTTCACATTTGCGCCGTCGTGGGAGTCGGATTCGTCTCCACTGGATAGGAGATCGTCGAGAGAAGAATCCTTCATTGCGTCGCGAGACTTCATTCGGGGCATGCCGGGTATCTTCTTCAGCTCGGTCGAGGACCATTCATCTTCAGAGACGGGGGGATCGAGCGATTGATACTCTCGGCGGCGAGGGTTCGAGGATCCAGAATTGAAGGACATTGATCTGGTCACTGAGTTGTTTGCAAGTCGAGAGGCTCTCTCCTCTTAGTTGTGTGGCCTCAAGGCATTTCTGTGATGTACGCTCTTATGTAGAAAGGTGCTTTGCGGGCGATCAGTGCAACGGATCGACAAATCCTCAACCGTAAATAGAGCTCCTGTGCCGCCCGTCTTCTCCGGAGGCTAGACCTCCCGCTGTTGCGATCACATGACTTTCTCGGCTTCAGCTACTTCACCACATGGTTGCAATCGAGGATTTTGAAATATATTCGAGTTGTTTACACAGGCAGTTACGTTCATCAAATCGTTGCTGCATACGCAGTGAAATCATATGTGAATTATATAAAAAAAAGACTTTTGTGCAGCGGTGCAATCAAAGATCTGCCAGTGAAGCTGTGGCAAAACTGCGTATCTAAATCGCGACATCGACAAGTGAAAGCAAACCACAACGCCGTCTATGAAGTCCCCATGCAAAAAAGCCACATGTACTCGAAGAAAAAACTGATGCAGTAACATGTCCCAAAAGAGGACAATCACAAAAATGAGAGAGCCATTAAACATCAATATATCGTAGAGGGCATACTTCTTATGCTTCGTCGTCGGTGTCCACGGGCTTGGGAGTTCCCTTGGGAGAGTTGAGCTATGCGGCAGTTAGTGGAAAATAATCTTTGTGGTTAGAAAAGAAAAAGGCTCAAAGAAACTTACCCATTCGATGTGACGGAGACGTCGGCGAGCCTCACGTTCCTTCAACTGAGCGCGAGTCAACTTCTTCTTCTTCTTGGCACGGAACTTGAGTTCACCCTGGTCCTCGGCACCAGAGTTGACGGCTGAGGGAGCCGCACTGGTGTTGGCGGAGGCGGCGGCAGAGACACCGGCTGGGGTACCGCTGCCAGTGGGAGAGTTGGCAGCGCTATCCTCGAAGCGATCCAGAGCAATTGCAGCGTTGGTGCGGCTCACGACCCGGCCATCCGCAACGTGCAGCTGCTCGGGGCAGAGGGCACCCACGAATTCTTCGTTGTGAGAGATCATGACGACACCACCCTTGAAGTCACGGATGGCAACAGCCAAACCTCCGAGAGAGTCTCGGTCCAAGAAGTTAGTCGGCTCGTCCAGCACCAGCAAGTGAGGGTTGTTCCACATGGCACCGGCCAAGACGACCTTGACCTTTTGACCACCAGACAGGCCAGAGATCTCGTTGTGATTGGCAATCTCCGGGTCCAAACCAACATCCTCAAAGTGCTTCGAGATCGTCTTGGGCTCAAGGACACGGAATCCAAGACCTTCACGAGAAGCCTCGTGATCGTCGAACTCTTGAACCATCTTGCTGAAGCCGAGGTTCTCGAGTGTCTCACGAGAAATCATGGTGTTGTGTTTGGGAAGGAGGCCGACCCACTTCACCTCGTACTGGAAGGACTTCTTCCACTTTTGGCGACCCATGAGGGCTTCGATACGGCGAGCTCCACGACCGTCACCCAGATCAACTGGCTTCTCAAGCTGAGCCTTGTCCTCGGCGGTCAGAATGCGAGTCTGCTTCAGGAATACCTCACGGTCGTCACCATTGGCATAACGCCACTGGAGGTATTGACTAGGGGTCTTTTCCAAGTGCATTTCAACGTGCTCCAACGCATGCTGCTTGATGTAGCCAATACGCAAGTTCGGGTGCTTCTCAACCTTTCCAGACTGGGGAACGACCTCACCAGTGAGGATCTTGATGAAGGTGGACTTTCCAGCACCGTTTCCACCGATGATTGCAGTGCGAGAAGAGAGTGTGAGGGAGAGGGAAGCATCGCTCAAAGATGGCTTAGAAGCACCGGGATAGGTGAATGTGCAGTTGGACATGCGCAAGATCGCACGAGTGTTGGATTTAATTCCAGACAGGATACCAGGGGGTGGGAACTTGAACTGCACGTTGGAGGCGGACAGGGTGTAGTAGCTCTTTCCCTCTGGCTTCACCTTAACGAACGCAGCCAGGTTACCCGGGTAGCAGACCAGCTTCTTCTGCTCGTAATGGTAGATATCGGTGCAAACCTCATCGAGGAAGCCAGAGTCGTGACTGACAATCAGACTGGTGATGTCGGTGTGTTTCTTCAGGTACTCTTGCAACCACTTCACATTGGCCACGTCCAGATGGTTAGTAGGTTCGTCCAGAAGCAGCACATCAGCCTTCAGAAGCATGGCGCGGGCCAGCGCAAGCTTCATCTTCCATCCGCCGGACAAGGATCCCACGGCCTGGGATTGGCGGCCCTCGGGGCCGTCCGTGAAACCGAACTCGAGCAGCACGGAGCGGATGTGTTCTTCACCCTGCGAAGCAATCTCAGGGTTCTTCGCGACATACTCAAAGATGCTGAGCTCAGCATCCTCGCCCTGGTTGTGCTCGACAAAGCAAGTGCGCACTTCGGAGGGGGGAGGGAAACCCTCCAACTTGTCATTGGCAATACTGCGCATGAGCGTCGACTTGCCAGCACCGTTCCGTCCGCACAGGCCGTAACGATGACCCTTCACGAGACGCAGATTGGTGTGAGAAAGAAGGAGCATGCCACCGTAGGCAAGAGAGAAGTTGGCATCCACAATGACGATCTCGTTGGGGTCGGTCTGCGCAGGCTTGCCGAACTTGCGCTCGTCTTCGGCGAGGAAATGTTCTTGCACCGCGGCGGCAATCGTAGAAGCCTGCTCACTGGTGATCAAACCACGGAGGTAAGGGCCAATGGAGGTGGAGATGCGGTCGATCTTGCGGCAGTTGACATCTTCGCGAACCATACCAGCGATGAAGTTCTTGGCCAGATTAGAAAACGCCACATCGCCAAAGCTGACGAAGCCGGCATGCTCTTGAATCTTCGGGTCCAAGACGGCCAAGACCTCCTCAGGGGTGGTCTTGGAGACAGCACCGACTGCAACATCGTTGTCTTTCATCGCCTTCTCCATCACATCGAGGGCGCGCGTCGCCAACTCACGCACCTCAGGTAGAGAAGCGCGGTCTTTGATCGCCTTGACACCGGGCTGAAGCTTGGGCAGGAAGACACGAGCCTCCTGGGGGTCATGGACCAACTTGGTCAAGTTTTCGATGACCACGACGGCTTGACGGAGGGTTTCTTGAGGGGTGGTCGGGGCATTCAAAGTACGCTCAAGGAGCGGGGTGAGAAGCGCTAGGACGGGAGACGTCACGATCGCGACGAATGTGGTCTGGGAGAGCGCGTGGATGGCCTTCTGCAGAGTTTGGGGAGACGGCTGCTCCATGGTCTTAATCAGGAGAGGGATGCGCGGCGCGACATCATCGTTGTAGAGAAGAGTGGTCATGGTGGTCATGGTCTTGGTGGCCTGCTTGGCAACTTCGGCCTTGAGGTCGTGCATACCAGACTCCACGATAGGAATCAACTCCTTGAGAGTCTTACCCATGGCCTCGCGCAAGACCTCCTTCTCGTTCTCCTCTTCCTTGCTGCCATTACCCATCTGGGCACCGGCGGCCATCTTCTCGAGCAGCTTGTAGCCACCGACAAATCCTTGCCATTTGCCGGAGCCCTTGCTGAGATATGACTCTAGAGCAGGGAGCAGCGCATTCGCCTTGGCTTCGGGGCTCATGCATCCATATAGAGCGTCGATGGCGTATTGGGCTGCATCACGGACGACGGCACCCTTGTCGGCGAGGGAGTCGAGCACAACGTCGAGAACACCGCCGTTGTGCAGGAGGAAGACGACCTCGCTCAGAGGGAATTCGCGGGGGAACCGCTCAAAGAGAGCGCCCAAGATCAGCATGGCGCTCTCGCGGCGAGCTCCATTCTTCTTATCAGTGGCAGCCTTCTTCGCCTCAGTCAGGACATTGTAGTTGAGAAGGCCAGAGGTGCCGACACTCTGGATGAGGAGGTTGGCAACCGCATACGCGGCATCGAGCGACTGCTGGGAGGTCTCTGCGTTGAAAATGGTGTTGAGGAGCGATGAAATCTCTTCGGTAGTGGGGGGGACCCCGGAGGGGCCCTTGGCGACGACGGTCGGCATGGCGGGGGTATCAGAAGTCGAAACCATGTGTGGCATGATATTGAGAGCGCGCGATTTGAAGCTCGCGGTTACTCGATATGCAAGAATCAGACCACAAGAGCGTGCGCTGGTGGGTGGAAATCTCCTCGAGCGGATGGAGAGCGGGAGGGGCACACCCGAGTCAGGATAAGAACAAAAACTGCGAAGTCCAACGCTAGAATAGAAAGTGCGAAGACAAGCTGGAAACACAAACTCGAAAAGAGCGTCAATACCTGCACCGTGACAGCGGTAGATACTCTGAATCCACGCAAAACTGTACAGGTCAAGAAGTGATGAGGACACAAAGAAAAATCTCTCCTCGCAGAATTATTATCAGGCCGCTAGGAGTCCGGTGATTGCGCATCAAGTTTCGGGGCTTACCCACGCAGGACACTTTTTTTTTCTTTTTTTTTTTTCTTGGAACTTTTTTCGCTGGAAGGCGATTGGAGTCCTGCCCAATCAGCGGGGCTACCGCCGCCATGACACGCCACTTAAACCTCGCATACAAATTTCGATTGCGGCCTTATCTTCTGCTATCGCCTCAGGCCGACAGGCTCCCCTCAGACTGGCGCAGTCCTGCGGGACCTTCTCAGGGGCGGGTGGACTCGTGTTTACAATGAACTACGCAGCGCGTGCCTAAGGTACGTAGATGAAACTTTCCCGCCTTGAGCAACAAGAGGTGCTTATATATTTCAAGGTCGAGTACAGGTTGACATGGTCCCATCTTCAGCCCCTCCATCATTCGACTTACCGCATAGAACAGAATTCACATGCGTATTGCCTCAGGCAAGAAGCTTATCTCTTTGACGTCAAAGGTCAGGGGGTTCCCTCACGGGATCTGCGATCTTCAACAGGCACGCCCGAGGATAATCCGAAATTATGGATTGGACAATTGGATAGCATCATGGAAGAATGTCTGGACCGACGAGGATCAAAATCAATATTGTGCAACCAACAAAGCGAGGTTATTGTAGTAGTGGCTAAGTTTACCGCGCAACAACTTGGCCTTTAACTCAAGTCTTTCAGGCACCAAGCTTCACTGAGTACGCGCACTACGGAGGATGGACAGTTTTCATTATTAAAGCACGTTTTGATGCCTCAGGCCAGAAAGTCTGAACTCACCCGGCCCGAATTAGCCTGTTTGTATCTACATGTAGTCTGGTTGGGTAATCATTTCGTAGGAGGTGGAATGATTGACTTTCGTGACTTTCGATTAGTTATGGTCGCACAATTGCCGCGAGATGTAAATGACCTGGGCAGTGTCCGAGCACCTTAACACGATGACTCGGTGCCCGCATGAAACAATGAAAAATGATGGTTGCCGGTTTCCGTTGACCACATACAAAAAAGCTTACGAATAAATATATACATGTACGGGTCAAGTCATCAATTGCGCACTCTACCACTCCACTCAACTACACTCCAACACAAGCATCATCCCAGTTGACAGTATATGTCAACTTCCATGGGGCCTTCAATACACCACCGGGTAACTCCATCCTGTGCAGACAGGCTACTACTACGAACGGTGTCCGGGTACAGCGATGCCTAGCATGGCAGGAAGAAAAAGAACTGGAAAAAAACTGGAAGATGATTTTGTGTCTTCCTCTAATACATACGGATTGATGCTGGGATAAGGATCCCATCGGCCAAAGAGTCTTTATCCATAAGGATTAAGCACAGGTCTCGTCCAATTGTGTAAGCAGGCAGCCAATGTGCCAGGCAGGACCACAGGAATGACCGCCCGCATGCAGCCGCCCCGGGCCTCGGTAGAGATCGGTGGGAAGAATCCCCGCGTACAACCGACGGGCCGCATGTCATTGCACCGAGAGTCGATCTCAAGCGTCGAGATTTGTTTTCTCCCTTCCGTCCGATTCAAGCGTCGTTGATTTTGCTCTCATAACACCTACTACTCTTCTTGACCAGCAGTCGCTCTGCCCTGCATTTTTGCATCCCCTTTCCCTTAGTACGCTGAGCTCTGCGATTGATCTCCCCGCACCAGCCTTCCGCCCCCACAATTCTACCCCGGATCCGTACCAACACGAATTACAATGGCGTTGAGCTTCAGAACCACTCGCCATGCTACTCGATTGGCCAAGGTAAGTCTCGATCCAGGAGAGAGACCCAGGAGACAAAATCACAAAGTGAGGCCAGGATTCCCGATCTGCTCACACACAACAATTGTAGGCCTCTCGACCGCTCTTCTCCGCTCGTCACTATGCGACCGCTGAGCCTGACCTCAAGACTGCCTTGAAGGAGGTGATTCCTGCCAAGCGGGAGCTCCTCCAAAAGGTCAAGGCCCAGGGAGATGAGGTCATTGGCGAGGTCAAGGTCAGCAATGTCATTGGTGGTATGCGTGGCCTCAAGGCCATGCTGTGGGAGGGTTCCGTACTCGACGCCGACGAGGGTATCCGCTTCCACGGCAAGACCATTAAGGATTGCCAGAAGGAGCTTCCCAAGGGTACATCGGGCACTGAGATGCTGCCAGAAGCCATGTTCTGGCTTCTCTTGACCGGTCAAGTCCCCTCGACGGCTCAGGTGCGCGCCTTTTCGCGCGAGCTCGCCGAGAAGTCGACGCTGCCCACCCACATCCTGGACCTGATCAAGTCCTTCCCCAAGAACATGCATCCCATGACCCAACTCTCCATTGCAGTTGCTGCCCTGAACACCGAGTCCAAGTTTGCTCAAGCCTACGAGAAGGGACTCAACAAGGCTGAATACTGGGAGCCTACCTTTGACGACTGCATCTCCCTGCTGGCCAAGATTCCTCGCGTGGCTGCGCTCGTCTTCCGTCCCAACGAGATTGACGCCGTGGGTACCCAGCAACTCGATGTGACCCAAGACTGGTCCTACAACTTTGCTGAGCTGCTCGGCAAGGGTGGCGAGGAGAACCAGGACTTCCACGACCTGCTGCGATTGTATCTGGCCCTGCACGGTGACCACGAGGGTGGTAACGTCTCTGCCCACGCTACCCACCTTGTCGGTAGCGCCCTGAGCGACCCCTTCCTGAGCTACAGTGCTGGTCTCCTCGGTCTCGCCGGTCCTCTGCACGGTCTGGCTGCCCAGGAGGTACTCCGTTGGATTCTCCAAATGCAGGACAAGATTGGTACCAAGTTCTCTGATGAGGACGTCCGCGGCTACCTTTGGGATACTCTCAAGTCCGGCCGTGTCGTCCCTGGCTACGGTCACGGTGTCCTTCGCAAGCCTGACCCCCGTTTCCAGGCGCTGATGGACTTTGCTGCCACTCGTCCCGACGTCATGGCCAACCCGGTCTTCCAGCTGGTGAAGAAGAACTCGGAAATCGCGCCTGGAGTTCTGACTGAGCACGGAAAGGTAAGATAAGAACCAGCCACTGGCTCTCCGATGGGGTATTTAATATACACTTTGCTAATATCATGACCTTCTCTAGACCAAGAACCCCCACCCCAACGTCGACGCCGTCTCCGGTGTCCTCTTCCACCACTACGGTTTCCAGCAGCCTCTGTACTACACCGTTACCTTTGGTGTCAGCCGTGCCCTGGGTCCTCTGGTTCAGCTTATCTGGGACCGTGCCATGGGTATGCCCATCGAGCGCCCCAAGAGCATCAACCTGCTGGGCCTGGTCAAGAAATGATCATTCCAATGGGATTAATGCAATCCTTCTTTTGCGATGAAAATGTTATGCTAGCGAACTTTATGCTTTTTCTTTTCAGATCGATTAGACCGCTCTGTCATTTTTGAGGATCTGAACTGATCTGCTCTTTTAACCAACTCGTGGTGGTATATGGAGGAAATGAATTCTTGAATGCACACCAAGCCATTTAGGACCATAAATCTGGTCTTTTCTTTCCTTTTTTTGTTCTTTTTCGAAAAATATCACTACCTTGTATGGTATCTTCCAACTTGAATGATTATAGAAGATGTTGTACACACAGCTTACTCATTGGTATCCGGGAAAACATACTACCCGGAACGGGAAATTCGAAGACAGACACACACTGTGAAAAGATTCCATCACTAGGAGTAAAGGATTGTCCCATTGACTCTCATTTATATTCAATTCTAGAGGCTTCTCTCGAACCTAGAACTCCCCCTCTTCCAATGTACAATTCACCTCAAAGTCTGGCTGTTCCCTTGACAATCTGCTCCCACTCCCCCTTTCCAAAAGGCGTGTAACCCTCGCTTGCCGGCGCCATCCACATGAAACGATCATCCTGTCCATCAGTCGCTTTCGTTCCTATCAGTGCCGGGTCCACCCCTTCTTCGCGGAGCGGCACCTTATTCTGCTTATGATTATGGATATGGGACGGGTTGTCCACGATGCGAAGAAAGACAGGCACCGCATAGCGTGGTAACTTGGAACGAGCGTAGCGCGCCAGAGCTGCATAGTCGAAGCCCTTTTGGGCATCGGGGCTAATTTGAAGCGCTGCACATCCGGCGCGACCTTCGTGGTTGGGGAGTCGAACACCGTATACATTGGCTTCTTGAATGCCTGGATACTTGCCAAGGACTTCGGATACTTCGGCGGTGGCGCTATGTGAAGGGGAATCCGCTCAGTCAAACTGCATTTCCTCGAATGTGGGAGAAGGCGGGGGAAAAACAGAACTTACACATTTTCACTCTTCCAGCGGAAAGTATCGCCCAGTCTGTCGAGGAAGTACCATCGTCCATCGGTCTGGCGACGAAGGGCATCGCCCGATCGGTACCAGAGGTCGCCCTTTTTGAAGACGTCGCGGAGGAACTTCTTCTCGGTGGCAGAGTCATTGCGCCAATATCCTTGGAAGCCTTCTTTATTGGGCATATTGACAATCATCTCTCCACCATCCTCGTATTTGGCGCGTACCACGAACCCGGTTTTGGGATCCCGCAGGACGTCCCCGGTCTCAGGGTCGATGGCGACAGGGACAAAGACATTGTGTAGTAGTCCGCGCATCAACAGCCCGTGATGTCCCACGCTACCGGCTGTGTAGGGCCCGCAGTTGAAGTTGAACAGACCGAAGATCCCCTCAGTGCTGTTGAAAAACTCGCCGACTTGAGGTACGCGGAAGCGCGTCCGGAATTGCTCCCACACATCAGGTCGGAGTCCGTTGCCATACATGCAACGCACTTTGTGCTGACCGTCCAGCGGTGACGGCGGAGCTGCGAGAAGATACCGCGCGGTCTCGCCGACGTAGACGAAGACGGTGGACTCGGAATCACGAATGTCCTTCCAGAAATTGCGCACACTGAACTTGGGCCCCAGTGCGATGCTCATTCCCGTTGTCAGGCACGAGATGAGAGTCATGGCGGCGGTTCCGTGATACAGTGGCATACAGCTGTACCAACGATCACCACCCGGTCCTTCTTGATCGCCCAGGGCGTCTTCTCGAAGCGTCATCGTGGTATACAGTCGTGACATTGTGAAAGCACAGCCCTTGGGCATACCTGTCGTTCCCGAAGTATAGAGGAGAATAGACGGGAAACTACCTTTCATATTCTCCGCCAGATGCTTTGGAGGCAGGGAAGTCTGAAATGTCCGGATATGCGCCTTGAGCGATTCATCCAAGGTCATCAGCTCCATGCCCAGCTCTTCCGTCAGGCTTGCCCGCCGCTCTTCCACCCGCTCGATACAAATCGGATCCTCATCCACCAACGTGAGCTTCGCTCCACTGATCTTCAGGCAATGGACGAGCGCATCGCCCGTCAGATTGTGGTTGATCGCTGCCGGCGCGCAGCCGATACTCCACAGGGCCAGCCACGCAATAAGAAATTCGGCGCGGTTTTGCAAATAAAAGCCCACCAGATCCCCCTTCTTCACACCCTTGGCCAGGAAGAAATGTGCATATTGGCACGCCTGTTCCAGCAGGTCTCGGTATGTATAGGATCGCTCTCGAGTCCAGAGCGCGGTCATATTCGGGTATCGATTGGCGGTTTCGACGAAAACGAACCAGGCGTTGCCCTTGCCATTCGCCACTATTTGCATTTTCGAGAATGTCAGGCATGACGCAATAGCAAATACCCGGAGGCTAAGGACAGATCATATAAGACTTACCCGCTTTTGCGTATAACCGCTCACTCTTCTTCATCGACCATATTGCGTTGATGTCCTTGCCCAAGTGAAATTTGGCATTCAGATAGGCTGCGACGGCCGTCCCACCGGCAAGAGCAGCTGCCGCGGTTCCTGTCGATGTGGTCAGACGTGCGGGTCTGTCGTTTCAAACCATGAAGCAAGCCTTACCAAGATCCATCTGTCTTGATCCTTGTACCTTTGCGGATAAAACGTGGAGAAGGCGAGAATTCAATGGAAAAGCAGAAGAGATCTATTTCGCGCAATGAAATCGAGAGCACAAAGCAAATTACAATGTCTGAACAATGTGCCGTAGCTCAGGTTCGGTAACCGTTCGCCTTTAATTGATTCAAGGCAGGCGAAAGGTCGTTTTTTTCTTTGCGGTTGAAAAACGGTCGAACGTGTTTCAATCGAGATTCACAGAAAGAAAAACAAAACATGAAGCAATCAGAAAAGACAAGGGCATACCCATAGGGTACCTTAAGAGCTGAACCGGATTGCCGCCAGCCGAGATTCTGATGCATCGTTCCAGTCTCCCTCGGCACAAATGACCTTCTCCGCACAACAAATGATTGTGTGGGCGTATTGGAAATTCCCCACGGTGGTCTCCCGGTGAGACTAAATCCGACTCCTTTTCATCCTGAGTGATTCCAATACCGTTCTCCACACGCTCATAGACGATCTCGTCTGTTTCGAACATAGGAGACTCCCTTTGATCTTGACATCTACGTTGAAATTGTTGGCTTCGACGGCGTGCGGGGAAAAGCCACTCAGCTCTTTGAGATCCACCCGACCACCCACCGAATCCACACGATTCGGTTCGAAGACTGTGGAGAGTCGATCGCCTCGGTAAGACCTCCCCCCTCTCCCTCCCCCCACTTGACTTGATAGTTCGCGGTCGAGGCAGATTTTCCGATCAAATGCAAGCACTTTAAGACATGCAGTTCATTACTGCACTTGTGGATGGATCGCCATGCGTAAGCGGTTCCGTATATCAAGAGATATGATTGAACATATGGCAGAGGATCCCAGAGATCTCGTACGCCCTCGAGGAAGACCGCCAAAGCGGACCAATATTTTTAAGATAAATCAACCGTACAATTTTGAAGCAGGAAATGACCCAATACGACCACTTAAAAGTACCCATGATTTGAAACTGCGTCAGCTTCATCCACGTCTTCGCCAAGGTTAACGAAGGCCTTTGACCGGGAGGCATTATAATGCCGAGACAAGGCAAGAGATATCGTTGCCCCCCCACTGTGATAGATGGCCGTCGATGCAAAATGTGACCAAGTTCCACAGTACAGTAACTGAACCGTACACGAGTACTACTGGGGAAGATACGCTTACTGTCTTTGCATAGCGCTCTCGACAAGTTACACCAAGAGCTCAGGAAGGCTAGAGATTACCCTGTAAGGCAAATGCTCGGTCTCGCACCTGAGCCTCATCTATCAAAGACATTGAGATTGTCCTGGATGAGATAGAGAGCGGTGGCTCAACGACTTGGGGGCTGCTAGCTAAGTTATCAAGATCAGAGGGAATGAGTCTCTCGCACGGGGTAGAATTAAGCTTTACTCATAACAGTAGCCTAAGGTATATCCATATATGTGCGTGATTTCAACGCAGAGTCGAAGAATGAAAGATCGATTAGCTTGACCCTGCTGAAGACTTTCATAGTTATCACGATGGATGCGCAAACTCTCAACGCTTCTGAAACCACAGAGTTGAACGATATGGAAAGCTCCCCCTCCCCAATTGAGACGACGGACTGAGAGAAAACACATTCCCTGCTCGAGCAGGTACGTACATTAGGTCCCAGTTGTATAAATGAATATGGAATTCATATCACACTCGGACCTGAGTATGTGTTTGAGATTTAAACTTTCGACTTGACGATTGATAATTTGATTCTCATTAGGAAGGTCATCCGTGAAGATCAATCTAGTATAAAGCGGCCGAGCTGGGTCAGGCAATAGTAGAGGTATCTGATTTTTCCACACAGCCCGCTTGGGAAATCTCTTCGAGTCTCCTTCATCATCTGTCAAGCAGTCTAAACACTTCAGTATGTTGTGGTCTATCCGGGCTTGACTTTGATTTGCCCGATTCAGACCAACGACGGAAGCACATAATAAAGAAAGCACTCTCGTCATTGAGGTGTAAGTAGACGTTCCTCATTGAAAGACTAGCCATATCAAGGATCTACTCGGCTTCTATAACCTTTGTTGATGGAGGCCTGGGATCTATTGAATGATTTTCAGCAGAATCCAGGAAGATACTTATATCTGTATGGCACATCTCCTGACATGAGCGGGCCGGAAGTGTATAATCGCCTAGTGTACTCTCGATACAAACATAACTATGGGGTAAAAAAAACACGGAGCAAGAGACGAATGTACAAGAAAAACAAAGAGGCTTTTATAAAATTCGACTGCTCATGAATATAAAACGGGAGGCATACTGCTCGCGCGTGTCCTGATCCATCGCGACTGGTAGGTTTCAGGTCCATTTCAATTCGATCAGATAGCGGATTCTACCTCTGCAGACCTGCCCCGTCACATTGATACCTAGGTTATGATGGGATATTCTCGACACTGGACCCGTCTCTTGCATGACGAGTCCAGCCTACGGGTTTCCGTGTATCTCTTGAGTTCAATCTGAAGAATATGCATCTTTGGCATGCTTTTTGTCCATTTCATCCAGGTAATGGAGAGCGGTGTTCCCCACGAATTGCAACCCTATATATCCGATGAAGGTGCATTCTACGTAATCCTAGGGCTCTTATAAGCTTTTAGTGATTTGCACACTTTGAAGAATCCATGTGCCCGTGGTAAAAGTTCATCGGAAGTCTGGAGGGTAAATCGAGTCCGAAATCACTCTGGAGTGCTGAATGTTGAGGTGTGGGACCTATCCCAGCTTGGTTCTAGAACGGGGGAGGTTCATTTTTTTCACGGTCAAGAGGTCTGTGACTTTGATTTACGAAATTAGTGGGGTACTTGGGTGTGTAATGTTAGCTGGGAGGGAGGGCCTTTGTCTTCCTGCCGATGATTCTTGTAGATGATCGGTGGTCGGTACTACTCGGTGGTCGGTGGTCGGTGGTCGGTGGTCGGTGCGTGTCCTGACTTGGGGGGATCCGATGATGTTTTTTTTGGTTGGGCAAAAAATGATTGGTGCATCTTTGAGAGGAAAGGTGCCAATAGTGGTTGAAACTTGAAGAAAAAGTGACCGATGAGTATGAAGAGCGAAAGCTGCCGATGTTGTGTGTTCTCGATGTGTTTCATTGAGGGGGGTGTTGGGTTGCAGCCTGAGTCAGTAGGGCCAGGGCTCGGGATGTGTTTTCCTCGTTTCTTTTATTTTTCTCAACGCTGATATGAATAATATGAACGATGCTTCTCTTTTCTTGTAGATATTTCATAATTACCCTGTCCAAGAGGAAAGTACGATCGATTCCAGTGTGCATGAGATCAACGAACAAGGCGATGAGGGGAGGTGGCCCTTCCATCAGCAGCAAAAGCGCATAGATCTAGGTACTTTGTGATACCAGTACATCCACTACATTCAATCCTCAGATCATAATATTTCCTACGGTATGACCTAGCTCGAACAATCCAGCAAAGACCCATCTTTCCGCCAAAAAAAAAAACTAACCTACGCTCTCTTCTATCTTTCAGTATCTGACGGCCCGGCTCTGCAATCCATCACTTCCTTTTCTCCGAAGCGGCACACAGCCAACACGTCTTTGAACTTACGCTCGCGCCGTTCACCCAATTGGTCGATCGACGTGGGCGTCAGCACTTGAGTGGATCGCAGGCACCGGCGACCGAGGTGGTGGAGCTGCTGGACTGGAGATCAATGAACAAGTTCTGCATCGGTGAGGTGTGTTTGGCGGGGGATTGCCCAGCAGCTCTCAACGATCGCTGGAAGCACGCTGTCTATCTGGGATACCATTCGTCTCGGACAGAAGTATCTTCAGGGTGTGACGGTCCCATTGTGTCCCGTATTTGTTCCCACGATTCTCTCCATTCGATTCGCTCTGCACGTGCCTAGCCAAGAAACACTTTTACCCCGCCGGGTGTGCCTGACCAGCACGTGATCCAGGATTTTGAGAGAGAGAGAGGGAGAGAGGATCCGGTGAGCCTCGGTTACAGTCGGAAGTGCATCCAACTGGAAGTCATCGGTTTGGTCAGCAGAGATGTTGAGACCCTCTTCTGCGAGTAAGTTGATGGCCGATTGCGCCATCACGTAAGGCACTCCCCAAGGTTCTGGCTTCTGGAGGGGTATTTGGCATTTTGGCAGTGGCAGTGGCGGAAGGAAACAAGTGGAACTGGAAGAAAGCGAATGGAGAAGACAAA
The DNA here is from genome assembly GCF_001723175.1 of Penicillium oxalicum. Classification (NCBI taxonomy): domain Eukaryota; kingdom Fungi; phylum Ascomycota; class Eurotiomycetes; order Eurotiales; family Aspergillaceae; genus Penicillium; species Penicillium oxalicum. The sequence continues at coordinate 941,058 of NC_064655.1, forward strand.
GCGGGGAGAGTGTCCAGGCCAGGCAAAGAGCTGGTGTTGGGAAAATCCACTCGTGAACGGGTGAGTCTTTTTGGGGGGAACTGGCCAGTTGGCCCATTCTAGCAGCGGGGCCAATCTGGATACCGTTGACAACCATAGTGATACAGTACTGAATGCGCTGTCACGCTGAATAGGGATACACTTTAGAGCCCGAAGGATCCAAGAAGAGTTCTGTTGCCTCGAGTCTTTATTCTCTTTTTTTTTTGGAAATATGACGGGTGAAATCTGTCGGGTACTTTGATATCAGCGAGATGTCTACAGAGGCCTCCATCCGAGGCACTTTGCATCCCTCTTCGTGAGCGCGTTTAGAGTTGGTCCCGATGGGTCCTCCCCGTCAGGGCCAACCTCGTTTGCAGAAGAATAAGATTCGAAACGGGCCTATCACCGCTGGGGCATTTGCGTGTACCGAGTCTTTCGTCACTCCACTGGACGCCCGGAACCTGTCCCACCGGTGAACGGATACACCAAGAAAAGACACCAAATCCGACTAGACAAAACATCAACAGGATCCAGAACGATGTCTTCAGGTCTGGCCGGCTCCTCATGAGAGGTACACAGAGGATGCTCGCCGTGCGGGTGGAGGGAAGTGGAGGGAGTCGAGAATAACATTGAAAAAAATAGCACCAAAATGACTCTGTAATGCGTCAGAGGACCATGATCGTCCGAGAACCCTCTGCACACAGAGCGTTGAGATTGAGGGACTTTGTAGTCCCATAGCGTTTCCGAGTCATCACGGAGCTCTGTCTGGTTAGTTCCCCTCCGTCCGTACTTTCCACGCCCTCTCTCGACCTTGGGCCTGATTCCTTTTACCTTTTCTTTTTGTTTTCATACAATTGTCAATCATCTCATCTCTGCCCTCTCCCTTCTGCTCTCCTCCCTCCCTCCCCCCCCAAACCCCAAGATGTCGTTCACTTGGTCTCGGTCGCTCTCGCGCACCGCATGGCGATCATACGGCACTGTCCAGGGCTCTCCCAGTGCCGCTTCCATCGCCAGCCGGGTCCCCAGCGCCCTCGTCGAGGCAACCTCGGCCACGGCGCCGCGAACCAACTGGACACCCGAGGAGATCAGTGCCATCTATCACACCCCATTGAATCAACTCACATATGCTGCGGTAAGCTTGCAAATTCACGGCAGAGCAGGAGGAGCATGACACCACCCCCACCATGGACTCTTCCACCTCTCCATTCTACCTTGGTGTCTTCCCCCCCAAGCATCATGCTCACCTCTCTTTCTTCGTTGTGTAGGCTGCCGTGCACCGACGCTTCCATGATCCCTCCGCCATTCAAATGTGTACCCTGATGAACATCAAGACTGGAGGCTGCAGTGAAGACTGCTCCTACTGCGCCCAATCATCTCGCTATGATACCGGTCTCAAGGCCACCAAGATGAGCCCCGTCGATGAGGTCCTAGAAAAGGCTCGGATCGCCAAGGCCAACGGAAGTACTCGCTTCTGCATGGGTGCCGCGTGGCGGGACATGCGTGGCCGCAAGACCAGCCTCAAGAACGTCAAACAGATGGTGTCGGGTATCCGCGACATGAACATGGAGGTCTGCGTGACCCTCGGCATGATTGACGAGAACCAGGCCAAGGAGCTCAAGGAGGCCGGCTTGACAGCGTACAACCACAACCTCGACACCTCGCGCGAATTCTATCCCTCCATCATCACCACACGCTCCTACGACGAACGTCTCCGGACGCTGGACCATGTCCGCGATGCTGGGATCAACGTCTGCTCGGGAGGTATCCTAGGACTGGGCGAGTCCGACGCTGATCGCGTTAGTCTGCTGCACACCGTGTCCAACCTGCCGTCGCACCCCGAATCCTTCCCGGTCAACGCACTGGTCCCCATCAAGGGCACCCCGCTCGGGGACCGAAAGATGATCCCCTTTGATCGAGTACTTCGAACCATCGCGACGGCTCGCGTGGTCATGCCCGCCACCATCGTCCGTCTGGCGGCGGGTCGTATTGCCATGTCCGAGGAGCAGCAAGTGGCCTGTTTCCAGGCGGGAGCGAATGCAGTCTTTACCGGTGAAAAGATGTTGACCACCGACTGCAATGGCTGGGATGAGGACCGGGTCATGTTTGAAAAGTGGGGATACTATCCCATGAAGAGCTTTGAGAAGCCCGAGCTGCGGGACAATGCCTCGGTGTCTCCCCCACCCCCTTCCCCCTCAGTGTAAAATCGCTGTGCCGGCCGCAGCGAGATTGGAGATCTAGGGAAGAAATTCAAAATCAATGGCCCTTTGACGCATCGGTCACCTCTTTCCTCAAGACTACCTTGGAAGATAGAATCTGGTTGGGTCATTGCAGGTGTTGTATGCAGATGGCTCTCTGTTGGATGGTCAGTAGAGAATTTATAGTGCTATCAATGACAATGTAATCATTTGTAGTCAACTTTTCTGGTTTCCTCAATATTGAGCGTTCACACCCCCCTTTTTTTTGTCCTAGGAGAAACCCATTTGTTGTCCCAGGAAATGAGTAGATTTGCAATGGAGGGTGCACCCGAAGCGACTGTACTGAATCTCATTCTGTCGTAGGGCAGCCTGTCATCCTGTCGGGTGTTCTTCAATCCAACCCGTAAAAGAGAAACTGAGACGAAGTCGTCTAGAGGAGCATCAACCCTTCTTGCAACGAACTGTACTGAGCTCCGACCAGAAATGACATCAGCTGTGGCGCTGTGTAGATATGCATTATCCGCAGGAAGATCGATAGTCTCCGGATCTCTTTCTGCTCGTAATATCCCTCCGACAGATCAAATAAGGAGCGGCACCACTTCACGTACTTCCTGGACCGACGCGTCCGTCTTCACGTGCTCAAGCAGCAACTCTGTGGTCCACATGCCTCGTCGCCCGCATCGTCCTCCAGCCGCTTCGCCATCCATTCCTGAATCATGGACGAGATGACGCTCGATCTCGGAGGAGACAGAGGTACATCTCCAAAAAGGAATCACGTCAATCGCAAGGATGTCCAAATTGGGAAGTAAATCTCCCCCGGAACCCTTCCAGGCGGGAACGCTTAATGGGTGGGAGTGGGACCTCCAGCCGATGCGACGGGTGCGATCTGCATATCATTCGAGCCGAACACCGCGCGAGAGCCACCGGAAGAAGTGTCATTGGCTTGTGTTTGTATGTGAGATTTAACCTCCTCCTTCCAAGGCCATCGCTAGTGCAAGCCTGAGTTCAACCTCTGCTGATCTGGTGCTTCTTGGATTCTTCTCGACGGTCGACCCTCGACGCTGCTGTTTGACTGTAGTTCGCGATAGAGTCATCGGAACGTGAGATCATGGGATGATCATCGCGGGCCCAGTGTCAAGCGGGTCAAAGTGGGCATCCACATCCCAAGGAAAGGATTCCTGTCCTATCACAGGGGATATAGCGATGGTCCGAGGCACGTTCATCTCTCAAGATGACCTTTCTCCCTGTGCGCACCAAGATCGCCTTCACATGCGCCGTGGGGTAGATCAGCGCCAAATGGGGATGGTGGGTTGGCGCTTGAGACCACGACCCGAGGACTTTTTGTGCGCATCAATCTGTTGGGGGAGGAGAAATGAGATCCACGATGCGCAGCGTCATGAAGGCGGTCTCCACTTGTTCTTCACATGGGTGAAGAATGGGTTCAAGTTTTGGCGTTGGGGCATTTCAAAGGCACAGGAGGGATATAAAACCAGCAGATGATGTCCACTTGCTTGGGACATTGCGGCTTCGAAGTGTGGAAACTTTCTGCTTTTCCCACGCATGTTTTATTGCCTCTTCAGACATGGATCCCAAGCCTCTATCGAAAGACTCGATGCGGTCCACGTGGCGCACAGCAGACCGTTCTGAATGGACTCGCGCGCATTGGGCCTTGGAGATACTCAACGTGCACCCTATTGAATTGGGCAAGGAGATCCCTGTGCATCAAAAGGATGAAAAAATCCCGTTCATGCCCCAGTGGTCACTTCAGCGCTGGGTTCTATTCTACGCCGCGCTCCCGCTGGTCCTTCATCAAGCGTTCACTACATACACGGGCATCACGTTGAACCCCTTTGTGACATTCAATCTATATTTTTCGCGTTCAACGCCACAATCGTCTATCAAGTCCACATCCTCCGCAGGCTCGGGCACATCTATGGGTTCCTGGACGGCGACAAGCATGAACGGGATGGAATCCCTGACGTCGGCGTTACCAAAGTCGTCGCCTCTTTGTACAAGACCACCGGCTCTCGATTAGTCTTAGCTACCTACCTTACCTACAACCGCAACGTCCTCCCATCACAAATGAACTGGGCCTGGCTACCCCTTGAGATCGGTCTCTACGGCATCGTCCTCGACTTCTGGTTCTACTGGTACCACCGAATTATGCACGACGTGAGCTTTCTCTGGAAATTCCACCGCACACACCATCTCACCAAGCATCCCAACCCGCTTCTAGCGGCCTACGCCGATCACGAGCAGGAATTCTTCGATATGGTCGGCGTCCCACTCATGACCTGGATCACGCTCCGGACGATGGGCATGCCGATGGGATTCTACGAGTGGTGGATCTGTCACCAGTATGTGGCTTTTGCCGAGGTCTTTGGCCACAGTGGTCTTCGGGTGCACTTGACTGTGCCGTCAACCTTGAGTTGGTTGTTGCAGTGGCTTGATGCGGAGATTGTGATTGAAGATCATGACTTACATCACCGGAAGGGGTGGCGAAAAAGTCATAACTATGGGAAGCAGACCCGGCTGTGGGATAAGATCTTTGGGACCTGCACCGAGCGAGTCGAGTCGGTGGCTGATAATGTGGATTATACGAATGTTGCAAGGATGCCGCTTTTTTAGAACCATATGAATGATGAGTAGTTGGCGTCTCACGATTCTCATGCAAATGTGTCAATTTTCTTTTTTCTATTTCTTTCTCAGAAACTCCAGCCGCAGTCGCAGTTTCAATACAGCCAATCTGTCAAGGACCTACTACACATGTACCTCAGCATTCACATGCACTCCATAAATCCCTTCATACATCCAACCTATCATGAAAACGAGTCCGATCCCACAACACTTGATCTCGAGACACGCAAAGTATTCAACAAAAGCATATTGAGACCATGTGACAGACATCCATTCTCCATGTACCGTCTGCCGTCAACTGACCCAATCTAGGTACCCTCTTCAACATAGCACCACGTCCATGATGACACACCCTCAATCCGCTCACCTACCTTGGCTGGGTATCACAATCTTGAGTTGAATTATCGGCTTTGTTGAATAATCACAGCTCCTTCCGCAGAACCCCCTCGGCGGGCCTGGCTTTATGCGAATCAGCATTACAAGGCGGTATTTCGAGGTAAAAATGAAAGTGTCCCATGTTGAATAATCACTAATCCCGCACATACTTGGCGATAAAATGCAACACTGCTCAGAGGCTTCTCACTCGGCATTTTGATTCATGAAACTGTAGATTTTTAGCTAGCATCGGACATGAACAGATGAGTCAAGAATGTTTTTTTTTCAATTTCACTTAGACCCATCTGATACCGATGGGAGCTTAAGACAGAATGAGAATAGGACTTTTCAGTAGCCTCGGTATCTGGTCGATTACAAATCTATGGTGGATACCTTACTACCTGGGCTCCTACCTGGGCGATTTTGAGTGACTGAACTAAGTTTGAGTGAGCGCAGTTATCCACGTGCGTGGTTCACTGATTTGGAAAGTAAGATGTGTGTTTGGTCGTTGTGCGAGAGTTTTGCTATGGATTGGAAGTCGCTGGTGGGAGATTCCGGCATGACTCGGGAGTACACGCATCACGCAGTGTGTCATTACATATTCTTTTTCTTTCTTAAAGGATGAACCTACCTTCCTAATTCACCGGAGAACTAGAACTGAGTAGTCTCTTCCCTTCCTAGATTCGGATAAACTACCAGTATCAGAACATTCATTCGCATGGTTTAAAACCCCAGGACAGTCCCCCAGTCCATCCATCTATCCACTTCGTCTTACGCCTAACACCTGGAATATCCTCCACTACTAAATCCCAACCATCCATTCTCAGTTACCATCCTCAAATTCATCACCATGCCCCTCTGGCAGATCTACCACCCCCCGGGTACTTTCGAAGATGCCTCATCCAAAGAGTCCTTCGCCAAGGACATCACCCAAATCTACACATCCGTGGGCCTACCTGCCTTCTACGTCGTCGTGCAATACCATAAGATCGACAACCACAACGTCTTTATCGGTGGAGATTCACTCTCCCAAGCAAGCGAGGTTCGCCAAAAGCCGTTTATTCGTCTGGTCGTGGACCATATCGCCGTGAGATTGCCGGATGATGATGCGCTTTACGCGCGGACGACGACGCGGATCGATTCAGTGCTCCGGCCGCATTTGTTGGAGAAGGGGTTCGATTACGAGTATCATGTTGATGAGACGGAGAGGAGGCTGTGGAAGATTAATGGATTGATTCCGCCACCGCATAAGAGTTCGGAGGAGAGGGTTTGGTTTGAGGAAAATCGGCCGTTGCCGTGGGATGGGGCTTATCCGGCAAAGACACTGCGGCAGTCGTTGTGATTGATCGGTCGATTAGAGGGGGGAGGAATGTCAAGTGGGCGTGTTTGATGTTTGGGGAAGTGGGAATGTTGGGTGCGGAATTCATCAGGAGAGAGATTCAGGACTGAGACTTGGCGATGAATGCAATCCTTGACGCTCAAACATAAATGGCTAGATTTTGTTCCCTGGTTCTTGAAAAAATTTTTACCTGAGATGCGGGAAAATTTTGATTATTTGTGCAATAGTACATGTATGGGGTATATGGTATCATATTATTCACGTTCGTTTGAGGGTCCATCAGATCCTCGATTTTGCAACTCAATTTCCGAGTCTCGCGGGGGATCATCCCTACGAAGATCATCATCGTAGTCTAAAGCCCAAGGGGGCCCTCCCGTGGCAGAGAAGTCTCCTACACGGTACTTTCGATCTTGTTCGAGCAGGTGCTTGTCCCGCTCACGGCCACTCATCTCCCACGTTGCACCCAGGTCAGCAAGCATTCGACTCTCCACAACCCAGGGGATAAGAGATCCAAGGGTGCGAGGCACACGATGTCCACGATAGCGCTTGAAACGAACGGTGAACACGGTCATCAGAGCAACGGCGTCGATTGACAGCAGGCAGATGATGATGACCACCAAGCTAGTGGCCGGAATGAAACCCCAGAAGCTGTCCACTACGTTTCCGCGCGCGGGATGGGGAGAGCTGGACGGCAGGCGATCAAAGTACTGGTCTCCCCATAGGGCAAGATGGGTACTGAACAGAGTCTTGTACACGCCCTGCACGGTCGAAATAAAATGACTCGGGCGCAATATGGAGTCCTTGGAGTACTTGTTTGTGTAGGAGTTGCTGGTCAAGCTGCCGGGCCAGTTGTAATGATAAGAGTGGGTGCGATGCTGACTTGTTGCAGTCCCACCCCATCGTGAAGTGATATTTTCATGCGGACCAAGAAGCATTTGGTTGAAGATTTTCAATAACGCTGAAGCGTTCTGATAGAGCTCCCCGCTGGTGACCTCGCTTCCTATCACTGGATGGAGAATTTCGATTGTTCCATCAGAGTCAAATTCGACACGGAAATCTTGGATGTGAAGTCGTGGCTCACAGTGCAGCGCGAGCACAGAAGATTCATTTTTGTGTTTCGAGCTCCTAGCCTCCCATGACGCCCAGACAAAGAGGCTGGATTCCTGACAAGCCGGATTGGTTCCATTTGGGGCGTAGTAGTGTACCGATTGCCTGGTGCTATGTTTCTGACGCTCCGTCAGTGCGATTTCAACACTGCACGTCTCTTGCGTTGAGCCCACGGGTATTGTGTATGTCCAGGACTGAACATCCGCAGCCGAAGTCAGAGGCAGCTCCTCGCAGTCAAGGTCGACTCCGTAGCCCCGGGTAGTGGTAATGTAGATGGGATAGTTGTCATCTGACGGGTTATGAACAGAATATGGAGTAAAGAAGAAGCTCCCGTCGACAGTGGCCCATGGAAGAATCGTCACATTATTCAGAAGCCGGCTTGTGGCGACCAAAGAGATATCAATGTTTGTTTTGTAAGAATTGTTGAACAACAATCCGGGCCTGTACACATGCGACAGCGCTGAAGTTGGCGAGGAATATCGCTTGAGCTGAGGCGTGAAGATTCCACCACTGAGAAGCCGCAGAACAAGATCACCCAGACAAACGATCGATGCAAAAAGCAGTATACCAGGTTTGCGATGTCTTTGTAGAAACAACGGCACAAGGGGGGTTTGGATGGCGTAGTTCTCAACGATGGATTGACGCGCATCGGCCAATCCATCCTGCAGCCGGATCCAGGGTTCCATCGCGGTCAGATTGCGATATACTGAAAGCAGGAAAGAACCAATGACCGACGCAATCGCAGTAGGGCCAAAGTTGAGAAAGACCATGGCCACGGTGGCACCAGTGCTGAAGAAGGAATTGATGGATTTCCAGCGGATGTACGACAAGCTCACTCCAAAAAGGGTGAGAATTGCCGCAATGACGAAGCATTCGGCCAAGAAGATCATAGGTCGCAAAAAATGCGGCATCGGGTCTGGCCGGTTGTTAATGAAGCGAGAAGGCCTCGTTGACGGAGGCACTGGGCAGTCGACCACTCGAATTCTCTCCTCACCATCTTCCACAACCCACTCACAACTCTTCCCCTTGGCCCATCGCTTGAGTTGACGGGTGTTTGCCATGTGCAGTTTCGCCTCTGCAAACATGACTTTGGACGACGAAGTAAAGAGACGTGCAATTAATGTGCACTGAGCACTTATGGACCCGGGATCCCACTGCAAAAAATTGGGCCGATTGGGATAAATTGAGAGCAGAATTGCAATTGCAACGAGGCCTATGCCCAAAATAGCCTCCACCAGCGTCACAGCGTCGGACGCGACCATCAAAATCACCACAAGGCTCTTTTGCTGGGCGTCAGCAGAAGTGGGAGGTCCACCAGGGCTGAAGAATCTGTCAATGGTGACAATGAATTCGTAATTCCAATACTGACGAATTTGCTGCTGGTACGAGGTCGTATTTTGGACATTTGAATCCGTGGCAACCAAGATCGCCCCAGAACTATTCGCAAAGATGTTGCCTTGCGAGCTAGACTCAACTCGAACATCTGTTGTCGTAGACAAATAGCGTGAAGCGATGAGATCATGGACACCTTCAACAAGGAAATCTTGCGAATTGAGCGGCTTCACCGCAGCCGGGGTCATATTGACGCTGGCGACCGTTGCGTTTGAATCCAGAGTGACGTCGGCTAGGGCTTGTTGATACACTGTAGAACACGCAAACATGGTGTAATTGGCGCTTGACACGTTTCCAGCTGCGAGATCCATATCAATCATCACCCCGAAAACTTTGAAGCTACTGCTGCAACCGCTCGTGGTGAACGCCGACGGGGCCACCATATTCCCTGCAGAATCCACAGGCTCCCAGAATCGCGCTTGGACGGTCATGGAATCCGCTCCAATGAGCGTATTTAAGATGACGCTCACTTGACATTGAGAGTTGGACGATCCATTTACGCTGTTTTCCATGAGCGCGTTCTCAATATTCCACGACCAGATCTGCTGTCCGTGGGGCAAATGGCTCGCCGAGCTGAGATCGGTGACCACCTGCGGGTAAGCCACACCCTCGGAATGACTGGAGCAAGTCAGGTTGGACCAGAATACATCTTGCGTCAGGGTCAGCAGCGATGAGTTATTCTGGTCGTCAGGCAGCGACACCGGGGCGGTGGTGAAATCCTCGGGGTCCGGCATGAAGAATGCGTTGAGTTCCGGTGAGCCCAGGGGTCCGTTGCCTGATGAGCCGCTTGTCAGCCAGACTTTTTGCGAGTCCAGATCGATGATTGATGGCCAGGTATTGACCACCTTATTCTCCGTCCAAATCCCGTCATCGAGCTCCACCAGACCAGCCAGGAGCGAGGGCAAGAACATGCGAAAAGCGAGCGAGACCGGTGCAACGGCGAGTACGATCCAATTTCGATTCCTGACGGCCATGAAAGATGCGGCTAAGGTGTTGGAGCAATAATTGGTGAACAGCATCGAAGCGGAGACTCCCTCAGCCTTGGCCAGCTGGAAAAACGGCTCCAACCTCAATACATCCTGCGCGCATGCATCGAAAAGGTTGATCGCCAGTAGGGCAAAGGCCAAGGGCAGATAGGTGTACGCTCCCCATATGGCGGTCGGCAGATCTGACTCGTAGGCCCAGTGAACGATCCCTCCCTGTCTCTTGGCCCACTGGCGCAACGTCTCCACGGCGGCCAACATGAAGGTAAACAGACCTGCCAGGGTGAACAGATAGGGTCTGTGCAATGTCCGCGGAAGCCAGCCTCTGGTCGTCCGCCATTTCTGTATGCTATTCTCTCCATCCTCGACGCGCATTCTGTTACTGAGAGATTGCTGCAAGAGAGAGGGGAGAGCGCTCATCTGCAAGAGGCCCGAAGTAAGACTGTATCACGTAGACCACCAGTGCCAGTCAGTATCACAGTCATAAAAGTCGGACACGTTCTCATCCATGACTTACGATAATCAAGTTGTCGAGCCCATGGTGCCTCTGTAGAGAGACCAACCCGTCAGCGTGCGTCGCTGTCGTAGGTTATCACACAGTGGCTATTTCGTTAGATAATGCTGGAGAGTCCCGAGGGTCAACGGCGAGCGCATCGAGCGATCAGATCGTCGATCTTTCCCAGACTTCAATCTTGGGCACAGATGGTACGTGTGGAGGGCCAGACTTGACCGTACGGAACAAGAGCGATGGAAAGAGAATGCGGATGTAGCGGAAAAGACCGAGATCGCTCACTGCGCTAGCATCGCGCTACCGATTTCAACGCTCTGCCCCCCCCCAAGCACGGGGAAACGGGTTCACTCGCGGGAGGACTTTTGAAGGAGCGGGACGCTATCGCTATCGGGGCATCGGGGCGAGTGTCCACCGTCCATGTCCACTAGTCCAGTGTCTGTCCACTGTCTAGACCCTCTCGACGTCCCAAACAAAGAACTCTCCAACCGCATCGTCGGGCTTTCTGTTCTGGTGGGTCATAAGCGATCCACTTCGGCAGACAATTTTGGCTGGCGGACGCGTGATTGGCGAAGTCAATTGCCTAATTGTGGCTGACTGGACATGGGTATGAGGAGAACTTTTGGGCAGGGCGCTCGTTTGGCCGTGCGAGGATCCATCCTCATCCACTCACTGTGAAGGAAGGATTCGCCCGGGTCTGAGCCTCACGTCTCTCTCGCTCTCCTGAGTTCGGCAACGCAGAGGGCGAAGCGGTGCAGCGCCGCGTGGTTGCCAATGGCGAACCCAAAAGGTGGGAGGACAGGTACTGCACGGCAATCACGACGGGATGGTCGCTTATGCACTATTTCCACCTATCACATGCCCATGCATGTGTTGCATAGTCAGATCGGCTCGGCCACTTGATGGCGTTTGGGGCTTTGGGGGCCCAGTTGAGGATGAAATGGCCACCGTCACGCTCTGCTCAGCCGCACATGCGACCGGGGGCACTAACTGCACTGGGAACGGAAAGGGAAAAGGGGTGAGTTGTTAAACTTTTAGGTCTTTGGGGGCTTATCCAGAGTTCGAAACGGGGTGAGACATTCGTGGGCAGGAGAGGTAGGAAGGTAGGACTGCATGGTTTTCTGAGGCTTTTACCCGGTCGATTACCCAAGGTCATTCGGAGACTGTTGACAACGAGTTGCCGATTCCTATTGTACGGTCGCTTGCAACCGAGAGTGAAGTCGCATAGATATCACTACGTCCTCGAGAGTCTCGATGGCCAGGAAAGCCCCCAGTGAGAGCAGACGACGCCAGCAGTGGCCGTTCAATGTGGACGAGAAACAGCGGTGGGTTCCATACTTCGACATACGCGGTGGAGATAAGGGATCCCTTTTTTTTGGCCCAGTCGACGGATCGTCGGCCCCCAGGTCCACTCAGAAGAATGAAACACTTTATTTGTGGCACACGTTGGCCAGCCTCGACTTCGCCATACCACAGTCACCGCGTTGACTAGTCGAGTGTACGGATCTGATACGCGGGATTGCAGTCGGCAGAATGCACATGCGATGGCTTTGTGAGAGTCTCCCGCTCTGACGATCCTAGCAAAATGATCTTTTAGTAGACGTGCAAATCAGATAAGAATGAGAATTTTGCTCAGTACTCATCGCTCATTGCACCTTGGTACTTTCCGGGCGATCTGCGAAGCCCCTCATTCTCTCTTTCGGGCTTTGATTTTGGCGCTGATGGGCGAAGAGACCGCCGCGCGGATGAGATCAGGCCAAGAGAAAATTCTCCTCACGTGCACTTGCACCTACTAGTGGACCTTCAAATCACGTCCTCGTGGACACTACCAAGACGGTAGTACTACTAACTCGTGCATCACACCGTCAAGTTTCAACATTCCACGTATGTCATTACAACATCATGCATACAGCTACCTCGCCCATGGTAGTAAGACGACTCGAGCCGGTGGTTCATCCATCAACAAGTGATTTGTCAGCTTTATTAAGTCAACTACACACAATCCAGTCTTACCACTCGTTACCGAATCGAGCACATGTTCTCCCCGCCTTGTGCTCGTAAACCTCCAAGCTGGTCACGGATGTTATCAGATGCTCAAAGAATCCTGACTCAAGCAGGGATGAGGTCAATAGCAACGGGAGGTGGATTTGTTCAATGTAAGCTGGCCTGAGCACTGGGATGGAAAAAAGACTATTAGCCACATCACTTGTAACTCCGTCTGGGTCGCCTGAATAGGGCAAGCGATTCAATCAAAGCCCCCATTTCTGAGTCAGACGTCTAGACATGACTCGGAGGTCCGTCCACGCCATCTGTGATGACTAGAAGGAGGAGTTTATGCATACAAGCCCAGGGTAAGCGTGGGTACCAGGTACCAGTTACCTACGGCGATTGTGCTCGTTCCCGGGTATGATCACAGCCCGCAGACCATTTGTATATGCCTTGATAAGAAAATCTACTTGACCAAGGTTACTAACTGGAGATTCAGGACCGAATTGATGGCTGAATGCTGCGCAAGTGATGCGTACCGACATATTTGTTCCGTCCATCTCAACTTATCCACCTACAAAGGAACACGTCCAACACCAATTGTGTCTTAATTGAGGATGGAAGAGATATCAAACCTGAATTCATTACAACGATCTTCGATATATGGGTACGCTTCGGCTCATTATCTCATCATATAATACACAATCTCTTTCGCCACCCTCGCGTATTCGTCTCTGATCCGATCGGCGAGAGGGATGCTCGAAGGAGCTTCGTCTCATCCATCCCGATTTGGTGGAATGGATTTTCCTCCGCATCTCACCTTAGCCGGGGCAGCTCACCCCGGCAATTTATATACATTTCAAAAAACGCGCCATCAACGATGACCCACCCAGGAAAGCCGTGAGACCAGTGCATACAATAATGAGTCCGAACCCACGCCCATAGGAACCGATCGCCTGTCCTTGCCAATGATCCGCTTGAATGAGGACCTCACTGAAGGGCCCACTCACGACATTGCCCACACCACGACCAAAAGCGATGGTGGAGAAGATCATCGTCGGGTCTGCCCCGGGGTTCGCTTTTTGAATATCTTTAATCATCCCAGCCCAGATGGCAGAATAGCCACCGGCGAAAAGTCCGTATGCAACACCGAACAGGATCAACACGGGGAGCGTAGTGGATAGTCCCCAGATCAGGAAGACGGCAATCACCGTTCCCACGGTGGAAATAGCAACACAGATCCACGTGGGACATCGATCGGACAAGTGCCCCATAGATACGCTGCCGAAAACTGATGCCAAGTTCAACGCGGTGACGGTGAGCGAGGCGACGAAACTCGAAGCTCCCAGCGAGCGGGCGACTGTGGGAAGATAGATCGCAGGGAGGAAAAATCCCAACGCCTCGGCAATATTACCCATCTGATAGACGATCGAGACCCGACTTAGCAGGAATCGAAGATTCAGCCGCTCGTACTGGGTTACCTTGGAGACTGGCAATCGAGGCTTGTGGAAGTAGAGTAACGGCGCTGCAAGAACGAACATCAAAGCCGAAAATATGCGCAGGGTCATTCGAAAGCCAAATTGTACTAGAAGCTTGTCCAGAGCCAAGGGGATGAGAATCCCGGAGAGTCCTGATCCAGCCCATACGGTGCCAAAGGCCAGGCCTCTCTTTTGTCGAACCACTCTGGCATGTAAAGAATGGAAGGGCTGTAGGCGATGCACCCGCCGATGCCAAAGCCAAGGCCCTGGGATAGAACCAGGTGCGTGAAAGTCGTGGAAAAGGAGGCCAGGGCAAGTGAAAGGCACATAAAGGTCATTCCAATCGTGGAGAACCATCTTGCTGCGCGAGGAAGCAGGATCATCGTCGTGATTATGAGTGGGCAACCCAAGTATGCCATTCCCTACAATAATGGAACTTCTTCGTCAGGTCTCTTATGAATTCATCTTCAGCTGGACGTGTTCACTTACAGTTGCACAGGTTCCCACCACCGCCACAATATCAGTGTCTGGAAAAACGTCGTTCTCACGGTAGTAGCTTTGGAACACTCCAAAGGAAGAAGCGAATCCTGGCCAGAAAAGTGAAATATCAGCATGCTGCCCCGATTATGTGAATACAATCGTGATATTCACGACTTACCCCAGAACAAAGCTTCTATCATGGCCGAGGCGGCTAAGAATAGCCACGCATGAAGACCACCATCCGTAGGTGGAAGATCATCAAATACTTGACTGTCAATTTTTTCGAGATATGGTGAGAGCTTCGCATCTTCGCATGACTGCGAGTCATCAGAGAACGAAGTTTTGACATCCATTGGAGTGGGCTAGGGCATTGAAAGAAGCCCCGGAAAAATAAGTCAAGAGAATGCGATAATGAGCTAGGAGAAGCCAAGACTTAAAGTAAACTCATCTTGCAACATTTCTAACAGTATCTGTACGACGTCACATTGCACAATCGTTCAGATCAAGGTGGAAATAAGAAAGGGATGTCGAGATGTGCTTGGAGGCCCGTATCAAGTGACAGGAAGAATCCCGGCGGGCAGAGTCATTATTTTATTGGACAAGCTTAGATCAAACGCACCTTCATTAAGAGTCCAAGAGACTGGGCGATCATTCTTAAGCTCCAAGCACCGCTGTTATCCTGGAGCTCCTCCGTGGGCAACGTACCTACATCATCCTCCATCCCGTGCAAGTCATTGCGCCACGAAAATTCCTCCTCTCGGTGATTACTGAATCGCGTTCCATTTTTAGCTGCCAACCACCAGCGAGTAGCCGTGTGTAAAAGACCGTACTTGACGTGCTCTGCGTGGGGCATGGAATCATATCAAGGGCCATCCCTTGCCAAAGCGCTTAGGAACGGCACCATTGTGGAATGGAATGAAGGGTCCTCGCCCGACTTCATTCGCCATTACCTAATAAATCATCCGACGAGCTACGAGGGCAAAAGCACCAACGATGAGACTGAGGATCTGTATCATTCTGTTGAGTTGCAGTTGATACCAGAAGTCGGAAGGCCAAAGGCGCGATGTTCTTGTATCACTTTTCGTGGGCTTTGATTGATTCCTGTGAGTAGTGGGGTTGTTGCAGATTATCGTAGGCGGTCCCGCTCCAGAATCATATATATACCCCTTACAAAACCAGGTTGAACTGCACTGAGGCTTCTCAGCCTAATGGAGACAAGGTTGCGTAAAGGTTGGCTAGTGCTCTCGGATGCACAGTCACAAGTCACGCGCAGGATCTCGGATTTGTGATTCGAGCAGCTCGAAAACATGTTGTCAATTTAAAGCAGCAATTGTATCTAATACCATCTTCAACAGGTATCACACAGGCCAGACCAGTTGGTCTCAGATCTGTTAAACAAGGGCAGTGCGCAACAATTTTTCCAGTTCCTGCAGGGACTCGGGCTTCGATGTCACACTCGACATCAAGTACAACACATTACCAAGTACTCGGGAGTGAACATTGAATTTGTGTCCACCAACGGCAAGCTGTTGCTGCAGGCCTTTGGCGGCATTAGAAGTGTAACCTGATCAAAAGTTAGCACAAAGGTCTGGATTGCTAATTTCGATGTACTTACCACCACCCTGAGCATCTCGTAAGGAGATGCTGAGAACTGTTCCAATCGCAAAGACACTTTCAACGGATTGAGCGCGAGAAAGATCTTGAATTAGATCTTGCGACCACACACTCCATACATGCGGAGCCAACTTCTCCGCATGAGAGTCTACCCTTTGGGCCCAGTTCGTCTTGAATTGGTCAAAAGAACCGTTGTTGTCCATGGCATTCATAGTCTTTATGGACTCAATGGCGACGGTGCATCCAACCGGGTGAGCTGTGTAGCTGTGACCATGAAGAAGAGCATCGCTCTTCTCGGGACTCAGGAATGTTTCGAAGATTTCTTGGCTTGCGACCGTGGTGCAGAGAGGTATCAAACCACCAGTAAGAAGCTTTGCGTTCACGGCAATGTCAGGGTGAACACCCAGGAAAGACGCCGACGTTGGACGACCAAGACGGTACAGTCCGGTGAAAACCTCATCAAAAATGACGGGTAGGCCTGACCAGGATTCTGCTTTCTTGTGATGCGTGCTTTCCGTTGCGAAAATTTCCGGATGATCTCGAACAACGTCCGTCAGACATCTCTGGAAAAGTGGGTCACTGCCAAAAGTCAAATTAGATGTGAGGACAGAAACGCCGACGTATTTCACATCTTGACTTACCAGAACAACATGCCCCCGGCACCTAGAATGACAGGTTCAAGGATCAGGGCACCAAACTTCATCCCCCGTTCTCGAACAAGGCCCTCAATTGTCTGCCGAATATAATCTTTGTAACGCCGACCTTTATCGGAATCAAGACGGGCGTCAAGATTAAAGACCGCGTCAAGGGATTCAAATTCAACATCTGTGCCCAGGTTCTTGCGCATCTCATCCGGGACTTCAACCTTCCATTTGCCATCGACCATCTTGACCAGAGGAAAGTCAAACCAATGGCCGCGGCCACGGTACCATTCGACTTTTTGATTGTAGACTGAAGGATCGGAACAGTCCATTACACCGATTGTATCTCCATGGTAGCTTCCCTTCAGACCGAGAATGCTGATCTGTTCCTTTGAAGCATCCCAACCATAGCGCTCACAGGCGACGCGAAGACCCATTTTCAGGGCTACTTCCATACCTGTGCTGCCATTATCTGTATAGAATACTTTGGCAAAACGCGGGTTGTCGAGAGTTTTCAAAAGAGTATCCGCGAGTGTTAGTGCTGGCTCATGCACTGCACCAGCAAACATAACGTGGCCATACCGACCAGCGGCATATGCGGCGGAGAGCGACAAGTTGGGGTTGCCGTGACCCAGACCTTGCGTCCACCATGAAGCCGAGCCATCAAACGTAGGGCGTAGTTCATTTACGGAAGTCTCTGCCTGACTCGTGCCGTAAGTCTGGAAGTAGTCATCGTGTGCAGAGTCAATCACGGTGATATCTTTGGGTTGCATGCCATGATGCTGCGTGAACGGGTACCAGATCAGGTCTTGAGCCCGACTGGACATTTCAGCCAGTCGTTCAATTCTTTCGGCATTCTTGGTATGCATCCCTTCCAAAAGTTGAGCAATACTTGACTCCTTTGAAGCTTGCTCATAGTAAGATAACATTGCTTCTTCATCGCGTGCCAGCGAGTCAGCATCGACTTGGGCTGGCTTGGCTGGTGGTGCTGGCAGAGACACCAAGGGGATACTTTTTTTGCGGAAGAAGTTGCCGAGATAATCGTGATTCTGATAGTAATCATCCCGGAACAACAACACGGACTGCACATCGTATCCGCGAACCAAAAGCGATTCATATGCCGAGATCGAAGACGAGATGCCACCGAGCCGCGAATCTGCCACGAGAACGATGGGCAATCGCAAGGGCCGATAAAGATCCGCTTGCGAGTTTCCATTCGGACCTGGGGAATGAACACCACCAGCTGTCTCCACTAAAGCAAAGTCGATGTCTTTGCGAGCCCACTCAGTGAGAGTGTTATGAATGGATGCAAGCAAATCATCATCTCGTGGGATCTTTGTGATCGGTCAGTTTTCTGCCAGGTCATGTTGGTTTCAAGGTTCACTTACTGTTTTCTGTTTGGCGGCTATATGTGGGCTCACCGGCTCATCAAATTGATAGAGACATTTGGTCAAAGTTCCTGCCCCATACCTCTTTAGGTGTCTAGGTGTATTATTCAGAATTCAGCCAGTTATCGCGCAACCGATTGAGGGAAGGTTCCTTCCATCGCTTACCGGTCATCCGCATCATCCAGAGCTCCCGTAGAAACCGGCTTTAAGAAGGCTGCCCTTTGCTTCTGACGCTGAACCGCATTGCACAGTACCGTAGAGACAATTGTCTTTCCCACGTCTGTATTGGCGCCATAAACCTGGTGCGCACGCAATGTTCGCCAGAGACCAGCGCCGACCGGGGCCATTGCTTCGGCGAGGTGAGATCGGCTGTTGTCCTTTGGAGAGGCTGGTGGCGGAGGCTCACACGCCGTTGTATGGAAGCTGGGACTCGAGGATATGCTACGCCTTTTGCACTAGCAATCTTATTCGCGAGGGGTCACACAGCTAGATTAGGCACATTTAGTAGTCATTCTGTCCAGGACTCCTCCAGGTGCGGGTAAAGCCCAACTCTGGGCGTACTGGGGAAATCAGTCCAATGGCGAACCGTGGAATCCATCCATCATCTCCACCGGTTTCTTCACCGAAGTCCACCGAGGTCCAGGTGCGTGTCCATCAGCCAAAGTCAAATGCAGATGGTTGAGAACGCATTCCCCAACCGTGAGCCATGAGGATTCAGTCACCAGTTCGCAGCCCCTGGCCACACACGCTCTGGACTTGTGGTGCAGATTGTTGGTGAGACTTTGAAATGCATTGCGACCTGTGCACCTCTCGCCGAAAAGAAGACTTCGTTGAGCCCTCGTTCTGCACTGACGTACACGTGGGCCATAGGCCGGGCGACCGGCTGTGTTCCATCCTTCAGCCCCGGACCTCTCCGCGGTCCAAGTTTGGCCCCGATCATCCTCTTGGACACGCGAGATGACCAACGGTCCTCGAAATCGGAGCGATGAGCCCGGTCCGGAGGGCGAAGGGACAGGAACACCCGTGATTAACCGATCATGTGCACACGGTAAAGGCGGTGTTCCTGAGCACCGTCATCAACCTTATTAGGTAAAGTTCAACAACACCAATCGTACTGGATTAAAGTGGTTTTTGTTTCATCATTGACCAAGTTTCTGGGTCTCTGCAACGATTTGATGGAGGACCGATCGTCAAACCCGACCACCCTGGTAGATTCTCTCACCAGTGCTCTCCTCAAACGAGAAGCAAAATCGTCCCGGCGAAAATTGACTGTCTTACCCAGAACGGCAGTGGACTTTTCTTCCAATGACTTCCTCTCTCTGTCAACGTCGCCAGTGTTTCGTCAACGCTTTCTGTCGCATCTGAACTCGGCACCGGAGTCATTTCCCTTCGCCAGCGGTGGATCTCGCCTACTCGATGGCAACTCTGCGTATGCGGAGGAGTTAGAGCGCTTTGTGGCCGAGTTCCACAAGGCTCCAGCTGCGCTCCTGTTCAATTCTGGGTATGATGCCAATATTGGAGTATTGGCCAGTGTCCCACAGCCAGGAGATCTGATTCTGTACGATGAATTGGTTCATGCAAGCTCCCGCGAAGGAATGCGGCTTTCCCGCGCAACAGCCAGGAAGATGTTTGCGCATAGCTCCCCAAGCGCCCTCAGACAGGTTTTGGCTGCGGAGATTCAAAGTGATCCCCGGGTTCGTGACGGCTTGAGGAATGTCTTCATCGTGATCGAATCATTGTACAGCATGGATGGCGACGTGGCGCCCATCAACGAATTTATCCGCGTGATCGACGAGCTGCTTCCACGACAAAATGGGTATTTCATTGTAGACGAGGCTCATGCAACGGGCGTCTTTGGGCCCCGAGGGGCTGGTGTCGTACAGCAGCTTGGTGTTCAGAATCGAATGTTCATTCGTGTGCATACCTTTGGAAAGGCTCTCGCGAGCCATGGAGGTATTTTCGCCCTCTTCGAAGCACCATGATTTTGATCGCTGACCAAGATATCATCAGCAATGGTCTTGTGTGGATCTGAGACAAGGGACTATCTGATCAATTATGCTCGGAGCCTGATTTACACCACCGCTCTTGGTTTCCCATTCTTGGCATCAATCCGTACAGCCTACGAACTCTTATCTTCGGGAGAAACTGACTTGGTAAGATCATCCATCCTTTCTCATCGTCATCTTTCCCACCAGATTCTAATGACTTCGATGAAATAGCTGCGAGCTCGGTCCCAGAAACTCATCATTCATCTTCATCAACGCTTGGAAGGTCTCAAATTAAGTCGATCTGTTCCCTTCAAAGTTGACCACTATGCAACATCTCCCATCTTTTCACTACGTACATCACAACCACGTGAATTGGCGAGAGTCTGTCAAGAAGCTGGTTTCATCATTCGGGCGATTATGCCTCCTACTGTCCCCCAGGGTAGCGAAAGAGTTCGGGTATGCCTCCATGCAAGCAATACGGAGGCCGAAATTGATGGTCTGGTTGAAGTAATTCAATCGTGGCTGGATCGCAGCGCGATGGATCCTAGCCCCAAGCTGTGACGACTCCAATATCTGTTAGATGCAGGGGATTTCACCTGAAATTTTGCGGAGACGAGATAGACCGATTCTCTCCCCTGGCCAAAGCAGCATTTTGAAACAAATGGCCAAACTCTTTGAATAGAGGGGATGCAATCGCCCCCGGGCCAGGTTCGCCAAGAGGGAAAGCACCGCCATCCACTTTGACCGGCTTTCCTAGGCGCTGGAAAGTGAACATATCACACCACGCACCCAGTGGCCATCTGCCCGGCCAGCTTTGAATTTCAATGACAAGATTGGATCTTTCGCAAGCGTTATAGAAGGAGCATTTCGAGGGTCCGCGCACAGGCAGTCCAGAAGCGCCGGGCCGCCTTAGCCGGCCCAGCCTCCAATCTGAAATGAATATGTAAAATCTCATGCCAGTGGATGTATCGTTTTTTGGGGCCATTAAAAGCCATGTTGTAGTTTTTCACGTTCGATCGCTGCAATAAAGTCTAAAGAAATAGTACATTAAGAAAGTTGGTCGGACATTGTCCGGGGAGCTACCGACACTGTCACTTTGAAGATGTCAAGCTCCAGACTTTCTAAATCAACTGGTTTAGATAGGTGACTTTGCGATTTGACTTGAGGTATGGATTTCATTTACCAAAGCTCGAACCTAAATCTCAAGTCTTTGCTCCCGTTTGTGCGCATTTCCAGGTAGCACCTCATAGCGTATTGGACGATTGAACGATTACCCGATGTCTTCACATGTAGCACTACAGGTTTCCTCGGTGGGCAGCCTCAAATGAATGAGATTTCGCTAAGGTTAGGTGATGTGGACTGCGCCCCCAGAAAACCCAGCATGAGACATACGTAGTTTGAACCTGCTAAAGGCTGTTGATCCGTGCCGACAAAACAAGTACAGGCAAAATGATGTGGGGATATTCTCCACATTGAACTACTCGCCTAACCCTACTTTAGTGTGGAAAAGGCGTTTTTAAAGAAGAACTGAATTGAGGAGAATGAAGCTTCGTTGTGGTAAATATCGAGCACTAATAGTAAAGCCTCGAATCGCTGAAGAGTATAAGCATAAGCGCCTGCCAAAAATAGCCAGAAACAAAATTGTCATAAAGGAAATGAAGAGAATAATCAAGGGAATAAAAAGAAACGAATATTTAAAAGTAAACAGCAAAAGAAAAAGCATAAACTCCATAGATGTTTCCCATCATAATTCTCATGCATCATGCAACATCAGACCATCGACTTCTCCACTTTCTCCTGACTGTCTGCCGATGTCTCGGAACGGTCCATGGTAGTGTAGCGACTAAAGTCTCCAGGGCCCCGACGGTCGCCAGAGACAAGGTCACCATGTTTCTTCTTCTGCATATAAGCCTGTCGACGGAAGAAAGCACGCTTGACCCATTTCCAGGACTCGATTCCAGCAAAGAACAGCACGGTTTCGACAAGGACGACGCCCCACTCCCACGAGATACGCGAGTGCTTGAAGACACTTTCGTTAATAACGGGGATGTACAGGATGGGGAACGCAAGGACGAAACCAGCCATGATACCGAAAAAGAGGAACCGATTGGCCCAGATGTCGTACATCCATTGGGTCAGGTAGCGCTTGGAATCGGGCTTCATCCGGAAGAAGCTTCGGCGGAGGTCCATCATCTCCCAGGCGAGGAAGAGGGCGAACCAGGTCATACAGGTGAATGTGGTGGCACGGGCACGGAACACAGTGTCGCAGGCCTTGCTGTACTCGGTGTTACAGTTTATGGCCAGATTGCCATCGCCCCAAGGGAACATGACGAGGGAAAAGGCAGCAAGGCAAAGAGCCGCCATCCAGATGCCGTAAACCATGGTATCGACGATGATTTCCCAGGTGAAAATACCTTTTTTCTAAATAGTGGACAAGGTCATGTTAGATGATCATGATTCTTAGACTCAACTCGCACGGGGACAAGGGAGACTTACGCTTTGAGGAGGTCGATCCATCACGTCAGACGATGCCTGCTCCATACCCAGGCCCATATCCGGTAGACCAGAAGTAATCATGACAATCCAGATGATCTCCACGGGGGAGATAGGGAAGACGGATTGGTTGCTGTCATCCTTAAAAACCAGACCGATCAGGAGTGTGAGGGCCAGAGCCACATTCTCAGCAAGCAAATGCAGAACAAATTTCTGGATATTGTCGAAAATACGGCGACCTTCAGAGATACCGTTGATGATGGAAGCAAAGTTGTCGTCGGTCAAGACGAGCTCAGAGGCATCTTTGGCAACGTCCGAGCCATTCTGGCCCATGGCAATACCCACGTCGGCTCGCTTCAGGGAGGGAGAGTCATTCACTCCATCGCCCGTCATGGCAACATAGCAACCCCGGCGGTGCAACGCATCAATCATGCGAACCTTGGTGTTTGGCGCGCATCGCGCGATCACAAGGGGTAGAGTCGGGAGAGCATCGATTTCATCCTCGGACAGCTTGTCGAATTGACCGGCTGTCATGACCATGGCGTCCGCTACATCTTTCGCCAACATTTCCATATTTGGTGGAAGGATACCAATTTGGGCTGCGATAGCTCGTGCGGTTCCAGGGTGATCACCAGTGACCATATGGACTGAAATACCGGCCTTGTAGCATTGGCTGATAGCACCGGCGGTCTCAGGTCGTGGGGGATCATACAATCCAATCAGTCCGTAGAACGACAGATCCTTCTCGATTTCTTCGCGGGGAAGAGGTTCGTTTTCTGCAGCTGAAGGAGGATTGTGCTCCCGCCCAGCGAGACAGAGAACTCGAAGTCCCTCGTTTGCCAAAGACTCGACATTCTGCATGATTTCATCCTGGATTTCTGGGCTCATGGGAACAGAGTCGCCATTCTCCCATGTGATAGAGGTGCAGGAGTCAATCACTCGCTCGACAGCACCTTTTGTGAATACCATCTCTTGAGATGTGTCTGAATTCTCGCTCCTCTTGGCATAAACAACAGACATCTTCTTGATACCGGAGTCGAACGGATATTCAGCCTTTTGGGTCCAGAGAGAGTTTTCGCCCTTGTTCAGGCGATCGGCACCCCAGTCAAAACGAGAAGCAAAGACTTGGATTGCAATGTCGGTGGGCTCTCCACGAGCCTGCCACTCATTGTGAGAATCCTTGTGAATGTGGGCAAGGTTTGCCAAGGCAGCAACGTTGAGGAAAGCCTGTAAATGTTCGTTTCCTCTCAAGAGATCCTCGGGCTTGGCGGCTTCCCCCGGTGATTCAGGATCCATCTTGCGTGGCGACGTCCGGGCAAGACTAATTTCTCCCTCGTAGGGGTCAAGAGGGTTCTTTGATGAGCCAACCGAATATGTTCCCTGTGAAGGAATCCAGACTCTCCTAGCAACCATGCGCCCTTGAGTCAAGGTACCAGTCTTGTCCGAGCAGATGTTGGTCACGGCGCCTAATGCTTCCAAAGAGTCCAGCTTTCTGACAATAACATGTCTCTTCACCATTTGCTTGGTACCGACAGCCATGGTAATAGTGAGCACAACGACCAAACAAGCGGGAATCATCGAAAGTCCAGTCGCAACTGCGTAGATGATGACCTCTTTATCTCCACGCCATTCGTTGGCACCAGCCACGATTACTGCGCAGATGATGGCGACGAAGAAGAGAAGAAGAGCCAACTTGGACAACTTGCGCTGCAGCGGTGTACCAACATTGATCCCCAAAAATCGTCCAATAGCGTCCGTAGTGGTCAAAGTCCAGGCCTGAACGTACCAACGCTTCTTACTCTCACCATCAGGTCCACGCTTGACCGGCCGGCGCTTTGAGTCGCCGCCTCGAAGAGCAGCCGCAATGGCTCCAATCTCGGTGCGCATTCCTGTGCCGATGACAATGCCTCGGCCTCGGCCGCGTGTGACGGTAGATGAGCTGTAGGCAATGTTGAGGCGATCGCCAGGGCCAGTGTCGGTGTCAAAGACTTGGTCCGCCTCCTTCTGGACAGGGAGCGATTCACCGGTCAGGAGAGCTTCATCGGTTTCGAAATTGAAAGCCTCGGTTAGTCTAGAGCAATTAAGGTGTCAGTATATTGGTGGGAGACAGCAATATCAGAGGCAGAGCGAACTTACCTGAGGTCGGCGGGAACAGTGTCCCCCACTTTCAGTTCGACCATGTCGCCGGGAACAATTTCCTTAGCGGGGACGGTGCATGTCTTGCCATCTCGAGTGACAACGCCGGTTGGGGAGCTCAAGCTTCGCAGCGAGTCCATGGTCTTCTCAGCAGCAAAGTCTTGGTACACACCCACCACAACGTTGAGAACGATGACAGCGGTGATGAAGCCACCTTCAATCCACGATTGAATACCGAAACTAACGGCCATTGCGATAATCAGGATCTAATTCATACGTAGTAAAAATATAATTAGTCTTCAATATGGCTTGGGATTTTCTTTTGGTAACCAAGGTTTTACATGTCTCAACTTACCAGAATCATCGCGTTGGCGACCTGCCGGATGAAGATTTTAGCAATGGAGATGCCTTCATCTCCCTCCAACACGTTCTCCCCATACTTTTGAACGCGCTCCGTGACCTCAGCTGAGGCAAGACCATCCTCTAGATTGGTTTCTAGCTCTTGAAGAACAGCCTCCACGGTCAGGCTGTGGGCCGGTTTGGACAGGTAAAACTGAGAGGTAGCATCGTGCGATGCGGCATCCTTAGAGGACGGAGTGGCCTGGTTTTGAGCGCCCTCCTTAGACATCACTTGCCCAGAGAAATCGATGTGGACAGAAGCAGAGGTTGAAAGGTCAAAGAGAGCAGTGAAAGAAGATGGTTAATGCAGTTGAAGAGGTGGAAAGGTAGTTGACTGATAAGAAGGGTTTTCAAGGGGGTTTCAAGTGAAATGATCTTGAGTAGAGAGAGAAGATCATGTAAAAGTCCGAAGGGTGACCTTGTATGGATTGCGCACGTTGAGCTCAGAAGCTTATCTTGTTGACCTTTTCTCCTCGTGCCACCTTTCGGGGGATGAGACTTGGTATAAATAAATTCTGGGCGGGATTGACGGTATAATCCCGCCGATGGAACATTGCCTCATCCGCGCTCTTCTCCGAGTCTCCGTTCATGAACCAAACTTGGAAGGTGGAAGCAGATATAAGCGGGAACCAATTAACGCAAAGAACCAAGCATTGGCGCTGAGCGGGTTGTCTCGGCAGAGCACTTGTGCCCTTCACAGACACGACAAGATGACGCACATGACTTGTCTCGGCACCAGTCAGTCAGAGGCGAGGGCGGAGTCTGATTGGATCCGCCATGGCGCGCCAAGAGCGGGAGTCTGGGCTCTTTCTCGGCGCTGTTGAGCGCGATGTTTACGACGACTCATCTCCCCAGATTATCCTTGGCTCAACGTGGATGGAATCTTGGCCGAATGTGGTCTGGAAAGGGACACAAGTCTAACGCGCGGTTCATATTCGACGCAAATTCCGGGGTCGAATTTTCAAGGACTGCAACTTTGTGCTGAAGAATTATCCCTCCACGTCCCGGCACGGTGGCAAAAGGGAAGTGTTGGCAGGCATGCTCAGTCCTGACATTGTTATTCATTCGACTTGGGCATATTTCACAGATCTCAACAAGCACTTGAGGCTATCTGGGTCTCTGTCCCGACTTATCCGATCAAGCAAGTCCACCGTCTACTCTGCGCGCGGAACGCCTAGTTGCTGCGCCGCCATCCGATTTCTTATTGGACACTGTGCATTTGAACTTGATTCGTATTCGCTTCAGTTCAGCCGACTCTGCGAATCGTTCAAGTATGACTGGAGAAAACATTCCTCGGGGCGAGTTTATTGGAATTGTCATCGGGGCCGTCGTGCTGTTCACACTCATCAGCGCTGTGCCAATGTGAGTTATATGCCTGGGCACGGACGTGGCTGATCGATGACATCCTACCGCATGCAGGCGGAGTGGTCTGGAACTTTCCTTGCGCCAACTGCTGACTCGGGCTTTATCTCGTTACTAGCCTGATTATGTGGCATCATCGACGACGACAAGCCTCACGGGGCTCTGGTGACACGGAGAACCTTGAGCCAGAAACACGCGAAAGTCCCATCGAGCAATGGATCGAAGGGCAGAACGCAGGCAGTGACGTTGCACATCATTTGCATGATCCTTGGTAAGTTTTTAATCTGGTCTTCATCCTCTACATGCACCCCCCGTCTCTCTCCGTCTCCCTCTCTCTCTCTCTTCCACTTCTCTTCCTTCCATCATCCAGTGGGGAATCCTGACGGTGCCCAGAGCTAATCCTGGCTCTGGGAGTGCCCGAGTGATGAGGATGCGGGGGTTGCCCAAGGCTCGGCGGTGGACCAACTGTCTTCCCGGCGCCCAGACAGCGACCAGATTGTCTTGGCAAACTTCTGGGCGCCGCTCGGCGTGAGCAATTCCCTCCGGTCTTGGCGCACCCGCCCCGGTAACATGCCCTAGCCGAAGGTACCTGAACCGGCTTCTGCCACTTCGAAAAGCAATTCGTTATCGGAAAGTTTGCAACCTGTGACACTTGGCGATTAGTTTCTATGTGTCACTGGAAAAAAGTTAATTGGCTTTCACAGTCCAATCTGTCTCTCCTCGTTATCATCAACACCATCTCTCCTCCATCCAGAACCGGCTCGATTACCCCACACTTACCGCAAGCCCTCCGATAGTGGCTCTAGTACTTTGTCTCGCGTCGAAAACGACAGTCACGTCAATCTGGGGAATGCTTGGCGCCGTGACGGGGCAATTGTCGTTCTCAATCGATGCCATCATGCGTTTCACAAGGCGTGCTTGGTCTCGTGGTTTGAGTATCGGCGGTACAGATGCCCAATCTGCCAGACCTCGTATGCTCCAGGGCAGGCTGCCAAGTACTAGGCCTAATCGTCTCACGTTGCATGCGTACAGAATGTGTTTGTTCACCGATACTGGCTCGAGTCAAGTGGTGTTTCCCTGCATTTTTTTTCTTCTTGTTTCTATTGTCCTTTTTACCCCTCAGTATGAATACCCATATGCGATCCGTTGATTTTCACTTTTATTCTTCTGTATATACTGGAATCAAGATCCATTCACGACTATCATTTCAATATGAATAGAGCCAAAAAAAAGGCAGGAATGCACATCCCCGCTTGATAAAATGACAGACATTGATATTTCCACAGAAAAGAGTAAGGCATTAGCCTTCGAAATCCAGATCTGGAAGTCATAAGTCCTACTGTGTTGGGTCTGTGTCTTACTCCACAAAAGAATCATCCCTGACTCAATGCCGAACGATCCCTCTGATTGGCGAACTTTCCCTCACCAATCCAATACCGTGCACGTCAACTTGACGTGTGTTCAGACGTCAAAAGTAAGGCGAGTGCGAACAGCCTCGCACCAAAATTAGTGATTGTCTCAAGGTTCTGAGGTTGCTTGCAGCAAAGTTTCTGTGCGACTCCATCTATTCACGCTCAAACAGTCCACGCGCTCTTGCTCGGGCATCCCGTTCTTTGCTCGAGTACATGATTCCAGATCAGGCGAATTGATAGTTGAGAGTACTTGAACCATCTTTGAACTCGGCTTGCTCCATCGTCTTGATTGACGATCCATGGAATCGGAGCCCTCGGCCCTGTCCTGCTGACATAGTATTTATGGGTCGCAGTCGGGACGAGTCTCAATACCTCAATATTAATGACTCAGTCCGTCTATGCCCACCCAAGTTTTCGGTTATGATTGACTTTATAGGTGGATTGGGAGCGAACCTGCTACGCGGCCGAATCGTGCCTTGAACGTAGATAATCTATTTTTAGGGGTGTCTAACCACCCAAACGCGAATCTTTCTAAGCAGTACCAGTGCTGGTAACTTGCATCCATCCACTTTTGAATGCGAGGTCAAGCAACAGGTTAGGCATAAGGTTGGGAGCTCATGTGGCAAAAATTGAGTGCACGCGCACTCCTCTGCGAGAAAGTTCTATTCTTCACAAACACTCTCTGCATCGGGCAGATAGACTTTATCCAGGTAGAACCTTGGAAGGTTAGTACCAACGAGCAGGCTAATTGATATCCAGAAATTCCAATTCAATTCATGGTTCTATTATAAATAATCAAAGAATAATGGATTCACGTCTGCACAGATTGTCAAGTTCAGGCCTCACTCTTTGTCGAGTGAACCTCAAAGTGAATCGTCTGTTGAATCACATGCAGTTGGTCGGAGCCTGGAACCAGCCCTTCGGTGCTCTCGCCGTCATCCTCGAGCGACTCCCGCCATCCACTCGTCACTTGGGTAGAGGTACCCTGTTTCATGCCGTTATTAGACTTGCCCATGGACGTAAAGTTGTACCCGTTACTGGGGTTTTGAGGATCGGTGGGATCATTGTTGATGGTGTATGCGTGGATACTGGGCTGAAGCTCAATGACGAGGCGGCCCAGGGAGGGTAGGGCGGTGGTGATGATGCTGAGATTCATCATTACTCTGTGGTAGTTGGTATTGGGTCAGTTCATTTCTTTTCATTTTCATCATAGTGAACTTTATGGCGAGAATCTCGGGAAACCAGGGGGAGTCTTACTGATCCCAAATTGTAGAGTTGGTGTTTGACCCTGAAATTTCAAAGTTGTTAGATTCTGTTCGCCACGTACGCGGGTGCCATGCTCTGGGTCGGAGACGGGAGGTGGGAAGGGATCGTGTGTTTCCTTACATGGTTTGTCCGGTGAATTGAGCATCTTCACCGTGTATTTGATCTGTAGGCATGTTGCTATGCATACTCTGTTATCGTGTTAGACGAAGAAGTCAACCTTGGTAGGAGGAACAGCAATCAAGCGGCGACCTACAAGAGCCTGCTGGCTAGCAAAGCCATAATCCTAAACTTCTTCAACTGGGTCAACTGCACATTACGAAGTAGTAGGCATGGAAGCACAATGAGCGCAATGTCCGTCAGGATGTTGAAAACGCCAATGACCTCGAATATTACGGCCTGGAAGAGAGCAAAGAACGGTTAAGACTGCGTTGGCATCCAACAGATTCCATGATTGATCACCCACCTGATTACCACAAGATTCCGGCTGATCCCATCTCCACGGAGTTGGCATGGAGCATCGGAAGGATAGCGCCAAGATGGAGCCCAATGTCCATGCAAGAATCACACCCAGCAACGACTTGTTTGCAATCGAGGATCGGCGTGAGGTCATCAAGTTCTTGAATAGCAGGCCAAGCGAGAGCTTGCTGAAAGCGACCGTTGCAACCAGGAAAATTTGAGCGGCATATTCGTACTGTTTTTTGGATCGAAAGCATGGCTCTCAGTATGCGTGACTCGGCTCCACGTAGGTTGCAGGATGGATTCCCAGGAGGACGATGCTTACCTTGAGATACTTTTCCAGCTGAATCGGATTGAGGTTCAAATAACGGCGGCCCAGGCCGTGAGAAATGGCCAATTGCGCTAATATGCTCTGTATGAGACCGAGCAGCTATTGCGCACGGGAAGCAAAGGCATTAGCGAAGCCTGATCACCAAGAACGACCAAGGCATTGATGATGCGCCGCCGAGGGACATGAAAGTTACCATTGACAAGGCGAGTAAGCCATCATCCGAGTGGACAACGCGACCGATGAACCATCGGGTTGATAAACGAGTGGACACAATGACAATGGTCAAGGCGAGCAAGGTATAGATGGCCACGGCACTGTAACCCCCATGATCGTCGGTCGTGATTTCAAACAGTGGAGGTAAAGTGCCGGCCATGATGGCAACGTGGGGGACGATCAGCCCTGTACTTTGTGAGGGAGGGGCTCGGTAGTTGAGAATACGACAGATCGCAGGAGAGATTAAAGAGCGACAATCCAGAAAGACAATAAGAGAGTGGCAGATCGCAGTTTGCAGATCGTATGCAGCAGATCGTAGTCAAGTAGATCGTCTCAGAAGGATTGACAAAGTTGTTTGTACAGTGGGGCGCCTGGCCACCGGTCTCTCGCATTAGATTGAAGCCTACCGTAGGCTCGGAAGAGCCGTAGGGCATCTTACTTGTCCAGAGGACTAGGATGACCATGCCCGGCTGTCCATGTCCGAGTGTCCATAGTTGGCCACTACGGATTTGTCTTGCAGCTACGCACTGATGCAGTGGTCGTTTAGCGCGCGATGGTGACCCACCGTACCCCTGTCTGGCACGGTGCTGTGCTCGATGAATTCGAGAGTGCGGCCCCTCGTTTCGTGTGCTCTTTTCCATTTGGTGTCAAGTAATCCACCGAAGCCTGATGTCTCCAGGCTTTCACGTGCAGGGCTGTCCCGTGGTCCACGTGCCTTTGACAGCCACCCGATAATGAGGGAGTAATCTCGGCTCTGGACCATGATGACACTGCATCCAAGTGGTAGCCCCCTACGGATCTCGAGACTCCAGCATCGCAGACGCTCGCCACGAGATTGGCCGTCCCCGTGTTAGCCCTACATAATGTGCGGTTGTTTAGATCCTGAATAGCCGATCAGGACACCTGCCTTGTGACAGACCTGGGCCGACCACTGACTATCCTGAGCTGGACCAGACCGACTAAGTGACGATAGTTCGAAAGGCTCGTTTTGCTTTGCCGCCCTCAAAGTTAATCAACTCTGGGATCCAATCTCAATCGTCTTGGCTCCCGGCATGAGGCTTCTCTGGAACACGGAGTCCGGTCGGAGGCAGGTCCACTGGGGAGAGCCCTGGCGGGGCCAGTGCGTGCCTCTTCATACCATCTCGTATCAACGACCCCACGACCGTCGGAGCCGATTACGCTAATTACGTTCTTTGAATGACAGAGAGAATCGACGAATAGCGATGGTCCTGAGCGGGCCTTCGTATTCCTGTACTGCGTGGAGAGGCGGCCGTGACTGTGATGGGTCCAACGGGTTGGACGGGGTCGTGATCAAAGGAACGAAAACCAGAGCAAATTGGGTTTGGTCTGCGCTGATTCGGCATGGTCCGGAGGCGTGTATCAGACCATTATTGAGCAAGAAGCTTTTTGGGGAGGGCAATCGGCTTTAGACTTTCGAAGGGATGTCTACCAGAGCCACACAACGATCCCATGCTGTCCAAAGATCATTGGACGCATTGGACGGAACCACGAAATGCCAAATCTGCCCAGACGGATCCAGCCGATGTCAGGGACGGGCCACGAAATTCACTTATGCCGGAATGATTTGACGTCGATTCGCACATGGTTACTGGCAGTCTGACAGTCCCTTGGCATTCGGAGATGACAGCGACGATGAGCAGATGATCGCTCGGCAGTTGGCACCTGTCAGTGTCGCCGCATCGGTCACTGCTTCATTACATATCCACATACTTTCGTGCAAAGTATAAAGGATGGGTTTTTGAGTCTAGGACACACGGAGATTCGAGGGTATTCAAAATCGGGCAAAATTACCGCAGTCCGCGATCGCTCATCGGGGTGAAAGTGTGAACTGTGACTTCATCGGCGATCCAATCCATCCAGTAGGTGTCTGGAAGCCCACGAGCCCACCACACCACAGTCGTGGATGAGTGGAGAATCGCAAAAGAGACATTAGTGGGGGCGATTGGCAGTCTAGCCCAGAGGTAAAATGAGGGGAACACTGTCGGAAGCAATCACCCAAAACTTCCCACCGATGGCCCGGCGGACTTTCTAGACTTTTCGGCGTTTCTGAAAAGGTAATTGTACGAGATTGATAGGGAGTCAGAGTGGGGACAAACCAACAACACCAAACCCAAGACAATCAGACATGCTCTGCAACTGAAGAGCGTTCTTACAGCCTTCCAGATTTGCACCACACTGAATCAGTTCTGAATTTTGAAGGCATCGACTCGAAAGTAGGTAGGGAAGGGGCGCAAAGGCCAGACTGAACCGGGATGGATAAGCACACATAATGCGACCGTGATGCTACTGCTATTTACCGTACGTCCTGTGTCGGATGTAGATGGCTGTCTTGGAGTTTGGACAAGACAGATGCAGTTCTGCCCAGTGGCTACAATCCAGTATTTCCACCATCATCCATCTCACGATAGATGAATAAAGATAGACAAAACTAGCTTTCACCCAGTTGAGCAGCAGCCACGAGTCAGACGAGCTAGTCCGCCTAGTGAAACGGCTGAGAATCTCCGGTCGGGGGAGTGCGGATCTCACTGCATCCCCGATAGCGGACCAACCTTCTCTATTCGTGTACTTCCCGGCGAAACTTCAACCCCCTCAGTGCTTGTCTCTGCCACCGCGTCCACTAGCCTCGAAAGTCTCGAGAAAGCACACGCACGCTAGTCTGCTATACTCCCCCACCCCGGTCGAATGATGCATGTTGACTGGTCCGCTGGGCAGGCTGATAGGTAGAGGGCCGCTTGCGAGTTTCGTCCGAACAGGACAACCAGGCGGCCTCCAATAATCGATATTACCAGAGCCGCCACTTCCCAGATAGTCAAGAGCTCGTGCGCGAATGGTAGCAATGCAAAATATCGGGATGCAAGTAAGCGCGACCATGGCGCACGAGACAACCATGGCCCACGGCTGCGCCAAGGATGTGCACAGGAGTTTATTTCTCCATGAGAGAACCGCATCGGACGGTCAGAGAAGGCCAAGGGGGAGTATCCTCGGCAAGTTTCCATGACCCTTTTGGCTTCCCAAATCTTTACGATAGTTTGGTTTGGGAAATGATTGGTCCTTCTACCGTCAGTATTCTTCCTCTCCCCTTGAGTTTGAGCTCTGGCGCTGGATCGGTGCTGAGGGGCGATTGAATAGTTTCCTCCTTGCAAGTGAGCGCGGCGAGAGTGTATACTCAGTGAATGGTCACTATTGTGTGTTCCATTCGCTATCGCCTCCAGTATCGCGCTCTTGACCTTCTTTTTTCCGACACTGCCGGGCTGCCTTCAGATGCGAACAGAGGACTGAGCCAACATGTCGAACCCAGACGGATTTGAGATGTCCCGTATGGGCGTCAAGTCTGCCCATTTCAGTGTCAGCGAGCAACAACGTGGCCACAGTCGTTCGGGGTCAAATGGTGGTTTCAATGGAGGAGTCACCACTTCCATGTCGAGTGGGAAACGCTTAGATGTGAGTTTGACCATCTGCTTTGGGGGCACAATCACAGCGTCGGCTTGGGCTATCTTGTCCTTTGAATGCGCCTGGAGACAAATGCCGATCTCTACAGTCGCAAAGTGTTCGCGAATGCGGCTTGGTATACTACTATTTATTGATGCTAACTGGAATCGTCTTTTGGTATCTATGTAGAGAGGATTCGGATCCCTGTCCATTCTGTGTCTGTCGATCACGCTGCTCTCATCGTGGGAGGCCGTTGCCAAGTATGCCTCCAAGACTCGACACCAAACGGATATATGACATCGAAGCTAATCATGTTTCTGTCCCCTTTTATCACAGTGGGTTTGAAGCTGGTCTCGTCAACGGTGGGCCAGCCGGCCTGGTTTGGGGAATGGTCTTGTCGCTCTTCGGGACGACTCTCATCTTGCTCTCGCTGGCCGAGATGAGCTCAATGACTCCCCTGCCGGAGCGCAATACCACTGGACTGCGGCCCTCGCGCCGCCGCGCATTCAAGCATTCAGCACCTGGATTCAGGGCTGGATCACGGTGTTTGGCTGGCAGGCCTCCACCACCAGTATCTGCTACTTGATCGCTTCCCAGATCCAGGCCATGGTTCTCTTGAACAATCCGGGTTATGTACCCCAGCAGTGGCAGGGCACATTGATCATGTGGGCCGTCATTCTCGGTTCCGGCCTGGTCAATATCTACGGCATCAAGATGTTACCCGCATTGCAGATGATGGGTGGTATCCTGCACATCACCCTCTTCATCGCCTTGGTCGTTCCTATCATCTTGCTCAGCCGTCGAAGCACTCCGGAATTTGTCTTCACCGAACTTCTCACCGCTGATGATGGATGGCAGTCGCCGGGTGTCGCATGGTGTCTGGGCATGCTCACGGTCACGTATTGCTTCCTCGGTTTCGATGGGGCCATTCACATGAGTGAAGAAGTGCGCAATCCCGCCGTCGTCATCCCTCGAGTCTTGGTGCAGACCATCGCCATCAACGGTGTCCTCGCTTTCGTCTTTCTCATCGTCATTCTTTTCTGTATCGGCAGCGTCGAAAACGCCTTAAGCCCGCAGTACTTGTTCCCCATCATCGCCATCTTCGGCGAGACCACCAATTCATCCAAGGCCGCCACGGCCATGCAAACCGCCATCACGGGAATTGGTCTGATTTCCAACGTCGGGGTGGTTGCCTCCGTTTCACGGCTGACCTGGGCGTTCGCCCGCGATGGCGGACTTCCTTTCTCGCCATACTTTGCTCACGTTCGTTTTTTCCCTTCTCCACAGATCCTCTGTGTCTGTTGTCCACAACCTTCCTCTCGATCACTTACCTCCTCCCCTTCCTTCCCCATCATGGGAAGCTTTTAATATTCAGATACTGACCTCTATGTGCCACTCGTCCAATATAACAGGTCGATCGCCAGCACCGCGTCCCTAAGCGTGCCATCCTCCTCGTCTCCGGCGCGGTCATCATTCTTTCCGTCATCAACATCGCCTCCGAAACTGCGCTCAGCGCCATTCTCGCTCTCTCCACCAGTAGTATTTACATTTCCTATCTCATCCCCATCGTCATGATGATCATCCGCCGCTTCGACTCCAGCCGCGGCGCAATTCCCTTTGGACCCTGGCATCTTGGCCGTTACGGCCTAGTCATCAATATCCTCGCACTCATTTTCGGTCTCTTCGTCTGCATCTTCGTTCCTTTCCCCACTCAAATCCCTGTCACGGCGGCCAACATGAATTGGTCCGGCCCAGTCTTTCTAGGCGTCTTTCTTTTGCTTCTTGTCGATTGG
The DNA here is from genome assembly GCF_001723175.1 of Penicillium oxalicum. NCBI lineage: Eukaryota > Fungi > Ascomycota > Eurotiomycetes > Eurotiales > Aspergillaceae > Penicillium > Penicillium oxalicum. The sequence goes on from NC_064655.1 coordinate 976,498, forward strand.
ACCTTTCGGGCTCGGCATAAATTTGTCGGGCCCTCAAAAGATCTTTTGTTTGCGAGAACTAAGGCTTGTGCGTCGTAGGGGGAGACAGTTCCCCGGTCCTATGCTTGTGCCTGTACGGCTTCAGGTTGTGACGTGGCATATTTCTTACCAAATCCGTATATGTTGGATAGATTAATGAAACGACTTTTGCTGTTCAGGTGGTTGACACTCGACGAGAAAGCGGGTTGTAGGGTATTTGTGGTTCGCACTGGAATGCCACTGCTTGGTCTATAACGCTTTATTTTCCCGCGGAAAGTGGTGACGATATAAAAATGATTGACTGCTACTAGTGGAATCCAGCGCTGTCAATTCTGAATTAACGAATTACGAGCTTTCGGCGGAATACTCACCACACGATGAAAGGGCGAGCACATTTCGATTTGGGGTGAGGGCAATGAAAAAAGTCGGACCACCTTGACTCACAACTCGATGTTGTACGTCATTTACAATCCAAACAATATACAAGGGAAATTATGAAGTCGCTTGAGAAAAAAAAGTTGTATTTGCATAGCACGCGAATCTATAGAGAGAGAAAAAAAAAGGTATTTTGTCGCGAAACATGAAAAATAAAATCGGGGGCATCATTCACCATCACCTATCCCATTCAGGCCGCCATCTAGGCAGAGGCTACCATCTTGTCCTTGACGTAGAGGTCGACGTACTTGTCGACCTCAAAGTTCTCCAGCTGCTGGCGATCCCAGCCCACCTTGAGCAGCTCATCGATGCGAGCCTGGTCAAAGTGCGCCTCAAGGTGACGCTTGTACTTGGCCAGAATCTCAGGCTTAGCCTCCTCGCGACGCAGACGGTGGCCCAGAGGAGCCTCAACGACGACCTCCTCGAGGACGGTGCCGTCGTTCAGGGTCACGGTCAGGGCGTTGGGGATGGTGCGCTTGGAGGGATCGTGGTAGTCGGCGGTGAACTGCTCGTCCTCGACGCAGCGGATGCGCTTGCGGAGGTCCTCGACCAGAGGGGAGGTGGCGGCCTCAGAGCCATCGGCATAGTCGTTGGCGGTCAGACGGTTGAAGGCCAGCATGGTGGCGACCATGTACTGTAAGGGGGAGAGGTACGTCAGTGATGAGAGATCTAGAGATACGGGATGTTTGTAACTTACCTGAACACAGTGGTCACGGTCGGCAAAGTTGTCCATCTCCTTGAACTGCTTGTCGATGATACGGATGCAAGCCTCGTGGGTGCGGTTGGTGATCTCCTTGATATCCTTGGCAGTCTTGCCCATTGCTGCCAGCTTCTTGTTGATGACCTGAGCGGCCTCAATGGCAGTCTGAGAGTGGAACTCGGCTGCACATGTTAGAATTAGCCCAGTTGTCTCTTTCGTCTTGTTCTTGATGTTTTTTGTGTTTTTTTTCTTTTTCGTTTTTTCGCGTGGGTCGATCTGGAAGACTTACCAGGGTATGAAACCTTGAAAAGGACATTCTCCATGACGTAGCTACCGTAGGGGCGCTGGAACTGGAACTTCTTGCCCTTGAACAGGACATCGTAGAAGCCCCAGGTAGGAGCCGAGAGAACAGTGTGCAAGCCACCCTCACCCTTCTGGACCTTCAGCACCAAGTTGACCGCACGCTGGCAAGCATCACCAGCGGCCCAGGACTTGCGGGACATGGTGTTGGGCGAGTGGCGGTAAGTGCGCAGAGACTGGCCATCGACCCAAGCCTGGGTGATCGCATCAGCCGTCTGCTTCTCGGTGAGACCCATCATCTTAGAGACAACGGCCGTGGTGGCAACCTTGACCAAGACAACGTGGTCAAGGCCGACCTTGTTGTAGGAGTTCTCCAGAGCTAGGACACCCTGGATCTCGTGGGCCTTGATCATGGCCTCCAGCACATCACGGATGGTCAGGATCTTGCCATTACCCAAGTTGCCGCCAGCGCGGTTGGTGCGGGAGATCCAGTCAGCGACGGCCAGGATACCACCCAAGTTGTCGGACGGGTGACCCCACTCAGCGGCCAGCCAGCAGTCGTTGTAATCCAACCAGCGGATCATTGCACCGATGTTGAACGCAGCGTTCACGGGGTCCAGCTGATACGGAGTACCGGGCACCTTGGGGCCGTTGGGAACCACAGTGCCCTCCACGACGGGGCCGAGCAACTTGGTGCATTCCTTGAACTTCAATGCCTCCAAACCGCAGCCGAGGGTGTCCAGGAACACCAGGCGGGCGGTGTCAAACTACGTATTTCAATTCGTTCCACATTAGTCAACCCAGCGAATTCCACCGGACACGATTGAAGTTTTCTTTTTTTTCCTAGCTCCGATTCTTCGTCGTAGCTAGCGGATTCGGAATGTGATGATTGATTACTCACTGCCAAGTCAGAGTCGATCTTGTACTGGTGGATGTAGCTGGCCATGTCCTGAATCTCGGGGTCATAGGCCTTGTCGGCGGCGGGAGCCGCGGGGGCGGCGGATTGACGAGCGGCCATGGTGGAAAAGCGGGGAGTCTGGCTGATGCGAGGAGCGGCGAAAGCAGCGAGACGTGAGGAAGATGAAGAAGCAAAGGTGGGAGAAACTCGAGAGATGGGGATGCGGGCCAAAGTGCGGGGAGACGTGTGGGTCAACCGTCTCACGGCAGGAAAGGACATGATCGTGCTGCGTAAAAAAGATTGATGGATGAAAATTGAGTCGGGCAAGAAGAGATGGCAATTGAGCGAAACTAAGCAGGCTCCAAGGGTACACACGAGCAAGAGAAGGAAGACAAGGAAGGTAAGAGGAGAGGTGAGGGATTCAGGGACAGGAAGAAAGGTCGCTCGGGGAATGTGGAGAATCCGTTGGGAAATCAGCGGGCAGAGACGCAGCGTTGCGGAGAGCGAAAGACGGCCGATCATCTCGTGCCGAGGGACCGCCGCCTCGGTTACTGTCGGTTAGCCGGATGTGCTGCACTATGCAAAAGTCACAGACTCATCGCGCAGGTTCATCTACGACGATGAAATAGAGTCATGTAAACTCATTCACGGATCTAGAGATGCCCAATGACAAATCCATCCAGAGCCAATGACATAGGAATCTACTTCATCAACAACGAGCGCCATGGAATCTTTGCTGCGTAGCTTAGGATTAGACAATCATCGCCCTGACCGGGACATATTCGAGGATACGCTTTTCCAATGAGCGATACAGAGTGCGATTATCGGACCTTGCATGAGCACTGGCTGCACAAAACTGAACCCTCAATCCACCGACTGATGCAAGTCGAGCGAGAGACAGGGTTCAAATGAGAGCTCGGGGGCATTCAATCACGTGCTTTTCCTGCTTGGGCAACGGATCAACCATCAGCAGGGAATGGACAATCCCGACGCAAGTCTAGGCAAAATGGAAACAGCCTTGGTCAGCCCTATCATTTCCAAGCATCACAATGCAATTGAGAGAAATCGATTGCGGCATATCGATGCTCTACATGGCAACCCGTGCCACGCATAAGGAAGAGAAAGAAAAGCATGGAAGATAGGTAAATGGTAGTATGTATTACTTGGCAAACTTGAAGTATTTAGGTCTTTCCATAGGATGTTTTGCCTGGTGAGGAATAAATCGCAATGGGCGGATCGGGTTACAAGAGTAAAGCAGGCCAGACGGCAACCCATGACTTGAAAAAAGAAATAAGTGAGAAAGAGAACCAGTCAATACCAAAGACTACCTAGGGATCCAGGAATAAACAGTCCGTGGATCTATTCTTTTCTCAGCTCCCGCTCCCGTGTGTCCGTTGCCCGGAGGGAAGCAATTATCTCGCGATACAAGGCCCGAGCCAAAGCCGGTGGGACGGCATTGCCAATCTGTTTTCGCACGCCACTTTGCGAGAATTTGAAGTCCAGCGGAAACGTTTGCAAGCATGCGACCTCGCGCTCCGTGAATTTTCGCGTGCCGGAAGGATGATAGTTGGCCTCGCCGCCGCTGCAAGTCAAAGTCTTGGCGGGGATCCGCGCATCATACGGTTCATAGTGTTCAAGTGCCCACTTCCTCAGCAACGCCTGCACGTCGTGATTTGGGGTTGAGTCCGGTATTTCTTTGATGGCGTCCTCGATGGTGACTACCGGCTTGCAGCCACCACCGGGAAGATCATGGGTGATGCGAGGGAATGGAGGGAGAGTCTCGCCGGGGCTACAAGTATGGTAGTTTAGCCGGATAGTCATGTGTTTTGAGCCCTTTTAGGAATCTCATATCAAGAAAAAAAAAAGTTGCGCAAAACTTACCCTGCCGCAAGCAGAATCAATCGTTTGCGTGTTTGTGGTACACCGTAATTCAAAAGGTCCAGGACTGCCCAGCGAGCAGAGTATCCCATTTCAACCATGTCCATGACGATCCGATGCAGCGTTGCCCTGTGCCTCTCGATCAGGCCGGCCGTCTCTTCCATTGAAATGACACGGGGATGAGACTTTTCGATGATGTTTCTTGCACTGAAAATGCAGGCCGAGTTAGGTTCATCGCGTTCGCAGCTGACCGTGTGGGCAGGAGAGAAGGGCTGACAGGGTGGCGAGCAGTGAGCGATATCACATCGCAATTCGTTCTCAGGGTTTAGGAGAAAGTACTCAAAAGTACTATGATGGACAGTCACGTCGCTAAAATTGAGTCTGTAGGTTTCGATCGCGCTCTCATTGAGATCAATTGCCCACTTGATCTGCACTCCCGCCTGTTTGGCACCGCAAGAGACGCCGCCAGCACCACAATATGCATCCCCAAAGACATACCCCGTGGGCTCAATGGTGAGATCCATGACAGGCGGTCCCTGTTCCTCTTGTTCACAGTGGCTCGTGTAAGACTTCCTGCCTTCGCCGAATGGAACCGTCTCGCATCCACGATACAAGTCACGCAAGACCCAAGACTCGTAGCCGTACCCCTCATCACACTCGTCCTTGGTCAGGTACTCGACGCTCATTTCATATTGGTGGTTGCGAATCCCGAGACCGCGAGTACCATGACTTGATATACTGGGTCGCTTCTGGGCTGTGACTTTGAGCCGACAGAATAGGCCAGCGGTCGAGAGGTGCCGTGAGTTCGGCGGCCGACGCTCATTCGTAAAGATCACTCGGCAAAGACCCTCTACTTCCCACAGAGAGACAGACAGATGTGCTTTGATACTCTCCAGGTTGGCCTCGTGATCCATCCTCGGTAGCCAGATCAATTCGTGCCTGTCCTTGGGGAGAAAATCTGGCCACTGGATGTCTCTGCAGCCGACGAGCGGGCGACCCCAAAGAAAAACCTGCCCTTGTCGTCGAGAAATCTTTTCGACCCGGAGCCACTGCCCATTCTCGAGCTTCACGGTTGACCTGGGCCGAATAGTCTGACCATTGTGGCTAACTTCATCCAGCTCACTCATCGAAGTTTCACGTGGGACAGCAACGGCTCTGAATAGCGCCCGCCGCAGAGAAGGAGATTGTTGTACGGATTGATCACTGTCATCCAACTCAAAAATCTCGCCTGCATGATGTCTTCGTTGGGTAAAAGTGACTGAAATGTGTAGTTTGTCTTCCTCCTCAGACAGCACGACCGGGTTGTCTTGTGTCGATCCAGGCACTGTCAATTCGGTATCCTCGCTGGACGGCTGCGAAGAGGACGATCGACTGGAATCATCATTCCGGGTGTTGAAGAAATGTGCGATGGAGGTAAATGACGGGATAGTTTCACCCTGTGACTTTTTTGAAGGACATTTTTTGACAACCCGCGAGTTTTGCTCACTCGCATTGCTGCTGGTCAAATTCTGGGTTGGCCAGGTTTTGTATGGTCTTGTTTCTGGACGATGTGAGGTGTCAGGGACAGAACCAATCTTACTGGAACTGACAATCCCAGAAAAACAAGGCTGATAAGTGGCAAGAATGGGGCTCTGAAAGTCGATTCGATCTTCCTCCTGGGGCCATTCATGATCTCCAAGGTTACCCTCAACAGGCCCCGGGTCGGGAGACAGCTCTGGTCTCTGTAAGTGCATCATGGTGCGGAATAGCTGTATTGTAAAGAGATCAAGTGATTACAGATATGGAATCCCAGCTAAGGATCAACGATATGTGAAAGATTTAAGAGGCAAGGGAGGCAGGGATTTGAACTGTACCATTGAAAGGACTGGGACTCGAGGGGACACTGAGAGGATGATATCTAACATCTGAACAGCCAAAGAAGGTGGACGGCAATAATTAGTTCTGATTCAATAGTATAAAATAAATCGATGAATCGGTGTATCCTCTACTATAGCCGGGACTCATTTCTTTGCAATGCAGCCTTTTCTGTGGTTCCATGGTAGGTTCAGTTGATAGAGGGAACAGTAGGCATGCGCAACGAGCCTGTGACATTAAAGCCTAAGTTCCATACAATGAGATCAGATCCGTATTGGGGGGAGATTTTTATTCATGATACCGTAATTCGTTTTCTGCTATCCACTGCTTTCATCCAAAAGAAAGAAAAAAATGAAAACTTGGGCAAAGACTTCACTGGGAAAATCAATGGAATCCGAGATCGACTTGATGCTGATCTATTGTCCAACGAAAGCACCTAAGTTTGCCTGTTTGACATGATATCCGACCCTCAATTGATTTTCAAGGTATCTGCCCTAATATCACCCTAGTCACATAATTATTTGGCTTCTGTCGACAATGGTCTTTGTGCTTGATGTATATTTTATGCTACCCGCCGTTGAGTTATCTAGCACAAGTCTTGCCAGCATCAATACATCAATGGATAATCATAGATCCCGTCGGAGTATGCTTCTATCTGCAAATATCCGTATTGTTGATGAAACAGCGCTGCAATTGATATTCCTTGCCGTAACTTTGACCTTGCAATGCTCCTTGGGTAGCGAGTATCTTCTTCAACTTTAGGCTAATTAAATGCCTGACTGAGATGAAATGATACTTTGAAGAGTTTTTGAAATATCAGGAGTCAGGGTCATGGTGACTTGAAGTTTAAATTCGACCGGAGATTTACTTGCGCTCGTCACTACTTCTGAATGGACGCTCTTTGATATAATGTCTATGGCCATGATGGTGGCAAGTGGACAGCAGATCTGGGACTATTACACTTGAAAAACAAGGCTCATGCAAGAATCTACTGAATTTGCGGATCTGGTACATCAAGTTTAAATACCAACACATTCTTTTCGTGGAAATTCATGACTCGAATCGATCTGAGAAGGAAAAGAAAAGAAATTGCATTAAAAGGCAGCCCTCTTCTAGAGATTTTCCGGGGCATGATGACGAAATTCATGCTTCTTCGTCTCAATTATTATACGATGCATTTTTTTCTTTTCAGGGACTTATCGCCAATCGTATCTGCCTCATTGCAGAATGTGATTTGGCTTAGTATGTTTCGCATTTCTGACTGTCTTTAAATTACCTACCATTGTTCAAGATCATCTCCAAGTCCGTATGAGCGCCTTATTTCTGGATGACCTAGATCGATCATTCATTTCCTATGCTCTTGCCCAACCTGGACCAACACTTAAATGAGAAAGAGTCACTTTTGCTACTTTCTGCATAGCGCAGCTATTAAAGTCCCTCCGCTTGACTTTACATTATTCCATTTCCTAGCTCAGCATTCTTCGCGTATACTTGTCTTACTGAAGTTGGACTGGTAGGCTGACCGCGCAACTTTGGGGCTAATCGGTGTTTTAGTAAGCAAAAAGCAAGCTCATTTCAGGTACCTCTGTAAAGTCACCAACCGGATTAGTGGATGAATGGAATAGGCTTGATGAAGAAGCCCTTTCGTGCACTCAATCTAATTGAAAGTTACGTGAGCCGTGTGAAGTATGAGCATGCATCGCTTAGTCTGCAACGATGTCTCTTAGGGGCTCCAAGCTCCGACGAGCATAACTACTGGGTAAGCAAATGGAGATGGATTCTGGTATCTGAGGATGCTAGACCTGATATAGAACTTATGCATGCTAAGACGAGTCTCTTGTGCCATAATCAACAATCATATGGCATTTTTCCAGAATCCGAGATTCTCTATTCTCCGTGAACCCTAATGGCCGGCACCCGCCTCCAAACGGGGTCCAGCCGCCAGCAGCCGCCCCTTGGAACGGTAACAGGCCTCTCCGTATTCACCGCCTGTGTGACCGCCAAGTACCCCGCTATCACACGTCTACCAACGAACCGCTTTACTGCCGAGCAGGAGGGTCCCTTCCGTCATTAGAGGCTTATCACTGGCCGTTAGGCGGTCTTGGTCGGCTGACTCATCTCGGACTCCGGAGTCGGCAACGAGAAAAAAAAAACTCAGTGGGGGAGGAACCACCCTGGAATGAAATGCCACCATGGACATTTTCATCCCCGTCCCTTTTGTGTTTCTGGGGATATCGATGAGCTTCACTCCCCGCTAACACTCTTTTTCAACACGGTCCTGGTAAGTGATGAGACGCGTTGCTGCTTCTACCCTTGTCTCTATGATGAACTATGGAATTTTTTTATAGATGTTAGACTTCCTAACTTTTGTTGCGGAGAACCTCCAATCCTGATTTGAGACTTACTTTCATTTTCTTTTTCTTTTTGCCTCGCATTCTTGGGCCTTTCACTGACTATTGAGATTGTCATTCAAATTCAGGAAGCTTGCTTCGCGTCACGATGTGTGGTATCATCGCTCAGATCTTGGCCAACCCCTCTGGCGCGGCTGCCGTGGACCTTCACGAGGCGCTCTACCTGCTGCAACGTGAGTAGTTAACCGGACGCGTCAATGGCATTGGATATGCAAGGTACACAAACTAAACCTGGCGCTGTGTCACAACAGATCGTGGTCAGGATGCAGCCGGAATCGCAACCTGTGCTTCCGGTGGTAGGATCTACCAGTTGAAGGCCAACGGCATGGCAGCTAAGGTCTTCCATGACGGTGCCAAAGTTGCCAATCTCCCTGGATCTATGGGAATTGGTCACCTTCGTTACCCTACCGCTGGGAGCAGTGCGAATGCGGAGGCCCAGCCGTTCTACGTGAACAGCCCCTACGGCATTTGCCTGGCCCACAACGGCAACCTCATCAACGCGCCAGAACTGAAGCAGTATCTTGACCTGGAGGCTCACCGTCATATCAATACCGATAGTGACAGTGAGTTGATGCTGAATATCTTCGCGGACGAGCTGAGCGAGACAAAGAAGGCTCGTGTCAACCAGGAGGACCTCTTCTCTTCCTTGAGCCGTATGTATGAGCGTTGTGAAGGTGGCTGGGCATGCACTGCCCTGCTTGCCGGTAAGTAACCCGGGAGAATGAGTTATCTTAATTTGGACCATATCACATTCTAACGCTGTCTCTTATCTCGTTAAGGCTTCGGTATCCTCGGATTTCGTGATAGCTATGGAATTCGCCCTCTGGTCCTGGGCTCCCGCCCTTCTTTGGATGGTGAAGGCACGGACTACATGATGGCTTCCGAGTCTGTCGCCTTGGACCAGCTTGGCTTCTCCAATCACCGCGACATTCAGCCGGGCGAGGCTGTCATCATTGAGAAGGGAGGTGCGCCTGTCTTCCGCCAGGTTGCCCCCAAGCGGGGCTACGCCCCCGACATCTTCGAATATGTCTACTTTGCTCGTCCCGACTCTGTCATCGATGGCATCAGTGTGTACCGTAGTCGGCAGCGTATGGGTGACAAGCTCGGTGCCCGCATTCTCGATGTCCTGGGTCCCGATGCTGTGCGGGAGATCGATGTTGTGATTCCAGTCCCAGAGACATCCACCACCTCCGCCACTCACGTTGCCCAGTACCTGGACAAGCCTTACTGCCAGGGCTTCGTGAAGAACCGCTATGTCTTCCGCACATTTATCATGCCTGAGCAGAAGACCCGACAAAAGGGTGTTCGCCGAAAGTTGAATGCCATGAAACAGGAGTTCAAAGATCGAAACGTTCTGTTAGTCGATGACAGCATTGTTCGAGGAACGACGAGTCGAGAAATCATCAACATGGCACGCGAGGCTGGTGCGAAAAAGGTGTATCTTGCCAGCTGCGCCCCCGAAATCACTCACGCCCACATCTACGGCATCGACCTGGCATCCCCCCAGGAGTTGGTGGCTCACAACCGCGACACTGCTAGCATTGCTCGCCACATTGGTGCTGAAAATGTCATTTTCCAGACCCTGGATGATTTGAAGGCATCGTGCTCTGAGATTGCACGGGAGAATGGCCAAACTGAGCCTGTCAACTTCGAGGTTGGTGTGTTCTGCGGTAGCTACGTGACGCCTGTGCGTCAGGGCTATTTCGAACACCTTGAGCAATTGCGGGGCGAGGGTCGCAAGATCAAAGCTCTTGACAAGGCTAAGGAGGCTGTCGCTCATGGCGTTGCCAGCATGACTGATTTCCAGATCGCTGCTCACGGCGTGACGATGGACACCAATGGCAAGATAATTCCTGCTGAGTCCCCAGAGCCTAACGCAAAGTCTTCAAGCGAGGCCTCTCACAAGATCGACGATCGCATGGACATCAGCATCCACAATATTGGTGATCATCCTTGATTTCTGTCAAACTTTCTTCTATTTCTCTGTCCATTCTCATCAGACTAGTCATCTTCTCGTCTTTTTTTTTTCTTTTCTTTCCTGGGCTGCGTCTGGAGTACCGGAGTTTATTGGGGGAACATGTTCATAGACAAGCGGACGACCATTTTCTGTGACGTAGCCAGTGATGTGGAAACGCATTTTCCTCATGTCTTCAATTGCTATGATACCTGAGCCTGGTCAGGATCAATTTCTGATACCATATGAATTCAAAATTCACTTTCAAGCATCTATCTCTACATTCATGTGCCCTATCCCAAAATGACACTTGGTCTCTGCTACAGGAGTAGGTCACTTTCTGTACGCGCGGGCTTTCTCGTGCATTCTACGAGCTGACCTTTGGCGCGACACATCTTTTTTTTCACCCTGTCTTCACAACATTGTCTCTCGTCATGATTCTAGCATTGCTCAGCCCGTGATAGATTTTCCGGCGGGTTGACGAGTCACATGGGGGTTGATAACATCACCCCCAAACCACAAGTCGGAGCGCACCTCACCTCGTATGCTCTTCACCATCTGAGCAAGTCAATTGGATTGTCCAGTATCAGCACAGTCCCATCTAGTGAAGACAACTCAAAATCTTTTTTTTACTCTCTCAGCTTCCTGCTCTTGTTGAGGAATTTCAGGGAAAACGAGCTGAGTTGACGTCATTCACGTCAACTACATTCCCGATCAAGATCTGGGGATTATCCTGGGTTGTACCAGCCAGTTCTCCTGTCGTCTCGATATCTGTTCATTGTCACAATTGAGGGAGTTTTGAATCTCAGACATTGGATAATTTCCCGGCAGCGCCTAAGATCCCATGGCAAGACCAGGAACTCGATCGTCGGCTCGAGGCGCTTCAGGCGGCCCATCTGTGCCTCAGAAGCGCAAGAGAGCGCCACGAGGTAGCGCTACCAATGGGGTTCCTGTGCAGGGGTCCGATCGTGCGACATTTGAGCAAAAACATATGCCCTCTCCGGCTCTTGCAGATGATGAGCTTTCTCCAGATGGGAAGGAATCGCCGTCCAATGACACCTTTGAAATCCAGCCACACGGGGAGTCCAGCCCTCACGAGGAACCAAAGATGCCAAGCGAATCAAAGCTTCCCATGAGGAACGGCTCGCAGACAGCAAAGGCCCATCTGTCGGAGCTTTCGCCTACAGAAGGCGATTCAGGAATTTCTCTCGGCGGTCTAGACAAGGACTCGTCATCTCCCAGGAAGAGCAGTGCGTCGCCAGCTTCCCCCGAGGCGAGAGATATGCGCCCGAAACATGAATCGACTGACGCACACGATGACCAAGAGCAACTGAGCGCTTCCAATGGTCGCATTGAAGCAATGGCTGCTGTATATGATGAGAAATCTGGGCCATTAACGGCCCCTCCTGCTGCTCAGCCCTCCAGCATTAAGAAGGAGTCAGACATTCCAGATCCTGCAGCAGAGGAGCTTGTCAAGGCCGATGATATCCCTGCTGTGAGAAGCTCCCATGAATCAGCCCCGCCATTGCGGATAGTCGCCAATGATCATCAAAGCGAGGGCAGTTACGAAGAGCTTCCCCATAATTTGGGAACCACTTTTGTTGCTAAGAAGTCCCCTGCCTCTGATTCGCCGTCAGCTGAAGTCTCTCGAAAGAGTCAAGATCACTTTGATGATAAGGCCGGGGTCAATGCTGTGGTTAGCAAAGACAAGTCCAAGCTCAGTGCTACCACCCCACAAGAGCAAGCGACTCAAGGAGATGCCCCAAAGAAGAAAGCTAAAAAGTCCAGCTATGGCCTTACTCCAGGAGAGACGCCGTTTCCCGACTTCAAGGCGCCAACCCCTGAGGTGTGCCGCAAAGTGAATGACCTACTTTCTCAGGCTCACGGCAAAGTCATTGCACCCAAGACCATTCCTGAACCTTCGCTGACCGTCACTGGCTGCGGTGAAGTACCATCAGTCCTGGATGCCTTGATTCGTACCCTTCTCAGCGGTGCCACTACAGGAACCAACTCTGCTCGAGCCTTCAACGGACTCGTGCAGCGATTTGGCACGCTTGAGGATGGTATTGGCAAGGGAAGTGTCAACTGGGATGCAGTCCGTCAAGCCCCATTGAAAGATGTCTTCAAAGCGATAGAGCGTGGTGGACTGGCAGATGTCAAGAGCAAGAATTTGAAGAAACTTCTCGATCAAGTCTATGAGGAGAACCAAGAGCGCAAGCACCGGCACGACACTGAAGACACTCTAGTAATGGACCAAAAGAACTCAGATTCCTCCTCTGGTGATACCAAAGAAGCGGAAAAGGTGAAAGAATATGATATTGCCACCGTCAACGAACACTTCCTGAATCTGCAGTATCTTCACAAATATAAGACTGTGGACGCATTGAAAGCTCTGATCAGATATCCTGGTATTGGCCCCAAGACTGCAGCCTGTGTCTTGCTTTTTTGTCTGCAACGCCCTTGCTTTGCAGTCGATACGCACATCTTCCGCATATGCAAGTGGCTTGGCTGGGTACCACCCAATGCCAACGAGATCACTGCCTTCAGTCATCTGGATGTCAGGATCCCTGACGATCTCAAATATTCACTACATCAATTGCTGATCAAGCACGGCAAGCAATGTCCGCGCTGTCGTGCAATTACAAGTCCCTCAAGCGCCGACTGGGACAAAGGATGTGTCATTGAGGATTTTGTCAAACGATCCGGACGAAAAGTCCTGGAGAAGCCACACGCACGTGCGGAGACGGGGGCATCAAAGAAGATATCTGCGCAGGTCAAAAAAGATGTCAACACCACTTCAAAGTCCAAAAAACCCTCACGTTCTTCAGTGAAAAGTGCCGGGAAAACACGAGCAATCACCCGCGCATCGAGTGAGTCTGAAGACACCATGTCCGACCTCACCGACAACTCATCTGAGGACAACATGGAGATTGATGATTCAGGGGAGTCGACTTCGGATCAGGATCAAAAAGCACCATCAAGGAATCTGAAGCGCAAACGTGGGGGTGTCAAAGCCTCGACTGGGTTGAGACAACAACCCGAGGCCAAAGCAGCTTCAAGCAAGAAAAAGAGCAATATGAAGCAGGCAGAGAGTAAGATAAAGCCCGCCAAGCCCCTGACTGCTCCGACACGAAGATCTTCGCGGTTGAACCGGGTCTAGAAGGATTCTGCAATTGGCTTGCTGCGCATTTTTACCATCCTCGGCTCTGGAGTTTGGTTTAGTTCTATTTCTTCCGATGAGATGGGTCAGTCTTTGATCGGAACTTCTCAACCTCATGACATTTCAATTATTCCGTTTGCCAATGACGACCGCATGAGTATGGCTTACTTGGAAGAAACGGCCATGATTTACTATTTTTTTTTTGATTATTAACTTAGCTAGCTACTTACTAGATCACCAATATCAAAGAAAATCAACTTAATGTGAGAGAAGAAGAGATAATTTCCTCAATAGCTATCAAATCTTGCAGGTAAGATCCAAGTTCGAATCACTTGGAGAGTTTTACTTTGATGTAGTCAAAGTACCAAGGTCGATAGGGCAATTTCAGCGGTGCCTTCTATCTTGTCCGATGCGTGTGGATGGTGGAGTACCCTAGTCGTCCCATCCTCCGGGCAGCGGAAGCCGATCGTATTCTTATCAGTCTATCGCTTCTTCCCGCCCAAAAAAAAACATCCCCTGGCCGCGGAGCTTGTATGATCCAGGTCCGTCCCCAACTCAACACCTCCAGGGCAACGCCCAAACACACCTCCTTACACCTGTGCACGATGGACCAGCTATGGTCGTATATGCCACCCTCGGTGGCCCAGTTGATCCAAGCCAATGGCTACCAAGTTACCCCTGAACACGCTCAGTGGGCCGGTATCGCCGTGGTCTCCTTAATCGCCGTCTACGTGGGGTACCTTTGGAGCTTAAGCTTGAAGGAGGCGGCTGTGACGTTTAATGTTCCTGTACCGGTGGAGGTGCGAAATAGCGCGGATGGAAAGCAATGGGAGACTGTTACCGGAATGGAGAAGTGCATTTTGGAGAATCAGGTCCGAGGGGTGAGTCTTCATGTTTCACGCGCAAGGCGTCGCCGTGTCTTGTGGTAGTCATATTCTGGGGAGGAATACTGACTTGATTCGTGCGATCACTTTAGATCTGGAATGAGAAAATTCTTATGAGTTACTGTCCTGCTGATGGGCGGGTATTGGGCAATGGTATCAAGCCGGCAACGGTGGAGGATGTCGACGCCGCTGTGCAGGCTGCCAAGGTTGCGCAACAAGAATGGGCCAAGACAACTTTTGCAGAGCGCAGGAAGGTTCTGCGCAGCTTGTTAAAGTAGGATAGTCCCACCCGCTCCGATGCACTGGCGTTTCGGTTCTCAGTGCCGACTTTGAATGTTTGGATGGTTCTGACACTGTCTCTCTTGCTAGGTACGTTCTCGACCATCAAGACGACATCGTTACCGCGTGCTGCCTCGATTCCGGAAAGACCAAGGTGGACGCCTCGTTTGGAGAGATTCTGGTCACGGTGGAGAAACTCAAGTGGACAATCGATCATGGCGAGAAGGCTCTGTTGCCGTCACGGCGGCCGACGAACTTGTTGATGATGTACAAAAACAACCTTGTCACCTACGAGCCGCTAGGTGTCGTAGCTGCTGCGGTATCGTGGAACTATCCCTTCCACAACTTTATCGGACCTATTATCAGCGCTTTATTCGCTGGCAATAGTATTGTCGTCAAGCCCTCCGAGCAAACGGCCTGGTCCACGGTATTCTTTTTGGATATCGTGCGAGGCGCGCTGTCGAGCTGCGGTCACTCGCGCGACCTTGTCCAGAGCGTCGTCTGCCTGCCCGCTGTCGCAGACAAGCTGACCTCGCATCCGGATATTGCGCACATCACCTTCATCGGCTCGCGACCCGTTGCGCATAAAGTCTGCGCCTCGGCCGCGAAGGCCCTGATTCCCGTTTGTGTTGAGCTTGGCGGCAAGGACCCCTCGGTGATTCTGGACGACGCTCGCACCATTCGCAATCTGCCCACCATCGCCTCGATCCTTATGCGCGGTGTCTTCCAGTCCGCCGGTCAAAACTGCATTGGGATTGAGCGAGTCATTGCCCTTCCAGGCGTCTACGAGAAACTCATTGAAATGGTCACTCCTCGAATTCGGGCGCTTCGTCTCGGTTCCATTCTCCTCGACACTCCCAACGAGACTACATTCACGCCTGACATGGGCGCCATGATCTCGCCCGCCTCGTTCGACAAGCTTGAAGGTCTCATCGCTGAAGCCGTCGGCCAGGGTGCACGTCTTCTTGCAGGGGGCAAGCGATACCACCATCCTAAGTACCCACACGGCCACTACTTCACCCCACCCTCCTCGTGGACGTCACGCCTCAGATGCGCATCGCGCAAGAGGAGCTCTTCGCACCCGTCTTCCTACTCATGCGCGCCGAAAATACGCGCGATGCCATCTCCATCGCCAATTCGACCCTCTACTCCCTCGGTGCGAGCGTTTTCGGTCACCACCCCCGCGATGTCGACGCCTGTGTGCGCGGCATCAACGCCGGCATGATGGCCGTCAACGACTTTGGCGCATACTACGTCGTGCAATTGCCCTTTGGCGGAGTCAAGGGGTCTGGGTACGGTCGGTTCGCGGGCGACGAGGGGCTGCGCAGTCTGTGTAATACCAAAGCTCTATGCTTGGATAAGTTCCCCAAGATCGTGGGTACTGCGATCCCGCCGCGGGTGGATTATCCCATTCAGAAGCGGGAGGGTGAGGCCGGAGTGAGGGATGGAGTGTCTGCGTGGGAGATGTGCAAAGGCATCAATGAGACAGGGTACCAGATTACGCTTGGTGGGCGGATCGCTGGTATTTTGCGCTTGTTGAAGAATATGTAAACGGGAACACAGATAACGAGAGAAAAGAATATCGGATATGATGGCTTACGGTGCGTTTTGGGAAGAAGTGCCTGGACGATGTAGGATGACGCGTGGAAACTTTTGCCTTCTTTCACGTGAGATGATGGCCCTGTTTACCAACGACTGAAGTTATCTTTTCAGGGTAGTTTGGATAGGAGGTGAATTGTACAATAATTGGATATAAACCATGATTCTTATGTGTTGTATTCATGCATCCACCAAATGTTCAAACACAAGACGAGAGCATTAGCTCGTTATCAATAGCTAAGATCCAAAGAAAAATCACTTCGATCTTGGAGTGAGGCAAAAGGGGGTATCCAAACAGACTCGCAAATGTCGAGCAACTGTAGCTCTCATACAATGCAATATCACCCTCTCGACGAAAGGAAATCGTGCGATTCAACCCCTCGGGGAGGGAACCAATAAAGAAAAAGCGCACCAGTTAAAAAAGAGAACACGACAATGACTCAGTCAAGCTCTCGCTAGTCCTTCGACTGTTCATCCTTTTTCACCCACCAAGCACTGGTACAGAACTGCGACTGCGGCATCCAGTTCTGAAAAGGCTGCCGCCGCGGATCGAGAACCTCTCGGCGGAATTGGCTTGCTTGAGGAGTA
This sequence comes from Penicillium oxalicum, assembly GCF_001723175.1. Lineage (NCBI taxonomy): Eukaryota > Fungi > Ascomycota > Eurotiomycetes > Eurotiales > Aspergillaceae > Penicillium > Penicillium oxalicum. Next base: position 993,456 of record NC_064655.1, read on the forward strand.
TCGTTCAATCCACCATATATGAACAGCTGAGTCTCCAAAGCTCCACGCGGATTTTGCTGGAGGTCGGGCAAGATGAGCAGAAAATCAGCCAGCCAACGACCCAATCTGCCATTGATCTCATGTTCGTCAGAGGGGCTGTGCTCAGCAAGGCGAACGTTTTCCAGGGTCCACTGCAGGATTTCTGGCGCGTCCGCGGGGATGGACTCTGCGCTCGCGCGAAGGAGGGCTTCAAAGAAAGCGATATTGAGTTGTGGCTTGTCGCGGCCGACTCGTGTAACGGCAATGAAATGATCGGAGGGGATGGTGTAAAGTTGATGATAGTGTTTGTTGGGGGCGTAAAAGCGGAACGTGAACTCGTCCAATTTGAGCAGCGAAACCAGGGCGTTATAGTTCTGGCTTTCAATCGCTTTGCGGACTCCCTGGTGGAGCGCGGTCCGATTGAGGGTCGATCTTGTTGACGTCAAAACGGAGGGTGGACCGCAGAGGGAGTTGTTAGAACATAGGCGGAGCATCTCAAGGAACATCACATCGTCGGCCGTGAACCCCGTGGCTCGCCCGCGCAGGAGATGGTCTGGAAACTTGAAGATCGACAGACCTGGCCGGGTCAGGACCATGTGCAGGGTCATCGAGCGGACTTCAACCATGACCATTGGGCGAACCACCAGGCGGTATTTGTGAGGACCGGGTATACGGAAAAGAGAAAGGACTTTTACGGGCGCAGCGAGCGGTGGCCCAACATCGAGTGGCGGTCCTTGCCCTTCAAATGTGGTGACAGAATCATCTTGACGCTTCAGGAACCTTTCCAGTCTCTGTGTATTTTGCGCATCCATCTTGATGCCCAAGTTGATCCAATATCGATGGATGCTAAGGATCATAATGGTCGGAATCTGTGCCCGCATGCGTTCCATTGTAAGCCATCGACAACGGAACACAGCTTGCTGCAGCTGCTCCTTCTCCTCCGCCGAAAGAGGAACATATCTTAGAGGAGCCAATATGCGATCGATCGCGCGGCTGCCCGGAAAGATCGGCTCATCGTTCCAGAAGGCAAGGATGGTAAGGATGTTGTAAATGTGATCGCGTGAGATGGCAGCAGCAAGGACAGGTGATGCGAGAGGGAAGTTCAGGTTTAACGAATAGAGGAAAACCGATTCGATGACTTCTACCGGCAGTGCCTCGAGCATCGACAATGAGCGAGGAGGTGGTGGGGTGGGAAATTCCGGGGTCGCCGAGGCCCCGGCCTGGGCAGCGCGTATCTCTTGGAATGCCGGTTGCGAGGGGGTAGTACTCTGAGCCGGTGATTTGAAAGGACGTCCCAAGGGGCGATGGGCTTTCGTCATCGGACGCGTAGATTTGGTAACCCTAGGCTTGTTGGTGGGAGTGGAAATGGTGGTGTTGATACAAGAAGCCCGTCCGCTGGCGAGCACGCGATGGCGAGTCGCATCGTGCTGCCGGGTCATAGAGGCATATTTGCCCTTTGGAGGTACCATCTCAGATCACAGCCCAAGCACAGCCCATAGAATACCTTTCCTCCATGATAGCTATGGGTGGAGGGACTCGATGTCCGCTGGAGATGCTCTCTGGGGTGATGGAGTGGATAACTATCAACTGTACAATGATTTTTGCTCCCAATCGACTCCCGCGCCGTCGCCACAATTTGGGCAATGCTAATTGGTGGGTGACGAGTCCGCCGGGCGCAAGCCACATTCACTAGGGCTGTGTATCATCACGTGATAACACGTACACTGTTATCTCGTCTGATCGTTTGATAAGGATGGGCTGCAACATACTACAGGTCCCGTTGAATGATATTGAGTGACGTCAGTACCATCAGGTCATCAGCGGAACTTCAGCCACACCCTGATCTTTTGCAGTTACAAAGTTTGATGCAAAGGGCCCTGGCTAGTGGGTGTGTGTCTGAAGTGCCATGATTTGTGAGATCTCACTCAGTAGTGTTTGCTCACAGCGGCCTTAGATCTGTGTTCTGAGTTGAGCAAAGTCAAATCCACCGGGGCTGTCACCCGTGAGCTGACAAGACTTGCTGATAGCCCGGGTCATCCAGTTCGTCCCTAGTCTCGTGTAACGAGCGCCTCGGACCTTGAGCCAGCAAAAGGAAGACTCACCCACGGCAGGGATCGCCCAAAGCCAAGCCACTTTCCATCAGACTGCTCATTATGATGGAAGAGTTCCTCCACAGGCGTGGACAATGTTCTGTGGTATTCTGGGAAGAGCCGTATCAAGCATCAACCCAAGTCCCGTGAGCCAATCCACGGATCTGAACTGAACTGCACCCGGTGGAGGTGTGGCGCATGAAATCAAGGAATCCGGCCCGCCTCGAACGTCGTGATGACGGCATCGGGGTACCTCCTTTCAGGGACCAGGTACTTTCCAACGTTCATATGGCTAATGGCTGAACTTGAGTATTGTAGAGCGATCTTCATTAAAGAGGATGATTCTGAAGAGGAATATAGAGGCAAGAGATTGTATATCATGACCTATCTTTACAGGCCAACCAGCAAACTAGTAGTTCCTTCTCTGCCACTACAAGTAGGAGTCAGCATGTCGTAGTCCCCTGTACCATGGCTCTGCAGTTAATGCGCGGTTGACTATCCAGTGGACCACTCCAAGAGCTTGGATGCACTTGCGTAGGACAGTACCTTAATCTTCCGCCTGTGGTTGTCCATGGTTTCTCGCCTAATAACTCCTAGGTTAGCCTTCGGCTCTTGTAAGATCTTTCTCTCTTTGAGTGTGCTTCCATTCTCTTCCCTCCTAGCGCTTCACCTCCGGTCCTTCCCAACATTCCCAAGCCCAAGGGAAAAGATTATCCAACCAAAGTGGCGGTGATCATCTGTCATCTGTCACCTGTCATTCTTGGCTCCATTCCATTCTGTCCTGAGCTTGTTTCACCCGCCTATCCCGCCAACCAACCCTCAATCACCCTGCAAACCCCCAGTAGTCCAGTCTAGTCCACGACCCCTGCTGGATATTCCTGTCATCTTCTCTGCTGTTACGTCAGTGGTTCCTCAGCCCTACTGTCATTCTGTGCTATTGTCATTTTGTCAAATCCACTTTCGAGAGACACCACTCTCGTTCCTCAATTTCAATTGGACAAAAAGACAAAAAGGCGAGACACTATCAAGGCTCAAAAAGGAAAAGAAAAAAAAGATTAAATTAAACAACAACGGGCCATCGCTGTCACTACTACGCCTTTGGGAAAGAAGAACAAAAAAAAAGAACCCCAAAAAAACAAGCCTGACAGGCCCCGCCAGTGCCTATCATTCACCTCTTTCAGCCACCCGTTACGTATTTCGCATCAGACAGCGCCGTGAACCCGTTCATTCCAGTGGTGGGTTGATAGTTTCTTTGCCGGTGGCTTTTGTGTCTGTTTGAGAGACGTACCAATAACACCCCCCGGAGCAAATCTAATCCCCGTTCTAATCGGGACCGTCTTATTCCCTTTTTTTTTTCTCGGCGACGAACAAGTGCCCTGGTGCATCATCGTCTGATCTCATTCTAGCAATTTCCGGCTGTACCTGCTCTCTATTAAAAAGGTCCTGGACTTACCTCTCACTTTTTTTTTTCCTTTCTTCTCTTTTCATCATGAGACCTTTCAGTGATACTTCCATCCACGCCACTGCCTCTTCCAGCTCTGGACCTGCCACTCCTCAGAAACCAACCTCCGCATCGTCTTGAACCTCTCTCTCTCTCTCTCGTCACTCCCACCCACATCACTCCTCTCTGACCGCCTCACTTAACACGTGAAACTGCCATCACCGTCACCATGGGTGCTGTTGTCTCCTGCGTATGTGCCTCACCGACTTTGATCATACACCCTCCAGCTTCCAAACACACCCCTCACTAACTCGCATACCTCGAACAGATTACTGGCGTCTTCCACGCAATTGGTCGCTGCCTGATGGGCATTGTCAACGCCATCGGCTCCATCCTCCGCGCCATTCTAGACGGCATCATCACCATCTTCGATGTGATTATCTCCTGCCTGACCTGCCAGGGCTGCTCTGGACGTCGTCATCGGCGATCTAGATCTGCAGTGTGAGCGGGGGCAGGGAAAGCCCCCCGCTCTTCACCACATAAGAGAGGTTAACTGATCATTTCCACCTCTTCGTGGTACTGTTCTGTCTGGCAGGTTGGGTTGGGACTCTTTGGGGGTCCTCACTCGACTCTTGTCGGTGCTCTCGACGATTGCTCGTCTATTGCTTGTCTCTGGTTGCGCTTTCTTTTCTTTTATCACTTTCAATATCCACTGCCACACTGCCACGTCGTTATGATTAGTTGAGGGTTGCTTGGTGCCATGATTGCGCGGTGTTTGGCTTTTGGTTTTTTGTCTGCTTTGGGCCCGTTTCTTAATGACTATGCTACATACCCCTACGCGCACGCGAATGCAACTAGTTTATCAAACCACCTGGTGCAGATCTACCTTTTTTTAAAAAAAAAATAATAATAATAATAAATTCTTCTTCTATAATATGTCCTAGTGGCCTACTCGTGTGGTAGTGTTTCTTTATATCAGAGGTCATCTTCACATGATCGAAGTTCTCTGGAGGCTTCTACTTTCAAATAGCGCTCCCTCTGGGGGTCGGCACCGGGTCTTCTGTACTATGATGGCGAAGTATGGGTGGGATGTCATGCAAAGATCTATCATGATATGTGTACATTTTCAAATTGACCGAGCAACGAGGGCTCCGCTTCCACAATGCACGCTTGAAGAAAAGAGAGGCAGTGAGCCTGTTGCAGCACGCTTCAACCCTTATCGGATTTAACTGATAATGCCAACAACAGGTCTTGGCGCGCCGAAGTGGGAATGTCATCCCAGCGCGCATTCAACACCACATTGGCAAAGGGGTCATTCGGTCCCTCCATACATCGCTGGATCATGGCAAAATGAGAGTCCCGCAAGGGCCATCGCGAGGGGACTCGACAGTTGGCCGCACGAAAATACATGCGCACCAGCCGGCTAAAAGGTTCCATTCGGCGCTTGCGAATCAGCCTCGTCGTAATCTCAGATGATCTCTCGGCGGCGGCACCATCTTCATCTAGGTAGAAATCCGAAGATAACAATTCCAAGAATTGGAACTGTTCTTCCGACCACGGTTCCTGCAGCAATTTATCGGGGATTCGGCCAGCGCCCAGTGCAGGGGCGCATGGGAGCTGAAAGAGGTCATTCTCATAGAAAACTTCGTTGGGTTCTCTGACTTGGACGGCCCCCAGATGCAGCCAGATGGCCACCTTGCGGTCGACGGTGGGTGGGGATTCCTCGCCTGGGAGGCGCGCCGGGAGGACAAGGTCTCCTTTGCCGCGGAAGCCTCTCGGGGCCCGATCACAGCCCTCAAGATCATTGAATATGTCATCGAACGATCCCAGGAGGAGTTTGCCCTCGTCGGAGAAGCTCAGGTTCGCACATTTGCGCCGGATGACATGCTCCACGTACTCCCGCTGACAGCGCCTCATGAGAGGCAATGTGCACCACCGACACTCAAGGAGTTGTGTTTGTAGCCGCTGCCGACCAGGGCATGCCATGTCCCAGAAATCCAAGGGTGGGGGGAGAAAGTCAGGTGTGAAGAGTCCCTGCCGTGAGCTAGTATTGGCACTGCTAAACGCCAGTCGGATGAGCCATGTGTATACGATAGGCTTGGAGAGTGCCCGCGCGAGATATGGCGACGCCCGGGGCAAGTTGATCTCGAGACTGTAGAAGAAAATCAATTGGAGAATCTCCACGGGTAGAGCTTCGAGGCGCGAGGAGCACGGATGTGCAGCTAGAGGATCGGAGGGCTCCATTTGCCAGAAATCGAGACTGGGCCGGTTTCGGATCGTCTTTCTTTCTCTTCGTTTTGCGTTTCTGTTTCGATGAGACCACCCCAGCTCTGGGCGGGTGATCATCAGAAATTCAAATTACTGGGAGAGAGTGCGTGAGAAAAAGAAATGTCCGAGGTCTCTGCAAACTTGCAAACCAGGCGTGTCAAGTTTATGGCAAGGTGACTCCCAAACAGGCAATTAGCTGGTTCTTGGGGGTTGTAGAAGTGGCGTCCACTCATGGATCAAGGATCAACCGCTCCTTGGACTCCAGTGACATCAGATATGTCCACAGTGCACGAGGAACAGGTCAGTCATGGCGGACCCATTGAAAGGACTTTCTCCCTCCCAATCTGCAGAGTGAAGCGTCGAAATGCTCAAGTGACCCTGCTCGATACTTGGGGAAAGGAGGGATGAGAGAAGGTGGGGAGAAAAAGTGGATTTAGGGTAGATGTGAAATGGCATGTCTTGGCACGACCCGATTAGGCTGACGCCAGGCTCCCTGTGCTCGCCCTGGGACACTGTAAACCTTCCCGCAGCGCCGTTTGCTTAGTGGTGGTAGATCTCGCCCAACGTAAGCGATGAACTTTGCGAAAATCCAGATAAATGAGTCGTGGCTTGTGATACGCCTTTCTCTTGTTACACTTGGACAATTTCATTGAACGTTGATATAGCCTGATTTGGTTGTTGGATCCAGGAGGGCTGACGCACCTTAATGGCTGGGCACGGAGACGCGAGCACATCCAACGCGGCGAATCTTCCCATCGCCTATCGTATCTATCGGCGGTCACTCTTTAGAATTAAAGTCGTTTTCGAGGGCTTTTGTGAACATCGGAGGTATGCCCGCTCGTATCTGTATGGTATGCCATTACAATGATTCTCGGTGGGTTCCTTTTCCGTAGATACCATGGATCGGATATGTATATGTATCCCGACCCGACGTTATGAACAATGAGGAGAACATTTCGAAAATGTCCCCGTCAAGGTTCCTCTACGTGTCACCATTCGAAAGTAAACCTCACAGCAGCCTTGTGGGTGGACCGCTACTCCTCCTTCGATTTAAGTCATGTCCATAGGAAATAGTATTCACAGTTCCACGACTCCGTACGTAGATAATATTGAATTTAACCTGTCGCATCTCAATGGTACTTCCATTTACCCGACAGATGTCTGCTTCCAATCCAGCATGCTAGGAATAAACGTGTCTACGTCCAACCAGACCGGCAGACTTATATGTCATACAAGTACATTGATCAGGCTCGAGGTGATTCAATCAAATGACCGCCACGTATTACATGTATTCATTCCATTGATTGCCAGGAAACAGTTACTGCAGCAAGATTCCAACTCCCTCCGGAGCACGCATGTACTGCGACGTCCTTTCCGGACTGGCTGAAGGGTTGAAAGCCCAGTACCATCCAAACATTATACACTCCACCCCGGCAGGATAGACCTCTCGCAGGCAAAAACTACTTCATTCCCTCTACTGCTTACCTGCTTGATCAATGTAGGTAAATAAACATGCCCTCCCATCCTGTAAACCTCACAAGTTTCGGATGGTAGCCTTGGTGGATTTTCATTGCCCGCTTTTGATACTTACCTCCCAGCAGGTTCCACATTGGGAACCCGATGCGATCATCCATACATACCGGATTAGGTACCTAGGTACAAAGCTCGACCGTACAAGACCGTCTTTTTAAAGACTTGGTAGATGAATCAAGACTACAATTGGGCTGCAAGGGGGGAAGAAGACATCTCGATCTAGGACATGTCGAAACCATATCTGGTCGTGGATTTGTTTCTATACACATCCCATCTGCCCAGCCACATCGATTTGATGGGCAATATTGGACCGCAATCTGGCGAGACTGCCGTATGCTTAACGTGGGAAAAATACATATTGCGGCGCAATGACTCGAAAGAGAATATGCGAAATCGAAACAGGACAAGCCCCCGCGCTTAGACGGCGGACAGATCGCCGAAGCGCTCCTGTGAAGATAGAAATAAGTGAGAAATACCGTTGACCCGACCAGATGATGGATACGAGACTAAAACATACCTTGTAACCGGGCGGCATCCACTTGCCCTTGGAGACAAGGGAGGCGGTCTTCTCGTCGATCTCGGGCTGGGCAGAGGCAACCTCGTCCTGGAATAATGCGAATAAATCGTCTTAGTACATGTGCGAATAAGAGTCCGAGTTGCTGCCTTCTCAATACATACCACGGTGAGGTCCTCGAAGGGGCGGGCAGTCTCAATGTTCTCCAAGGTCTTCTGGAGGTTGACCAGCTCGGCATCGATCTTGCCCTTGGTCTGCTCGGCGTTCTGGACGGCCTGGGCCTCAAAGGCATCGATGGCCTTCAGCTGGCGGCTGACATCGTAAGAGGCGGGCTTGAAGCTCTTGAAGTGGTTCTCGATCTCGTCGATGATAGCCTGGTTCTTCAGGACACCACGGTAGTGGGAGAAGTCAACGGTCTGGGGCTGCTCCGACAGGACCTGGACCTTGCGGCGGGCATCGTCGTTGCGCTTCTTGAAGGCCTGCAGAGAGGCGGCGGTCTGGCCGCGGAGGCCGAGGGAGGTCGAAACCTTGGCCCAGTCGATCTTGAGAGCGGCACTGCGCTGTTCCGGGTAAGGAGAGAGAGAGCCTTGGTTAGCGGATGGATCCATGCAAACTGGGCGGCCACGCCCCATGTCCGTGAAGCGCATTCACTCGATTATGAGGAAACATACAGCTGCCATTGTGTCGAGACGAGAGACGTGTGTGGGAAACGGAGGAACGAGGGGTGAGGATTCGCTGTGCAGGGTTGGTGGCCGGACGGGCGAGTTTGACTCGGAAAGGTTTGGAGAAGTGAATCACGTGACCATCCGGATTCCGAGCCACGGTCTGGCGAACAGCTCAGAAACCAGATGTAGATGTACAGAGGGGACAACGCAGCCAAACGTGACAGATCTGAGTATCACGTCTGTGCCTACTTTGTCTACTTCGGGTAATGTTGAGTCTACAAAGATCTAGGGAATTCACGAATACTGCATAGGTCATAATTCACCAGTTCAATTCTTTTTGGGTTCCATTGTGTACACTATAATGCAACTCGGTCTGAACGTAGACCATCGAACTGTGACATTCTAAGCCACTGAGAACCCTAATGACTGCAATCGGTCATTATATGCTGAGGGCCATGATGGAGTTGACGATATCGTTATCGTTCTCCCGCAGAGCCTTGACGGCCTTCTTCCGGGAAACGCTGGCCTGGGCCATGACCAATTCGATATCCTTGGCCTCAAGACCAGACTCGTCAACCTCCTCACCGTCATCCTCTTCCTCCTCCTCCTTCTTGGCCTCGGTCTCGGGGGCCTTGCCCTTGCCGTGGTCGTGGTCGTGATCGTGGTCGTGACCGGCGTGCTCACCACTGGCCTCAGCGGCAGCGAGCTGCTGAGCGGCGGAAGCCTGGGCCTGAGCGTTCAGGTCCTCAATCTTGGCCTCACCGAAGATGCTGGAAGATCAAATTAGTACAAAAGCACTTGGGAATCATTGCAGTCACGTGCAAGAAAGAGTATCACATACATCCAGGTGTTGCTGGAGGGAGAGCGGTAGACATCGGGCTGGTTGACAACGAAGAGGATCTAGATGGCCAAAGGAGCCTCTGTTAGCATGCATGCATAGCAGGTCGATCCCATCAGATCAGAACGCAAGGCTGCCGGGAGGGGCAGTATCTGTATGCGCCTAGACTCGAGGAATGAATTGGTGGCCAGGTGTTCATACGTTCTTGGGGCGGGGGAGAGTGACACGGGTGATGCCGGGAACGTGCTTCAGGCCGAGCTTGGCGATGGCCTTGCGAGCCTTCTTCTCGTTACGGGAGTGGATGGTGACAGCAGCACCGCCGGGAATGACGGGCTCATCGCCAGCCTCGGATTCGGAGTCGCTTTCGACGTTCTTGGGAACCTCCTCATCGGGGAGCTCTTCAACACGGGGGTCGGCCATTGTGTATGTATGTGGGGGATCTAGCGAGCGCCGAAAAGAATTTAGTCAACGAATACTTCAGCGCGAAAGGAGGTGTTGATAGCAGGAGCTTGCGCGAGTCGAGCAGTGAGGGTTGACGTGGTGGGATGGTGAGATGGTGGGAAGGCGGGCGCAAGCGGGCAGAGGTAGACGACTCAACCCCCCCACAAACCGGCAGAAAGCTCGGAAAATGAAGGGTTTGGCGTTTTTGATTTCATCTTCACGGGGGAATGAGCGGATCAACGTACCTGGAGTACAGAGATGAGGCTGTGGTGGTAGCTGGTGGATTTTGTTGGGTCGTGAGGTCGAAGGTTCAATAGCTGCTGTGCGGCAGGCCGTCGGCCGAAAATCGTTAGCGAGGCGGTTTCCTGCCCACCCCAGATTCCCACACTGTGCCCTGAGGCCCTCACCAGCCACGAACGCAAGTCTGACTATGGTCGACCACTACATCATCAATTGAGATGCAGATATTCGACTTGATCTAGACGGAATGTCATGCAGAATGCAACATTTACACGGGTTGGGGATTCTCTTTTTTTTTTCTCTTCGTCTGAAAAACATGACATTGCAGTCTTACATATTGGAATTGGTTCGCTCTGGCCACTTTTTACATAAATTCATTTTCCTCTCCTTCCTTTACGGAAAGATGAGTTTCCCAGATCTATCAAAAATAGGACGACCGATGGGGGCCTAGACGCAGAGCAGAAGTATGACACAAGCCATTGCCGGGATATCAAGGCAGTTGAATCATTTTTGCTGTAGATCGATTAATGCGTACAGCGATTTTGCTGGTGAGAATGGCCAGCTGTGGAAAACCCGTCCCAGGACACCTCCTTCATCCTATGCACAAAACCCTCGTAATCATTTATGACTTGGCGGCGGCAGCCTTGACCTTGGCGTGGGACTTCTGGACCTCGTAGCGGGCCTAGCAGAAAATATTAGAGATTTGGCTGCGAGCACAAGGGGCGAGGGATCGAAAGGAAACAGTCTGGAGCAGAAAAAGAGCTGAAGGCACGATCGCATAGTCGCACGCGGTTCCACAATGTGTCGTCCTTCGTTGCTTTCCTTTTGCACCAGCTAATTCGCATTCGTGGGTGCATAAACGTACCTGCTTGCGGAGACGCAGAACCTTGAAGCGCTCGAAGTCGGTCAGGTTCTTCCGGCGCTCAGTGCGCTCGGTCTTCTGAGCAAAGCCAGAGCTGGCCCACTTGCCATCGATCTCGTTCTTGGCCCACAGCTTCTTGACGGGGCCGGTACCGGCAGCACGGGGAAGTTGGGGGATAACGAAGTGGGTGAGAGTGGCGTGAGCGAGAGGCAGAACGTGACGGGGCACGATCTTCTGCTCCTCACCGGAGGGACCGTCGACCAGGACCTGCAGAAAAAACCACCATGTCAATACAACACATTCCATCGAGTCGGTCATTCAATCGCACGGCGCTCCTTCGAAATAATCGCGCAAGATCGTTGGTTTTTTTATTCTCGGAGTTTCGTGCGGATCGAACATATCGTCTCTTTTCTTGGAAATTCTCAACGTACACGGCGGTGGTCAACAATCTCGACGATGGCAGCGAGCTTGCCAGCGAAGGGGCCGCGGCGGATCAGGACGAGGCGGCCAACCTCGACCAGCTTCCAGGAAGCGAGCTTAACGTCGATATCGGCCATCGCGAATTTCTGGAATGTGCAGGAAAAAGTCTCAGCGGTCTGTTCTTCTTGTCTTCTCAATCGTACGGTTGTAGCAGCGGCACTCACGGTCGACCGGGTTAGGTTGTGTCGGGGGGTTGTTGTCGAAAGTGTCGGTTTGTCCAAGTCGGCTTTGCGAATTTCGGATGTGCCCACACAACTCTCGCTTAGCGGGCCACTCGCGGCGGGTCTAGGGTTGGATTATGTCAGCCGATCCCCCAGTCCCGCATCAACATTATTCCGCCGCGGAGGTTATCTTGCGGTTTTTTTTTTCTGGGTGTGCATTGGACTTTATTCGTGTTGAATCATCGGAGTTCAATGATGCTCTACTCAAGAACACAGCTTTTCGCCACCCAAAAGCGCCTGTACCACTAACCAAGCAGCTTTCCGCATCGAAACCGTGTTTCAAAAATGATTGATGCTGGTAGGTACATACCTTTAATTGCTTGCCCATGCCCCTCGCTGCTCATATGATGCGGTAATTTGCGATTGACTCGGTGTCTGTGAGGCTCTCGCCGGAGCTCTCGATACAGCACTGTCGTATGATATTCAATTTCTTACATATTCTGATATGCACTTCCTCATTTGATTGTCTCTCCGTGGAAACTCAAACGTTCACTGGACTAACAGCCCGAAGACTTGCAGGTGAAATCGACTGGGTTGGATTCCCTCGCCGGGCATGGCGATGGTGCCTCGTAGCCTTCTGTCATCAAGGTCGGTACTCATTCCCTTGTCCCCTCTTGCACAATCACGCGCACCTTCTCTCTTCCCCTGGCCCGATGATTAAAAACTTTATCACGCCTAGATAGTAATTGAGCTACTGGCTATGATATTACCTTTATCACCAAGATCTCTGAGGACCAACCAATCCTTTTGACTAGCTTCTTGACCTACTCAATATTTGGATCTCGTTTCTAACGCTCCGAAGACTTTCCAGGTATCGAAACAGCTGCTCAGAAGACTTGAAATATTGCTTCAACCAAATTCAGAAAAAATATCAAACAATTCACGCTTCTCCATCTTTTCATTGACTGTCATCGTAGTATGTCAAATAGTAGTCATTGCACATTTTTGTGATTAAAAGAGTAGTAACCTGAGTGCCCTGCTAAAAGCATCCATGGCTTTTTCAAGCGGTGGCGTGACTGTATAAACGTGGAATCACAATTCGAGGCACACTCATGGGCGCCATCGTCCACATGCCAACTATGTCACAATCTCAACCTATGGAAAGAGTCCTGCGAGTGTCACGGAAACGTCGCGCCGGACTTTTCTGCCTGGTTGTTCACGAGCTGGCGCTCTTGCCCACCGTGGAAGGTCCCTCTCGACTCAGAACCCACATAAACACGAATTGGATCAAGTACGAATATATGAACAGGAACTGTGTCCGACGGTTTCGCTGAGAGCGAGCAACAGTGTGCATACCGCCATTGCGCATCGTCGAGTCGGTCGAATCGGGAAGCAGCACATACTTGAGTGAACGAAGCTACCATTGACCATTGGGTTAGCTGTGGCTCCATTTGGGGAAGATCATTGATGGTCCAACCCTCTCTCCGACTTACCAGGAAGAACGCATTCGCCAAGAAGGTGTACACAAAGACCGTCCAGCCGACCCATCCACTTGTGCCTCGTTCGGGTGTGAGGATTTCAGAGGCCACCAAGGTGATGATGATACCAACAAACTTGTATCCAGAGTATGCGACTAAGTCCAGAAGCTGGGAGTCGTTGTTGATACTCAGAATGTACATGGCCATTTTCAAGCAGAGAATTTCGAAGACGATGACTGCAATGGCTGTAGTCGTGATTGATCCCAGTAGTTCGGGGTGGAAGTTACCACGGAATCCAGCCAGTAGCACTGACAACAGAATGTATGTGACGAGCGCCATGACGGGGATGTACATATCCGGGGAGTTGAGATCGTCCCGCGGTGGTAGGAACATGGATGAATATTGCTGTTGAATGATTTGACCGTTGGGACCGGTAGCATTTCCGGCGACTCTAGCTTGTTGGCGCGACCAGGGCTTGTGTCGCCATGGAAAGAGGACGAGGGCGAGTTTCCGCAAAACGTATGAGTTGGACACATTGAAGTAATGTTTCAAAGCCGGAATCGACACGTAGCGATTGAACTGAAGGTTCCCATTAGCTCGAAATTTGAAGAGTACAACCTCTAGTCTTCTTCAGTCTGAACTCACATTTTGCTCCATGTACTCTTGGCCAGCCTTCATGGCAGTCTGCCCAACTTGGAATCCCATTTGTGCGGTAGGGTCACTCATAAAGCCCCCAAACCCAGGGCCATAGGCACCGCCGCCTCCTTGTGCAGATGAAGGCTGGTATGGATTACCTCCCCCGCCATATCCGGCGTTTGGAGTCTGCTGGGATGACGGAGGCGGTGGTGAGCGCATCATTGGAACGGTGGACACATGTTGCGGGACAGGGTGATGAAGAGGCGGCGATTGCGCAGGCGGTGGTGCGAAGGAGCCCCGGTACATGATGGACTCTGAAATGGAATTCTCAGGAGAGAGAAATCGTGTGAGGTGGATCGAGAGGACTTGGCCACGCTAGAAGCTGAGGACGCCGGGACGTTACGGGGGTGTTGAATGTTGAATGGTTGTGGGGGGGAAATGAAGAGGTACTCGAAGCAAAAGGTGTTCCAACGTGGCTCATGTCCGCTCTCCGAGCTTCAGTCGCGCCGGTTCTCTGGCTCGGTCCGCCACCGCGGAACTTTCCCACCACGCTCAGCTTGGGTCTCGCCTCTCACCCCCACCTCACTCAACCTCCAGCACTTCCCCTTTCTGTCCGACTTAATCAACCTGGATATTGTTCGCAGAGGATTCGCACCATGTTGGAGGCCTTTGAGATTTTGACCACATCCGGCGTGGTGCTATGGTCCAAGTCATATGCCCCAGTGGGGTCCCATGTGATCAACAGCCTCATCAACGATGTATTTATCGAGGAAAAGGTCGTTCCCCAGAACGGCCCTGTGGGTGGAGCCTCACCAGTTTTCAAGAAGGAGAAGTACACTTTGAAATGGAAGAGGATCAAGGAATTCAATCTCATTTTTGTGGTACGTTCGGCCTGTCGCATACCACCTGTCGCGTGGCCCCATTGACCCCCCCCCCCCCCCCCCCCCCCAAGTCGCAAGGCTGACATCGTTCACTTAAGGCCGTCTATCAATCGCTATTGCATCTTGGATGGATTGACAAGCTGCTGGAGAACATCTCGACAATCTTTATTGACGTCTACAAAGACCAACTCAAGGGGAGCCGTGCCCGGATTACAGCCTACAAGTTTGATGCATACTTTGAGCAACAAGTGCGCGAATTGGAGGACAATGTCGGCGGTATTGCAGACGTGCCTTCGGTTGGTACGGGCGACAAGAAAGACGCACTTGTTTCGTCTGACAATGGAGGACCACCTCCACCGCCAGTGCCGGGTCTCATCAAAGGTATGTCCACCCCTAGGACTCTCGGGGGTCTCCCAAAGGCCTGGAAATTGACAACCTGAAAGCGCAGTATCAAGCTGCGCACGCAGGGGCGACCTCTGACGAGGCCACCCCACCCGGAACCCCTGACATTTCTCGAACCTCGACTCCTGTCACGGGTCACCTTCTCGCCGGCAAGGCTGGGCCCGGGGGCCGGGTTTCTCGCCGCGCACGAAAAGCCGCCAATGCTAGCGCCAATGCCTCCTCCGGCGATGAATACTCTCGCAAAGGAGGGAAATCTACCCCCAAAAGCTCCGCGAAGAAGATGCGCAAATGGGATGCCGATGGGTTTGCCGACGAGGACGATGGCGCGGTTTTGGATTATTCGGCACCAGCAGATGAGACGAGTGGTCATGCCCCCGTCGTCGAGGCCGTTTCCCAGGAAGATATGGGCCACAGGACTGGGAAGGGCCAGTTCGTCCTGAAAGACTTGGGAGATGAGGTTCACAACATTCTGGATAATGCCGATGCAGAGAAGAGCAAGGACTCGGCGCCTTCGGGTATGGTAGGCTCCGGATTCAATGCAATCGGCGGATTCTTCCGCAACATTGTCGGTGGCAAGGTCCTCACAGAGGCAGACCTCCAAAAGCCACTGAAAGCGATGGAGGACCACTTGCTCAAGAAGAACGTTGCCCGAGAGGCCGCTGTGCGTCTTTGTGAAGGTGTTGAGCGCGAGCTTGTTGGAAAAAAGACTGCAAACTTCCAGAGCGTCGACGCCGCACTCCGCATCGCGATGGAGGCATCACTGCGCAAGATTTTGACACCCACCTCCTCGCTTGATCTTCTTCGCGAGATCAACGCGGTGACTGCGCCTACTACGAAGCAGCAAGCCCCGCGCCCCTACGTCATGTCCATCGTTGGTGTCAACGGCGTCGGCAAGTCAACAAATCTGAGCAAAATCTGCTTTTTCTTGTTGCAAAACAATTACCGTGTCCTCATTGCAGCTTGCGATACCTTCCGGTCCGGTGCCGTCGAGCAATTGCGTGTTCACGCACGCAACCTGAAAGAACTCAGTGCGCGTGAGAATGTCGGAGAGGTGGAGCTGTACGAGAAGGGATACGGAAAGGACGCAGCCAACGTTGCCAAGGATGCAGTCGCGTACGGCGCGGCGAACAAGTTTGATGTTGTCTTGATCGATACCGCCGGCCGCCGCCACAACGATCAACGACTCATGTCTTCCCTGGAAAAGTTCGCCAAGTTCGCTCAGCCTGACAAAATTTTTATGGTTGGTGAGGCTCTGGTTGGAACCGACAGTGTCATGCAAGCGCGCAATTTCAACCAGGCCTTTGGCAGCGGACGGAACTTGGATGGATTTATCATCAGCAAGTGTGATACCGTTGGTGACATGGTCGGCACACTGGTGAGCATGGTCCATGCCACCGGTATTCCCATTGTCTTCTTGGGAGTAGGACAGCACTATGGGGATTTGCGAGGATTGAGTGTTCCTTGGGCTGTGAACCTGCTGATGAAGTAGGCGAGGACAAGACGATGGATCGCTATAAGGTTACCGTACAGTGTACAGGCACAGTGTATGAAATCGTGGAGTTCTTCCAGATCCATTAGGTTTTCACGAATTTTTGTAGCTCATACCATGTGATAAAGATTGAGTGTTCCTTGGGCTGTGAACCTGCTGATGAAGTAGGCGAGGACAAGACGATGGATCGCTATAAGGTTACCGTACAGTGTACAGGCACAGTGTATGAAATCGTGGAGTTCTTCCAGATCCATTAGGTTTTCACGAATTTTTGTAGCTCATACCATGTGATAAAATTTCGGACTCATCGGCCTACCACTCTTCTTTGCTTTATCAGGCTTCACAGCCCCGAGTAACTATGTACCTTGTAGAGGACTGGATGGATGCCGGTTTTGCAAATGGTACACCGCCCAGATATTAATAGGCAAGGACTGGAGTAATATTATCGCTTGCACACAAGATGACCGTCTCAGCATCTAGCTTGATATTGAAGCCAAAAAAAAAAGCAAAATTTCAAAAATGCAACTTCGCCCATGAAGGGGGAAGTCGAAGTATTTGACCTACGCAGGGGTCGAACCTGCAATCTCTTGATTCGTAGTCAAGCGCCTTGCCATTGGGCCAGCAGGCCAATTGATGAATGTGTGAATAAAATTTGGTTATACAGACCAAAAAACATTATGGGGCTCTGTCCACCCTCGTCGATTCGCGGGATTTCAAGAACCCAGACCCACTTCGCTTGCCGACTCGGGCAAAGCAATCCGGCGATTGGAACCTTTTCAAACAGGCCGTATGCAAGTTCCATTCATTTGTATTAGTTCAAATGGCTGTTTTCGGTTTTCTATTGGCATTGTATATGCTCCATATCGTATAATCTTCAATATTTTGCCGCAAGAATTCGCCTGTGGGTGGTCTCCAGTGGACAGTGTCAGCTAGTCATAGATTTCACCAACCATGACATCCACACGTAGCTAATTGCGTTGCATTTTCCTTGATAATGAGCCCAATCAGCACCTAGAGTCAGCGTTTGAAGTACGACTAACCTTTCAACTGTTCCAGTTTCCAGCTGACCCAATTGCAGTACCTGAATAGGCGACAAGCATTTAATGACGGAATACATCGCTGGCGCGGAGTCCAACTCTTTGGTGTTCTCTCTGAGAATCAGGTATCCTGAACCTAGCTAGGATCATTTCTCTGTGATCAACGAATCTTGTCGCACACTTCATCCTCCAGAAGGCGCTTTTCACTTCGAAGGGGGAATTCAAAGGCCCTTGATGGATAAGATGGGTGCAAGGGAAATAGTCTGGAGACCCTGGCCTTAATAGGTCGGCCCTGAGCAAGTCGGTAAATTGACTGTCATGTGTGCACGTTGATAGAGACATATTTCAATCCACACGCCCATACGAGCCACATGGAATGGTGTCAACCCAGGACCGCAAATTGCGACTCCGACTCGTTGTGTCTGTGAAAAGCCGAGTTTGAGCCCAGTTGATTTATTCTCATGCCCTCGAGAACATCTCAGGTGTCGGGACGCGTTCGGGGTTATGGTGCTTTCTCTGGTAAGATCTACGACTCAGGATAACCGGATATTTAAGGTGTTTGCAGAAGAGGCCTAGGCGACCATAGCGACTGTAGTAAGTGGGTACCTGCATTGGACTATCCAGACTACTAGTCAAGACCTGATACCTAGCGACCCGTTTGTTGGATTATTTATCGATAAAGTGTATACTATGGTCGCAGGAGTTCGGCCCAGATGTATCTCCTCCCCTCAACCATGATACTATGATCACAATGGAGGATGTTGTGATGCGTATTGAAGGCTCTTGGCAGGGCTACTTTAACGGTGGAGCGCTAGTCCAGATGCGCTCGCCGCCCGGGCCGAGGCTTACATCATATTTTGGGCAGGCACCCATGCCGCCTGAGGCAGCCATGGTCAGCCCCAAGCCGGTTCCGCGGATCTTCCCAGCCGCGTTGATCTCAAAACGGCTATTGTTCAAGGTTGGTTTCCCACCCCACGTCAACTACCTCCCTTGCAAAGCTGTCTTGGACCTCGAAGAGATCCGCTGCACCTCTTCTTTTACCCGAAGCCTGCATTTCCACATTGAGGTTCTCTGTGGGCTCGAAGATCGATCATCCAAGGTCCTGGGATTGCGACAGGAGTGACGAGGCGACCAGCCTCATCTAGTCACAGCGTTGAGGGTTCATCCAGCCTCTTCGCCTTGACATCTTCTTTACTCCGACACACTTCGCAATGACGGCCTCAGAATCCACCCAGATTCACCGTCGCTCCTCCACGCAGCATTACCAAACATTTGACACTCCGCCGCCCAAGTCGCGCGGCCGTCCCAATTCGGGCCAGTCGGGTTCGTCGGGCGACGCCTCGCACGATCAAAATGACCACAATGAGTTGTCCAACACCAACTCACCGCTGCCCAAGAAGCAAATGGCAGTGCTCGCGATGATCGCCCTAGCAGAGCAGACTGCTCTTAATTCGATCAGTCCTTACCTTCCACACATGGCGTCCACATTCCCGGAGGTTGAACCTGGCCAGGTGGGAGTATATGTGGGGACAATCGCATCGGCCTTTGCTCTGGCTCAGCTTGCAACAAATTACTACTGGGGCTGGTTGTCGGATCGGATCGGACGGAAGCCGGTCATTCTTCTGGGCACCATGTTGACCGCGATGTGCTTTGTTGCTTTTGGCTTTTGCAAGACCTTGTGGCAGGCCGTGCTTGTGCAAGCACTCATGGGAGTCGTGAACGGCAATCAGGGACTTGTGTCTACCTGTCTGGGCGAGATCACGGACCGGAGCAACCAATCGCAGGCATTCACGTACCTCCCAGTTCTGTACGGACTGGGAGGTATCACGGGCCCCCTTCTGGGAGGCTTGCTGGTCTTCGAGCGAAATCCGCTCACTGGCAAGGCGAGCACCTATCCATACTTGGCTCCGAATCTGTTTGCCGCCGCCATCCTGCTGCTGGACTTTATTTTGACGGCAATCTTCTTGGAAGAGAGCTTAGAAGACGCGGATACCCTGCCACGACTGAGCAAGAGATTTCGCAGCCTCTTCACGTGGCTGTGGCAATTCACCGGGCTATCGAGGCACCCGACCTACACTCGATTGCCCCGAACATCTACTTCACCTTCTTCGCACCGCGGTTCTGCCGATGCTGAAGACCACGACAGCGACCTGGACTCTGCATCAGAAGTATCCAGCCAGCAGGAACCACCAGCCCAACACTTGACGTGGGAGGAACTATTTTCCAGAGATACCATTCTCCTTCTCTTGACATATCTCATCTTTGCATTCTGCAATGTGTCTTTTAACTCCTTGTTTCCCATCTTCGCCCAGGCCAACCCGCCGGAAGGCCGTCATTTGACCCCCTCCGAGATTGGCCTTGCGCAAGGATTTGCAGGCGTGGTGACTATTGTGTTTCAAATCTGTGTATTCAACCGGTTGCGCGACAAGATGGGCAACCGATGGTCCTACCGAGCTGGTCTCTTTGGTTTCGTTGTTTCTTTTGTCTTGATGCCTTTTGTAGGCTACAAGGGTGATGATGAGAATGGATTGACTCGCAAGTCTGCTCTCATGGCCGTAGAAATCTGTTTTGTGTTGTTGGTCAAGACGGTCGCGTCAGTGGGCGGATTGACCAGTGCCTTGTTGTTGGTGCGTATTATCATCCATCCTCCTTCCTCTCCTCCCTCACATGACCCAGGACTGCGTCGAAATCTAATCAATGATGACAGATCACCAACACGGCACCAAACAATGCGGTCCTAGGTGCACTCAACGGTCTTGCTCAAACCCTCTCCGCGGCTGGGCGTGCCATTGGACCCTTCTTGTCCGGTGGGCTCTTCTCTCTTACAGCGAAGATCCAACCCAAGGGAGAAGCCATCGCCTTTGGGGTCTTTGGAGCTGTATCATTCATTGGGTTCATCATGAGCTTTGGGATCCGCGGTCGGTCTCTCGAAGCGGAGGGCTGGGTCTCTGATGAGGATGATGATACCGACAAATCGGACGAAGAGAATGAGATTCCTGAAGCTTGAACGGTTGCAGACTGGATCTCAGTTTCCGACACATAGGCTCTCCTGTATTGTACGAAACAAACAAAGCTGCCGCTACGACGTCACGATTTTCCCACCTGGTCTAAGCCGCATTTTCCACCCACAAATGTGCAAAGGTGTGGGGTTGTTCCCTACAGAAATCAGCAACGCATTCTTTCTCCGGCGCTCGTTATAGGAATCTTTGAGACTTGGTGTATTTGTGCATTTGACTCCGATGGAACTCGGTTGGAACTCGACTGACAAACACAGGTTTCACGGGGAAGCCGTATTTCTCATCTGTGATTTTTCTCTCCATCACTTGAACACTGTTGTCGACCTCTTTTGGGCCAGAGCTCTGATTCAATCTGTATTTCATGAATGGGAGTGCTCCAGGTTCCTTTTTCATATTGTTTCCCCCTCCCTCAACAGCATCGCTAGATTTTGACATTGGTTCATTTCTCAATCATTTCCATCTGGGAAAAGTGTTTTTTTTTTCTCTTTTGAGACGGTCCACCTCGATGAGATGGATCTTCCATGAAGGCCAGATGGACCGATCTGAGTCTGATCATAGAATTTCAGGGCACCGGGTATCTTCCCGATGATCTAGAGACAAGTCCAGGTTTTTTCAATCCATACTCGCGTCAGATTTCAGTCAGCAGGGTACACAATGAGACGACTATGTAGTCGAATCGTCATCGCCCAGTAGAGAGGGCTGATTGGAGAGCGTCTTTGTTTCTTTTGGTGAATAGGTCAACTCGATTTCACCGAAGATGATCTAATGACAACCCAGCCCATGAGTCAGTGGTCAATTTAACACAGAACCGTTTACCCCAAGTGCCACAGCTACTAATATCCCAAACCGATTTCCCTTTTCGTTCGTGTATTTCCACGTGAATTGTATAATCTACAGAAGGAAGGAAGCAAAAACAGCAAACAATAATGGAATTCAAAAAAGACCCCCCCCCCCCCCCCCCGGCTCCCTCTGCCCACCCAGAAGGATACAGTGTCGGTCCATGCATAGCCCAATTTACATCCCGACTCAATCCCAGACCTCACCTATTCGCAAGCTCCAACAAGCGAGCGACTAGACTAGAAATGACCATCGGTCCTCCACAATTGCCCGCTACTTGGATAAAATATGCCCGACATGTGGAGTGGATGGCCACACGGAATCCCTTCGTCATTTTGCCTTTGTTCGGGCTGATTCCCGCAACCTGCTGAGTTAGTCGGAGTGGATACGACTTTCGGGCATATGCAGGGAATCATGACACGAGACGGGGTTCCCACAAAACAATCCAAAGGAATATTGTTTTGCTTTGGAGGTGAGGTCTGGATTGACGGTAGGGACTACCGAGTGGGGACGGATATTTTTTATCGATCATTTTCTTAGTTGTTTAGATCAGACAACATAACCTTCCAGGAGTGGAGGGGGCTCGGTTCAATTTGTTTATCGGTGATCGAGACCTCGGAGTGTCCAGGTACCACATGGATGGAGCCAAAAATTTTTTTGGAGGGAACATAAGAGAAAAAAGGGAAATGAAGGAAACAATTGTACTGTAGACTATACATATCCTTTATGGTATATTCTTCTCAATGACACGAGGCCTGAGCACCAGTTGGACCGGATACATGGATTCTGTCAGTGTTAGCGACACTCCCTTCTTCCCCCCCTCTCCCGGCAGCCGTCGGGAGTGGCTTTGATGAGGTCTTCCGTGATGATTATAATGAATTGCTAATATTGACACCGTCCTGGATGGTACCTGTACTCGGCTTGGCCTTTCCGAGAAATAAATCTGATCATGGTGCGCCATGGTCCAGTCCACTCGCGTCTGTACTGTACTCAACAACCTCCCGAAGAAATGGGAACGGATCCGTGAATACTACAATCTTCCGTCGGAATTGAATCTGAATCAGGTAGGTCTTTAGACTCTTCAGTAAGACCGAGGTACATTGTCGTTGATGTAGAAAGTCCGTTCGAATCATGAAGACTGGAGGCCACGCTTCATTATCCGGGCTAGGAAGGCAACATATGCAGGGTACGACATGGATGTCCAAGCCGAGTGGCGGATGGCTGATTCCATCGCCCTGGTTTCTCACAGTCTCGTGAAATGCCTAAGTTCCATGACTACAGACTCCTACATGATGAATTCTCACACACCTTGACTCAAGCCACGGGTATGACACGTGCTTCAATGTGTGTGCTCGGCAGCAGCAGAGTTTACCTAGTAGACTGAGTCTATTAGACTCGGCTAATAGGATGCAGACAAGCTGCCTCATGCGTGGAGATAGGTTCTCTTCCCCCCTTCCCCCTTCCCCCTGATCCCATCGAGTTGTTTTTTTTGGTTGTAATGCTTGCACACGCGCGTCTAGCGCCCACTAGATAGAGAGAGAGAAAAAGCAAGCGAATGAAGATTCACTCACGGCGATGTGGAACTTGTCCCATCAAGCTGCTCGATGAGAGATCGTAGTGGGGAGTGGAGAGTCATGTACATTAGACGGGAGGTGAGACTAGGACGAGTTCTCCAGTATGTAGGATCCAATTGATCGCAGGATACGGCAAGGTCCGCATCTTACGAGATGAATAAATCTGAGACGATTTCCTTTTCCATCCTTCGCGTACCTGGACACACAATTTCGGCCGAGGACCAGGAAGGAATGGAGGAAATCGGGGGCCGTCTCCGTCTCCTGGCTCTCCGCGGACCAGGATGTGGTCCGGCCAGACCAAATCCGAAACTTGATTGGTGGTGCTTTGGTTCCTTGAGATTGACACGACAGTAGTGTAACACTCTGCGTCGGCTCCTAGAGACTACCATACTCATCTTGTGCCTATTGCTGACTCCCACTACGAGTGTTGGGGCGTCCGGCCCGACGGGTTCACAACGGTGGAGGTCGCCACAAGCCACATTGAAATCAATTCGGGGGGAAAAAAAGAAAAGGAAAGAGAGATGAAGAAGGGAAAAAAAAGACCGTCATTATGGCTGTGCGGTTGGATTGTACAGATGAGGTCAAATCGGTTGTCCCCCTCTTGAACGAGTTGGTGGGCGTACAAGAATCTAGACCCTACCAGTGATACATGGGATTCGTATCATGTCGCCCATTTTCCCATCCAGAATCGGCTGGAACATCAAGTGGAGACTGTAATCACACAATTTGAGATCCTCCCCCCCCCTCTTCCCGACGAAGCTTAAAAAACGGCTTCCAATTGATTAAATTGCACCGACTGTACTAGGATGATTCCAGGCTTCCAGGCTTCCATCAATCGCCGACAGGAACGTGCTTGCCCAGGGTCCGTGCCATCCAAATTGATTCCAATGGATCCAAAGGGGGATCCATTTTCCAAGGTGGACTCCACAGGGGGGATAACCAAGCTCGTCCGTCCCGTCTCTCCCGTCGGGCGCAACGATCGCTTGGCATTTTCCACCAGACAAGGGGACTTTTTATTTCTTTTTCTTTTTTCTTATCTTTTCCCTTTTGGTCTTTTTCTTCTTTTTCTTCCCTCTTTTCTTCCCCCTTTGGGAAAGTCATGCATCCTTCAGTTCACGGGCCTCGAGAGAGCTCCACTCGTGGTTGGAGCCCTCTGGGACTTTGCGATGCAACCTAATAAAGTTCGTTTGGGATTGAGCCATCTCAAACGAGATCCAGTCGACTCGCTGTCCCCGTAGGAACTGCTGACGACCTGTTCAGTCAGTGGTGACTGTCCTCTTGCCCTCGAGTCGCGGGAGATGTGAAGGTTTCCAGTAGAGTCGGGATTGGTGATGAAGCGGACAAGAGTCTGTATTGAATGCGTACCTTGTACTGGACGAAAACAACCTCGTACATACTTATATCTACAGTACTTGGAGGGACGATGTGCACTTCCAGGTGAGGGCACGACACGGAGAATCCCCACAAACTGTCGTGGCCCTTGTGGTTTGAAGTACTCCACAGTTCATAATCTACATAATCAGTAGTACATACGTAGTTCACATAAGCCTACATCGTGCCCCAAAACAGTCTTCAATCACTGATCTCGTGACAATCGCCAAATCACCAAAGACCATATCCTCGCCTCTCCCAAATTCGACCCCCCCCCAACAAAAGTACAGAATAAACCTTGTCCCCCTTCACAATTTCTATTCCTATAAAAATGTCAACCTCTCTAGAGATTCAACCAGTCACGGCCGACGATGTACCCGCAATCACCCAACTCTGGTACACGGCCTTCGGGATCCCGTTGAATCTGCGCATGTTCCCAGATACACCCGGCGTGCGTGGCTGGTGGAACGAGGCCAATCGTCAGGACGTGCTCTCCAACCCCCGGCGAACATTACTCAAGGTGGTCGATCCGGCCACGGATCAGATCGTCGCATACGCCAAGTGGGATCTTGACCCGTCTGACAGTGGCGCGCGGTTCCCACCCTGGCACGCCGAGTCGGATCGGGAGACCTGCGAACGCCTGTTCGCCGGCATGGAGCAGCAGCGCAAGGCCTTTTTTGGGGATCGCAAGCATTTCTGTGAGTCTGGATCGGCAAGTCTGATATTTTCACAAGTTGAATGAGCGGAGAAGAATCGAGGGCAGGGTCGTGGCCATGGGCTGAGAAGGAAAGAGATCTATGTGCTGATTCTTGGGGATATCTCATGGTAGATTTGGACATGTTGGTGACGCATCCCGAGTATCGCGGTCGAGGGGCGGCATCGATGCTGGTCCAGTGGGGGTTGATCGTGCGGACGAGAAGGGGGTGCCGGTCTATCTGGATGCGCACGAAGATGCGGCACCGCTCTACAGGAGATTTGGATTTCAGGATTGCTACGAGCATGGCGTGACATCGGATGGAGCTCTGCCCATGGTTCGAGAGCCGCAGCAGAAGGAGCGCTGATCTGTTTGAGATCCAAGGGGGGAGGCATTTAATTAAGTGATATTCTTCATAACAGGGCAAAAAAAAGGAAGGAAAAGGCAAAGAAAGGAAAATCTATTTTGCAAATGCCGGTGTCACCACGCTCTGTTGATCCAGATTCCTTTGATCGACCGAGTGCATCTCGTATTCCTCCTCGACGATCCATTCCCGCGTCTCCCGAATGATCATCTGCTGGGAATTGTGACTATCTGAGGAGAGCCTGGCGACCGAGACGTGCGTGCCAGTCTCGTCGCCTCGGTTCTGCGTGTAGGCTCTGGAGTGGTTGCCCGAGGTACTTTTGCCGGACGGAGTGTAATACGGATGTTCGCCGTTGCTGTTGGCGAGACCTTGTCCCCATCCGGTGTTGAAGGAGATGACAAAGGGCTTGAGACACGGCACGGTGGCGACCATGATGCTGTAGTGCAACAGGACCGCCGTCATGACCTGGGCATCTGAGAGATGGAGAGTTGGATTGGACGAGAACATGGAGCGATCGAGGTATGTCTGGCGCAGAATGATGAGGATGATGGACCTATGGGGCAGGTTTGCCCCGAGTCAGCTTTTCTGCGGCTCGTCCCTCGTCGAGAAGCTCTGTCGATGCGATGCTTGAACTACTCACGGGAGTCTGGTGCCAAACGCAAAGATGACTGTCGCCTTCTCCTTCCAGCGCATCTGGATGCCCCACACCAGGAAGATACTCAATCCAAAGCTCAAGACGTCCGTGAGGATATCAAATGCGGAGATCGTTTTCCACGCGGTATCCTGAAGGGGGTTCAAAGGTTAACCGACCAGTTCTTTGCAAACCCCGGACGGACGGACACAATCGGTCACTCACCACATTGCTGCATTGCTGTGCCATACTCCATTGATATCGTGGCAGGCAAGTGAAACTGATCGCAAAAATCGAAGCGATGCACCAGGCGACAACGGTACCAAGCAGAACTTTGGCGCACGTCATGTAGAGCTTTTGGCGGCCCAGGCGCGTGAGGAGTAGAGAGACGGAAATCTTTGCGGCGCCATGTCCCGCGAGAAAGAGAAGATTGGCGACGTAGTATTCCTGAAACTCAAGTCAGCGCATCTTTTTTTTTGCGGGTGAACTGCCATCAGGGTATGTTGAATAACAAGGCGCACTGACGTTTGCAGCTTGGCTCAAGTCACTCGGTAGAGCCCCGTCGAGTGTTCGGCCGAGGCCATGAGATATTGCATTCATCACCGTTCCAACGTGGGCGATTGCAAAGACCTGTGCGCGTTCATGTCGAGTCAGAGAAGCACGATCATTTGAGGGCTGTTCTGACATGGATCTCCACGTCAGTTATGGACTTACCGCGCCCGCAAACACGACGAGATCATCGACCTGCACGGGTCCATTGATGGCGAGGCGCATATACAATCGGATCAACGTGACCATGATCATCCAGGACATGAACAGCGTCTCCACGATCACGATCAGACCACTGCGGTCCGTAGCAGCGATCGTATACCGCGCTGGATACTCCATGATGTCGATGGGATCGAGACGGACGATCTACGAAAGGAGATGAGAATCGGGCACATCTTTCAGCATATGAGACAAATGAGGCTGACACCGGTCTCCGGTTCCTTCCTTCGATTCTGGAGGCATATAAGCTCGCTTCCGTGGAGATTTGGAGGCCAGTTGGACTTGCTATCGCAGATCCCTGTCCGGCTGAATCTGCATCGATCGCAAACCATGGGCCCCTCCCCCTCCAAATGGTTTCGTCGCATTACGAACGTGGGCTGACTGCACTATCGCGTTTCGGGTGACAATCACCGCTGTTGGCGCATCGCATCCCTGTCCTCTGTGTGAGTTTTCCGGCCTTGGCCAAATGGGATGA
Source organism: Penicillium oxalicum (assembly GCF_001723175.1). Lineage (NCBI taxonomy): Eukaryota > Fungi > Ascomycota > Eurotiomycetes > Eurotiales > Aspergillaceae > Penicillium > Penicillium oxalicum. Next base: position 1,020,661 of record NC_064655.1, read on the forward strand.
CTTTGCACACAATGTGCATTATTATTGAAAGCCCGCACGACAGGGATGTTGATCCTTTGCGTATTCGATCTAGGGAAGGATCAGCGCTGCGGCAACTTCGCTTCTGTTGCTGCTTCCTCCCTTTTTTTGTTTTGTTTTTTTTTTTTTTTTGCTTCGTCTTGTCGGGTTTAGCGTGCCTGAGATCCCCCCCCACCATTTTGGGAAAGCCTTGAGTGAGCTACGGGGGAACCTTGAATGTTGCGGAGCGTGAAATTCAAAATGGTCTTTCGGCTCGTGGCGGTGGTCGTATCCAGTGACATTCCGCATGGCTGGTCGTGGTCACTGAATCCTCACCCTAATGCAAACTACAAGGAGGCCGGGCCCGTCATCCACTCCCTCCGAGAAATCAGACTTCCAATAATACCTCAACTGGGACATCCATTAAACCCAGATAAGTGTTTCCTCCGTTCGGATCCCAGAAAAACAAGTCCATGTATCTTCCTCTCTCTCTCTCTCGCGATCAGAGACAACTTCTCGAGGTTACATGGACTAACTTTCCTCGTGCGTCTCCGTGGGCACTGGCAGTCCTCCGAAGCCGAGAGAGATAGCCTTTACCCGAGATGGCGATAGTATCTGTCTCCTTCCCCTCCTTCTCATTTCTAGTACTATTTGTAAATAGTTAAACTGTCTCTAAGTGGCCTTGTCATTGCCTTCCCCCCCCCCTTTATTGACTCCTTCTTCCTCTTTTTTCCCCCTCCGAGTCCTCTCCCGGCATCGATGCGTGCTTCCGTGATACGACTTGGAAGTTTCTCTCAACGAACTTGTGATTTTCCTTCCTGAGTAGGATCTTTGACATTGACCGATTGCAGTCATGGGTCAAGACAATGGTATCATCTTGACCGAAAGGTCCAAGACCGCAGAGGATGTGTCCTCACCCAGGGAGGGCACGGCGCAGGACAAGGAGGATATGTGGCGTGTTGGTCGAGACCAGGAACTCAACGTATGAGAGAGACCTTCCACCATGAGCTGATCGACAAGACGAGACGACATGAATGATTGACAAACGGACGCATAGCGAAACTTCCGATTCTTATCGGTGCTGGGATTCACGGCCGTGTTGATGTGTACCTGGGAAGCGGTGCTCTTGTACGTCTTATCGAAACACATTGATCTTGACCATTATCGATATTGTTCAGTCGAAGGAGATATCTGACCCTCTTCCCCCCCCCCCCTCACCCAACAGTGGTGCCTCATATGGATTGCTCAATGGCGGAAAAGGTGGTATGATCTATACATACCTCGGAGCACTTGCCGGATTCAGCTTTGTCATTCTCTCGATGGCCGAGATGGCGTCGATGTAAGTCGAGATCTTGGATATGCATGAGGACCGCAAGAGGCGGAAGATGTAGCCCTTGACTGACCACGTTTTTCCACACACTCTCTCAGGGCACCAACGTCAGGTGGCCAGTACCACTGGGTGTCAGAATTCGCACCCGCAAGCTCGCAGGCTCTGCTGAGTTACATCACCGGTTGGATCTGCGTTCTCGGCTGGCACACCGGTATCGCTGGATGCTGCTACACCGTCGCCAACATGATGGTGGGTGTGATCGCCATCAACTATCCGGAGACGTATGTCTATGAGGCCTGGCATGTCACCCTGCTCGTCATCGCGGTGGCCGTGGTGGCTCTGCTGTTCAACACGTTCCTGGCACAAAAACTGCCTCTGATCGAGGGAATTATTTTGATCGTCCACTGCTTCGGATTCTTTGGCATCTTGATTCCTCTTTGGGTGCTGTCCCCCAAGGTTCCTGCTGCCGATGTCTTTGGGTCCATTGAAGACCGTGGTGGCTGGGGCAATAATGGCCTTGCATGTCTCGTTGGATTGACGGGCCCAATCTATGCCTTGATCGGTGAGTCGACCCCTGCGATGGGTGGAATCAGTCACTAGGCTGTCTGGAGAATCTGCTGGAGCTCCGCTAATCTGCCTCGCTTTGCTATAGGCCCCGACTCCGCCGTGCACATGGGTGAGTGACCGACAAGATTTCTGAGTGCCAGTTGGCGCTTTCGATTCGATGGTGAAAGATTGCTGATGAACGTGCCTTAGCCGAGGAAATTCGCGATGCATCTCGTGTGCTCCCCCGGGGCATGATGTGGACCTTGATCCTGAACGGGTCGACCGGTCTGGTCATGATCATCACCATGGCCTTTTGCGTTGGAGATATTGACGAGGTGCTTGCCTCCCAGACTGGGTTCGCCTTTATCCAGGTGTTCCTCAATGCTACCGGGTCTGTCAGTGCCGCCACGGGAATGACCTGTGTGATTATGATCATGCAGTTCTGCGCCGCCATCAGTAACGTCGCGACGACCTCTCGCCAGATTTACTCGTTTGCGAGAGATAATGGTCTGCCATTCTCAAGCTTCTTTGCTCAGGTAATTTCTGCCTCCTTTTTTTTTTTCTTTCTCTTCTGCCTTTTGCCTTTTCCCCTTCCAATTATTAACCCCCCCCCCCCCCCCCCCCCATCTATTCCCCCAATTCCTGCTCCATCGAAACATCAGATCTCAATATGAACCCATCTCAAAAACCCACAACCTCTCCCCCCCTATCAATGAGTTCATCACTAACTCGGTGAACCTTCAAAAACAAAAACAGGTCAATCCCACATTCACCGTCCCCCTCAACGCCCTCTGCGTCAGTCTCGTGATCGTCTCTCTACTCTCCCTCATCAACATCGGATCCTCGGTGGCCTTCAATGCCATCATGTCCCTCGGCACCGCCGCCCTCCTCTCCTCCTACATCATCTCCATCTCTTGCGTCCGTCTCCGACGCTGGCGCGGCCAACCCCTGCCCCCCGCCCGCTGGAGCATGGGCAAATTCACCCCAATCTGCGACTCCGTCTCCATCCTCGTTCTGGCAGTCGTCTTGCTCTTCAGTTTCTTCCCTCTTTCCAAGGAAGTCACCCCCACCGACATGAACTGGAGTATTGTCATTTTCGGCGGCGTGGTGATGATCTCCCTGTCATACTATGTTCTTCGGGCCCGTCATGTGTACAAGGGTCCCGTGACTCGGGTGAAGATGGCGAACTATCAATGATGATCTGCGAGAAAGAGGAGAGCGAGTCCCAATTGATTTCCAAGTGTTCTGCCTCTGGGTGTGAATTGTGAAGAAATTCTCCTGGATGGAAACGTGGGAACGCATTCGAATGGAGAAAAAAAGAGGGGTGGGAAAGAAGCCCAAAGAAAAAAAAAAGAACATGAAATTTTAGAGATCACTATGGGAGGCTGTCTGATATTTGCTTATTTTTCGCTGTATTTATTTGAAAGTATGTACGTTTTTTCTTTCTTTCTTCTTTCTTTTTTTTGTCTTTAAAAAAAAAAAAAAACTTCGAATTGTCCATACACAAGCTTGTTTTACATACCTCTTTCTATCGTGCTCGGTGACCGGTGAAAAGTACATATACTATACTGGTCAAAGGCTCCACTGAGGCTCAAGGTGGCTATTTCTATAAGTGAGCCCTGGTGGTCAAGGCCAAGGCAGAAAGAACACGATGAAGGATGGAGATTCGCGAAAAATACAGTGCAACCATTCTTCCATGTTGAAGATCTCTTTACAACAAAAGGTATTCAAGGTTTTCAAAATCTGCATTGGAATCATCTGCGGAAAAGAATAAAAGGTTCAAATAGAAGCTGAATATCTCATTGGCATCATAGTTCAATACATAAATAGGAGGGGTATATCTGACTTGCAGTCTAAATCCGACGTGAAGTACACCGTGACGGGGATGGGATGCGATCCAAAAGGAAGGGAAAAAGAAAAGGTAGATACATGATGCGTAAACAGGGGGAATACCAAAAACACCGCTAAAAGCAAAGTCAATACGAGGGCCACAAAAAAAGATAAAGAAAAATGTCAAAAGGAGAGAATCAGTTCTCGGGCGAGTGTCGAATGGAAAAAAAAAGAAGGTTAAACGCAATAGAGGTCTCCGTATGAGGGAGGACCCAGCGTAAAGTCAGGGAAAATATCGAGGTATTGACGAAGAGTCAACGAAACCCCAGCGCCTTTCCTCTTCTCACGCAAACCGCCAGCCAGAATCATGGGACCCCTTTCGCTTCATCATAGATTTGAGGAGACCATCCTTGCCCTTAGTCGCAAACGGGTTTCTTTCGTTCTTGCGTTTTTGCTGCCGCAGCAGTTTCTCGGCGGCGTTGGTGTCCAGACCTTCGCCGGTATCGGTGATTTTGAGTGCCCACTTGACATCCTCGGGATTGAAGCCAAGGTCATCGACCATGCGGCTGAGCGCACGGTCAACGGGATCTTGAACGTACGGACGGGGCGCCGGCGGTGTGAAGCCAGTCCGGAGACGTGGACACCGCGACGATGGCATCGTCGATCCGGGTGTCAAAGAGCGCGAGCGGGCATGGCCGAGATTGTGGAACGGGGGCTTGGAGACAGATGGTGGTGCATAAAGATAATCCAGAGAAGCAGCGTGGCTCAAGGGGATTGCTGGAACTGCCAATTCCAGTGGGCTCCTTCTGGGCTCGGTCCCGTCGAGTTTGTGAAGAATGGTGCTGAATTCAGACATCGGCCGCTCGTCCGCAAAGGTTCGAACCGGGTCACTCTCGTGCCGTGCGTGTCCTCGCAGACGGCCGGTTCGAAGCTCTTCCTGGAACAGTCTCCGACGGTGGAGGGATTCTGGTTGCGCCTTTGCCCCCGCCTGGAGGCCTGTCGAAGTCTTCATGCGCTCTTGCTCATCATAGATCCGTGAGACAGCTTCTTTGAGGAAACAGGATCGGCTGATCCCATTTGAGGCCGGCTCCCACTTCGTGAGACCGTGAGATTGAGCTCGGATGAAGGTGACGCTGGAAGCCTCGGCAGGGCACAGCGAGCTGAGAGTCAGCACGGCGGAGAGGCCCAGCGTCAGGATAAACGAGGTCCATTCTTCTATGAAAAAAAAGGTCAGTGAGATTTTGGCTCTTTCGTGTGGTTGTGTCACCGGGGACAATTACGTACCCAATGCCGTTTCCTCCTGACTCACATCCCCTTCCGCAATGTCCATCCCGTCAAAGACCCCGGCCTTTCTCGCCTCCACACACTGGCCGTGCAAGGGCTGGAGCAAGACACCGAGACAGGTCCAAATTTCCGTGATGTCGTACAGCTGTTGGGCAGAGAGACCCGACACGCCGTTTCCGCGGGCGAATCCCTCGGGCGGCTCAAACAGGACCCCGTCCAGACCAAATGGACCGGTCACCGTCGAGGACGGTCGAAACGAGTTGCGAGCCTTGGTGCCGCCTTTTAGCCAATCCATCTGTCCTTCCAGATCATTCTCCCGACCCTTTCCATTGCCAAAGATGCGGCAGAAGGTCCAGATCCGCCAAAAGGCATCATCGACCTCTTCCGCACGGGTCATGTCCACCCCCGACAAACCTTTAATCGTCTCCCGGCGTAGGAGTGGCGCACAGCGGACCAAGATCATCGACTTCAGTTGCGCGAGTGTGTAGATGTCATTGGCATATCGGTCCAGATACGAGTTCGGAGTATACTCGACTACCGGCGTGTCCGGATTCACCAAGAGCTGCCACTCGTTCGACCAGGGCGGACTCATCTCCCGCATCTCCCACGCAGGCGGTGACATGCGAAAGAGCGCTGTCTTGAGAAAGAAGAGCTCTCGACGCTTGAAGATCTCATAAAACCGCCGGTTCACGAGCACAAAGTTGAAAAGATCGTCCAGCGAGTCGATGCGCTCCATGATCAAGGTCACCAGGTGATCGGGCATTTCGCCAGGGAAATGCACCGACACACATGGTGGTCTCTGGGGGAAAACCGACGGAATTGAGGATGTGGGCGAGGGCGGCGTTGCGGCCAGTTCGAAGATCTGCTCTGGGGGCAGTTGGACACTGCTAGCCTGGGCCGTTGAGATGAACGCTTGCGAGTATCGGACTTTTTCGCTGGCCACGATCTCACTGGCCACGAGGATTTTCTCATCCTCGGGGGGCACGAGGTGCAAATTGACAGCCGGCGGTTCAGGCCGTCTTCTGCTGCTCAGGTTCTGCACGGGCATTCGATGACAAGGATGCACCGACAGAGTGGGGCCGGGCGCACAGAACGAAGTCATCGTCGGCGACCGAGTCTTCTCTGATCGCTCAGGCGGTGGCCGTGGCTGTTGTCCTCGATGAGGAGGAGGAGCACAAGAGGAAGGAGAAGAAGACTGATGGGGATGCTGCTGGCTTGGTGATTGGCAAAGAGATTCCTTGTCGCTGCTTCGGGACTCCAAGTTCAGTTGAATGGTCAAGTCATGAGTCTGCAAGCGTGGCAGCTGCAGACGCAGATCCTCCCCTTTGGAGACCGTCGTTTCAGCCCCCTCTTTCTTCTTGGCTTCGTCCCCATGACGCTCGTGGAAATCCGGCCGTGAAGAAAGTCGTGGGGGCCGTGAGAGTGCGTCCGCATGGGCCTCGCTTTCGGCGGGGTTGAGTGGGTCGACGAGGCTGCTCTCCGACCGCGAGGCGTAAATGACACTCAAACGAGATCTTGGACACGGACAAGCATCCGCACCCGCATCCACCGGGGCTCGAGCGGGTAGCTGGTTGGATCGTCGAAAAGAGGCAATCTTCATGCTGAAGGATTTCCTCGTCTTGGAGGACTTACTGGGCTCTTCGCGGGCGGACGACGGCAGTTCAGCCACGGAGGAGGTCTTTTCGTTCAAATTATCTTTCACGTTCGAGTCCCTGCGCACGCCAGAGAGGGCAGGCGTGGCTTCTTTCGCGCCAGCCAGCTCTTGAGGGGCAGCGTGTTTATTTTCTGCCTCGCGCCTGGATCGTCTCTCCTTGGCTGACCGAAAGGGCCGCAGCATGCTCGTGCTAGATTGTGTCGTTGTATCGACCGGCTTGGTGGTCTTGAAGTGAAGGCTCTTGCTCTTTTTGAACGGGTTGGATGACGGAGCCTGAGAGTGTGGCCGGGTCGTCGGCGGTAGAGGCGCCGGTCGTGTCGCAATGAGATCTCCCTGGTGACGACTGATTTGTAGGGGTCCCTCGAGCACGAGGAATTTCTGTTGCTGCGGGGGAGGACTCTGGGTCAAGTCGGCCAGGTCAGCCAGCGCATCTTCCAGTTCCTCGGCCGCCCTATCCATCGTGAGGCTCGGTCGTGTACTCGGCCGATCCGTGGTCTCCTCCTTGAGGGAGCTTTGATTGACGTGAGAGGCTGTTGATCGTTTATCGCGAGCCTCATCCCGTCTTCCCCATTGCTGATCCTCAGACTGAGAGTGCTTGTGATCCAAAGGTGCGAATGATGCATGTCTATCGTGATGGAGAGCGATGGGAGCCGGGGAAGAGGGTCGTGTTGCCGGTCGAATAGGACGAGCAGGACGGCGTACCTCGAGTGGACTGGGCTCCTCGACCGGCTCCAGCGGAAGCGGTTTGTTCTTCACATCATACAAGGACAGACCGGAGCCGGTGGATGCACGACGGACTAAACTCGTCGCGCCCGGTCCCAAGTTTGAGAACCGTGCATTTGCAGACGTCCGACGAGATTTGACCGGCGATGCATAGTCATCAAAGACACCCAGCGCTGATGGAGAGAGTATGGAATATGCGTCAAACCTCCTGACCGAGAGGGAAATGTCCGACTCGACGCTCGTGATAGAGGTGCGACGGCTATAACACGACGAGACGTCGTCGCAGGGCTCTTCCGAAGCCAAGGACGATTCTGTCCGATGCCCCGACGAGGAGTCATCTTGACTAGACGAGCCGTCATCAGCATCCATCGAGTCCTTGTACAGTGTTTGCACTCGATCCTCCAATTCGGACTCAAAGGCCAACGGACAATATTCGGCTAATTGAGACCCCGGTTGACTGATCGAGACGTCAGAACTCATGGGTGACACGAGTCCAAAGTTGTTGGAGAGTTCTGGGAAAAATCGACGCAGGACCTTGCCCGATTTCGATCTGGCGATGGGGAAGGTTTCGGATAAGGGCGAGATGTCTGGCCCGTCCGCCTCGGACGATCCAGGCGAGTCGAGCACCAAAATCGTTCGGAGCGAGTCTTGCCGGGAAAGCGGCCGGGCGGTTTTCGACACTTTGGAGAAATCTGGCGAGGGTGAGCGAGATTGATGAGGTTGAAAGTTCACCGTTCGAGTTCGCTGACTCGGACGTCGACTCGGCGTGTCCGTTGTCTTTATTTGCTCTGAAGGTACCGGATGATCGTCCATCGGGCATTGCTCTGCGATCTCCACGGTTTTCTGCTCGGCCTGTGCGATAGGTACTTCCATCTTGATTGGGACTTCTTGTATTTCACTCAACCGCTTGTCTTTGTGCGGTCTGTTCGTTGGCTTCGGGGAGGCTGTCAGACGGCCCCGAACCGCTTTTGGTAGGGCGCCTCTCTGACTCAGATCCTTGAACACTTGCGCACGAATCTGGTCTGCTTCCAGCTTGAGTGGCGGGGGTGGTTTGATGGTTCTTTTCTTGGTGCCCTGTCTCTCCGAGTATTTGCGAGACTTGACAAATGGTAGAGTCCGGGGAGCAGCCATGGTGAGGAGTCGATGCGCTCACTTGCGCCGTTGACCTGAAAACTTCAAGTCCAAAGAAAACCAGGGCATTCTCTAAGAGCCGCTTCTTTGTTCCCGTGGATCAGGCTTCCCAGGGGTCTGTTCTGAAATGCTGTCAGTACGGATGTTTCTGCACTGTGCACATGCAGTCTCCGCATCCAGTAGCAAACAAAGAACCTATACATACCCGTGGAATGGTGAGCCAAGGACTATTGCTATGGTCACTCGGATCAGACTTTGCCTGCAGGATAGCAGTTCTTTCTTTTCGCACTCGGTCGCACCTGAGATGGCAGTTTATTCTAGTACTCTTTCGTCCAGAGAAGGGAATCCAGTCGGGGAGATCGAATTCGCATCGACATAAGCATGCAATCAAGCAAAAGGGAGTAGGTATGGAGTGGAAAACAACAGAAGCAAAGTTTTCGACCCCGACGACGAGCAGACGGCCGACTCTTTTTTAATGACCAAAGGACAGTGACAATGCATGACCGTGACTAAAAGAAGCAGTTCGTCTTTTCTATAAGGTTGTTGGCCTTTTTCAGCCCCCGGTGCTTTTATTGGGGGGAAATGCAACAATGCGGTGGATCCGCAGCTGGCAGTAGCCCCAAATGGCCCCCCAGTAGTTGATGATGGCCAACGCCACCGAGCAGATCGCCAGACTCTTAGCGGCACACATCGATCACCCCCGGTGTCCCTTGAGGAATCTCACTGGCGCTGGGTGATGCGCATAATTAGGGGGAAGAGAAAAGAATGTGTACTTGCATCAAGGGAGAGAGCAGCGGGTTCCTGGTCTAACTTTTGATTCTCACTCATCTTGGTCGAGTCGTGATTCTCCCATTTACCAGCGAAAGAGAAAGAGAGATCGAGAGGTGATCTCAGTGACTACGTGGGGGCAGTCACACCACGTGCTGACGTAGTCAAAAGTAAGGTTCCAGTCGACATGTACTTAAGAATGCTTGGATCCCCCCAGCTTCTTGTTCCAGCAGTCCGTCGATATGATTCGATGAAAAATATTAGAAAAAGAAAATCATCCTTGCCGATCGTGGCTCTTCAGTTTCATCGGAGCCCTCCTTTCCCTTCTAGCTAAATCTGACTTGTTTCTCGTAGGTACTATGCAGAGTCTGGCTTCGTTGGATCTTGATATTGTCGGTGCTGTACGATGAGAATCTCCATGTCAACATTCATGAATACATCCAGTTCTCAGCGCTTGACCTCATTCGAGTAGCAGAGCATTGCAGACGACATGCCAGACATCAGTACTACTGGTAAGACGAACACATCTCGAATTCATGTACAAAGTGTACCACAGTACACTAATCATGAATCCATCCATTCACCGCAACACAACATGAGCATTACTCCTTCCTGGAAGCAGCCTTATCCATTGATCCTACTTCACGCTCTATCCACAAATCAAAAATTGTCTGTCTCCCAGCCTAGACCCAAGCATCTAAAATTTCATCAAAGTTGTGTGTAGCCCAGCTCTATTTGGCCCGAACTCAATGTCGCCACTTGCCATTTTAATCGCGATGAAGTCTCCCCTAATGTCTGCGGCAGGGTGCAACTCCTGCGTCAACGGCCCCGATGGCCCCTGCGGATCCATGAGTTGACAGTCTCTGTATGGGCGCATCTCGTGTCGTTGCACGGGTTGGAGTTTCAGGTACGGGCTGAGAAGGGCAAAATGCGGCGATTGAATATCTCATTGGTGGGGGCTTTGTTCAAGCTGAAGGTTCTGGGCTTTCTCTATTTTTTTTTTTTCTTCTTATGTTGAGGATCGCTTGATGTGTTTTTTTGGACTTTGACCAGTCGACCAGTTGCAGTATTAGGTATGAGGCGGTGGTAGGTACTCATGTAGTAGTGGGCGATGAGAATGAGGTACAAGTACTACGTAGTAGGGAATTCTCCATTTGCTAGACTCGGTTTCCACTTCTTCGCTGCCCCGATGTGAAAAGCTATTTACAGAGGGCAGGATGCAGTCATCTCTGCGGGCAAGAGTCACATTTCCCGTCCCCAAAGAGATCATTTTGTATCATCGAGGCATGGACATCCCGTGAAGAATGTGGCAGGCTACTACCGAACAGCACCACAGCGGATGAGAAGAGTGCGAGGATTCCAACTTCCTCATCCACATGACTACAGTCAGACATGTTCACACAACCAAATCAGATGAGATTGTATACCTAATCGCGAGCCTTTACAGTGCCATCATACCCTCTGACTCCTTTCAGCTTCATGTTATAAATCGTCTTTGAAAGCCATAACACGACAAAATCGGAACTCACCTTGCTGACATGATATTCAGGATGGGATTGGAACCTATGATACCCATGTCAATGTCACAATCATGTGGTTGTCCCACATTGTCTTGACTCAGACGGGCGACTTGTGTGGGATCTCGTCTCTTGTGGACTAAGATTTCATTGATCTGCGCGCCTCCGTCATCAATCCCCCCCCCCCTACCGTGACAGTCCAATCCGTGGCTGGATTGTAGCCATGCAGTCATGCCGCCCCCATGGGGGCCAAACGGTCGGAGACCAACGCAATGCCCGTTGGGGGGGGAGGTCCGATTGTGTGTCCTACCTACTCACTGAAGCACATTCACTTTCGCTTGAGCAGACTGTATGGAGGGCAATGGAACGCCAAACTTCCAAGCATATGTTTGTTCGATAGCTGTGGGATGGATGATTTGCACAAGTCGTGTCGAATGTCGGGGCGAAAGCCCTCATTTATGTGGGTCGGGGTTGGGGTCCGCTCCTCACCTCAAGGCTTACAAGGTAGGGGAGGGGCGGGTTTGAGGTCAATTTTAGACGCAAAGAATAAATGAAACGGATACTATTATTGGCCAAAGCTGAATTCTATCTATGGTTGGGGCTGGTTTATCATTGACGATTCTCTACCTGTCTATACGACTTCTGTTGGTACTCAATCCGAGTATACCGACGGGAGGTCATGCAGTATAAGTCCAGATGATTTGCCCTCGTCTGGATGAGGTACCTGCCAGAGCTTCCCCGTAAAAACAACAGCAGATCCCTATCATCCAGACATCAGACTCAAACAGACAGCCCAGATCACACCAAACAAGCTTCCCACCAGCAGTCGCTGCTCCACGGGAACGACGGTGAAGCAGAGGACCGAAACAAAAGGCCAAAGCTTGAAGCCAGCACTCATGATCGGCCAGAATTCCTGTGCACACTCCACGTGAGTCTTTGGTGGTTTCTTTCTGAGCGAAGCAGTTGCAAATATGATTCCTCTCGGGCAGCCAGTTGGAAAAAGAACAAAAAAAGTAAAGGGGGGAAGAAGGGGGGCAACACTCGGAAGTGGTACATACTTGGCGGATCTGCACCAGGACCTCATCATAGTGGTGGCCTCGGAGAAGGCCCATAGTGAAGAGGAACAACACCGTGTTCCAGGTGGCACCGATGGTTTGATCGATCACCACCTTGGTGATGGTGTTGCCCACATTCAAGGACGATTTGGCTGACTTTGATCCGGTCGCATCAGACTTGGATTTCTCCTTGGTACTTGGAGGAGCCGCAGCCGGAGCCGGCTTGGAGCCTGGGAAGGAGGCCTCGAGATTGGTCTGCCAGAGGTAGTTCAAGGGCGTGACGATGATCGCACATGCGGTGAACTGAATCAGTGCTTGCACGTCGAGTTCAAAGGGAATCTGTTTTGCAGGGTCAGATTTGATGATTCAAGCTTTCCTCTCCCGCGCCAGGAACGCATTCCCTTGGCTTTTTTGACCGATCGTTTCCAAAACATCAAGAGAGGTTGAGTACATGTGAAGCGCCGGCGGCGACGACCATCATACTCACATCCGCGCGATAGGCTTTGATTCCCTGTGCCAGCACATTGGAACCCGCGTTGATCACCACCGCCTGCAGCGTGGACTTGACGATCGGTGAGACTGACATCACAGGTTCTTTCCAGGTGGAAGACACGAGACGTTCTGCTTGAATACGTAGATGGGATCGTGACTGGATCAAATAGGGAAGTTTCGCAGCTGAAAAGAAAAGTTTTAGTTCCGGGTAGACATTCCCAATTTTCTTTATCCACACTCGATGGCTTTCGCGATCAGGACCGGGATAATGAAGCGGGTATTCAGACGTGGCTCGTGGGGCTAACCGAAACAGTTCCAAAGTGCTGGCCAGCCGCAAGGTGCGACCCACCACCGAAGACGCAGAAGTTGGGAGGTTCAAGGACGAATCTCAACACTGGATAAGAGGGAGATGCGATTGATATCCGCCAATTTATCCCCGTGCACACTCAACCCCAGCGAGGTCCGGGCCGGATACAGCCTGAATGCGGCTGGCAGCGCTGGATAGAATCATGACCCAACAGTCTTGAAATCAGGCGTCAAGGTGGATATTTCTGCAAAAACACTCCTTAGGCCCCCGACTTCCTACATGGTTTCACATGGACTCTTGGACCATCTGGAGTGGCCAAGCTTTGCGAATGTGAAGATGTGCTGGTCATCCAGAGATAGTGTCCACGCGTCAGCCATTCTCCAGTCCAAGTGTGGCGCAGTCACCTGGTCGGAGCGCTGAAGGCGATCACCGAAAGTGTCGGGCGGACTCCGTAGTCGGTACAGAAAAGTATGTGGAGATGGCCTCGGCGTCCAGATACTCTACTGTAGGACATTCAGATCATGTACAGGCGCACATCCTATCGCACATGGACTGGGCCATGTTTCTCGTCGACACCATGGAGAGTCATTCATCAAACACCAGAGCATCAATTCCCAAAGTCAGAAAGAGACTACCTCTGGGCGTGCTCGACCACTTTTTCTTGAAGACCAAAGGTCGCTCTCGAATGCGAAAGGATAGTCGAAGCGGGTGGTCAGCTGCTGCCTAAACCAAACGCTTGTGGCAGTGACAGTGGCAACTTGTCAACCGGCGACAAGTAGTCAGCATCCACGCATCTCGACCTCTCTTTCAGTTCAAACTACGAGGTAGGAACTGAATTGACTGGCAATTTGAGACCGGGCTGCAAGTTGAAGCAAAGAGTCCGGTCTTTCGAAGCGCATGCGCCGTGTGGAGTCGCAAAGGAGGGGAAACGATCGGCTTTATCTTATCGCGCATCCTTGGATCATTACGTCTTTGCTGCTCCAAACCGTCCACTTTTTTCCAACTCTTGACAGAACTCATCGTGAAGGAGAATCTCTGTCTCTCGGGATTCTTAATTTCTACATCTGAATCGGAATCTTGATAATGGCGAGCTCGACAAAGTACACCCCTCCGCCGACGCCACCTTCTCCGACAGGATCATACTATGATCTGAGTGATGACGACGAAGACGAATACAACACTATTGCCCATGCCCGCTCCGGCCGAGGTGTGAAGCTGCTCTTCTCCAAAAGCAAAGTGAGCCACTTCGTTGAAATATCTTTGAACCCTATTCCAGGCGCGAACTAACACAATTCTCATCATTCAGGTCTATGTCCACCCCTCATCCTCTGCAAAAGATAATATCGCCGGATTCATCGCTCTCCTCCAACAAAAACCGAAATCGGGCCCCAGCGGGGCGACAACGACTACGCAGTCCAACGCAGATGCTTCTTCATATCTCTTAGCGTGGGTTCCAGAAGCTTCCTTAGGAGATGCTTACGATACCTACGTCAAAGTCGATCTGGCAGACGACGACTCTCCGCCCCGCCAAAGGTGTCTGGTCCCGCCTCTTCCGACAACCACCACGGCTAGAGACCCCATCGGGCTGTACTCCTTCGCGGTCCCCGTTTCCGAGATATATTCCTTGTTGGTGCGTCCTCCGAGCCTGGGTTGGTGGTTCGGCAGCGTGGTGATCAATACTCGATCCGGAGACAGCTTTCCAGCTTTGTTCTTCCACGACAGTGAATGCGAGTCCACCATTTTGCAAAAGAAGAAGCGCGTCAAGGAGAGCTTTGACCCATTTGACAACGAAGGAAGCCTCTTCTGGGGCGGAGATGAGGTCTTGCGATGGCTTCGCAGATATGTTGATGTCCAGCGCTCGTCGGTCGATCGAAACGTATACCTGGTCAATCCTTCCCATGAGGATCAGCTCTCCTTTGGCCGAGGCATGAGTAGCTCTGATGCGACGATCACCAAGGCCCAACCGGAAGCGAGCGCTGCGGGTCCGCAGCGCGACGCCAGCATGGACCCGTTGATGAAGACTCTCAAGGAGACACGCTGGAAAGTATTGGAACAGTTGAGTAAAATCACCACATTCACCAGACGCACTGCGAATGAGCTCGCCGACAACCCTCGGATTCCGCCGCAAGTCCGGCGCTTGATGAAGAATCCAGAGGTTCAGACTCTGCAGGATGAATTTGACAGCGCGAGACTCTATCTGGCGCGATGGGCGATGAGTATCGCCGAGCAAGGTGAAAAGGACCGGAACCAGCGGATCTGGACCGCACAGGACGTGCTCGAGTCTGAGAACAGCGCGGTCGGTGACTTTGAGATTCTTGAGCTGGAGACTGCCAACCTGGGTATCCAAGAACGACGGAAAGTGGTCACTCTGGCCGAATGGGAGGAATTCTTCGACCCGGTCACAGGGCGGCTGCGGATCACTGTCGAGGAAGTCAAAGAGCGCATCTTTCACGGAGGACTGGATCCCAATGATGGCGCAAGGAAAGAAGCCTGGTTATTCTTGCTGGGTGTCTATTCTTGGGACAGCAGTCGCGAGGAACGACAGGCAATGATGGCCTCGAAACGGGATGAGTACATTCGCTTGAAGGCTGGCTGGTGGGAGCGCATGGTCGACGGTAGCTGCGATACCGAGGAGTATGAGCACTGGAAAGAGCAGCGCAACCGGATAGGTGAGTCGATCCAATGCCCCGCCGTCTCCCGGTTCTTTCGGTACACTAACTGTCCATATAGAGAAGGATGTGCACCGCACCGACCGTACGATACCTCTCTTTGCTGGAGAGGATATACCCCATCCAGATCCTGATTCTCCATTCGCCGAAACAGGAACGAATGTGCATCTAGAGCAGATGAAGGATATGTTGTTGACATACAATGAATACAACCCTGACCTGGGCTATGTGCAAGGCATGAGCGATCTTCTGGCCCCTCTCTACGCCGTCATGCAGGACGACGCGGTCGCCTTTTGGGCGTTTGTTGGCTTTATGGACCGAATGGTATGTTATTGAGAACGACGAAGGGCGTGGGACACGGACTTGAACTCAAAACTAACTTCTTGACTTCCTGTATTAGGAGAGAAACTTCCTCAGAGATCAATCTGGGATGCGTTCTCAGTTACTTGCACTGGATCACCTGGTTCAGCTGATGGACCCCCAACTCTACCTCCATCTACAATCCGCCGATAGCACCAACTTCTTCTTCTTCTTCCGCATGCTGCTGGTCTGGTACAAGCGGGAGTTTGACTGGCCCGATGTCCTCCGTCTCTGGGAGGCTCTCTGGACCGACTATTACTCCAGTGGCTTCCACCTTTTCATCGCTCTGGCCATTTTGGAGAAACACCGTGATGTGATCATGGATCATCTGAAGCATTTCGATGAAGTTCTCAAGTATAGTAAGTTTCTGCTTGCTTTCCCATCTTCTTTTTCTCCTTTTGTGAGATAACCTGAATGCTGACACAAATGCCTAGTCAACGAGCTTTCAAACACCATGGACTTGGTACCCATTCTCACCCGGGCGGAATCACTATTCCGACGCTTTGAGCGGTCCGTTCAAGCGATAGACAAGAAAGACAATTTCCCGATTCCATCTGCGCAACAACGCCGACCAGGGGGCGGTGCTTCAGACGCCACTAGTAAAGGAAAGTCCCCTCAGCGGGCAACTATGGGATCCAGCAGTGGTGTGCAAGCCCCCTCGGCACTTCAAAAGGCAATTGATATGGATAAACCAAAAATCATCTCTCCCGAATTGCGTCAGCTCTTGAAGAAAGACATACCGTGGAAGAGGCCACCGCCATCATAGTCACTGACTACCATGTCATACTATGGGTGCCCTTGTGGAGCAAATGATGGTCTCGGGGTTGCGCATCCCAGCTAACGAAGTCGATGAACTCAACCAATGGCATTTGATCTATTATTTTCCCTTTCTTCTTTCTGTCCTCTATGACCTGCTTTCAATGAAGCTCGCAGTCCTAGTTTTTATGATCATTTAACACCTGGAACCACAGTTGCAGATGGCTATGTCTTTTATTCCAAGGGTTGATGTATCCCTGTACAGAGGATTGATCCACCGATATCAAAATACCGTTTCTTTTGCCTGCATCCACGAAGGTCCGAGCTCACTAGGAAAGCTCACTATACAAAACTCATAATCGGAGTGCATCGAGGCTCCAGCTGCCAGCAACATCCTCAAGATTTGTTCACATCGCTGGCCGAGGACAAGTAGGAGAAAATCATGCCCTTCCAGATCTACACCGTACGCACGTGAATCCAAAAGGCACCAATCAAAAACACAAACTCAGATTTCTATAAAGCCTTCCGCTTCAACGCAAAAGTCAAGCCTCTCTTTTCATCAGATCACATTCATTTCCAACATGGACCTAACCATGTATCACCCCAGCCTCCGGTCTTCTAGCCCAGCATGCCGACAGGAGTACTGCACACCTATGCGCTCACACCCGGGAAGCACTCGGCAAGACCTTTCTTGTGCTTGTTGGAGGCATGCTCCAGCAGGCTATAGAGACAGTGTTAGTTTGACCTGTCCGCCAAAAGATTGCCCATCCAGCCAGTCATCTCGTGACTTGGTGGGGAGGTAATCAAGTACGTACGCAGGAGCCTTGGTCGTCTGCAAAAATGTCTGCAGGCAGACCTTGCACTGGATGTTCATGGCTTTTTCGTTCTATAAGAAGCGCCGATTTCCCCCGGTAGAAACGGGAGATTGAGATTAGTTTTCATTCCATCAGATTTTTTGTTTGTTGGGGGGGCGGGGTTCTTTGTCATTTTCATTCTTTTTTTGTTTCCCCCCCCCCCAGCTTTGCAGTTCTTTTTCTGTCTCGGGCAAGTCGTCTTGCCTGTTCTGTTTTGGATAGGGATTTCCCTTCTCTCTTTTTCTTTCCCTTTCTCTGGCGAGACGAGATGAAAGGGGGGGGGGAAAAGAAGAAGAAACAGAGAGGAAGGGAAAGAAGGAACAAGAAGAAAAGGGACCATTCTACATACGGTCTTGATCTGCGACTTTGCAACCTTGCCCTTGTCAGCGGCATTGCGCTCGCGCTTCATATTAGCCTTGGCTCCCTATAAAACCATCAAATGATCAGTATCCCAACAATCACATCAATAGGCAGACAACCACCCGCAGCCCTCAAGAAGAGACAAGGCAGAAAAAAAGGAGGGGGGAAAGAGGAGAGAGCCAGCGACAAAAAAAACCCCCGAGGCAAGCGATCTGATGAATGCAGGACATAGACATTCAATTCTCGCCTGCAGTTCACAGGTTTTTTTTTTTTCCACCTTCTCTCAAATTGCTTTGCGCTCAACCCCTCTCTTTCCCCTCTTGTTCTTTCTTTCTCCGAGAGACATTGAATTTCTTACGTTGCCCATATTGATGGTGTCTGATGGTCAAATGGTGACTGGGAATGCTTGTGTTGTACTGAAGCGAAAATTTTCTCCACTTCTGCGATGCCCCCTCTCCCCTCTCTTAAAAAGAAAAAAAGTCGGCGCTTTCCATACAAAAAAAAAGCACCGCCGTCGGCCTGCGGAACGACGGCCACGTTGAGCCAGTGAGGAGCCGGTGGTTGCTGACTCATCCTGTCTTGTTTTAGTACCAACTTACCAAGTACGCAGTGGGTTTAGTACCAGTACCGATCTCTGGTTCTGGACAACCCGAGGCTCTTCTCTCCTGCTGGACGGAGTACCCACGCAGAACTGACACTATTGTGTTAGTACGAGGGGAAGGTGCGGGTACTTGTTATGTAGCTCCAGGGTATTTTTACCAGAGGAACAATTTCCTAGACAAAAGAGACATCAAGCACACTGTATAACTCCCAAGATTATTAATAGACGAGAAATGTGCTGAGGAAGTTGGTGACTCCAACCGGATGATCTCACGGTTGGCTCATGCAGGGATCAGAACGAGTGACATAAGACGGTGATCTAAAGCTACGACAAGACAAACCTACATGCCAATTAAGTAAGCCAGCGCTGGGTGACTGGAGGCTTCACCTTGGAGAAAATACAGTGAAATTTCAGTAGTGGCCCAGTGAAAAATGGACAGGTTTTGCAAAACTTAGGTAGCTATGAATGCTATGTAACCAATAGTGTGTCTCTGTGGGACAAAAAAAGATGCAAAGGCTCAAAATTTCAAGATGGGAAGAGAATCAAAAAGGCTAGAACCGTGCCATGTGTCGAAGAGCGCCCAAACCCCCGAAAGACCCCCACAATGCAAAAGGTATACAAAAACGTCCACTGCAACTCCCAACACCGTTGAAAAGGCAAGGGAAAAAAAACACACGCAAACAAAGTCAGACCAAAATTTTGTTTCGCCACGCTGATGCAACTGTGTGAACAATAAGCCAAGAAGATCACGACGCTGAAAACAAGACACGAGAAGTAAACAAGTAAACAATTGTAGGAAAGCAAAAGGGTTAGAATCTGGACAAAACGCAAGAAGACACCTTTCGAGAAGAAACGCACGGAGAATGTGCGGCAAAATGTCTTTCACCTCACGTTACCAAGACCCCGTAGAGAGACTTGTTTACTTGACCCGACGGATCGAATGTCGCTGACGCTGGAGACTTTGGGCAAAAGTCGTCGGGTGTGGCTCCCGGTGTGGTGATCGCGGCGATCACCCGAACGGACCTCGGCCGGCTTTTCCGAGGCAAAAATCGAGTTCAAGGCAAAAGTGGGAGGATGAGCGGAGCTGGACCGCCGCGTCTGCTGCAAGACATCCTCGACCCAAGCCTCCCCCTCGGGCTCATGGAAATATGCCGTGAGCGGGGCTTGGGGCCGGCAAGACCAAGAGGCGCCGACTGGGAGTCGTGGCCAACAGAACCCTGCACGAGGTTGGTGGAGGAATTGGTTGTTGTAGGAAAAGTTAGAGGACATGGAGACACGACGCTGGCGGGAGGGAAGGGCCTGCGGAGGGGAGATAAAGGAGCTAAGGTTTCCAGCGGTCACTGATCGAGGCGCAAAGGTCTCCGAGACATTCGAACCACGTCTTTTTCGAACGGTTAACGAAGATGCTGGACGCGCACTGATCACCGATGGAGGACGAGACGGAGTAGCTCGGCCGGAGGTGAGATAAGGAGACGTCGTCGCTGGAGTCATCGCAGCCGCGGGAGACGGATAGCTGGGTGATGTTTTGGAAGTCAAGCCTTGCACCTCCACGCGTGGGGTTTCGGAGACTTTGCGACGGCCATGGTGGGTGAGGTACTCGCGCAAGTATTCGCCGAGATCTGCCCAACCGCCACCCACACGTACCATGACGCGCTGCTTTTCTTCTCCAACGGTGCGCACGAAGAGCTTGGTAGGCGCGGTTTGACCACCGTGATGCAAATGATACAGCTTCACGCAGCTATCTTCCGGCTTATGAGCATGCGACAATCGTCTGCGAGCAGCTGGCATCAGCATCATGGAGGGCGCGGGCGTGGTGCTACGCACAGCAGCGCCGCGAGGTGATTCAGATTGGCATCGGCCTCGTGCTCTGCGGTCCATGTTTGACATGGACGTCTCAGGGTCATGACTAGCGTTGACGAGATGAATCCTGCCAGGTAAACCACTCAAGATGGAATCGATCTTTTCATCGAGGTGATCTCGAGGTCTGCATCTCATTGGAGACGAAGCACGAGAGCTTTCGTAAGCCACCTCGGCCTCGTCTTCCTCGACAAAGGGCAATTCCTGTCGCTTCATACCCAGACTTTCAAGACTCGGATGGGCTGTAAGCCGCTGACGAAGGCGAGCAGACTTGGGCTGATCCTGATGGAGCAGAGCCCGATGAGCAGTGTTCATGCCAAATACTTTCTTGGGGCGTTCGACGGTCTTTCTGGACCTTGTAGTGTCCTTGAGGTCCGACGCGGATCTTCCGCGCGCGAGTCTATGCACCCTACTAGCCCCATTAGATGCGACAGCCGGAGAAGGCTTAGCATGAGCCGTTACCGGGTCGGGCAGCTGATCCATTGCAGACTTCAGATGTTCCAAGTCTCTGGCCACGTCGGACTCGCTTTGATCGTGTTGATCAAAGTCGAAATCGTCGTTGATGAAACGCTCGAGAGGCAAGCTGACTGCCCGGGTCTGTGAAAAGCCCCGTGGAGTCGATTTTACGTTATCAAGGCGCAAGAGTTGATCTGCTTGCAGAATGTGCTTTTCTTGAGGAAGCCCGGGCTCCACATGAGGAAGAGTCTCTCGCGATAGGGTCATGAGAGGGACATCGCGTGAAGAGCCCGTTTGCGGCTCAGGAGCGTCGGGGCTTGAGAGCAGAGAGGAGTTATCAGAAAGCAAAGAGCCCGAAGAACCAGTCGATGATCTCCGATAAAGCTGCCGTGGTCTTGTTTCTTTTTTGAGGTCTAATTTGCCGGGACGGTGCTTGGCCAACTTAATAGGACTCTGCAACGGTTTGCGAAAGGTTGACTGTTCTTGTTTTGGTTGTTTGTCCGTCGAATTTTCCATCGTATCCACAGTGGTGGCAGACGCGGGTCGTGAATTTGAATGAGAGGCAGGCTCTGACTGTGGTTTGGGCTTCCATATGAGTGCGGAGAAGGAATGAGGGCTATCTGGCCCGGCCTCAGGATTTTTGGCGGGATGGGGGTTGGCAGTCGGCGCTGATGTACGGTCCACAGATACTAGACGTGCTCCGAATTCCCAGAGTTCAGCAGGCTTCGAGCTGTTCGGTGAACTGAGGGTCGTCTTCGGCGTTTGTCGGGGAGACAACGACAAAAGATCCACAGAGAATGATTTATCTGTATTGGGAAGTCCACCATGACCTATTCTGTCGGTCGAGAGATGGTCTTGGACAAGTCCCCCTGCCGGGTGATGCATAGCAAGTTTACGAGACCCAGTGTTGGCTTCAACACTATCTGACATCGGCGCGACTTGAACAAAGGGATCACAATCCATCAGCCTCTCGTCTTTCGGCGAGACCACCGCCTTCATTCGCTCTGAAGGGAGTCGAGCCTCTTCACTAAAGAAAGCACAAGGAGTGCTTTCATTGACACCAATTTCTGGTGTCCTTGGTGCTTGCGTGTCAAATGGCAAGCTGCTGTCCATTGGTTGCATTTCATCGCGGTGCGTTTGAGATGGGCGGTGATGGTCTTGCAGACTCTCGTTGACCGGGTTTTGGGGGAGAAAAAGTCTTGTCCCTGACTGCAAGGCGATGAGCTTTCTGGGGCCGGAAGGGAAGGAGTGGTCACAGGTGCATCAGGCACTGAGACCAGCAGCTGCGCCATCTCACTCTGAACCAGGGACATGCCGCGATTTTCGGAATCTTGAAATTGATGATCTTCATCAATCTTTGATTCACGAGAATGAGACTTGAGTTCTGCAATCTCTATCGATTCCCCGATCGGGGACAGTACTTTCGACCCGGCTTCATTTGTTGGCGGTTGTTTTGTTGTCTCTTCGACGACCGTAATTCTCAGTGACGGCGATCTCTCGTTTTCGCGTTCATCCTGCGCATTAAGCTCGGCTGTCTTCTGTCCTTCCCTCATGCAAAGCCACTTGGTGCGGAGCCTGTATCTCTCAGCCTCAACTGACCAAGAAGCGAAATCCAACTCAATGTTCTCCAAATCGTCGATCCAACTTTCTGGCAAAGAGTCTTGTCGCCCCTCTAATGAATCCAAAGCTCGATCCATTCGTCGGCCTACGGCCACAACGGCAGATTCGATCTTGCCATGTTCGGCAAGCAAATGCGAGTCGGTCTGCCTCGCCTCACTGTCTTCCAGGGCATCGGTTGTACGGAGCGCTTCCAGCGAGCGATCTAATGCGTGCCGCGTGGCCTTCAACTCCCGCAAAAGGCCTGGTACTTGGCGAAGAACGAGTAGGCGGACATCCCAGGTAGTCAAGAGACTGGTCAGTCGTGACAGCAGAGGCAAAGCACGCAGAATCGTCGCGGTGACCACGGCGGTAAAGTCACTCAATTGCACGTAGCTGAGTGGTGGAGGCACGGACCCCGAGCTGGTCGAGGAGGACGGGCGGGAGCGGGATGGAATGTGGGCATTGAGGACGTGCTCCTTTAATTCCTCGACGTTGAGATTTTCCATTCCATCACGTATTTCATCAATTCTCCTTTCGTATTCTCCCACCAGCGTGGCTGGCAAACTGCCATAGAACTCGACCTTGGAGCCGCTTTGGTCCTGAGGCCCATCAAGGGGCAGGTTCTGGTTTGACTCGGCGACATCTGCTTCCACTGACGTTTCAGCTGGTGGCATGAATCCAGCTCCAAGTTTGGCATCGTCAAGTGCGGGCCACGTCCATGATCGGACCTCTTTGTACCAGACATTGAGATTCTGCGCGGCAATGGCTGCGCGGATGCCAACAGCACGTTCCGCGGGTGAGACTTGAGAGATGCTCTGGGAGAGCACATTGTGAGAGAAATTGCCGTTGGATGGCACGGCTTCGGTGGAGGTGAGAGCGAGGAGGGTTGATTCGGGCGAAAGATTGCTGAGCAATGGGTCGATCTTCTGGTACGATGAGGGGGCACTTCGATCGGGCGATGTTGACCGAGAGTTCTCGCGCGAGTGGACCGGTGACAGTCGTATTGACGGGCGGAACGAGGCGGTTCGAGTGGTTGCCATTGCGAAAGACCGATCAAGTTTACAGATCTGGATCGGTCTTCACAGGGATGAGCTTCGGTATTCCACGGAGAACTCGAATGGGAGGCTGAATGACGGAGCGTCGGGAGATGGTGGCGGGTGAGCAGAGAGGGCAATTTCGATCCTGCATACTGAGACAAGAGTTGCAATGGGGAGGTGGGCGCGAAGAAGCTCTTTCTGGCCGTTGGGAGCTCGTTGACGGCCTGCTTGTGGCCCAATACAGCGGGCCAACGTAGAAGAGAAGAGGTTGGCGGTCAGAAAGTCGACTGGTTGGCGGGACGAGGGAGGTCGACGTCAGTATATGTACGGAACGGCGATGGAAATGAGAGAATGTGAAATCACATACATGCAGAAGCGCTTGGGGGAACCACCGGCGTCCAGCAGATTAGATTTGAGATGACAAGATCGTGGGAAGACCAGCTTTCCGATAGTGCTCTTTGTTTTTGCTTTTGCCCTATCTTGGAATTTCTTTTTTTGTGGGAGGGCAGAGCGACAATCAATCATGAGGGCGAGGACGATAGGAGAGTTTCTTTGGACATTTGGAAGTTGGGTGGAGTCAAAAGGGGTGGACGCCGTGACGGAGAAGTGGAGCATCCAAACGCGTTTCCGCCGATCCGCCCGGCGCTTTGAATGCCTTTGGCCCTCTTTGGTCCCGTTCGGCGCGATCCTGGTAGCTGGGATTATCAAGTCGATATTGGGGTTGCTAGATCATACTCAGACCCTAAATCAAAAAATTATTGAGTTCGAAGGGATCACAGTCCTATGATTCAAATCAAGGATTTGAAATCGTGGGGACGAAACAAGTAGTCATGTCAATAATTGGAATTTCACGATTTCTCTATCAGATGTTCAACGCAAGGGTTGGGCCCGGGGCACTATAGAGCGAGAGGGGGAGGGCACTGCATGGCAATGAAGAACAATACCCGGACCGAAAGAGCGACGAGGACCTGGCGTCCATACCGAATGAGCCTGTCAGGCCCTCTGATCCGTTCAATGGTTCGTATCACTAGGCAATCATGATGCGGTCATGCTGGCGTCCAAGGGGGCAAATAGCCACATCTGAAGCCTACTTGACCATGAGCGCGCCCTGGAGGAAATCCCCGAAAGTTGACAATCAAGTCAAGCTCGTCTCTGTGGCCGTTCAGATCAGACAAGCATGTCGTTTCTCCGCTATCGGACTGATATTCTGACGGGGATTCCAGAGGATCGCATCCAGTTCCTCAAGCAATATGAGGACTGGTTCACAATCGAGGCTCCAAAACTGAGGCAGATTACCGACCATTTTGTAAAGGAACTCGAAAAGGGACTTTCAGAGGAGGGTGGAAACATTGTAAGTGACCGCTCGAGCCCCCTCCTCCTCAAGCCCTGAGCCCAGCGAGGGAAAAGGAAAGGATCGGCTAATCGAGTCTCTCTCATCATCCTTTTGGATAGCCGATGAATTTGACTTGGGTCACCGATTATCCGACTGGCTGCGAACATGGACGAGTGCTGACCGTGGATATGGGGGGCACTAACTTGCGAGTGTGTGAGATTCAACTCGCACTCAATCAAAGAAACTTTGAGCAAACCCAAAAGAAGTTCAAGTTGCCCGGTGACGTGAAGACCGGCACCGGAGAGCAGCTCTGGGATTTCATTGCGGATCGGTTAGAATCCTTTATTGACGACCGGCAGATCCAATGCTCGGACACAAACAAGCTGCCACTGGCCTTTACTTTTTCCTTTCCTGTCCAACAAAAGGATATCAAGAGTGGCGTGCTTCAGCGGTGGACCAAAAACTTCAACGTCGCCGGGGTAGAAGGACACGACGTGGTTCCACAGCTCGCGGCGGCATTTGAGAGAAAAGTAAGTATCCACCCAGCACAGAAGCCTTCACGCCTTGACAGCTCCCAAGGAGGTCCTGGCGAGGATTCGGACCAGAAGAGGACTCCTCACTCATTCATCCAGCAACTTCCGGTCCGAATCGAAGCATTGATCAACGACACAGTGGGCACCCTCCTGGCCTCGCGCTACTGCGATCCGCATATCAAGGTGGGCTCAATCTGCAGCACGGGCTGCAATGCTGCGTACATGGAAGACTGTTCCAACATCCCCAAAATGCAAAGTTGCCGGTCAGCAGGGAGCACAAAGGTCATCATCAATACCGAATATGGTGCATTTGATAATGATCGGAAGGTCTTACCCCTGACACCCTTTGACCGGCAGATTGACCAAGACTCGGCACGACCAAGCACACAGATTTATGAGAAAATGGTTGCTGGACTCTACATCGGGGAAGTGTTACGCCTTGTGCTGTTGACCTTGCACTATGAAGGTCGGATTCTTCGAGGGCAGGATACCAGCCGGCTGGAGAAAAAGCATTCTGTCGAGGCGACATTCTTGTCTATTGCAGAAACCGATGTCTCCCCAGATCTGACGGACTTGCGTGAAAAATTCGAAAAGAAGTATGGGCTGTCGCCCACCTTGGAAGATCTCAAAATATGTCGATATCTGAGCAGCCTCATTGGCAAACGAGCCGCTCGTCTTTTCGCGTGCGGGATCGCTGCTGTGTGCAAGAAGACCGACTTCCACGATTGTCACGTTGGGGTGGATGGTGCGGTGTTTAAAAAGTACTGTGGCTTCAAGTCACGGGCATCGCAAGCTCTCCGTGAGATATTTGACTGGCCAGCGAATGAGCGTGACTGGATCACTTTGATTCCGTCCGAAAGTGGCTCGGCCGTGGGAGCAGCACTGGCTGCCACGATGGCCCGGGGGTGCGACATTGGAGAAAGTTCGTCCAGGCTCGCTTGTATTGTCTAGATGGTCCCTCCGGATCTATAGCTAGGAATGACAGTCAGGTTGATTGCGAGAGCCAAGGTCGAAAAGATGAGGGTGAATGATCACATGCTTGTTTTGGAAAAATGAGTTTTAGGAACAAGAATGGACGAATGAGGAAATGCGAAAGAGATGATCAATTATGATTGAAGACAGGCCCCGTAACAGACAATCTTCGAAGCACTATGACATAAAGTTACCGTTGACTTGATCAAGTGTAGAAAACTACTTCTTATTTACTACGCACTTATTGGTACTAATCGGATTACTATTGGAGAATGTAGCACTGGGTACTTAGCACAGGTACCCAACTCCTCCCCTGCCGGTGCGATAAGATAAGCTTTTCTCCGCATCGAATGGATGTCCGCAACGACGGAATCAGTCACAAAGTCACGCTACTACAGTAGTCAAGCATCGCCTATCGCCTGTCCTCTTTGCTCCGACACATCCAGTCCCAATAAACAACATGCGGTTTCGTACGCAACTAAAAAATACAAGGACATTTTCTAGTAGGAACCATTCCAATTGTACAAATGTTACGCGATCATGATGTTTCTGACAAACATTAAGAGTTGACTGCCTCGTTAACGTCCTTGGGCAAAGTGTGCTGGATGCGACTCGAGTACGATGTGGTCCGATTCACCGTGATTCCCGATCAGGGAACCCAAGTTTGGGCGCAAATTCCCGTGGTAAGTACCAGACGAATGCAGATTCTCGCAGGGTCGAGCAAGATGGTTTTGGTCACTCACGTGAAACAAGGACACCATCTTCGAGGAATCGTCCTATCAACTGGAATCTAATTCAGATGCCATCAACATTGAGATCAACATCAGTCTACTCAATCGTGCCTTACGGTCAACGATGGGAGCCTCATCATCTCAACTGCGATTAACCAAAAAGGACCGTATGCCCCTGCTGGCTCTCACGGTTCTCACTACCGAATGGAGCGAGGGGAACATGGCTTTGGCCACGGGCGAAGCCGCAGAGCAGAGCCACGCCGGACGTCCGGCTGGAACGAGCGATGTCGTGGGTGATCGACGCGCGCGAGAGCGCGAAACGTGGATCACGCAAGAAATCCCTATCAAGATCCTCCACGAGGAGGTGGTGGAAAGCTTGCATGAGCCTCACTGCCCCGATCCAGATGTATACATCATTTTGCCAAATTTGATGCAGCTGAAGAGTATCTCCGATCGATTCACCAGACTCGCTTCAGCGGATAGCAAAGGTCGCCAACAGGGCATCGTGGTTGCTGCCGATCCAGCGACCTCAACCGCTGGGACCACGACGCTCTCCACAAACACCGCGCCAAAACTGGAGCTGTCAGCCAACATGCACGGTAAATTACGCTTAGCGATTGCGAATGATGAGCTTCGCATCGCGAGTGTCTGGTCCGGGCTGGTGAATCCTCCCTTGGACCCTGCACACATCTCCCAAGATCGGGCCTCGCAGCTGCCAAGTGAGCGAATGCGCGAGGCGGGAGATGATGACGAGGCCGGATGGGCGAAAGTCAGGATTGATGGGAAGGATTGGGGTCGCGTGCTCAGTGTGGGGCGATTGAGTCCCAAAGTCGTTGCTTGTGAGCCGGCACAATACCACATGCCCAGATCACAGATGTGATCGCCAGGAAGCGAAGCTAACGTCTTTCAGGCTTCATTAATGACACGGCGCTTGTTCTATACGTCTATCTCCCGGGCACATGGAACGGCGAAGAATCTTGTCTGACTGTAAGCCTCTCACATTGTGAATGATGTGTTCCGAAAGGCTGATGTTGGATTTAGTACTACATCAACTCTTTTACAGCATGAGTGCAGATCCGCAAACACCGTTCCAGACACTATTCTTGTCCCCGCTCCTCGGCGCGGAGTTGAGATGCGTTGACCACTTAATTCTTGGGGGTTGAATCTTCGTATTCATTATTAAGACAGTCGCAGGGCATAAGGCCCTGGCAGAAACGTGTTTCTCCTCGTAAAGCTTGGTAGCAGTGACACGCAAAGTCAGCACACTGAAAAACAGGCTTCTGAGAGAGAGAAATGGCACAGATTTGGATATGATACACACGATGCAAGAGCAAACATCTTCCATTTCTCCCATCCAAGTCAGCAAAAATAACACGCCTCATATTTCAGGCACCTTCTCAGATGAACGCGCCGAGTCTTGCGAGGCGAGGACGCTATAAATTAGGAGAGGAACCCAGTCAACGATTTATTGCACGAGAAAACGGATGCAGAATGTTGAAAGCACAGAATCTGGCAAATGAGAAAGTCTATCGCCGAGCTTCTTAGTGGGAATCTCAGGGGGGTTCGATGTTTGGGGACGGGGCATTCCCATCACGCAAAAAGAGACATTAAAGGCATAATCACACAAAAGAGAGGACAAATGAAAAGATAAATTGCCAGATAAGCCAAATGATATACGGCCTGGACAATCCCGGGCTGTTTTCCGAATGGAGTCCCGCCCATATCATGGCGCCATCACGTCAACATAGCGGCCTTTCTTCTTGTTTTTCGCAGCATTTCCCTTACGCGCAACGGGGGCACCAAGGAGATCATCGATAGAATTAGCGTTGGTCAAAGAAGAAGCGGGCCGCGGAGGAAGGCCAGCGGCGCTACCAGGTGGCGTAGGCGCCGCTGCACCAGTTGAGACGGAACGAGGCATATTCCCAGGAGGCGGTGGTACGCCGAGCGCAGACGATGAAAAGCTGGACAGTGGGGGTGCACCTGAAACATTGCTGCTGGCAGCGGACTGGGGTCGGCTACCAGGACCGGACATAGGAGGTACACCTGGAGGAGGGGGTACACTACTGGAGCTAGCAGCTCGGCTCGGTGGAGCAGAGCTTCGTGGAGGAGGCGGCGTGGCACGAGCAGCGGAGGCAGAGCCAGGATCTTTCTTGTTGACCCATTTCTTCAAATCTTTGTCGTAGTAGAATGAGCTCTCCTCCCCAAGCTTGGCCCTGATTGGACCGCCACCAGTATGATCGGCTTCTTTCTTTGCACCCCCAAACCAGCCGCCAAACCATCCCTTCTTCGCGGACTGCTGCGCATCTTTTTTGGCTACAGTGAAATATGTGAGTCAAAGTCCGAATGGTCCCTTGGCAACAACTTCGCTTGGACGAGCACTTACCGTCTTCTTCAGCAGCTTTTCGGAATGCCTCATCTGCCTTTCGATCATTTTCAGCCTTTTGCATAGCCGCGGCCCTCGCAGCGAGGTCGTCGTCGTCATCATCATCCATAAATGACTTCTTCTTCTTCCGAACATCTGGTCTGGTATTCTCTTCGGACGGCTCTTCTGTCACCTCGGTGGTAGAGTCGAAGTCGGGGGCGGCATATGAAGGGGGAGCATATGCATTACCTGGCGGAGGCATGTATGACGATTCTTCAGACTGCAAAGCAGCCTGAGGCTCCTGGTAGTAGGGAGAATCTGACATCGCAGTCGCATGAGACTCGATTCGCTGCTCATCGGACTGACCAGCAGGCTGGTAAGAGATCCCGTTTGAAAGGGAAGCGGTTTGGGTGGACGGTGTCGGGTCTGCATGGGGCTGGAAGGTCACATCCTCCTCAACTGGGGCGAGAGGCATGTATGATGTCTGCGGAGGGGTGGACAAATAGCCCGGATTTGTTCCAGGAGAACCATACATGGGTGCGTAACTCTCGACCGGAGTAGCAGGGTACTCTTGTGAGGCTCGGCGTTGAGTGAATGGAGCACCACCAAAGGAGGGAGATCTTTGTGAGTCGAGCGAAGACCGCCCTCGAAACTGTTCGGGTGACGCGTTGGGGGCATACTGGCTTGGCATGTATTTAGAAGGGCCGGCAGCAGGAGTAGGTACAGGTTGAGTAGCTCCTCCGCCAGGATATGATCCATAAAGATCAGAGACTGAAGGCGATCGACTGACAGTGGGTGTTCCTGCAATATTGGCAAATGGACCGTGGTCCCCCGCCTCGCCAGCTTTACCCAGGCCCGTTGACGCCGCATCAGCATCGTCACCAGCAACGAAGCTGTTAAAGCGAGCCCACATGGACCCGGAGACCTTTTCCATGCTCGGTTTTGAGATCCAGGAACCACTATCAGTCGTGGTCTGGCGAAGACGGGCAGAAAGCTCGTCAACCTCTGAGAATAGATGTTGGTGATGATAAGGCGAGGGGCGGGTCGTTGACTTCAACGATGAAGCAACCCCATCACAGTAGGCCTGAGCCTCAGTTTTGCGGCCTCTGTCTGCAAGTTGCCTTGCGTGTACGAGCTTGAAGGCCAAAAGATGAGGTAGTGTGGCTGCGGTGGAGTTTCCCAAGACGGCAGTAGCAAATTCATATACCTCAGTCAACAGAATAGCATCTTCATCTAGTAGTGAGCTTGATTGACGCTGGTGATCTGATCCGAGAAGAACAATGTTCGCTTGCAGATCGTCAGCACCGCCGAAGACCGCGCTGCGAGAGAACAAGAAACAAATGTGCGCGGCCTCCACGCGGCCGTAGGAAGTCAGCAAACGACCTAGTGCAAGTAATGCAGATTGGTCATCAGAGCTGCGATTTCCAAGCACCATGGCAACAGTGTCTTTCCAGCTATCCAGGCCATCGAGAGCATTCTTTGTGGCACCTTGCCGGTCATTGATACTAATAAGCTGATGTCCTGCTCGCGCGGATGGAGGAACTAGCTCGTCCACACTTTCCTCGACATTTCCGGCGAAAATCTCGTAAAGGGCAGCGAGAGATTCCGTGTTGCCAGCTGTGGATTTGATTTCACGCCTAACAAATTCTTGGACTGCCTGTTTCCAGATTGATCGATCCATGGTCGACGCAAGGATCAGTGCATGTCCCCACATACGGCGGTCGACCGCCGCCCAGACAGCCTTTTCTCTTTCGCCGACGAGCAACAAGGCGCGAAGCTCTCTCATCCACTCAGGATCAGCTGCCACATCTGGTTTGGATGGAGCGCCAAAGGTCGCAAACGTTGCAGCAGGTCCAAAATCGCTTGCCGAAGGATTTTCTGCTTCGAGACTGGGAGGATTTGGTACGAAAATCTGACGAAGCGAGTTTTTCGATTCAATCGAAGCCTCGAAGTTTCCGTCGTTCTCCACCAGAAGTCTGACGACCTTCCAGAGCAAGATCTTCTCTTCGGCCCGCTTCGTCACATCGGCGTGAGAGCCCTCATACACCTCGGAAACTTCATTCTCAAACGCCGCAATTTTGCTCGAGAGCCAAGCAATGACATCCTTCTTCTTGGACTTGGACTTCAATGGCCCCGGGTGCTGGACTACAGTCTCTGAGAACGGAATGACTTCGTTGGCTTTCGACAGTCTCGGTTCTCCTGGCGTAGGCTTGATCATCGGGCTGATCTGCCCGACTGAGTACCGAGGAATGTGTTTAGGGAAGCAGGATACCACTGCACCACCAAACCCGAACTTGAAAATTGGCGCACCTCTCCATCTTTCAAGAGGATCGGTCTCTTGGCCGTCGGTTGGAGCAATAAACTCCAGGTGCTGGGTGTACCCTCTGGCAGAAGATTGAATCGCTGTTGGCAACGATCCGTAAGGATTCGTCGCCTTCGTGGGCGATGCCGAACCATGCACCGATGCGGGGCGCGGCACCGGTGCGAGCTGAGGAAGGGTTCCGCGAGGGCTTATCAATTGTTGACCCGGCGAGGAGGTTTGGGATCGACGAGGGGGAGGAGCAGACGGTTGCTCAACCACTTGTTGTGATGAAGGCAGCATCACAGTCGCCTGGTCGTGCTCGTTTGTTTTGACCGGTGCTAGCCGTTGCGCGAATTCGTTGACATACTCTGGAGGTGCATATCGATTTTGAGACGGGTGGATCTGCCGATTCGTGTTTTGAACACTCGAACCTTCCAAGCCACCGTTCTCATCCGGCGATTGGGGAGCGTATGATGACCCTTGGTCAACGCTACCACGCTGTGCACGAGGCGGAGATAGGTCGACCGACGGCTGCAACGATGGCGGCTGTAGCGGATAAGGATTCTCAGCACCGGGTTGGTACGTAGACTTTTCATGGTGTGCAAGTGGGCTCGAAGTCCGTGGCTGGAAGGGCAAATTGTTGACGTGGCCCGGAACCGCCAAAGGCTGAGAAGCATATCGACTACGGCCAGCCGGGCCTGAGGTTGACGGGGCGGGAGAATATCTTGAAATCGATTGAGCCCTTGCTGGTGGTTGCAGGGCTGGTGGCTGCGGAGAGTATCGAGATGCAGCAGGCGGGCCAGCTGGTGCGCTCGAACCCAACAAGGATGGCGTTGTATATGGATCCTCGCGATGTGGCAGCTGAAGGGAAGGCTGCAGGTGAGAATCAACCTGGGATGTGGCGAGCGGTGCGTACGAATTTTGTGGCGGTGGAGGGGTGCCGACAGACTCAGAAGCCTGGGCAGTGCCTGGCATGGGCGAGTAGCGGCCAGAAGTGGATGCAGGTCGAGACCTCGGAACTGGCAAAGGCAACTCTTCGTAGAAGTTCTTCTGGACTGGCGGTGCTGCAGGTGGTAGGGTGCCAGTGGCAGCAGAAATTCCAACTTGCGGTACGCTCATCGGTGGAGGCACAAGCACAGGCGCTGACTTTTGAGTGGTCAATGTCCGTCTTGGTCTGGCTAGGTCTTCTGGTAAGTCATAGGGTGATCTGTAACCCTCCTTAGGCCGCTCTGCAAAGCTCTCTCCTCGTGGAAGCACAGGGTTAGCAGGCGGCTGGGAAAGCATTGACGGCGGTGCCAAATTCAATGCTGAGGATGCCCCTGGCAAAGATAACCTGCCCACTAGATCCGCCGTCGTGGGTTGGTGAGGTGTATATTTGCCCGAGGCCAGCCCAAACTGATTGGCACCTCCAGAAGTCCCGGAAAATCCGGGGGCACTCGGAGTGCCAACGTTGGCATTATAGATGTTCCCACTCTGTGGGGTATATTGTTGCTGTGAGGAGCTAGCCTGTGGTCCAGCCGAAGCGAGCGAGGTTGGATCATTATCAAGTAGCATATCGTCGTCGTCTAGATCCAAAGCCGCTTCCCACCTAGCAACCAGTTCATCTTCTCCAGTATCGCTCAGTTCTGCCTCCCAGCGTGCGGCGAGATCGTCCTCCGAGGGCTCTACAGTACTCTCGTTCTGCTCGGCGACTTTAGACGAGGACGCAGCTTTCAAAGCATCTTCAAATAGAGCAGCAGCCTCTGAGTCACTTTGCGGTGATTCGATCAAAAGTCCGGCCGACTCCATCACTTGCGAAGTGGACTTGCGAGATATTTCAAAAGGGGGAGCATCACTTGCCTCATCTTTTTGAGGTGAGCTGAAGAAGTCGTCTGCATTTTCATCGTCCTGGGCAAATAGGTCCGCCCCTCCTTGAAAGGCTGCGTCCTCGGGTGCGGAAGGTGCTTTGTCGTCTTCTTCTAACAGCGGAAGGCCCTCCTCAAATCGGGACTCTGACTCTGGCGGGGCAAAAATGGGCTTAGTTTGAGTCTTTAGTTGGTTGAAAAAATCGTCCCCATCTGAATCGACCTCATTCCGCTCCTCCATATTCCACGGATCGGCTTGTGAGGTAAACTCGCCGGTAGTTGGATCGTGTTTGCTTGGCTGCTCTCTTGGCTCATACTGGGAGCCGATCTGCGATTGTGATAGTTGCATTTGCGAATCCCACTGGGCGCCCGGGTGTTCCATCTCATTATTCGCATTTTCCTCCGTGATTTCCGGGTCCTCCGAGCCAGAGGTTTGGAGCCTTGGTTTGTCCGAATCATTGTCGGCAACTGTTGGAGACTGCAATCCAAGGGCATCGGATGAGAGAGGGACAGCTTCTTCGTTCAGGATAGTGGACGCCGGGATTGAAGAAGAGTCAGGCTCTCCAGAAAATTTCTCTGTTTGCAGGTTCGTCGCTGTGTCATCAATGTCCTCCGCCGCTGCGCCGTTTGCTTCTTGAGCATTCGCGAAACTGGCACCTTGGTCAATCACGTTGGTTTCCGCTGCGGTGACGATCGCTTCTTCAGCTGAGGCCTGTTCGAGTTCCCGTGTGCTTTCAGTGGATGTTGTAAGGGCTTCATCGTATTCGGATGGTGGCACGGCCGAGGCATGGTGTGAGTGGAAACCTGCACTGTTTAGGGGTTCCAACGATGCATTTTGATCAGGACCCGCCGTATGGCCGGAATGATCGCCTTCTGGCCGACAGGCAGGATTCCATGAGCTCAAGTCACCTGAAGGTGCTGTCTGCTGCGCCATCGTGCGCAAACAGCCTTTGTTCGTGACTGTAGCCTGAGGAGTTTCGTTGCGGATGTCGCAGCAATTGACACGTTTCCAGTGTCCTTCGGGGATCAACAACCCCAACTCCGCGAGATCTCAGTCAGAGTTATGCTGTAAGACCCATGTACAGCACGCACCAGGCGGATCTCCAAGCCACTGTTCTGGAAGGAAAAAATCGAATAACCGAAATTGCTAGGAAGAGCTCGAAAGTTGAAACGCGATGATCCTTCCAACCGTCTGGCAGTTATTACGCCTAAGCCCCAATTGCGATAGACTGCCCTCGATTCCGACGCTCGGGTGCGACTGGTCGAGAGACCTCCGCCCGACGGGGGCTGAGTCAGCCAGACTCTCCCGCCCGCCCGCCGCGTCCGTCGGCCGATCCGTCCGTAGTCCGTATCAAGTCCATCCCAGTGTCGTCCGTCAGAATTGTCTACCTACGAGAAGAGATCTTGGAAGTTGTGAGACTACAGTCTATTTTTACGGCGGGACATGTCATTGAATGCTCAAATATAGGGGCACAGCATATTTATTACCACCTTGGAAGTACTCCCTCGTGATTTCATCATCTGAGGTACTCGGCTGGCTCCTGTAGTCTTTTTAATATCGGAAAACCAGTCTACTACGTACTACCTAAGGTACTGCCCGGTCACAGTGAAACTGCGGATAGACTGAAGACTGGATGGCACCTACTGTACATAACTCGGATATCAATATCAGTAGGATTACAAGATTTAAATGTACAATGTCTGGAGGAAAGCCAATCCGCACCCTTAACATCATCATCTAAGAGCTTGCAGTACATACTCCTCCACTTGATATTAAATTTCTACAGAACTGTAGCTCCAAATGCGAAATCTCCCTAGTACTACTACTACATACTGTAGTTATGCGCGGCTGATGAATCTGGGGCCGCGAACGGTACCACCGATGCATGTCGACGTCAATTCAAAGGCCAGCCGCTATTGGATGAACCACATCCATGGTCTTGCCTCGGGCGTAATTGTTTGATCTGCAGTTACGTTGAGTCAACCCGCAGTCCCGCCGGTCCGTTACATATACAGTCAGGTGACCGTGACCGCGTGGGTAGCACGGGCTGTTCGTCAGGCAGTCACCTCGTCTTCTAGCCATTCGAACAGCATCCTACCGTGGACCCGTGGCCTCTTTTGAACCAATTTGCGGTCGCGCACACCTGATTGATTTGAGTTCATCCATCCCGCCTCTTGAGAGCGCCTTCTTTGCTCCCTATCGCGATGCTCCGGGGCAGCTCCGATGCTTCTGGATTCAACTTCTGAGAAATGACCCTGCCAGGTGCCTGCAGAGCTAGATCACTTCTAGTTGGTTGACGATTCATTTATTTTACTCACTGGATAACGCCCAAGAAAGCAAAATGTCTTCCTCCCACGATTATATTCACTCACTCCAAAGGTCAGAGGATCCCGATGATCTTTCTGGCTCCGATGACGATGACCTCGAGCTGGGGGAACTCGATCCTCACACAGCCCAACCTCGCCCCTCTCCCACTTCCAAGGACTACTCAACCCGTTCGCGCGATTATGGACCAGGGATCGCTTTAAGGAACTTGCGCGTGAGCGTGGGCAATCGTTGGAAACGCAACATCTCTCGGCAGCATATGGATTCAGACGACACCGACGCCCTGTTGGAGGACCAAGGGGGCGATGGAGTTCGAAGGTCCCACGGTAGCTCTAGAAACCTGACAGACGACGATGCGCCATTACTTGATCCGCGAGACTCCCCCCGAATGTCTCGAGACGATCATTCATCGAAAAAGGGCTACCGATTCCGCCTCCCGAGCCTGGGTGCCTCCAGTTTCCTACAAAGCGCAACCAACACATCCCGACAGCAGCGAGCAGATCAAGAAGACAGGCCTCCGCGCGAGGTTCTTGTTGGCCAGTATCAGCTCGCTAAGTACCCAGCCAATGTAGTCTCGAACGCCAAATACACCGCTTGGAGCTTCCTACCGCGCACATTATACAACGAGTTCTCGTTCTTCTTCAACATCTACTTCTTATTTGTTGCTCTTTCACAAGTGATACCGGTTCTTCGTATCGGCTACATGTCCTCGTATATCGCCCCGCTAGCATTTGTTGTATCGATATCTCTCGGGAAGGAGGCACTCGACGATCTTGGTCGGCGACGGCGAGATGCCGAAGCAAATTCCGAGGGCTTTACAGTTCTTTCCCTGGACAAATCGAGCGCTGTCGAAATAACGAAAAAGTCTCGAGATTTGAGAGTCGGGGATGTGCTCAAGGTTCGCAAGAATCAGCGACTGCCGGCCGACGTTGTCATCTTGAAAAGTATCTCGAATGATCCCGACTCGAATGATCCAACCCAACGACCCTCGAACGGCGGTACCATCGGAGTATCGGACGTCATTTCCAAATCGTCGAACGATGGACATGAGCAAGGCGTCCCAGGAAGATCTGAGACTCCCGTCCTGGACAGCGATGCCACTGACACGTTCATTCGAACTGATCAGTTAGATGGTGAAACAGATTGGAAGCTTCGATTGCCATCTGCACTATCCCAGCCTCTTTCTTTGAAAGATTTGTCACGACTCAAGATTACTGCAAGTTCTCCTGACAAGCGTGTCAACGAATTTGTTGGTACCATTCAATTAGGCCCCCCGTCTGGCTTCTACGACGCGCATGTGGATAATTCAAGGCATTCCGGCGAAGATCACGACAACTCACATGGCGTGGGTCAGCAATCTAACTCGGCGCCGCTGACTATCGACAACACAGCGTGGGCCAATACCGTTCTCGCTTCAAATACCGTGACCTACGCTGCCATTATCTATACAGGCTCTCAGACACGAGCTGCTCTCTCTACTTCGGCCTCTCGGTCCAAGGTCGGCTTGCTGGAATATGAGATTAATAACTTGACCAAAATCTTGTGTGTATTGACTTTTGCATTGTCACTCATTCTCGTTGCACTGGAAGGCTTTGAGCCTACAAACGACAAGAAGTGGTATGTCGCAATCATGATTTACTTGATCCTCTTTTCCACCATCATTCCCATGAGTCTGCGCGTGAACCTGGACATGGCCAAGTCGGTCTATGGCCGTTTTATCCAACGTGACAAGGATATTCCAGACACTCTGGTGCGAACAAGCACAATTCCGGAAGATTTAGGTAGGATTGAGTACCTTCTTTCCGACAAAACTGGAACTCTAACTCAAAATGGTATGTAAAATTTCTCATTCAGTCTTCACTGCCATAGAAGCGGTTTTTCTCATCATGTCAACAGAGATGGAGTTGAAGAAAATCCACGTTGGGACTGTATCATACGCAAACGACTCGATGGATGAGGTTGCAACATTCGTACGCCACAGTTTCGCGGGAGATACACTGACTACCCCGTCCACTCCGTTTGGCACACACGCTGGACAAGCCAATGCTCCACGCACAAGAAGAGAAATAGGGTCGCGAGTGAAGGATCTTGTCTTCGCCTTGGCACTTTGCCATAATGTTACGCCAACTGGAGAGGAAGAGGAGTCTGGACGCAAAGTCACCAATTATCAAGCATCCTCACCCGACGAAATCGCGATCGTCCGGTACACAGAAGAGGTTGGATTAAAGCTGTCGCATCGTGATCGTCAAACCATTGTTCTGGAATCAACGGACTCTAAACGGGCCGTGGTTCGCGCCAGAGTTCTCGACATCTTTCCATTCACCTCTGAGAGCAAGCGCATGGGTGTGATTGTTCAATTTGACCAGAACGGGCATCTT
This sequence comes from Penicillium oxalicum, assembly GCF_001723175.1. Lineage (NCBI taxonomy): Eukaryota > Fungi > Ascomycota > Eurotiomycetes > Eurotiales > Aspergillaceae > Penicillium > Penicillium oxalicum. The sequence goes on from NC_064655.1 coordinate 1,058,625, forward strand.
TTTGAATCAGACGAAGAAGTAGAGCCCGAAATCTGGTTTTACCAAAAAGGTGCGGACACGGTCATGACCTCTATCGTGGCAGCAAATGACTGGCTTGATGAAGAGACCGCAAACATGGCTCGTGAAGGTCTTCGTACTTTGGTTGTGGGTCGTAAGCGCTTGTCTCTCCAGCAATATCGGGAATTTTCTGGCAAATTCAAACAGGCCTCCTTGTCACTCCAGGCAAGAGACGTCGGTATGGCGAAGGTCATGAGCGAATATTTGGAACGAGACTTGGAGTTGCTTGGTGTGACTGGCGTGGAGGACCGACTGCAACGCGATGTCAAGTCGTCTTTAGAATTGATGCGCAATGCTGGCATCAAAATTTGGATGTTGACAGGAGACAAAGTGGAGACTGCTCGTTGCGTCGCCATTTCGGCCAAACTAGTTTCCCGTGGGCAGTACATCCACACAGTATCAAAGGTGACGGACAAGTCAACTGCTCAAGAAGCCCTGGACTTCCTGCGGAACAAGACCGACTGCTGCCTCCTTATTGATGGCGAGTCGCTCAATCTGATGCTCGGAGAATTCCGGTCTGCGTTCATTGCCGTTGCAGTACTTCTGCCGGCGGTGATTGCTTGTCGGTGCTCCCCGACTCAGAAAGCTGAAGTTGCAAACTTGATTCGTCAGCACACCAAGAAGCGTGTCTGTTGCATCGGAGATGGTGGAAACGATGTCTCAATGATTCAGGCTGCGGATGTTGGAATCGGTATTGTGGGAAAGGAAGGGCGTCAAGCTTCGCTCGCTGCCGACTTCAGTATCACGCATTTTCACCATCTGACAAAACTACTCGTTTGGCATGGTCGGAATTCGTACAAGCGCTCTGCCAAACTTGCTCAATTTATCATGCACCGTGGCTTGATTATTGCTGTATGCCAAACCATGTTCAGCATCGCAGGGCATTTCGATCCCAAGGGCCTCTTCATCAATTGGTTGATGATTGGATACGCTACAGTCTATACCAATGCGCCCGTCTTCTCGCTCGTGTTTGACAAGGACGTCGACGAGCGTCTTGCAAATCTGTACCCGGAACTTTATAAAGAGCTAAAGAGCGGCAAGAGCCTGAGCTACCGCTCGTTTTTCACCTGGGTCCTGATATCTATTTACCAAGGCGCTGTCATTCAAGGACTGTCGCAAATCCTGCTTCAAACAATCACAGGACCGCGTCTTATCAGTGTTTCCTTCACGGCTCTTGTTCTCAATGAATTGGGCATGGTCGCAATCTCCATAACAACATGGCATCCGGTTATGATCTTTTGTCTTTTCGGCACCCTTTTGATCTACGCTGGAAGCATTCCCTTCCTCGGTGACTATTTCGACCTCCGCTACGTCATCACTCTTGACTGGCTCTGGCGTGTTTTTGCAGTACTAGCTGTCTCCCTCATTCCCATCTGGGCTGGCAAGCTGATCAAGCATTCTTGGAAGCCCCCTAGCTATCGCAAAGTGCGTGGCTGATCCCGAGACTCATACCAAAATTCATCGATCATTAAGCAGAACACCACTGGCCGGGAATGATCTTCTGCAACCGTTTCTGAACTTTGAATTTCGCCCTGCGAACCATGTATCTTCCACGCTGTACCCTTTCATGTGGCGCTTATTCGGCCTTGTGAGATTCGCCTTGTATATAGTATCATGGGCCTCTTTTTTTTGGATGGTCTAAGGGCTGCTTGCATTTAGCGGTCCAGGGGACGAACGAAAAGTGGTGTCCGGTCACATTCAATCGAGGGATACATCAATTTCAAAATCACCTCTAGATTCTCCATTAGACTGCGGGCGGTCTTTGAAATTGTGCAATTCTCTAGTGGCGCTGCCCTCCCCCATCAAGATGATTAGCAGTGGAGTTGTGTTACTTGTCAGCCGGTTTGTATAGACGTCGGTGTAGATTAGTACGTAAGTAAGTGTATGTGTGATATCAAAGTAATTCATAGCCTAGTTACTCTAGTGCCGTACAAATAACCCGCTTTCAAGACATGGTTAATGGATGTATGCTTAAATACTACTATTGAACCGCACCGAATTAGAGAGCCCGGGATCCTACCATGTTCGACAAATTCCTTGTGTGACCGGGGTCCAGGGCATGGTGGAAATCTATTCGGTCCAAAAAAGTATCATAGGGACTGGTGCTCTAGGTGACGACGGGAGTGAAGCAAGACCATAATGTTGTTTCTTCAATGTTCTTCATTTATCATATTTGTATCATCACTAAATAATATGCTCATCCAGGAACATGGATGTATCCCTCTTTTGTCAACCAAAAGCACGGTACTATTAGAGAAAAAAAAAAGAAATCATGTCATGAAATTATTTCGTCTCAGTCATCGAGACTTTGAGACACCTTCTTCTCATCCCTCATTTGACGTAAGGCTCTGGGGAGAAGACCTTGCGGATGCGGAAGTGCGCGAGGTCCTTGATAATCTCAGAAGTTTGCTTGAGATTCTGCTTGACAATGACGGAAGTGGGCTTTGAGAAGAGCTCATCGATCTCCTCCAGCGACTTGTTCTTGGTCTCTGGCATGAAAATGACCTGGTAGAACCAGCCGAGTACGGCAATGCCTCCGTAGAAGCCGAGGGTCAGACCAATGCGGGTCATCGCCTCCATCATGCGGGAGAAGTTGTAGGTGACGATGAAGGACATCAGGAACAGGTTGGCATCGGCAGTGGTCATACCATACGAACGGAGGTAGGTTGGGAAGACCTCCGAGGGAATGACCCAGGTCAAGCAAGCGTAGGAACCGAAGAAGCCCATGTACAAGATGATACCGGTCAAGTAGACACCCTCCGCGGCAGCGGGGTACTTGTTGTAATCGATGGTGTAGCCAGCTCCAACCAGGACCAATCCAACAAAGAAGCCGGGCAGCATAACGTTAGCCCAGTAGCGGCGACCGAAGCGTTCCATGTACAGACAGGCGGGGATGGTGCCGATCAAGAGAGCGCCACCGCCGACAAGGGACATGAACACGGACTTTTTGTCGTCGAAACCAATGTTCTTCATCAGGGTAGACATGTAGTACATGATGGCGTTCACACCTGTCAGTTGACCCAGGACAATCATGATGTTGGCGTAGACGATGGCACGTCGAGCACGAGGATCGGTGAAGAAGTCCATCCAGGGGTATTTCTTGGTCTTGCTCTGCTCCTCAGCCTCAGCACTCACGGCTTGACGCATACCGAGGAACTCCTCCTTGGATTCAAAGTCGTTGAACCCACGGATCTTCTTCCACACAGCATAAGCTTCAAGCTCCTTCTCCTTATGCATCAGGTATCGAGGACTCTCGGGCATGAACAGCATGCCCACGAGCAGGATGGTGGAAAAGACTAGGGAGGAGCCCAGAATGTAGCGCCAGTTACCCGGCACAGAGACGAACATGGCGGCGACAGCGTAGCCGAGAACTTCACCCAGCGCAATATTGAGCTGGTAAAGGGAGACGAGGTTACCACGAACGCGACGAGGCACTATAGTCGATATGTTAGTACAGTGTCGGCATTTTACGACCCAGGAGAGGGGAAAAAAAAACTGATGGCTTACCAGACTCAGCGACGTAGACGGGGACGGTACCACCCTCGAGACCAACACCCATACCAAGGATGAAACGACCTGAGAATATCATACCAAAGTTGATAGCACCAGCCTCGAGACCAGCACCGATGGTATAGAGGATGCAAGAAACAATGATGGCCATGCGACGGCCGAGATACTCATTGGCAGGAGACAGAATAAGAGCACCAGCAACGGCACCAAGGGGCATACCGGCGTTTACAAGACTGTTCAATGAGTCGTTCAAGTGCAGATCTCTGGGAAGATAGAGATTGGCTCCACTGATCAAGGACTGATCCAGCCCTGAGAGCAGACCACCCATGGAGGCAAAGGCAACCAGGAGGTAAGTCCACATGCTGGGATTGTTGAAGTTGAGCTCGAATCGCGACTTGCGCAGATTCGGCAATTGTTCCTCAAACAGGGCCAATTCGGCGTCCATCGCCGCCTCGGTCATGCGGTTCTCGGATTTTGCCTCATGCACATCATCGATCTCGAAGGCGCCGGCCTCCTTGTGGGAGTCAAAAGGCATCTCGGCGTCCTTCGGCTCCGACATAGTGACAGATAGAAGTAGAGACTTCTTGGAACGTGTGTGAAACAGACAGTAGAGAAGAACTTAGAGAAATAGAGTGGATTCCAGAGTCCTGAACACAACAGTGAAGTCGTTCAAGAGTCAGAACAGGTCGGTCTCACTCCAGAGATTGGGGGTGTGAGACACTCAGAAGGAACCAAATGGAAAAGATGGAGAGACCTGGGGTAAAAATCCGAGTTTGGGGGGGGGACGTGGGAATCATGTCCTATTTGAAGTCCATTGACTACGACGCAATGTGGAAAGGGATTGCCCTGCAACGACTGCGGAAACCGATCTTGGGTCCTGCGCTGGAGTCCCAGACTCTGACGCCAGACACCGCAGGGTGTGGAGAAGCGTCGGGGAAACTGCTAAAAGGGAAGTCGGTAATCAGAGGGCACAAATCAGGTTGGAGACTGGGCCGAGCATCCCGATTTTCACGACATTCCGAGTTGGTCGGGCTCCTGCAGGGCACTACAAACCCCCAACTTGCCGGACGGGATCGGTTCGTGGAGCAAGACTCGAGTGTGTCTCGACTTTGAAGACGGAGACTTTGGGGGTGTGGAGAACTGGGCCCCATCCAGGAAGTCAGAACCAACCACGGCATCGGCAGCACCACCCGCAAGCCCACCCACGAAGCCTCAAAACGAGGAGTTTCGGAGGGCGATGAGGGCACGAAAACGCGGGCGCACACCGGCCATCCGATACTGGCATAGGTAGCCAAACGACCCGCCGCATTAAGAAACTCCTGTGTTCGCGTGCCTGATCTGGAGTCCAGAATGTGGAGAAGTCAAAGCTGGGGAACGTTGACTGGATGAACGAAAGAAAGCGAAAATAAGAAAGCAACAAAAAATATATAGATAAAAAAAATAAAACTCTTCGCTGGACATATCGATCAAAGACACCCAATGACCTGGACAGGCAGGCACATGTCGCACGAGGTCTACTCACTGTACATGCATGATTTGTGTAGTACAGTACATACCACTCAATGCATACATACTTGCATGAGGTAGGTACATGTGTATGTCTTCCGTGCGCTGGAGACGCAGGAATGATAAAGTTTCTAGCAGGGCGTTCTGTGGCGAGGCTGAACCCAAATTGCGATCCAGATTGCTTGTCAGCGTGGACCATACCTGCACGTACCTTGAGACTCGGGTTCCTACGAGATCATTGGATTCCCCCTCCATGGCTGTCAGTTGCTACCAGAGGAATGACGCAGGGTTACTTCGGCCAATACGATCCTGAAAAATCCCGGCTTCCCGTCACGAAAACCGGTCGGCTCGAACAGTCGTCCTGTAGCCGTGGCTACCCCGGCAGAACGCTTTGCAACGCCCGTGGTCTGAAAACCAAGGACAAATGTGGGGTGAAAACTGTTAAGCTGTAAAGTCTTTCTGCCCCAGTCTGGAGAGTGGCTGGTCAGCGATGTGCCACAAAGCGTACTGTCCAGTCAGATCAAGGAGACGAGAAATCCAATATCCACAACCAGGATGACTTCGGACACTGTCCGGGATGAAGAGGCCCAACAGGCCATAGACTGGGGCTCGCAACACGCCTAGAGAGGCAGCCCACAACGCATTACGCAGTTGCACGGACAGGTTGGGGGCACCCCATGGAGTCTCCAGACGACTCCAACCCAAAGTCGGTGCCACTTCGGCGAAAATTTGAGTGTCGATCTCCACTTGGCACGCCAGAACCTTGCCGGGCCGGAGCCACAGAGCAACGTCGATCTGCACAGCAATTGGGTGTGTGGAAATCAAATTCCGACCTGAGACGCGCCGTGGGTTGGTTGGGACTTTGGTGCCCTCGTTCTCGCCACGGTTCAAAGTCAACTTATACCAGAACTCTTGCTCCCATGGTTTATTGTATTCTTTGTGGACTTGTTCACCCTCGCGAGATCGTAATTGATCCCCGGGCCTCGGGGAGGCCGCATCTAACGGATTTTGACCGTCCAGCATGAGCCGAGTGTCTGATTCGCTGGACTGGAAAAGCTTGGTGGAGGCATTTCTTAGACTCCGGAGCTTAGCGGTCCTACGGGCTGGCAAGCACGGTCGTAGAAGGGTCAAAACGCCCATGGTGATTTCAAACCTGCGGATGAGAAGCGTACAAAATTTAATGGCCCTCTCATCAGGCCACTCAGCAACTGAATTAGTGAAGTGGCCAGGCAGGATAAAAATCTTGTAAGACTGAAGTTGTGATGGATGATGGAGGTGAGGTAAGAGACACCTGGCAGAACACACGAGAGTGGGAGTGAAGAAAAGAGGCGCTATGCACAAGCGGGGGGGATGTTTGCATGAGATAGTCACGCGTCATCACGAATCACATGGCGCCGCCGTATTCAAGTGGGCAGAGACCACCTGAATTCCGGGGTACTACACTAGGGCATTCCCTCCGCTGAAACTGCACGGGGCTAAAGGCCTGTTCAGAGTTGGAGACATGGTATAATTTGACTTTTTTCCTTTTCTTTTTTTTGGCTACATGAAACTCACTCCTGCCCAGGTATGAGCGATACCGCAATGGTCTGGAAATTACGTGATTGTGGTCGCATTGACCCCAAAAGAGGACACCGAGTAATCGGCTACACATGTCTTCCTATCTACATTGTGCCCATAGGTCTACATACACTGCAGAATCTCCGATATCTCCGCTGAGCGAGAAGACGGGTACACTCGCTGCAGTCAAGATACCCCGCCTACCATTGCCTTCCCCCTACTGGCTTGCGCACGCTGGGATCGAGATTCCCTGGACTGGGCGATCTCCCACCCTGCAGCCGTGCCCGCAGTCGTTCCTGCGCCGATCCGGCCCCAGACCTGCTATCTTGGCTAGACCGCGAGGACTGATACGATCCCGACCGCTGAGAAGGGAGTGGCCGGGCTCCCGAGGAAGGTGAATTAGCCTGTAGAGATTGCGACGTCGGCGACATGACAGACGCCGGGGAAGCGCTTTGAGGGGTCACCATTGAGCCGCTAGCGCCACTGGCACCGCTGCCCCGGCCACGACGAAGACTGGCTGTCTGCGTACTTCCCGGCGAAGATGCATTTGAGTCCCCCCAGAGATCACCTAAGCCACCACCACTCCGTCCGTAAGCACCACCGGGTGCCCCTTGTGCATGTTGTCCGGAAACAGTCACAATCGGCCGAGACGCAGCAGGAGCCGGGGCCTTTGGATCCGGGGGAAGCCATGCGGGGAATGGCCGTCCCTTCTCAGTGTAGTAGGCTCGTAGTGCGTTGGAGATGTGAGAACAATCTTCATTGTCCGGGTCATCCCCCTCGTCACCTAGGGAGATGGCCCGGCGCAAGCTGTTGAGCCGGGATCCAAGGACGTTGGAGATCGAGGAGGAGCTCTTGAAGGAAGCGAGGTAGGAGCTCATATTAACGTGTGGTAATGTAGGAAATCGTTGACGATCGGTCGTGCAAAAAATGAAGAGGCCAACGATGTGATGATGTGGGGTAACGGTGATGCGGAATTGCGAACCCTGTTGGCGTGTAAACACAGCGGAGAAAGATGCCGAAGGAGATCAGGGGTCTGGCTGATATCTTGAGTATGACTCCGGGGGTGTTCTTGATGCAGTGGCCCCTATTCTTCACAAAAAGGCCAGCTTCTGTGAATGGTGTGAGTTGCGGTGACGAGGTCGAGAGGGGGTCAAATTGGGCAGTAGGTAGCCAGCAAATAGTTCCGAGTCCAGTCCCTGGCCGACCATCTACGGCACGTGACCTTTCACGAAGCGCTGCGCATTTCGTTTGACTCTGAGCTTAGAGGGGACTAAGACTCCTACGGCTTTTTTTCCCTTGGAGTTGAATGCATCGAGGGTCTTTCCTCATAGGAATTTCGACCACTTTTGAACATCGTCCCTTGAGCGGATATCTGAAGCAGGTTCGGGTGGGGAATAGGATATGTAGTATATGGGTGGAGGAGGTCTCTTTGCAGATTTGAACTTAGGAGACTAGGTCACTGGCTAGTTGGAGGTCCCACCTAGTACTGGCATAGGTTCACATAACGCAAATTTGAAAAACGGAGCTTCATGTTCTTTGGATTGATCATGTAGAACTACGCCGTCAGTCTGCATGGCCCTGATCGGCATTACCCGGTTCCATGTGGCAGTGGCCCTCGACCCTCTATTGGAGGGCGCTAGTATACCAGATAGGTAAGTTTCATCCCTTACCAGATCTTGTGGTTTCCATGACGTTTCCTTCGAACCTCAACAACAGAAAGAAAGGACGAGATGGGGTGGGGCACTCAGCCTCATAAAGGGCAGTCGATTGCAAAATATAGCTTGAGGAATTTCATGTTGACAAATATCTATGGAAAATGATGTGACAATATCCAGGTGGGTATGATGCCCGATCAAAATAAGCACAAAAGAAGGATGGAAAAAGAACATCGTCCCAAAACGCCATGCACGATCATGTAAAGCTTTTCTTCCCGCAAACTCATATGACGATCTATGCCATGATACGGTCTTTGCCAGCATCCTCGGTTTCGTATTCGATTTCGATGCGAGGTCCCTTCTTCCGCGGCTTGGCCGGAGGAGCGGCATGCTTGCGCTTTGCACTTGGCTTGGGCTTCTTCTCATCTTCGCTAGGAGCGCTCTCGTCGTCGCTCTCATCCTCACTTTCGTCATCGTCCTCGTCATAGTCATCGCTGGAATCGGCAGAATCACCACCCAGCCAGTCCTCAATGTCTTCTAAGTCCTCCTCCTCGTCGAGGTCGCTCACGTACTCGACCTCACCAACGCCATCCTCCTCGTCCTCGATCTCCTCGCCGTCATCCATGTCCTCGTCACGCTCGCCTTCACCAGCGCGCTCCAGACCACGGAGAACCTTCTTCCAGATGTTCTCGTCGACGTTGAGCGGCTGATCGCCGTAAGCGCCACTGCGCAGACGTTCAATGAGTTCACGCTCGATGGCACGCTCAACCTTGGCTGCGGACAAAGCCTTGCGTTCTCGGGTTTCTTCGCGACGGCGAATTTTGGGGGCCAGCTTGGGCACAATCTTCTCGCCGAGACGGTCCTCTTCCTTGGCAATGTTTCTCATGCGAATTTGCACCTGCGTCAGACGGGTGAGACGCTGCTTGCACTTATGAACCAGGAATTTGGGCCAGTAGATGAGACGTTCGTCGAGTTGTTCGAGAGCTTTGGCATAGTTGGACGAGAGGCGCACACGCTCCCACCATTTGCTAGGCATATGGGCACGTTCAATAGTCTTCATGTAGAGGTACATGTTTCCGGTCTCTGGATCGGAGCGCACTGTTGCATATCGAGAGTTGGCAAGTGGACATGACTGGCGATTGCACAGGCCAGTGACATTGTGCTCGTTGCGGCAGAAATTTTGCTCCTTTGTAGTTCTGCGGTGATGAGGCCAGTTAGCAAACGATGTTTTCAATTTTGATTCCGACATTCGATACGATCAAGGCTGCAAACCTGTACACCGACAGACAGCCTGCACATCCGAGCGAGAATGATTTGCGATTGGTAGAGAAGACTATCTCTGATAGGGCGCACTCACTTCAGCTTATAAGAGCAGAATTGCTGGTTGATTACCTGCCACACGATCTCATCCGACATGATGGGCAAGGAGCGGTGCTAAGTTCAATGCTAAAGAACCCTCGACCCGATGTTGACGGCAAGGAAGAAAAAAAAAAGTAAAGTCACGTGGCCCGTTCTTATCGATAGCCGCTCCAGTCCAGCTTCAGCGACAGAGGAGACTCCATCTCGCCGCATCGTAGAAGGCTTTCCTACCAGGGCCAAAAAAAAGAGTGAAATAAAAGACATCCGACAGAAATGAGCAGTATATTTTGAACATTTACTCATGCATTATTTCTCAATAGAGGGGCGGCAGTGAATACGGCCTAGCTCGCTACGGCCAAGGACCGTCCACTGGAAGTTGGCCGTCCACCCATTCACCACTGCCGACTTGGTGGCTGCCATGGTCCGAGTCTTCCCCGTTCACATCTTCAGCCAACCCCCATCCCATTGACTCCAACTCACGAGTGAAAAAATCACGCTCCTCTTCCATAAGGTGAGCATCAGTATGTCCACCCATCACATCCTTGTATTGACGAAGATGCCACCAATGTGTCAGCCCCCGGAGGGCCTGCTCAAGGGGCAGAGCTTCTTCAACTTCGGCGTCAACGTCTGAACCAGCTAGCCAGTCATCCCGAAGCTCTGGCCGACAGTAGAGATAAATCGCGGTGATGACACGCATGTTGCTTTGGCGCCATTTACGACCACAGTAGGGCACTTGTGACTTGAAGAGCTTGAGGGTGTAGAATCGAAGATAAGGATCTGGAATCTTCAGGCCCTTTCGGAGGATTGTGCTCGATTTGTATTGCACAAGGAGGAGACAGCGATGTGCTTTATCTCTGGTGATCTTCTGCATGATGTGAAGATAGTTGATCGCGGAGAAAAAGTTGCGGAAAGAGAAGGTCGTGATAGGTTCTTTCGGTGGCGGAGCGGTAGGATAGCCAAGCTCGTCAACTTCAGGGCGTGTTGGACCATCTAACATATCTTCAATATAGCCCTCGGGGGAGAAGGCTCGAACAACGCTGTCGCTGGTGGTCAAGGGGGGTCTGTGACGGGAAATTGGTGGTGGGGCAGCTTCATCCTCGCTCTCGGTGTCGCCGTAATCTGTGTGCTGCCTTGCAACCGCATATTCGGAATTCTCGCTGCAGAAATGGAAGAAGCTAATAGTTTCAAGCGTCAGCGATCATGGTGAAATACACTTTAGATGTGTTGACATACGAGAGATCTTCCCGATCATTTTTCTGCGCCACAGCCTGATCCACGTCCTGATGCGCAAACATTTTGAGTATAAGAGGCAGGTAGTTTGAATCAAGCAGCAGTTGAGTCATGTACTCGAATTTGAGAATGTCTGGAGGGGTCAGCGGAGAGCAAAGAAAGCTTCAAAGGTATAGGTTAAGAAAGAAACTCACGCGACCGCTTAAACCATTTCAGCAAGAGAAGCAATGTGCCAGACACAGCTTTGCCAGTGATCTCCCGTAGACGAATGTTGTCAAGTTCGTCTATGGAGATATCCAGCGCCATGTGAGATGATGAAACGCCGGTTCCGTTACTACTGCTATCGAGAGATCAGCGACGGTTGAGATTAAGGCAGGTGGACTGAGCTTGTTATTTCACGTACCTCGCGTTCTGAGAACCCTGGGAATTTGGCTGATTCACCATGGCGCTGACATTAGTGAGGATGATCTTGAGAAATACAATCGTTATAGATTGAAGATGAGCCAAGATTTGTGCCTTCAACAGAAGTCAGTGACCAATCCATCATGAAAAAATATTGGCAGGCTTACATAGAATCCTTCCACAGCATCCAGTCGGCGCTGCACATCAGGGTCATCCGTGTCCTTTCTACAAGACCGGGACCCGCTTTCATTCAAGTTCATCTGCTCCAGTCCAGCTGTTGTGTCATCAAGGAAAGAGAAATCTGGCACCGGTGGCTGGTACTGTTCGAGATTCCATCCTCGGTCGTATTTCATAAAATTTTCTCGCTCTTCCCACAACTGCCGCATTCCTCGTGTCATCTTAACATGAGTTGAAAACAACTTTCCAGCCTCTATGACAGATGCCGGTACGTCACTTCCGTCCCAGCGTTTGCCGACAAGAACATCCTGACGTTCCGTCGTGCCTTTACCCCCGATGCGATTACTTGTGTCATCCAGCGGGGGATAAAGCAGTGGGAAATTTTGGTTGGTCTGATAGTTTTGTTTCTTGCCCGCTTTGCCTCCAGGTCCGATTGGCGAAGGAGGTGGAGATGGCGCAGGCGTTGCAATATGAACCGCTTGTTGAATGATAGATCCATTCCCACCGGTAATCGACGGCCCAACTCCACAGAAGAGCCCGGTAGACGCGTTCGGTCTGTTTGGATGTTGAGGTAAGGGTGGCAAAATGGAGTTATTTTCGAGTTCCAATGGAACAACAGATGGTGGTGGATTATATGACGGGTATTTAGACGTGATCTCCTGGCGGAACAGGTGGTAGTCCAAGGGCTTTGCGGTCAAGAAGGGGGTTCTGCGAGCGGCAGCCTCCTCTTCTGAAATCAGGGGTGGCTCCAATAGCTCTTTGGTCCTCTTTAGCTTTTCAGTGCCCCCAAACACAAGAAGAATGGATTTCCATAGCAGTAGTATAATTCTCGTGAGTGGGATGTTTGCGGATTCATCCCACCTCAGTCGAGCGATTACTTCAACAATAGTCACTAATAGACACGGGTTTGATGCGGCAAGTGCATCGCGCATTGAGGTGTTTTGGGCATTTTGCGCTTCCTGACGCCGGCCAACTTCAACGGAGAAGTAAAGCAATGTGAGCACCAAATTTGCCTCACGCTCAGAGGCAGCAATATCGCCTGGGTTAAGCCGTTCCAATTCAAGCTCTTCAGGGTCGGGACCAAGTGTAGCTCGATTCTTATCGTATAGTTGAGAGAGCCTGAGAATCAAAGCGGCAATACCTCCACATCGCTGAAGGAGCGTGACATTCTTCTCAATCCAGGTGATCTGAAGTGATTTGGATCGAGGCGTTTCGGCTGCACTCTGCGGAGTCGTATCCTCGGAGTATTCCGGGGATTCACGTCCACCAGTGATACCCCATACACCAGTGACTGCGTAGCAGAGATTGTCAAGCGACTCTAGACGTGTGGAAACGTCATTACTTTGCAGGTTTTCTAGAGACCGCATGACAAAGGATTGGCGCATGGCCTCGGAGACCTCTGTCCAGGGCTGCTCGTCACCGGCGGTTCCCTGCTGTTGACAGAAGACATTCCACTGTCTTTCAAATGTAACTCTCATGCCTGTCAACATTACGCGATCAAACTGGTTGTATTGAAACCACTCATCAAGCTCATCTGGGAAGGATTGAGCATCAGCGTATTCAAAGGCGTAGGCCGGCTGTTCAATCTTGGGAATTTCTTGCACAAGCTTCCGCAGTTGCGCTAGGCTTATGGAGGAATCTTGTGGCCGGCTTGCATCTTGCGTAACAGGTGCGGGAGGGGGTGGTTGCAACGGGGGTGGAGGGGCTGATCCATCTCGTCGCAGTGGTGGCCGCTCTGCTGCTTCCATGGACCCTGTCGAGCTATTTAATGTCTCAGGTGCCTCTGACAATACCTGCTGTTGCTGCAGCAGGTCCTCTGCGACCTTCTCCATCAACTGGTCGTCTGGGACTGGCGAAATGTCACTGCCAGTTTGATCCACCTCGTCTGCCTTGACAATATGGCTCTCTCTGCTACCAGAGGTTGTATCAACGGTTGAGGCGATGGGTACCTCCATTTTGAATGGATCAGGTTAGGGGACAATGGTTCGATCAGAGGGAGACTCGGCGACTGAGCATGCAACCTGTGGCGGACAGGCACTTTTGGATGGGTTGGGAGGTGTAGACGTGGTCATCAGGATTGCTTGCAGACGGATCTTAGGTGAGAACAAGCGCCCTGAAGAAATCACTGCTCGAGCAAGCAGGATCATCTTGTGCCAAAGGCCATGGTGCGCAGGAATGACCAAGTTGTTGACTGCCATGTGCCAACAGTCGCGGTGACCAGATAAACATCACGTGATAAGTCTTGATATATGGTACCCCGTGCCTGAATATGGCAGTGGTCATCCTATTCAGATAGCGTAGTATCATAAGTCCCGTATCAACTATTTGAAGTCTCCAATTAGAGGAACATACTTTTAACAAGTTAAGTAAAAGAGCTGGTTTTTTTTTTCTATCGCTCCGAGCGTGGATCCAACGTAATGAAGCTGGCCTCAAAGGATCATGCTGATAGGCCTTGATTCGATCTGATTTTTTTCACATTGATATTGTCAAATTCTTGGAAATGTTTCATCAGCCCACCACGTTAACTTAGTGGTACTCGACTGTTCATCCGAATTGGTGTAGTGGCTAACATCGTCGTCTCTCACACGACAGCCAGGGGTTCGATTCCCCTATTCGGAGTTCATTTTTTAACTTTTTTTTGGGTCGGGACCCCGCTGTCCGTGGGTTGTAAAGAGAATTTGCCCAAATTCCGAATCAAATGAATACATATCCCTAGAGCTTGAATGGAAGCCTTTCCAGTGTCTTCCCTCGATATTCAGGTTATTTTGCAAACAGAGTTCCAGCTATCCGCAAGGTGGGCTTGGTTTTTCATCCCTGCCACTGTGTGCCTGCAGCTAGGTAGAAGCTAGGTGTCTGATCTCATTCCTCCTACTTAGTGGACATGATGTCAGGTGGAATCTACGGGTTGTCCGGGCATCCATTTATATATAACCGTAGGTAAGCACGAAGGTTCCAGGAGAACCCTAGGCCCTTCATCGGGCATGGGCTGTCCATTAAGAAAATATGTCCACTAGGTACAATGGATCCTGCCATAAGTATACAATTAGCCTGAAGCTAAGGTTCCCCCGGTTCAAGACCAATCATCTAAATGTACCCCTAGGTCCGGCACCAACTACCTCATGCCCTCTACCCAGTGGAAGGTGATCACCCAGACACGTATTCACATACATTTTACATCGAGAGCCAGACAAAATCGCTCTCTAATCTGACCTCTTCATCGACCCCCCACGTCTTCTCAACCTCAAAGCTTCCCACCGTTGCCACCCCGCCTCAGCCAGGTCCTCATTTACCAAAAGATCCCGCACCCTCAAAAGACGGCAGAGGGTCATTTCAGTGGCCCAGTCGACCCAACCCGACCGACGGAGCAGACCCGTCACTACGAACCACCCACACGCACACAAGAAGCCGGCTGCAGAGCCCGCCAGAACCTGCTGGGGTGTATGGTAGCTCAGGTAGACACGGCTCGCTGAAACCGCCACCGCACTGGCACATAGCCCTACGATCAAGGCACTGCGCAGCAAGAAATCCGAGTATGGGTAGGAGCCCGCGTAGGAGGGGGAATGGCGAAATGCGAGGAAGAGGGACATGTAGACAGCGAAGTAGGTCATGAACTGGGCGTGAGACGATGGCATACCATAACCCTTGCCAAACATTTCTGTCAAGTGCACAAAAACATTAAATTGATCAGCGCTCATTCTATGCGGTGATTATAAAAAGCCACACTTCATCACCTCCCCAAGGTCGCGTACGTGGGGCACTTACCCTTTGGTCGCTCTTCCTTGATAATCCTCTTCAACACAAAATTCAATGCCTCACAACTCAGTTGCCCACCGAACATGAAGATAACCTCCACCTCGCGTGAGGCCCAGATCAGGGTAGCATAAGAGACGCACAGCGCCTGGGGGGCTAGGGCGAGCCATGCTGATGCAAAAGACAGTGGATCATGGGGGTTCTATCATAGTTCAATTAGCAAAAGACTCCAAACCTACATCCGTAAGAAGATCAGATAGGAAAGCCACTCACATAATGGACATGGGTGAAAGACAGTGAGGCTAGAGGTGTGTCGCCCATGTTGAGAGGTGTTCAAGCTCTGCACTCCAGAGACGGAGTGAAGAGCGACAAAGGGAATAAGGGGGAGTGACCGAGAGACCCAGAGCACAAGCCGATCGTCTCGGACCCGGAGCACAAATTGCTCTTGACAGTAGAGAGAGAGAGGGGGGGGGGAGAAATGCGAGCAAGCCACAGTCAAGGTTGGTTGTTCTGAAGGCTCGGCCCGGCGAATAGTGCGATAAGCCACCTCTGCCAGCCTAATAGATTGATAAGCTGATAAGCGCATAAGGTGATCAGAACCGCTGTTATCCGAATCAGAATATAAGGGACATCCTGCAAGGGACTAATCCATCTTCTCTATACTAACACGAGACTCTCATGTAAGTTTACAGGAAATAACTCTTGTAATAGAGACGACAAATCTATTCAGATTTCACTTGTCTGACATCCTTCGCAACAGACCATCCCCAATGCCTCTCCTAGGCTTTACCTCCTGACATATCGATGAAGAGATCCTACCAGTGTCTACTTCCAAGTGTTTCTACTCGGCGAAACCAAGAGATGTATCTGGATCGTAATAATGTCTTGATCGAAGACTGTAGTGGCTGAGATAATAGCTTTACTCGAATCACCTCCTGCTGAGATCATTGAAAGGTATCAGTTCATATGAGAGTGACTCTGGCCGGACTCTGTCAGGCGAAAAGGCGGGAGAGTATGCGAGGCTGTAGAGATGTACTTCAGTGGCCGATTTTTGGACAAAAAACCTAGTGTTCTCGGGATTCCTACTCAACCGAATTATTCTCAAACTCACGACCCATCTCAGGTCGCTGTCTCCACGAAGACCTGATCCCTTACCCGCAGACTATGCGATACACCTTCATTCCTTTTTTTTTTTTTTTTTTTTTTTTTTTTTTTTTTTTGGCTTTGCCAAGGAAATGCTTGTCTGGCACTCAAATGCAAGAAAAAAAATGGCAGACAAAGTGACCGGGCTTCCTTTTCTTCCACCAAAGCACACAAACTAAACACCTGATGTCTACCAGGATTTACTGAAGGGAGGGGGGCTCAAGAGAATGGAATCGGCCATCTCATATCATTCAAAGGCCCTTAGTGTAGTAGAAAAGAAAGATGAAGAGAGGAAGGTAGCTACAATAGATATCTAGGGGTTTCAAAGAAAGTCAGTTTAGTGTCATCTTCATCGGTACACCGATAGTGCTCTACCTAAGAGCCTGAGGTATGATCCATACAGATATTGTTAGCAGCGACGTCGTGACTTCTAGTATAGTAGGTACCACCGACTGGATACCATAGTATACTATGCGGTGTCTTGCTACCTAGTACGGCGGTGCGAATGAAGTGAAAATTGATCAGGAGCTGTAACAATATTCAATATACGTAGGCATTGTACTATGTTCATATGTCTCTGCATGAAAGTTAAGGTCTGATCTTCGGCCATCAACAGATATCAATGTCAACGGGATCACATGAGAGCATTCCTCGACTGCTTCCACTCCCACCACGGGGCATGTATGGTTCAGTGAGCCATATGTATACTGTACATTGCATTGTACACTGTACAATGTATAGCATGAACGATGAACGATGAACGGAATGTACCAATGTACCATGCACCCTGTAGGACCCGCCACCAGTCGAGACTCCCCACGTGCTCCGAAGTGCGCGCACGGCGGGGACCCGCAGCGAATTTCAACGAGAGCGGGGGAACACAGAAAAGGCCGCAGGGAAAATTAAATGAGACCGACATCAGCCATCGTTCAGGCACCAAACATGTCACTCTTCTGGTCGACTTCCTTGACCTCATCCTCGCCTGTCTTCCCACGTACCCATCTCCCTTCATCCTCTCTCTTTGCCCTCGAATTCCTCAGTCTTTCTGCTTCTTACTTCAAATCATGACGCAGTCCCCGTTCCCGAATACGCCCATTGTCTTCTTACATCATTCGAGAGACCCCGCCCCGGCACAGAGGACACAACTTGGACGACAACGATTACAGAGCATTGAAATTCCCTGATTGAGACCCGTTTGTGGTGGTTCCGCTCAGGTACGGTGCAAGAGTACCGGTAGAGACTGAGCTCTCTTATCCTAAATTTATATTACGTGAGGATCAACCAACCAGCTTTGGTTGGGCCTCTCTTGGGATCGCCACTGGAGGACGTGATTAAAAACCCGCTCGGCACCTGCCCACCCACACGGTATGTCACCATCCAGTACCCATGAAGATGACTGGGGTCTCCTAGCACCTACTCACCCACTCGGAAAGCCAGTCATCTGGCTGGTGGGAAGTGTATGGCCACAGAGAGCATCGTCACAGACACGAATCAGTCTGCTAACATCAACACCATCACGCCCGCAGGGCAGAAGTACAACATGGATGACTTCCGAGAGGAAGATGATCGATCCGTGGAGATATCCTCGATCGCCGCCATTTACCCTGAGATCCAAATTGATCCAGAAAATCCATATCGAGCAAACATCGACCTGCCGGTGACGCTACCGTCGCCGACAAAAGTCTGCTTTCAACCGCCACCCGACCCCGGACTTCTGCCGGCATTAACGCCGCCCACCTCCACCGACGGCTTCAAGGATGATATGGCTCCAGGCAATGCAGATGATATCCACGTGCTATCGCACCTCCCTCCGCTCAACCTGGCGATCGAGCTGCCTCGTGGATATCCTGCCGAGAAGCCACCCCGGGTTCAGCTCACGACCCATCCGTCGTGGCTTCCAGACCATGTGCTTGCACGTCTGACCGATGACTGCGTGCGACTGTGGGAGGAATGCGGCCGAGATATGGTGGTCTTCACCTACATCGACCATCTTCATCAGTCGGCAGATTCCGCCTTTGGCATCCAAGACACTGCTGAGGGCGAATTATTTCTGACCCGAGATCTGAAGATTCCATTGCTGGACTTCAACGGACGGACGGAGCGAGAGAAGTTTGAACAAGAGACCTTCGAGTGCGGAGTGTGCCTGGAGCCGAAGAAAGGGGCTACATGCCACCGACTTTTACGGTGCTCCCACGTTTTCTGCGTGCCCTGCCTGCAGGACTTTTACAACACTTGCATCACCGAAGGCGATGTCGACAGTGTCAAGTGCTTGGCTCCAGACTGTGAAAAATCCAAGAGCCCCGGGTTGACACCGGGAGGCGACCATACGCCTCCTCGGGGCAAAAAGCGCGACCGGACACTCGGGCCGAGTGAACTCCTCGAAATCCCATTGTCTACGGAGATTGTACAAAGATACGTCTTTCTCAAGCGGAAGAAGAAGATCGAATCCGACAAAAGTACCGTTTACTGCCCCCGTCAATGGTGTCAGGGTGCTGCCCGATCGAGGCGGCATCCCAAGCCCACAGATCCAATGGCGGATGCCGAGGATGCCGACGCATCTGATGAGGACGAAGTTCGATTTGATCCGTCCGGACAGAAAGGCGAGTTGCCGCCGGTCGCTGAACGGGTCGCGATCTGCGAAGAGTGCAACTACGCCTTTTGCAGTGTCTGCCGAAAAGGATGGCACGGCGAACTGGTCCGATGCCTCCCACAGCGCAAGATGGAGGAGCTTTCGGCCGAAGAGCAGGCGACCGAGGAATACCTGCGCATGTACACCTCCAAGTGCCCAACGTGCACGGTCCCGTGCCAGAAACGGATGGGTTGCAACCACATGCGCTGCTTCCAGTGCGACACTCACTTTTGTTACCTGTGCTCCGCGTGGTTATCGCCAGACAACCCATACAGCCATTTCAACCAAGGGAGCAGTACGTGTTATAACCGTCTGTGGGATTTGGAGGGTGGAGATGGACTTGACCCGGAAGGTGCGGAAGCCCTTCACCGTATTCCCGAGGCCCTCTTGCATTTTGAGGACGATCACAATAATGGTCTAGCGCATAACAACGGCATTGGCGACGAGGCAGCTGATCTGGATTGGAGCTCCGATGACGAGGATGACCGACCGGCATGGGACTTTGATCTCGACGACGATGGTCAGGGTCGTCACCACCAGCCGCCACCCCCTGCACCCGTGCCCCCTCGCAACCCTGCCGCCGCCCGAGCTGGTGGTGCTCACAATCCTCGACCAGATGCGGCGGCCCGCGCAGCCAGGGAACGGGAGGAACAAGCGCGTGCAATGGCTGAAATTCGGCAACGTGATCGCAACGGTAACCGTGTTCCAGTCGCACGTCGACAGGATCAAGTGCGCGGCGGCGCAGGCCCTGAGCCTCGAGGGATGGCAGGGCTCCAACGATTCTTAGAGCTCGTCCAGAACGATCGGGAGGACGAATGGGATAGTGACGAGCTGGAGGACTTTTGATGCCTTTTTGATGGGGGTTTTTTTATTTTCAAGCGTACTGTGAAGATGATGATTGGCATGATCTGCATGGTTTTTCAAACGACAGAACAGGTGCACGGTGTTTTAAAGCAAGCGATGATTGTGATGTTTTTGGAGTCGGCCTCAATTCGACATGCATAGCAACGGGTTTAGCGCACAGCATATATGATCGGCAATCCATTTGCTCTTCGTTGCAGTCTTCTTCTTAGCAACGCGTAGTGTTTGACTACTGTCCGTTCCAGCTATGGCTACCTGAAAGTCCCCATAATCTGGTCCCATCTGCAGAATACAAGGTGCCGATTTGTGTCCCGTTGAAGTGAATCGTGACCATTCTTTTGACCGTGGTCGGGAGGGGTTTACTGTAATTTCGAGGATTTCAGTTGTATTCCTAAATTTCGTGTCCATTTTGTACTCAAAACTGAAATCACCACATGTCCCACCTAAAGAAGCTTTCAGGATTGTTTCCAGTCTAGCAGTGAATTGCCTTTGGTGACAACTCCCGATACTTAAACGTACGGGGATTACCTTCCCGATCCATCGGGAGACTGGAGATGCGGAACGCCTCAAAGCGCCGTTCTACCAACGTCATCAGCCTAAATCAGCCGCGGTCCTTCTTTTCCCGGCCAGCGTCCATGATCAGTGTCGACTTCCTGGATGCATTCCAAATCACCAACGCGGAGACACTCAATGTTGCCTCGAGCAGTGAAACGCAACTTCTCGGCGGCAAGCCTGGACTATCTCGGCGCTCGGTATGTCAGCGCAGGCCCGGAACTATGCAGCTACACCACGCAGCCTGTCCAGATCCCCATGCGTGATGGAATCAAACTCGCGGCGGACTTTTATGCCCCAGAGCTACCAGCCGGGAAAGATCCGGCCGGACTGATTTTAATTCAGTGCTGTTACGGCCGCGGCTCGGGCATATCGTTCATCAATGCTCGTATCTATGCTGCTCGAGGGTTTCAGGCGCTCTTCGTGAGCACGCGCGGCACGCATGGCTCGGAAGGCGTTTTTGACCCGGGCAGCAGTGAACGACTCGATAGCCAAGATATTGTGGTCTGGATTCGACAGCAATCGTGGTATCGGGGCTCGTTTGCAACTCTGGGCGCCTCTTACTTGGGATATAGCCAGTGGGCGCTCTTCCGGGACCCTCCAGAAGATTGCGTGGCGGCTGTGATCCCGGTGGCGCCGCATGACCAGGCGTTGCATGCATGGGGAACAGGGTCCTTTCGTCTGGATCGTGCAACGTGGAGTGATACAATGTCCAAGAGGGAGGATGAAAAGGGCAGTTTCATCTCCCGACTGGCAAACGTCCCCGGCCTGAGTTTCCTACGGTCGCCCGAGCTTGAACAGGTAGTCGCAAGTCTACCATTGGAGGCTTCGCTGCAGAAATACTTTGGAGATCGAGCGCCTTGGCTCTTTGAGTATCTGGCCCACCCGAGGATTGAGGATGAATACTGGAATGCGCGTCGACATCTAGAATCTCTTGACCGTGTCAAGATGCCCATTCTTCTCATCAGTGGATGGTATGATACGTTCACGAAACAAACACTACATCAATTCAGGCACCTGAGGAAAAGAGGCGTGAACGTAAATTTGATAGTTGGTCCCTGGACGCATGTCCAGGGTTCTGGTCTGTACTCGATGCCCGAAATCCTAAACTTCCTTGCCGAGCACGTGGCAAAGAACGGGAGATACCAGCATCCTCCCGCACGAATCTGGGTCACCGGCGCGGACGAATGGCGATCAATGTCAGATTGGCCTCCACCAGCGCAACTGAGGCCTTTCTATCTTCAAGACCAGAGAGGCCTTGGGTCGGTGGTGCCAGTCCAAGAAGCAAAGCCAGCTTCTTTTGTCTTCGATCCTCTGAATCCAACCCCGAGTCTCGGCGGCAATCAAATGTCTTCCGGCGGACGGGTAGACGACAGTGCTTTGGCGGGCCGATCAGATGTGCTGGCCTTTACGAGCGAGCCATTATCCGAAGACCTTGAGGTTCTGGGCGCCCCGACCGTGTATCTGATGCATAGTACCGATCCGCCTTTTGCAGATTTGTTCTTGCGACTGTGTGAGGTTGACATCCACGGCGTGTCGCATAATGTGACAGAGCTATATCAAGCTCTCGAACCCTCCCGTGACACATCTCAACTTCTGATTTTGAAGTTGCAAGACTGTGCCCATCGATTCCAAGCGGGGACCAGAGTAAGACTGTTAGTCGCTGGAGGCTCTTTCCCCATGTACGCGAGAAATCTCGGAACGTCGGATGATCGTGTGCGAGGTCAGAAAACGGCTACTCAAGAGCACACCATTACGATTGCCGGCGGTGTGTCGCAGCTTGTCTTGCCCGAATATCAAGTTGCTTGATGTTGGTTCGATGACAGGCCGTACCGATACGAGGCTATTCCTCGTATGAGAACGCGTCACTCAGACAGTGAGAAATGTGAGCGAACCCGGTCTTCGCAAATGGACAAGACGGAAGTCCGGGTGGGACTGATGTGTGGCTGATGAACAGCAGCAATGTCTTGGACAGTAAAAAGTTGTGATATTAACAAAAGAAGCTTTGTTCGTAATGCACAGTTTCTGAATCTGATCGTAGAGTGACCTCACTCGACTATGATGAAAATAGCAGAAGATGCAGCTCAACTGCAATTTAGGCAATATGATCAGCTCCCTCTTGGTTCGCTTCACTCCCCCAATTGTGCCAAAATTCGTATGTCATGACGGTGTGGTCACAAAAGAGCAAGATGAGCCTGTAGCGTCGGGACGGCTGCGTCCCATGCCAATTTTCATCCGGACGGTAACTCCGGGAGGCGAATGCATGAAGCTCTGGAAGTGTAAATTCGCCAATATCATTGGATGAGCTCGAGACGCTTGAATGATCGCCTTGAGACTCTTTCTGTTTCTCAGACCCTGAGTCTGACAGCGGCTTGGCCCCTTCGTTAGCCTCCTCGTCGAAGTCGCTACTTTCCATGGATCGCCGTCGATACGTGAAGGAAACCGCGCCCGTGCGCGCACCCGCGTCCTCACCAGCAGAAGGAATAGCGTCAGCCGAGGTGGGAGAAGATGAAGAAGTGTCATCTTCTGGATTGAGTATGCGGTAGTTGAATTCAAGCCAATCATCAGGGTCAACACCACGTGGGATGCAGGGTACATCTTGCGGAATTTCATATCCTGGCATTGGACCTACGGCCATACCGAGAAGCGGAGTCATCGGTCGTTCGTGGTGATCCTCTTGGGAAGCCAATGGGACGATTCGATCCAGGCGAAATGCATAGCCAATGTCCTCTTGCCAAGTCAGAGAAATGATCGCCACGCGACCTTTCTGAGACGCTGCAATTACAATCCCCATGTCAGGGATGTATTTGACCATGTTAAAGCGATCGCAAGCCGAGTGCATTTCTTGATCGAGGGTGAAACGCTGAAATAATGGATTCCGGCTTAGTAAGTGAAAGTCCGAATCAACTGGGTAGGGAGCCATGCTGATATGGTGCTCGGAGAAGTGAATTGTAGGGAAGAACTGTGGCTGGTGCGCGGCTATAATGATGAGTGTCAGTTGGTGGCTGATGTCAAAAAATAAACCAAGCATCTGTTAACTATGACTTACGGTGCACAGGTCGCTCTTCAAGGATCTGTAAGTCTTTGCCAGAGAGACCCCCTAAGCCGTGGAAGAATTCGGGATAGATGAATGACATCCCAGCGGGAGGTTCATCCTCTTCCTCAAATAAGCTGGCCAAAGGACGCTTTGCTCGGGTCAGTCGCTGGGAGCCGTCATCAAAATCCGAGTCATTAGGTGACTCATCATCAGCATGGTCTTCTTGCTTCCCAGATTGGGAGGGGCCTGCAGAATCCGAGCAGAAGAGATCCTCAGGTAAACATTCGATTAGGTCACCCAGGCCGCGGGATTGCTTGGATGCGGGGGTATCATAGAAAAAAATTTGCGAAGCATCCGGGACGTTTTCAATCGCATGAGACACATCCAGTATGGTTCTGGACGCGATAAGGGCGGAGCCGGGCTCGCACCCACATGCGTCCTCCTTCAGCTTTTGTCTTCTGAATGTTCTCGGATCCAGCGGAATCACTGCCCAGCCTCTCTGGGGAGGATTATTCAATGGGTGGCCGGGGGAGTAGACTCTGTATGGGCCTAGGTCGTCCCATATGCGCCATATGATGACACGGTTGCTAATGTCGGTACTGGCCATCCACATGCCGTTGGAGTCCAAGTCAAAGTTGGCAAAGGATACGTGAGGGATGTTGTCAAAATGGCCTCGATATGTCAGCCGCAGATTGCGGGAACGATAGAAGCGAGGCATAAACTTTTGCAACTCTCGAAGTTGCTTGATGGTATGAATGGACACCCATGTTTGGTCAGCATGAGTTGCATTCACTCCGTCCGAGTCGGACGTCGAGACCACGTCAACCAAGCCTTCTGCCGAAGGGTCAACCAGAGCAAATGCGTAGACTATGATCTGGCCGGTATTTGCACTGATGGCGATGAGCCTGGCGAATTTGTGAGTAGCTAGCCCCCACGCACTCATCCCAACGTTCTCCACAAAGAAAGGTGTCACTTCTGCGCCGTCAAATGGCCGTTCCTGTCTGCTTCTTGCACAGCGCTTGACTGCACCGAAAATAGATTCCACATGGTATCCGCACACATTGCCAGAGTCCGTAGCCAGCAATAAGACTTCGTCTCGCCCAAGCTCATCCACCAGGATCGTGTTTATGGTGTGAGGATTCGTCGGGTCAATGTATCCATCCGCGAGAGGTTCCTTCATGACCGGCTTGATGACCATCTCCGCCTGAGAGCCTAGAAGCTGAAACGGGCCTGACGGAATCCAGACGTGAATATCGCTTCCGTAAGCGACGAAAAGCAAGTTACGACGCTGGGAGGAGGCCGCCTATATGACAGATCAACAGAAGGGTCTCTCGCGTCACGATGGTGTCCTCATACGTACCAGATTATTCCTCCAGGTGCCCACCGTGGGGCCGGGGTTATCATGCTTGCTTTGTTCATGGATCAGCACAAATAAGAACGGGCGACGCGGGTCAATCTTATACCTACATCGAATACTGTCTCCGTCAGTTCAGATCTCCCTCTTACCGAACAAGATACAAATACTACGCACTCGTTGATCCTTCTTTTCGACATTCACGGCTTGAACTCGAGGACCATAAGGCCTATTCAGACCTATCGTATAGTCCTCATGGCCCGGTCTGTCCGTGTTGCCGCTGAAGTATGACATTGTGCCCAGCCTAAACGCGATGATCTCGGAAGATAAAGCTTAGGCTGGAAACCGCTCACAAGTCGTGGAGAAACGAAGTCGGACAAAGGGGGAGAGGAAGAGAGAGGCCACAGAAGTTTGTTTGTCATTGCCAGGAACTAGAGCTTTTGGGAGACACAGAGACAATATTGGAAGACGTTCACAATGAAGCATGTTTGCGACCAAAGCACGGGACAAATGAGTATGCTCTGCGACGACGCGGGGGCCAGTTGTGGAGCATCTAATGATGAAATTCATCCACTCACCGCCTTCCTGCGGGAGCCGACATGGGAGCCGCAGGAGAGCTCAGTGATAACAGAGCTCTCCGAAAGCTCTCCGACTACAATACTCTTTCAGAGTTCGAGAAAATGGATCTGGTTGCTGGTGTCCGGAAAGAGGGTAGCCGGTGAGTGATACATGCTTCAAAGTTTGTGAAGCACATCTGACTGGACTGCCTCGTCCACTTACCTAATGCTGACATTCGCTTTCTACAGCGGCGGCCGTGGCGAGTTCAAATGGTCCGATGTCAAAAATTCAAGCCACCGGGAAAACTATTTGGGCCATTCTGTTATGGCACCAGTGGGTAGATGGCAACAGAATCGTGACCTTTCATGGTATGCCAAGGGTGACGCCGATGCTGAGGAGGAAGTGGCTCGCCAGCAGCGTGAAGAACGACAGCGTGTAAAGCAGGCCGAAGAGGAAGCGATGGCCCGAGCGCTCGGTCTACCTATCCCGGCCAAAGTCGAGGCAAATGCAAACCTGACTCCCTTAGGAGCAAATACAAAGACATCTTCCGCACCGGATCAGAAATCTGCCAAAGATGCAGTAGAAGAATCTCGCGGGTCCCGAAAGCACCGGCGTGATCGAAGCCGGAGTCCGCGTCGTGAGAGGCGAAGAGACCGAAGTCATGGACGCCATAGAGATGAAGAGCGAGGTAGTCGGAGATATTCAGACGACCGTGAGAAAGATCACCAAAAAGATCACGACCGGGACCGTCACCATCGAGGCGACCGACACCGATCGCGGGATAGATTGCATCACAAGAGGCGGTCGCGCTCACGCTCACGATCACGAGATGGTGACGATCGAAGAGGACATCAAAGACCTCGACATCACGAGCGTAGCTACTCGCCTGCTGAACGACGTCGCGAAGTCGAACGGCCCAGACGCCGGTCTGATCGTGATCGACGACACTGACTAATAACATGAGCTATATCCGTGTTGAATGCAAACTTACATAATCGAGTATTTCTTGCCTATTGAAGTGGCAATCACCGTGTTGGTACTTGCAGCATAAATTGTGTTGCTCTACAAAAAATGATCTGGAAATCCGCATGAGTCGAACTTCAGTAGCATCCAACAGAATCGAGACCGGTAGTTGTCACATCCAGCTATTAGGACTCGATCAATATTTGGAGCAGCGGATTTCGGTCCCGGGGAATCCGAATAAAGCAGACCAAGGCAACTCCATCGATTTAATCGCTGGCAGAATTTCCTCAGCTCAAACAAACTGGAAGCGCAACGAGCTCATTCAATTACACATAATGGAAGTGGACTGCAACGAGCAATGTATCTATATCCGATGTGTTTGCAAAAAACTGAAGCGACTGAATTGTAACGCTCACAATACCAATGCACGAGGGTGAGAACCATGTAGAAATCACAACTCGAAAACTGAAGAGCGACATCGCTCACACAAGCACAGATATCACCAGTGTCCAGCAACACTCACATCAGAAGAGAATCTATACCCAATGCACATGTTTTATAGCTCGTCGTGAGGAGCAGGCGTGCCCTGTTGCAAATTCGGCATTGCCATCACGTTCACCACGAGACTGGTCCAGCCAGTGAAGTGCTGAGTCCGCTGCCCCACGCCCGTTTCTGGATTGTACTGCTCCCAGGCGAAGCCAGTCCTCTTCCATTCCTTGAAGATGTTTTCCGCCAGATTTTTGCGTAAATCAGTGTACATCTGCCGAGCTTGGTTCTGATGAGGGCCAGAGACAACGGCAAGTTCCTTGATGAGAGAGCAAACGTCAGCAAGACTAATTGGACAAGTGTGGTGTGAGTGTGCCGAAACTTACATAGAGGTTTTTCAACACAAGGTAGTTGATTGGCATCCAGACGGGGCTTCGCCAATAGTTTTCTTCTGTGCCGTAGTACTTGTCCTTCTTGCTCAGACTGCGAATACCATAATCACTCCACAGCTCGTCCGGGTCACTGATCAGATCGAGGACAGCCTTCAAACGAGGGCTATCAGGACTGAGCATGCCGGTCAGGAATGGGAAGATAGAGATATAGCCTTTGTGGCACACATGGACGCTCTCTTCAAACTCGTCGATAGTAGCATCACAGAAAGTCTGTTCCTTTTCATCCCAATGAAGGTCATCGATGTTGCGTGTGATGGCGTTCTCGTAGTAGGCGAATTCCTCGGCATCCTCTGCTTCACCCAGGTACTCTGCAATGCGACGCAGCGTACGGGTCATCATACCCATCCAGCTAATGAGATCCACATGCAGCTCACCGGGATGAGGGGGCTGAGGTCGGGGATAATCATCAATACCAGAAGTCAAAATGTGTTGTACCGAGCGTCCTCGCCAGCGGTAGGCCTCTTTAGTGGAGAAAGCCTCCCGATCGTAAGATTTGATATCCCCGCGCTGGGTTTTCCGGTACCAGAAGTAGTGTCTCTTCATCAAAGGATAGAAAGAGCGGAGGTAGCCATTTGCCAAGTCAGGGTTGCGTAATGTGGCCGAACGAAGAGATTCAGCTGGATCCTGGCTACCTGCACTTTCTGCTTGAGCACTCTGGTTGGTCCTCGCCCTGTCCATAAAATCTTCCAAGGCCATGAAGAGTGTCGGAGGGTTTGCGTAATGAGGATACTGAACCGTGAACTCAGCGGGAACTTTGCTTCGTGCCTCGTGTCCCAAAATCTGCTCTCTCGCAATCCATCCGTCCTCGTCCATTAGATGGAACCAACTTTTGATGATTTCTAGACTGCAGATTCGATCAATATCATCTCCGCGCGAGGAAGATCCCAGTGACTTACGCCAGGTCAGAGTCGTATTCCATGATGGGAATCAGGTGAAAGCCCTCATCCCAAAGAAAGCCTCTCGGGAAGAATGGTCGGGAGGGAACACATGTGAAAAGGTCCTTGGGTCCCTCTGTCACCGGTTTGGCTTCAGCGCGAGCCTTCGCAGTCTCTTCCCAGAAGCCCTCATTTTCCTCGTCGTAGGCAGGGGAAGCAGAACGATCAACCACATCGTCACCATGGAAAAATCCGATCCCGCCAATCAAATTCGATATCATGGCCTTGGAGAAAGTGGTGAACTCATCATCGCGGTCAAATGGCGCCTGAGGAGCAAGCACCTGCCTGAACCTATCAGAGAACGACAGAATTGCTTCTTTCTTCTGCTCTGTAATTGTGTCCGCTATGTGCAAATAAGCAAGAAAATCATTTTCAGCATAATGTGGGTGGAATATGATCTTACAAGTCAAAGGCTTGGGGGCAGAACCCGATGAAAAGAGAACATCAAACTGCAATCGTTTTAAAAGAAAATTCTGTAGTAGAGAAAAGGGGCGTTCTGGCTTACCTCAAAGGGTCCCTTAAAAACCTTTTGCACAAGGTGAACATTGCCGTCGCCGGGTACATGCTTGATTGTAAAGAGTTGAGCTGGATGAGGGGGATTATCGGTGCCAAGTTTCTCAATGGCAGCGTCAACCTCGCCCTTCATCTGCGAAAAGAGGATACCTTTATTTGGAAACCATCAAGGCACAGTCAGTTATAGTGTACCAGAAATCAGCATCGCAGATAAGACTGACCCTTCGCCTGCCAAAGATGCTCCTTCGGCATTGTTGCGCTGGACACCAGGCCGTGACCCAGCGGCTTACCCAACTGATCGTCATCAATTTCAAGATACTCATTGCTGGCCGGACCGTCGGTGACATCGATTGTGAAATCTCCCAGCTCTGAGGAGTACCCGTTGAACCTCAAGTCACCCTCCAGTGGCTTGTGGTCGGAGGCAGTGCTCATGTCAACCCCCAGCTGACCCAGTCCTTCCAAGGTGGCATAGAACACAACTGCAACAGGCTGGTCGGGCCTCCCATCCTCTCGTGGGACTCCTTTCACACGGAAGCCCCAGCTGCCACCATGTTGACCACCCGGCACTTTGATGAAATCAATTGTCAAGTCCAAAGTATTACCGGCGTCGTGAATGGTTTCTCGACCACCTTTCCGGATATCATACTCATCCCAGCCATAACCTGCCATGCCTTCATTCTGTTCGCAAGTGTGCCTAAAGTCTGAACATGGAGCGTTAGTAAATGACTCACAGCCATCCAAATGGGAAGACAGTCTCAAGACACACTTTGCTGAACTGTAGCATAATCATCGACTTTGGCCCACATGAGACCTGCGGCCAAACTGTTTGCAACACGCGGCCGCACGCCGAAGTAGAGGTTGGACTTGTACGGGCCCCATAATAGCGACTCGTTGTTCGCACGGGCAGCCTCTTTAATCAAGATTGACACGTCATTGGGACTTTGATTGGCAAGGGCTCCAATGGCATTGAGGAGCGACACCAATAATAGGGAGAATTTCAGCCGATGCATTGTTGACTGCATCCTTTAAACGGACGGCATTGACAGAAGATGCTTCGGCGGGAGCGGGCAAAGTGCGCGGAGCTGCACATGTTCTCTCCGCAATTACGTGGCCCGAGCTCCAGAAACCGACCGACATGCTAGGTCGGTGCGCTCCAACGTATTTATACTATGCTCATGAGAGATGAAGAAGAGGGCGTGAGCTGGGGAAAGCAAGCTCCGTGTAGATGAGTATTCACTGGTATTGATCTTGAGTATTGGATACACACGACAGGAATACTACGATCTGATGTCGTTTGTCCTTTCAGAGTTGATCACGGGGATCCAAGGAGCTAATCTTCGCACTTTTGGCTTCACCCTGGAAGACAAACTCACTCATGAGTTTACCAGTACCAGGACCATTCTGGATGCCCCAGCAGGTATGGCCCGCAGCCAGGTACAACCCCTTGGTGTGTGTCAAGCCCACTAAGGGACCCTTGCCTCGCTCGCAGTTCGGCAAGTAACAGGCCTGTTTTGTCCGGACTTTACCATCGCGGAGTGCATCCGAGATGCTACCGACCTGGTCGAAGATTTCCTGGCAGCGCTCAAGATCAACCTCAACCTCGGCCGACGTACTGGGCAGTGGTACAGTTTGGTCCCCGTCACCGCAAGCATACACCGTATCGTCAGGACGTGTGTAGATCTCCGGAGCTGCCACGGTAGGTCGAGATCGCTTAGAAGGGTCGAAATCTGCTGGGATTTCGATGCTGGTAAACAAAGCATAGGCGCTGACGGGTCTCGCCGGCTCAATAACGACACTGTGCGCACGCATGGCTGTGATGGGTGCCTCTGGTAGCACAGAACGAGTCCAAGGACCAGCTGCCACAATTACATCGGTAGCGGCAGTAGTGTGGACTTCGCCTGAGGACTTCTCAGTGTAGGTCACGGAGTCTACACCATCATCAGAGCGAGAGATCTCGGTCACTTGGCCGATGATGATCTTTGCGCCCTTTTCCTCGGCTAGTTTGGCCATGGAAGTGGTAAAAAGATATGGATGGACTTGTGCAGTTTCTCCGGGCCCGCTCATACTCTCGTAGGCCCGCAGAAGATCTGGCTCAATCCAGTCCAGATCCTTCGGAATGTTGGCAGACTTGAGCTTGGAGACTGCGGCATTGCTGCGCTTTTGAAGAGACTGGCCTTCTTCCTTCTTCTGGCTCGTGTCACTCATCGCACGGCCCTTGACAACGATTTGACCACAGTTGGTCTCTCGATACCCCCACCTGTTCTTTCCATCATGTTCCTTTGCAAGCTGTGCGTGCAGCGTGAAGCTCAGGTCAACAATGTTGCTGGGATAAGCCCATTGAGCCAGTAGTCCGCCTGCTTTGCCCGATGCCCCGCCTGCTATCTCTGAAGCCTCAAGGAGGGTTACAGTGTGCTGAACCGGATCGTATGAAGGATGTCTAGTCAAATAATAGGCTGTACAGCAGCCGATAATCCCACCACCTGATAGATCGCCAAAAGTCAGCTATTGAAAGTCGCAGTACGCCGAGCACCAAGCGGCGGAGGGGAAATCTGGTCAGCGCGGGACTTGTCAACTGACCAATGACGACAATGTCACGACGACCACTTGTGGCCGACATTTTTGCTGCAGGTCGGATTCTGGAAGTGATGGACCGGAGAGATGCCACGCGGCAGGTACCAAAGATGGAGAGAGAATGACTTTGACAGGGCGATTACAGAAGTTTGTTGAACTACGTCACTGCGGTCGAGGTCCCAACCCTGTCATGCGCGACTCTTGTTAGCTAATACGTGGTTTAGTGCCAACTAGCTACCTAACCCTCCGGGCCCGCTCACCGAGACGTGGTAGCAGCCGAACGCACTGTTCCAACTGAGCGTCGCGGGTGGTTTATTTTCACTGATAGACTTCCGAACTTGGCAGTAATATGTCATTTGCCCTGGGCAGAAGGGTTGCCATAAAGTAAAGAATAGTAAGAAATACAGGTAAGCTCGATACTCCACGCTCCTCGAAATGCATGTGGATTGTGCCGTGATGTCCAGAGTTCCACTGTGTAGGCACTGGCGCCGTAGTAGAGGATGGATGTAGACCTCCAGATCGACGATAGCTGCCCTCAAATTACCGAGACGGACTGAGCGGCCGGTTGAAACCACCTGGACGGTTCATGTACTGGCGATACTCGCTCACTGAAACCTTGTGCACGCCATAGACATTGTTCCCCGGCACCTTGGTGTTTTTCGTGGTTCGGAATCTGGTAAAACCCATACTCTTCCGCATCATTGCCTCCATCTCGTCCTCGTCGGCGTCGTCCTTGTAATCTACCTCCATCTCGTCTGGATGATGGCCGACAGCTGCAGGGCCATTCGCAGAGCGTCCATCGTTTCGGAATCGGGGCTCTTTGTAATCGGGATGGCGGTCGCCTTTAGGTCCTCGAGGAGGTGGGCTTCGTGAGCGAGGTCTTGCTCCGTTTCGTCTTGGGGATCGCGAGCGATTACGGATCCTGTCGCCTTTACCTTGCACTGTCGACGTTGGTCAGACTGAAGCTCTCTCACTAAGTGAACGATAACTGCGAAACCTCCCCCCGGCCAAAAAAACAAAGGTGATGGACCTACCTCGTCGGTCATGTCCACGGTCCCTGCTGACATCTCTCATGCGGTCTCGACCGCCACGGTCATCTCGATCTCGGTCCTTTCGGTCCATGACTCGGCGATCTCGAGACCAGCTCCTTTCTCGCCGTCTTTCATTACGATCTCGAGAACGTGAGCGGTGGCGGCGCTCTTCCCAAGGGTCATCCTTCCGTACGTCGCGGGGATTAGGTGAGCGTCTGCGACTGTGATCCATATCCTGTCCAGCATGACCGTTATGCGTATCGTTCTTCTCCCACATAGTACTACTGTCCACGCGCCGTGCGCGTTTGGCAGGAGGCTCTGCCATGGGAGGAGACGTAGTGTGACTCTTGTGGTTGTGACAGGATCTTGCTGAGCTTAAGTCGGTCGGGACAAAGCCAAAATTGAGGGTTGTATCAAGTCTGAATCATGCGCACGGTTTTCCGAGTGGCTTAAGATCTCGTAGATTAATTCGTCATCATAGGAAATTGAATTTGGAGGGTAGATATCACGTACTCCAAGCTGGACGCCGAACGGGCAACGGCGAGAAAGTTTGTTCCGGTCGCCGACATTCCCCTTTCACGCAGTTCCTGCCGAGAGCTTCTTGCAACCAGTCGCAAACGCGGGAATACACGGATATTTTGTCATTCATGACCTGAGAGTCGCCCGAGGTTTCGCTTGGCAAGCTGGGAATTAGGAAGAAAGTCTCAAATTGTCTCTCCATCACTTTGGGAGACTATTCGAGGCACTAGATTCTGTCTCGCCTTGCTGAATGGGATTTTGGTGAGCTTTCGCCAAGTCACCTCCGCGCTATGTGAGCGGGCAACAATAAATGAATAGCTGCTCCCTGATTCTTCACAAAGGGCCTCCATCAAATTGTGTACCGAATGAAGATTCATATAATTACTTTGAACTTTAGATATCTGACGTGAATATCAAATGCAATGACGTTCCAGTCAGGATCGGAGGACACTGCCATCCCGAGGATAAGAATCGGCCATGGGATAGTTGAGGTGAGCAGACTTTAGTAGTTAGCAAGAAATACATGGCGTTATGTAAGCTTCAGTCTCTTTTCAGAACCTGAACGAAGATTTTCACTTTCTGTCTGCGGCAGCTTGTCAAGAGATCAGACACAAGTGGCCCGCTTTGGTGATAGAAACAAGTTGATGCTATGTGAGCACGCTTCGACTATTTGTTCCTCGCTCCCACCTAGGTCTTCCAGCAATTTGCGAGGACTGCTGGAATTGACGTGATTCGGTATGTATGTTTTTTCATAACCACATTCCCACTTGATAGTGTGTTGGTTTTGATCGAGTCTTCTATGCCCGAGACACCAATCTGTACTCCATTATTTCCTTATATTATTGGGTCTCCATACAGTCAAGCTGCGGACCGCTGATTGAATCGGTTCTTGTAGTTCCAGTAAGTGTCATAAGCCTTGTCAGAGCTTCTCCATGACCCGTTTGCTCGAAGAAGGTAGGTTTTCAAGGCTTCTTGTAACACCTTAAATTCCCCAGTCGTATACATTTGTCGTCTTCTTTCAGGTCTTTAAACCAACCTCCCCCCCCCCCCCCCCTCCCCAATATCTATTCATAGAAGGCCATTCGATGATACAGACTCTACATACCTATATTGACTTGAAGGAGGCTCACTTACCAAGCGGGCTTGCACCAGCTCGAGACAGCAACCAACGGCGAAGACATTAGTACACGATTTGGACACATCGGGCGGCGATCGTGAGGCTATCCCCCTCACCAAAATATAGCCAGAGCTTAATCTGATTTTCCACATTAATATAAGCCAATGATGCTCATATATCCTTTTGAAACAATCTTGTCAGTGGCATATTTTCAATCCATATGTAATCCGCCTACCGAGTGGATCCTCAAACAGCAGGCCTTTCCCACGATGAGACCGATACATGACATTTGGCGTACTCAAAATATCAATATATGGAGCTCAAAAATGTTGGTTTGATGCGTCAGAAATCAATCCTTCTTATAAACCTCTTTATAAGCGAAGAATGCGTTTTAGTAGCTTCTCCACTCATGAATCAATCCTCTTTGATGGTGAGTCCTTGTCAGCTACCGGGCAGCTTCCCAAGATATCTTTCAAGGACTTCCGTAAAGCCGCTGCTTTGAGGTCTCAATGGAGAACTGGACTGCCTGGTGCTTCGATCTCTCCGTCGAAATTCTACCGACTTGATGAGATGGAAGTGCCGCCCGACGCAAGTTATCTCAAGCTATGATTAGTTTCTTGAGGATGGAAGATATCGGTTTCCGAAGCAAATAGCTCCTAACGTCAAAATTTATGCGTTGCATTGTCACCACTGGGTGAGTCCTGCTGCACCAGATTGAGGCACAGGTCACTGACTGACTCTTGACTACCCAAATAAACTAAATGATTCATACGTGCTGTGGGGCATTCGTGCATGAAACTACCACGGGCCAACCCGTCCAGCCCCAACTTTAATTCGGACCTCGAAAAATTTCACAGCATGACCAGCACCCCCACTTCACACTTAGCCTTCGCGATCTCCTTCACCACCATCAAACCCGCATTCCCAATTTGCTGGCGAAATGGCACCCACCAATCTGTCCCATCGGAGGACGCACAATCTTCTGCTGATCTCTAAGCTGTTGAGTCTGAGGGACACTACATCTCCTTTAACCCTGCTTCAAGATTCGCTGGAGCAACCGGCCACTCCGTTGATCAAGGAGTATATTAGACGCGCCAAGGTACGACCGGGAGTCAGAGTTATTTTTGCAAGAGACTCTGCGCTCTATTTCATAAGCCCAAGCTACATTCTAACTTACAGACATATAGCTCTCCAAAGTGCATGTCACGTTTATTTCCTATGAAACATTAAAGAAACCCGATGGTGTTGATGCTTTCATTGCCACCCGCCGGAAAACGCCGACCGAGGTTGTCAGAGAAGCCAGCGCCGCTTATCAACCAGGCGTTGGTGCAGAGACGCCAAGACGTAAGTCAGAAAAAAAAGAGGGCAGCGTTTGATATGTTAAAACTAGTTCGAACTAACAAACATCATTAGGTCGTCTCATCATTATTGACACCGTCAATCCTCTTCTGAACTCGAAGACATTAGAAACTGGATTCCATCTTCCCTCATTTCTTGGCTCTTTCATCGCCCCTTCGGGCCCAGCGGGTGGTAAGGCTGAGGCTTCGCTTGTAGTGACATATCACCAAGACATTCCTGCGCAGTCTCAGCTGAACCATTACTCACCTCCACCACTGTCAATCTTAACATACCTGGCGACCAGTATCATTACGCTTCATTCGTTTTCCCATATATTGGCGCGAAAAGCTGCTCGTGATCGCAGCTTGGCCGCGCCATCGTTTGGGCTGGAGGAAGAACAGGACGGCGTCCTTCTCAGCAGATTAGACAAGCTTGCTGGTACCGGCGCCGCCGAGGGCGTCGTGCTCGAGTTGGAGCACCGGCGCAAAAGTGGTCGCGGGGTGTTAGAGTGGTACCTTCTTCCACCAGCCTCGAGATACTCACCACAGCATGTGAAGGAGGTTGTCACCCTGTTGGATGACAATGTCCTGTACAACCCTCCGACAGACATCAAAGCCAGCCACGATAACGATGAGCCACAATCGACATTCGAATTGGGTCTCACGGATCGGCAAAGGCGAGACAGAGAAGGGGTGGTTTTGCCCTACTTTGACGCTCAGCAGGGTAATGGTCCGGGAGAAGGTGGTCGCATTCTCTACGACATGGGCGAAGAGGATGATTTCGACGAGGAAGAGGATGAAATATAATGGCAATTTCTGTGCCACTTTGAATCACAAATCCTTTTTGATAACCGAACGTATTCTCGATTCACAAGGACATAGGTGGCTCGTGAGCCTGCAAGTTCATGGCTCAAAATATGAATGAAAATGCAAGCGTTGGTATTGGGAAAAACAGACAACAGAGGGAATATTGAGGTGAACAACGCTCAGAAAAACCGCCACCACAGCAAAACCAACACAACAAAACCAACGCCGACGAAAGGACCATACTGCATGACACGTTTAGAAAACGAACCTCCATCTGGCAAAACTCAATGAGGCTATCTTACCTGCTTCACCAACAATTCCCAATTGATCCGTACTGCTGCCTTTCGATATTTCTTACTGTCCTCCCGGAGTCGGCCTGATAATTCTCCCATTCGCTCCAAGCTGTCTCCGCGATAGAGAAGATCCTCAATGTTCTTGGTCATGACTTTGGTGACATCACGCAGCTCGTCGTTCAACTTGTCCAGATTCTGGGAAGCTCGACTGTCTTGATACAGTTTCTTTGTCCGCTGAATGAAGGTGTCGAATTCGACAAAGGCGTAAGGTCGGAGTGTTGGGGAGAGATATTGTGATTGCGTGTAGGTGGTAGTGAACTCGGAGGCCACGTCAGCGAGGTATGTGAACGCAAGTTTTCGTGGATATGATCGATCGCAAATGCATAAAAAGCAAACGTCATTTTGGATCATGTAACTATCATCTTGTCAAAATCCAATTCAGCTTTTTTGCGGATAAATGTTCTCATACTGGAGGTTATATTGTCCAGATTCGATGCTCGCCTGCGGTGCGGAATTGCGATTCAACCGCCGAAAGATCATCTTGGCCTGGCCTTTGATTTCAGACAGCTCAGCCTCGGCCTAGGAGAGCATCTTGTGAGTGATACGCTCCAAAGCACTCAGGATATTGCGTACTGACCTGCTCGTCATCAACAGAAGCAGCCAGCATCAGCCCTGCACACAAAGATATCAGCTTCCGTCGCACCACATATGACCAGAAGTTTCTCACGCACCATCGAGCCGGGCGATCTGTGTCGATTTCACCATCTTGAGGCCCTCTGAGGTCAGTGCTTTATTTTGATTAATTGCACTTGGCGCAAACAGGTACGGAGTTGGCCAGCATGGCTGTAGGAGGGGCGGTCACCCACGGCAGAAGACGCTACGTAGGGTCGGGGGGATCGGAGGCAAGCTGCAAGTGATCCGCGAAATGCTTCGTTCACCCGGACTTTTTGTTCTCACCATATTTTCAAAGACAACCACCGCTACTCAGGCTGGTCAGGCAAATGTAGCAAAGTAGGGAGAGCTGAGAATGTCTTTGCCAGCGTCTACAGCAGTACCCAGTCCCTCAAAACGAAACTCTCGTACGACCGCGTCTCGGGGCAAGTGGAGCGAGGAGCATTTACTTACTAGTGACAAGTCAGTTCTCATTGCTGCTGATCTTGTGGTATGTTGCTTGCAGCCCTTAACTTCACTCCACCCTTGGAACAATAAAACGATTACTCATTTCGAATAATTTTATGGGAATTGCAGAAGCTTCTTGCGAAACCAGAAGCTTGGAATATACTTGAAGAAAAGGAGAAACGTCAAATTCTTAGTCTCCTCCCCTCGGATATCCACCCAGCTTCAGAGCTTCCTTCCGACGATTTAAACTCAAAGATACCCCCACTTCCGGATTCGTTTATTCGATATTCCAACAACTGGCGCGATGGTATCCGTCAATTCCAAGTTGACCTTGAGAATGGTCGATTCGATCCAGAGTGGCTGTGTCAAGCCGAGAATGCGCGGCGCAAGCGAGAGAATGGCGATTTTGACTCATTCAAGGAGCGCGAGTTCGAAAGATTCTGGGGGCAAAAGCAAAAAACGCAAATGAATGTGATATCGGGCGAGAGCTCCAAGATCAAGCTTCCACAGCTCATCGAAGCTGGTGTGTTCATGATCGGCGATGTGTGGCGCTTCGACTACGTCTGGGGCAAAGGGCCTGAACGAGTGCATGTCGCAAAGGAAGTCAGAGTACGAACCTGAAAAGAATTCTCTCTCCAATACTGCGATGTACTAAAGACTTTTAGATACACAAGATCGATGGCCAAAATCTTTCGTTTGTGGCTCCTACTGGCCAACGAATATTTCTTACTTCGCATTCAGCCACCACGGATGGCAACCATGTGCATAAACAGCGTGATGACCAAAAGCACAATGGGATTACTTGGTCTGGGTCATCTCAGCATGATGTTCACGAGTTGAAGCTTGAAGCTCCCGAAAGAGACGCACCCCCAAATACAGTCTCAAACAGAATGTCAGATGACATTACCAAGAACAGCGAGATGGATGCCAAAGTTGATTTTCAAGAGCCGAAAAGCATACCCGAAGTCGACGAACAGGCGTGCGTATCCGAAAACCTTACCAAGGGGGATGCCGATCAACGTCCGACTCGTGCCGAAACTCAAGATATGGACGAAGACGGCCTCGTTCAAGTGGTGATCATGAGTCCACAACAAGGCGCACATAGTCTCAAGCGACCTATTCCATCGGCAGCACCCGAGCCAGCAGCCAAACGAAAGCGTGGCCGACCTCGAAAGGTCGATCTTTCCACACCTACACACCAA
The DNA here is from genome assembly GCF_001723175.1 of Penicillium oxalicum. NCBI lineage: Eukaryota > Fungi > Ascomycota > Eurotiomycetes > Eurotiales > Aspergillaceae > Penicillium > Penicillium oxalicum. The sequence goes on from NC_064655.1 coordinate 1,097,307, forward strand.
GCTCTGGCTCACGTGGGGGATCTATCGAGATCCGAGGTCCAGGTCCTGATCAGTGCCGGTCCATCTGGACAATCAGCCACTGAAGTCTCTCCGCAAGCCAATCCAGCCGAAACAAATCCAATTCTTGTCGATACAGTACCCTCAATGATCAGCGCCCCGGAACGGCAATTGTCTTCGCCAGCTTCAACCGCTCGCTCTTTATCTCCACAGCCCTGCGTGCCCAAACAGAGCGCAAAGCACATAGACGATTCCTCCGTTTCTGCACAGGATGGACATATCACAAAGAGTGATGAAGATCCCGACAGGGGCCCGAGAGAGCATGTCTCTCTGAATCAAACCCCGAGCTCGCTTCGAACAAATCTCAGGGACTCTTCTGAAAAGCTGACCAAGGAGCTACCTATGGTATCGGGCGAAGAAGCTTCTGTGAAGCCTGGCCCAGAGCCCTCATCGCTGCCATCAGAGCAGTCTGATGACCACGAGGTTGAATGCGAACCGGACGAGATCATCTTGTCCGACATATCAACGCCGATGGCGTTGGTCAAAAGAATTCTTCAGATTGATGGTCGACGTGCCGACGGCCGTACGGCCAACACTTGGAAGGAGATTCGATGCTACCGCAAAAACCAGGATATGGGTAGTCTTTTTGATGTCAGACAGACATGGTATTTAAGGCAGACATGAATGCGACCTACCCGCAGTTTGGTGGACAGACTCTTGCCATCTTTATCACCCGCAAAGGTTGAGATTTCCATGTATGCCGCAATGGAAGCAACTCTTGGACTCCATGTACCCATGGTCGAGTGAAACTGAACGCCTGGTACTGCTTCAATTTGCTTACGTAATATCTAAAATGAATGGGAAATGACAATGAGGAATTGATACCGAGGACTACATAACGACTGGCTCGATCCGACAGGAGAACATCCTGGTGCGTGGATGTTCTTTCCATTCTCCTTGTGATCGTAAGTGGAACAACGCAAATTTCGTGAACTCGTTTGAGATATTACCGAGCATGTAATGCCTGGACAGCAATGTAATTGCGCATCGGCTTTTGCGCAGTTACCACTTTTGCCTTGTTACAGAATGGTTGGCCATCCCAGTATACACGTCCGGGGCCAAGTTCAAGAAATTTGAAGTTTTCGAGGATCAAACTTCTAGCAAACGACTTATATTTACTAGGGCCTTCAAGGAGGCGTTTGACTTATTGTTGAAGTGAGGGGACCAGGTTCTACATCAGCTGCCACATCGACTGCGAAGCTCGCCTGTATGAAATCTTCAAGCTCCTCACTTACTGTCTTCAGCTTCTCCTTGACACTGGCCACACCCTCCTGACCGACAATGTGTCGAGATGGGGGATTCTCATGGCCAGCAATGGACGTGATGGCATACACCGTTTCTTGCACAAGGATCTCAAGATGGGCGGAGCTCAGCGGTGGGTGAATTGAGACCACTCTGGGCGCCGAAAATGGTCCAGTCTCAATTGAATTGACTCGTGGACTTTCCACGTTCTCGACGGCTTGATTGTTGACTGTACCGTTCCCAGTCAACCCTTCCGCTGCAGCTTCTGGAAGTCGGGCAACCAGGTGGTTGAGGATACCACGGAAAAGCGGCGCATGATTGTCGGTGGGTGAATAGGCGGGAAAAATAGGAGGCACGCTCGTCACAAGATTGGTGAGAATGCCAATCTCAATGCTGCACTGCACAATTGTAAGTTTGACGTTGAATGGTGCGACCTCGAATGCAAGACTCTATCGCATTTTGTCAGCCATGACTGTCTTCATTTCGATGATGGCAACTGAACCCACATCACAGAATCCTTCCAGAGCCCAACCAGCTGCACAATACATGCCCAGACCAGGGGTTCCAATATGAGCCGCTAGTGTCATGTCAGATGAATCAGAACGGATCAATTCGCCGGTTATCAATCTTACTTATTCCTGAAAGAATCATGATATGACCAGAGTTCTGCCTTCTCATATGGGGTAATGCGGCTTTGATAATGTTGAGAGGCCCAAAATAATTGACCTCAAATTGATCACGGACGAGGTTCTGGGTTTGTTGAGACGCAGAAAGCTCTTCGACGGTTCCAATAAGGGCTAGTACGGGTGGTCACTATGTTGTCCGTTGCAACAGGAAGCTGAATGACATTTTTACCTTGGCTCGTACAGCACAGGAGTATATCCACTCTCCCAAATGTTGCAACTGCTTGCGCGAAGACTGCCTGGCATTCGCCCATCATCCTAAATCAAAGGAAATCCTTAGCATTCATCCTGTATTTCAAGCAATAAATAGAGCAATACGCTATCTTTAACTCCAAAGAAATAGGTTTCTGGCGCACACCTGATATCCAGAGGTACAGTCTTGATTCGCTGCGGCCATCCTTCCTCGCGATGTTCCCCGACCTCAGCGAGGAACGCGTCGAAACGGTCTCGACGTCGCGCATCACGGTCAGGAACCGTATGTGCCAATCCAAGCAACGCATAGTCTCCGTGTGCAAGAGCCTGTCGGGCGACAGAGATGCCGATTGCAGAGTCCCCGGCAGTAATTAGCCATACTCGCGGTGCGCTATGCGACGGGAAATGCGAGCGGGACTCTGGCGCTGGACGGTTGTCCATCTGTTATGTCGTCTTCAATCTCGATACCTCTGCACCTCATTCATCGTGCGATTTCAGAAAACTGAGCAGTTGCTCTCGCGCCGTCAATCTCGCAGCTCTAGTCCTCAAACGTGACAATCCCGGACCTTCTCCGAACGAGTGCGATGTTTGGCGGTTGAAAATACCCCAAAGTGCCAAGCGCCCCGCTACGCCGGCCCAGTCAGCTCCCCCCCTTTCGTCGGACGGGCTGGACCCGAAGGCGTTAACCGCTCAATTCTTCTGGCCGCGTCGGCCGTTTGCTCTTTTGTGCTTTTTCTTTCCTCATCTCCCGTCATCGCAAAATGCCCGAGCAACGGCAACGCAGAGAGGAGGACGGAGGCGGCAACGTATGTCCATCCAGTATTCGATCCTTCCGGCTCGCAGGCGCGGAATCAAGCCGTCCTTTGCCCTTTCCCTTGATTTGAAGCTGACCGATGAATCGTTTTCCAGTCCGGCCTCAAGGGTGCTCTCCAGGGTCTCGGAATTTTCCTTCTGATGCAATTTGTTGTTGGCCAGTTCTTTGGGAACAAGCAAAATGCAACCTCTTCTGTGCAGCCCGGAAACATGCCCACGTTTGCGGACCGTCCTGATCCCAGCGAATATGCCGATTACAGTCCCATCCCAGACCTGATCGCCCCGATTTGGCCGTCCGACAGCACGATCGACATCAGCATCTATGTGTCACCATCAATTGTGGTGCCGTCTTTCAAGTCAAAGGATAGCACTCTTGTGATGCATGAGCAGAACTTCACCATTGGCAACTACAGCGACACCCGGGAGATTGACACCGTCATCAAGCTTCCTAAGCAAGTACAGCAAAATGGAACCCTCTACGCTCACTTCTTTGTGGCTCGTACGGGACACCCCTTGGACCCCAGCGCGAAGGACTACAACACCGCGGATGCTGTCCATTTTCTGCGTCCCTTGAACCAGTACCTGCCCAAGAAGAAGGCAAAGAAGCTCAAGAATCTGCTCGCTGCGTCGGACGAGGGCGAGAACGAGGAAGTTGATGACACTCCGGATGTTCAGACTGTCTCTTACTATCACCCCAACTTCACTCTCTCAGTTATCCCCGATTCTGGATCGCAAAAGTTCCCCCAGATGCACCCAGCTGTCCGTCAGTATGTCCAGCTTGAGCGGACAGGTGCGCGCGACAAGTCTGGTCGAAATGGCTGGTACTATCCGATTCTGTTCCTCAATACATTCTGGCAGTTGAAGAGTCACATGACCGAGCTGAACTCGACAGTGACCGAGGTGCCCTTGCGGATTACCCTCAACAACTTGGCGAACTGGAAGTTCAGCATCCTCACAAGTATTGACGAGGGCTCCAAGCAAAGCGCGCGTCAGGCTGCGTATGGCGGACCCGTGCCCGGTGGTGGTGATGGTTCCGAGTGGGAGACGATCAAAGAGGTTCTCTTGGACACCAACATCTATCTTTTGGGCACCACGGGCATTGTGACTATCTTGCACATGCTCTTCGAAACCCTGGCTTTCAAGAACGATATTGTGAGTCTCCGAAGAATGCGTTATTTGATGAGCGGTGGCTTTTGTTTCACTTTCGTGGCCTCGCTAATACGAGCGTTGTCCAATTATAGGCTCATTGGCGGAACAAGAAGGATAATGTGGGAACGTCGGTTCGAACCATCTTGGCCAATGTGTTCATGCAGGCCGTGATCTTCCTTTATCTCATGGACAACAGTGACAACACCTCCTGGATGATTCTGGCCAGCCAAGGATTCGGTATTCTGCTGGAGGCCTGGAAGATCACAAAAACTGTGAACGTCCGCCTGCGACCTCCACCGCCGAGCTCTTTCTTCTATTTCCTGCCCTACGTCGTTGTCTTCGAAGACAAGCACAAATTGAGTGAGACTGAGGAAAAGACCAAGGAGTATGACGAGATCGCCTTCCGCTATCTGTATATTCTCGCTGTGCCTCTCCTCCTCGCCTACGCCACGTACAGTCTTTTGTACAACACTCACAAGTCATGGTATTCTTACATCATTGAGACTCTTGTGGGCAGTGTATACGCCTACGGCTTCCTCATGATGGTCCCCAGCTTGTATATCAACTACCGATTGAAATCAGTCGCTCACATGCCGGGTAAGGCCATGGCCTACAAGTTCCTCAACACTTTCATTGATGACTTGTTCGCATTCACGGTTAAGATGCCTTGGCTGCATCGGCTGGCAACGCTCCGAGACGACGTCATCTTCTTCATCTGGCTGTACCAGAGTTGGAAATACAAGATTGACTACAAGCGTGTCAACGAGTTTGGACAGGGAGGCGACAGTGACGAAGAGGGCGATGCTACCACCGTTTCCAAGTCAGAAACGAAGGAGAACAAGCAGACAAAGGAGGCGATGGCCGCGCAGACTTCTGCGGATGTTGACCAGAAATCCTCTACCCGCCAGCGGAAGTCGAAAAAATAGGCAAGCTTGCAATCTTTCTGGACGTCGTGTGTCGCATGAAAAGCAGATTGGATTCTAGAATCCTCGCAGTCTGGCTCTCAGAAAATACCGGTGACATGCAGATGTGGCTGCTAAATTTGAAAGTGTGATATAATTCAACTCCAGGCCCCAGAAACGCTACTAGGACAGTTCCTGGCTGCTTAGCGATGGATATCGTGTTCTCCTACGGATTCCTACCACTTCGTAGACTGATTAAAAAAAAATGGCAACCCAATTTTACTCGCTCACAGAGATCTGCCACGTAGTATCTGGACGTTGGCCGTAGGCGATGGTGGAAGTTGGATCATGCGATAAGATGGATGGGTTTGTTTTATCCAGTCTCTTTGACCGAATCGAGGCTTATCCATCCGATTTCGTTCCCGCGCCCATCCACGTGCCTCTTCTATGAAGGCTCCGCTGGTGAAATCCAGCTCTGCGAATATTTCTCAATCTTATTCTGCCATGCTGAAGACCACCGAATTTGGTGCATGAAAGTAAATTTGTGTCCCCTGAGGTCAAGCGCTGGAAAGCGGAGTGCTTGAGACGCGTTGCGTTTCTTGCGCGAACCCCACGCGTCCTTTTCCACGAATGAGCATTGTTTACGGGTGAGACCTGCCACAATTACCAGCAGACGCCCAAAGTCGAAGAGATGGCACAAACGAATAATGGTGATTTATCCCAAGCCGAGCACTATCATCCTGAAGGGCTTGTATCAAACTAACTTCTTGATAGATAATGATGAATCTAATCAGTTGCTGGATGCAGTTGAGCACTTGGAAGCCGGTATGCAGATGACGATGAGAGAACAAGATATTTCAAGCAAAGGCTATCTCTGCAAGATACTGACGCGGGGATAAGTTGCATTCGTACCTGTCAAGCAAAGGCAAACCGATGCTGGCCAGTTAGCCCAGAGCATTGCCTCGGACGCGTACGAGAATGGCATTCCGCAACTGGCACTGGGCCGTGTGCTAAAGGTTTTGACAACCAAGAATCACCTCGATCAGTCAACAGCCACGATTTTGATCAAGAATTTGTATCCACGGGAGCAGATTCCTACCAAATTTATCACTCAGGTCGTGTGTTCCTTGGGTCCTAGCAAATTCAAACCAGGCCCGACCACACAGGCTTTGCTTGTTCGTTGGCTGATTATGACCATTGATCTGTTGGAGGATCGGACACACCTTGGAAAACTCTACGCAGTGCTGTTTAATCATCTGGACATGATCAGCTTACGAAAGCCGCTATGTCATTTGCTTTCTCTTATCACGCGGCGAAGGCATGTCAAGCCATTTCGCATTCAAGCGCTGATGGAGCTGATTCAAACGGCGGGAGGGGAAGAAAAGGAACTCTTGAGTCTGTTGAAAACATTCAAGAATTACTGCCCAGAAATTATTCTTGGCGACGTGGGTGTTTCGCGAAAAATGGTCCTTTTTTTCAAACACCCTGACCCAGAATGGTCATCCCATGCGAAGTTGCTTCAGGATCAGAATCTCGAGTTGAAGCAAGCAACTCAGCAATCTTCATACCAGGTCATCAATCGAGCACTTGGAAAAAGGACTAGGGTGGAGGTGATCATTCCGGTGCTGCAGACCTCTCGCGTGTCGAACAAGCACACTTCATTGGAAGAAATTCGAAACATTCAGCATTTTGTTGACAGAGTTGACAAGATTGAGTTGCCGAATCAGATCATTTCCACGCTGAGGGACTCAATGGCGCAGAAATATCTTCATCTCGTTCAGCCAGAGGCAGCGAACGCTCGCCTCAACGACTGGCTAAGTGGGTTCTTGGCGGACAAGCTTGCACAGATACAAGAGGATCAAGATGATGACCCGGAGGCCCTTACCTTTGTCCTGAGTTACCTTGAGGGGCATACTTCCTTTGCAAAGGTTTGCATTTCTTTATCAAAAGCTGTTTGACGAGACTTGTCCTCACCATCTCACAGGTCATTTTACCCTCGATACAAGATTTCTTGGAATCATACCTTTCAATGTGGAATGGACAAGACAATCGTGCACTCGTCCTCCGATTATTGCGATACCTTCCGATAGAGTCATACGACAGCTTATGGAAGCGATTCTTCATCCACTTGGAAAACGCCATGCTGGACAGTACCGTGGGCTCCAGAATTGAGCTGCTAAACTTCTATTCCGCCTTGATCACAGAATGGGGGGTGCGACTCTCAGAGCAGCCGTTGAGTCAAGGGGAATCACTTCCATTGACTCATCTCATCAGACATGCTGAACTTCTTGCTTCTTCAGTACTTGAGCTAACATCATTGTCCGTAACTGCGGACTCCCAAGCGCATGCTCTTGTGTACTCGGTCTTGCACTTCTACAAATCCGTTGCACGTCTCTTTTCACAGGCTTCGCGCAACGCCAGTATTCGGCTGACAGTCCCAATGGCGCCGACCATCTACTCACTTGCCTTTACGCCAACCATCTCTGCCATATCAGCTCTCAACTCCATTTTGGCTGATTACAAGTCATCGTTCGAGACATCTTTGACATCCGATCTCATTCGGGTTCCCAACTCATCTGATCCGCTCTATTCTACAGAAATGGTCAACCAGTTCAATGGCTATGTCATGGATATGTGCAATCTCATTTGGCGTAATCGCGCCCTCAACACAGAGGATCCAAATGCTCAGGGCTGTCTAGTGCCCGCGACAAGTCTCAACGCGTTAACCACATTTATCCGGAACGTGAACGAAGCCGCTCGGCATTATGATCGTGGGAGCGCCTTCCATACAACCTTAGCTTCTCTCTTCTCTCTCAGTAACCACCCGGCGTTTGCCAATCTGTCGGCCGCTTGCTTTGCAGATGTCGAGGAGACGCAGAATGTTGTTGGTGAGCGCCCAAGGCTGCGAAAACCAGTCACTCAGAAAGCATTGCAGGCACTTGAGAAAGATCAGGGCGCCAAAATCACATGGCAGGAATACCGCGTCTATATGCTAGAATGGCTGGATGCAGTTGGAAGCCGAGGAACAAGCGATCTGATGCGGAGCACTATGAAAGCTTTGCGGAAAGAGTGAGCTAAAATTGTTGGAGCCTTCATGCCATGTATGCTAGACGTATGACTGGGTAGGAAAATTGTAATCTATCCTCGATTTATTCACACGACGCCGACTAATGGCGTTTGATTATTTTCTTTATATGAAATATAATACACGGATATCGGCCAATACATCCACGAAGACGATTCAGGGGCTAGTCCTTCAAAGTTTGACCGTCGAGTTAAGGTATATATCCTGGACGCTGGGGTCATCCCGCAGCGAGCTGAGGACATCCTCAATAGCCTTAACATGTTCCTCTGGCAACTCAACCAAAGTCTCCTGATTTGGGTCCCAAAAAATCTCCAGCTCCTCGATCGTCAATCCAGTCATTTTAGTAAATGCCTCACCGACACGTTTTGTTTCCGAGGGGTCAGTCAACAGGACGAGGCGACCATCCTCGTCCGTGTTGATGTCCATCGCGCCCGCTTCAATAGCCGGATCTAGGAAATCATCTGCGTTTATGTCATCTTTTTTTTCCATGACGACGCGTCCTTTCTTCTCGAAGAGAAAAGTTGTTGGTGTCACAGTTCCTCCACCATTCTTGATCAGATAGCGAATGTCTTGAAGGACTCGAGCTTTCTGATCAGTTTGACATTCCACCACAGCAGCAACTCCGCCGGGAAGCATGGCTTCGATAGTAACAGCTTCAAGGGCCTGGCCCGTCAAGCTGAGCCCTTGACCTCTTGCAATTGCAGCTTCGATGATATTTTTAGGGATTGAGGCGCGCTTCGCATTCGAAAGCGCCAGGGTCAAGCGAGGGTTGTACTTTGGATCGGCACCCCATACTGAATCGATTCGAGATTTAGCAATGAAACCTGGAACTAGGTAAAAAATGTCATGACGGGCCGCTTACATTGCGTTGCACTAGCGATCTCCTTGCTCATCATCTGACGTTCTTTGCTCTTCGCCTTGTCATTCTTGGCCTTGTCATGTTTGATGGTGGACCATTTGCTATGTCCGGAGAGTAAGATGGCAGATGACGTGATGCTACGAGAAATCAAACCGGCGACATGCCCTGGAATATGCCAAAGCGCTTTTCTGGGTAATGAGAGAGCCATCGGGGGTTCTTCTCCAGACTCTCGAGAATCTGTAGGATTATGGCCTTCGGCGTCATGTACATTCAAGCTGCGGACCCACTGTTTGTCCGATTCCCGTAGACGGTGACGGGTGGCCCCTCGATAAGGGAGAACGTAGCTCTACGTTCCTCATAGACTCATACATCCTCACTTTCGATCTTTCCCACTGGCATCTTGCCTTGCCTCTCAATCAATAATTATGCGGAGATAGACGACATCATTTTCGGCACCCAATGTCCACATCCGAGACAGCTGAGGCAGCTGCGCCTCCCGAACATGCGGTGCCTGAGCTTGACATCTCCAAGCTGCACGAGCTTCCATCCGAACAACAAGATCTATTCTTGCTTACATTTACCTCGGACCTAGTGCAATACATCTCTTGCTTGGACGCTGCAGGAGTTTCCGCGCATCAGAAGGAGCTCAAGAAAGAATTGTTCAAGGTCCTCACTCTCACTTCTCCCACCCTCACACGAGTGCTTCGCAATAACCTGGGCCGATGCTTTGGAGCTATTTTAACCAAAGGAGATCGCGGAATACTCTTCGAGACAATCAACGATTTGCTGGGAATCTTGAACGCGGGAAAAAATGAGGCCGAGCTCAAGATCAAGTTCGCCGCGGTACACTGCCTAGGCGAGGTGTTCGCGACAGCTGGAGAGAGTGCATTTATGCAGGCCAATGTGGCGATTACAAGCACACTGAAACTGCTCAAATCAGCGAGTAGTCACACAGGTCTGCGTGGCGTCATATTCTCAGTTTTGCGCAAAACAATCGTCGGGATTGGTGTACCGGTTGACGAGTCGCTCGCTCGGGATATTTGGAAACAGGCACGTAACGCAGCAACTAGCGACAAATCGACATTCGTTCAGGTGCATGCATGCCGTTGCTTGGAGCAGCTGATTAATACAACCCCTTTCTTCGAGAACACAAATGACTTTGAGAACCTCAAAAATACAATCTGGAAAGTCATCGATAGTCCCACGGCACCTGTCCGCCATGCCGCAGCTGCTGTTTTGGGCCGGACGCTTGTCAAGCTTCATGTTACAGAGATGCATGTGATCTCAACACCCAAGCCGAAATCGAAAAAGTCTAAACGCATGTCGAAAAAACCCGCTTCCCGACCAGGCGAGGAAGATGAGGACGAGCTATCTGAATCCTCCACGGCGGCGGCAGCGGCAGCAGCAGCTAGTGTGTCTAAGAAAGATACCCGGCTTTTCTTCCTCCTCCCAGACCTCCTTCGTCAGCTTTCCCTTCAATACGTGAAAAGCTCAACTTCAAATCGTACCCGAGCCGGAATCTGCCTGTGCTATAAATTCGTGCTGCGCAATCTGGGTGATAAGATCGTGGAAGAGCGATATGGCCAGGTCGCATCGAACTTACTGTTTGAATTGCTCAATCATCCTACCGTCACATACAACAGGTTCCGGCTGCTGATGACCCGCAAGTTTGTCAAATCGATACTGGAGGACACTATTGGCCGAGAACTGCTGCGGGAGAACAGCCAACTGAATGCTGCGAGATGGCTCATCAATGAAGTGCTCAAAGACTACCCACAAGTCATACAAGAGCGTCGCGAACCAAGCAAATACACGCTCACAAGTACCATCAGTGCTCTTGCGTCGTTGATTGCGTCTCTTGGTTCTGCATTTGCCGTACTTGCAGATGCATGCCGAGACGCTTTGCTCCAAGTTCTTCCCCATCCCAGCTACACAGTTCAAATCCATGCCGCGCACTGCTTGCGAGGTTTTGTACTGGCCTGCCCTCACCAGCTCATCTCGTGTGTTACCATTTGTATGAACAGCCTCAACCGGGAAATTGGCCAGCTTGGAACGCCGAGGCAGTCACCTCGTCGCTGCGTTGGATATGCGAATGGTCTCTCGGCAATGCTAAGCACGTCCCGGCTGCAGCCCCTCTATGGTGCCGTGGACGTGTTTGCTCGCATCTTCACACAGGCCACAGATCTTCTCAAGATCAGTACCTCATCTGAGCTGCGAGTTGCAAGCACCCAGGTACAGACCGCTTGGATTTTGATTGGTGGGCTGATGCCTCTAGGGCCAAGCTTTGTTAAGATCCATCTTTCCCAATTGATGTTGCTTTGGAAAAATGCACTGCCGAAGCATTTAAGCAAAGAGAACGCGGCGCAGCCGAGTACGCTGGAGACGAGTTTCCTTGCTCACGTTCGAGAATGTGCTTTGAGTGCCTTGCTGGTCTTCATGGAGTTCAACAGCAAGCTCATAACCGCCGATGGAGCCAAACGAATCGCGGCCATGCTGCAAAATACTGTGGAGTTCCTTAATGAAGTGCGGCGTCCCAAGTCCATGGAAGATATCTCACAGCGACTACAACCGTCTTTGCAGCTCGTTGACTTCGCGACCATGGTTCGTCGTCGGGTTTTGCAGTGCTTCTCAAAATTGCTTCATGTTCAGCATCTCAGCCACGGGGAGATCATATCCCAGTCCAATCTACTCAATCTCGCAATTTCCTCATTCGCCGATCCAGATAGTCAAATAAAGCCACTGGAAAGCTCCATCGCAGCCTCGACTGGCCAGTTCGACGGTCTGTGGGATCTTTGTGACAGCTATGGATTCGGCGTCACTGGGCTTGCGCGAGAGTACATCAGTGCCACACTGACTGGGTCGCATGGCAATGAAACTGGTCCCGCGTGGTCTGCTGTCGATTCTGTGGATCAAAATGTGGACGATACATTAACATTCCCTGTCTGCGAAGCTAGCGAGCATGACTCTCTGCTCTTGTATAGCCTTCGAGTTGGTGATTCTCAATGCGCGGACCCGCCGACGACTGGTGTCGTGAACGCGGCGATTGATCTCTTTGCCGTCTCTATTGCCCTTCACTCGGCCAAAATGCAAGAGAGCAGCGTGGAGCAATTTGCCACTTTCTTGTCTTCGCCATCTCTTCAGAGAAATCCCGGTCGAAATGCTGCCTTGATTGTCAATGTTTCTATTGCTCTTCTCCACGCTTTGAAAGTCGCTGTCAAGGAGACAGACTTCGTAGCCGGAAAATTGAATTCATCCACGGATAAGATATTGCAGGAGCTGATTCAGGTACGAGATTTTGTCTCTTTTGCTTTGAAAAATGGGTTGCTGACAGTCGTTAGAAATTTGTGGTCGATGCTGATCCGATTGTGCGAACCATCGGGGTTGAGGCCATGGGACGACTCTGCGACAGTGCGGGACATTCATGCACCAGTGCGCAAGTGAATTGGCTTGTTGAGACAATTGTTGCGAACAGAGAGCCGAATGCTCGAGCCGGCTGTGCCGCTGCCTTGGGATGCATTCATTCGCAAATTGGTGGAATGGCAGCTGGCCTGCATCTCAAGACCATCGTCGGCGTGTTGATGTCCCTTTGCAATGATCCGCATCCTGTCGTGCACTTCTGGGCTCTTGGTGGGCTGGAGAGAGTGGCGAACTCGGCGGGCTTAACCTTCTCACCTTTCGCCTCGAGCTCCTTGGGCATGCTTGCTCAGCTGTACAATGCTGATACTCACAATGAAGAAGCAGCTGTACTATCAACATCAAACATTGAGATGTCGTTTTTGACACCTGTTGTTATCAGTCGATGCGTTGATTCGCTGATCAATGTTCTCGGGCCAGATTTGCAAGATGTTGTTAAGACTCGCAATTTGATTCTTACACTGCTGCGCCAATTTCAGTTGGAGGAGAACCCGGCTCTTGTCACTGAAAGCTCCAAGTGCTTGGATCATTTCTCTCTGTATGCTCCCAGCTTCGTTGACTTTGAGGGATATGTCAGGCGCTTGCAGGGTGAGCTCCGTGCAAATAATTCTCTAATGCGAGACGTGGCTGTCCACGGACTCAGCAACCTGATGAAAAGAGATGCTTCGGCCGTTGTACAAACGGCGAGTGACAGCCTTGAGGATGAAATCTGGCTTGCATTTGATGACGCTCCGGACAATGGACCTTTGAGAACCATGATTAAGGAGTGGCTACAGCAGACTGCTCTTACAGAAACCGAATTGTGGATTCAACGCTGCCAGAACATCATGACCAAAACCCGCATCAAGGCTGAGGCGGTTCCAACAACCGGCGTCCAGGCCGCCGCAGCTGATATTCCTGATGACGAGGTAGCAGGATTCGCAACGGCAGCGGCCGGCGAGGGCCAAGTTGATCCCGCTAGCGATGGTATCTCTAGTCAGGAACTGCTAAAATGGCAAACTCGAAATTTCGCGATGAGCTGTCTTTATGAACTCCTCGTCATTGCGAAAGAAGCCATTCTGCCCGACCAGACAATCCCGGCAGAAGTCGCGCTACAAGCCAAGGTTGGAGACATTGTGCGCATGGCATTCTCGGCGTCAACAGCTCATGTCATTGAGTTGCGGGTATGGGGTTTGAAAATTCTTGACCAAGTCCTGACAATGTTTGGAAAGACTCCAGACCCTGACTTTGCCGAGGCCTCTCTTCTTGAGCAGTACCAGGCTCAAATTGGATCAGCACTGACCCCGGCATTTGCTGTTGATTCATCAGCTGAGCTTGCTTCAGAGGCGATCAACGTCTCTGCCACGTTTATTGCTACGGGTATAGTAACAAATGTCGACCGAATGGGCAGGATCCTCAAACTTCTTGTTCTTGGACTCGAAAACTTCGCCAAAAACCCGGAAACAACCGAGATTGGTGACCTCAAAGGCTTGAACTCAAACGCGCGTGTCATGGTCAAACTTGCTCTGTTTTCGGCATGGGCTCGACTACAGGTTGCGAGTACGGAGCAAGACTATCTTAACCAGGTGGTCCAGCCATATCTTGCAAAACTCACACCTCTTTGGCTGTCTTCGCTACAAGAGTATGCTCGGTTGCGCTTCGAACCTGATATTTCGGGCGCACTGGGTACGAGTACGCAGAGTAGTGACTTGGACGAAGTGTACGCAGCGCTCAATCGAGAAACGTTGCTTAAGGTAAAATCTACCATTCCAGTAGAGATGGTCACGGATTCTGATATTTTCTTCTAGTTCTATCAAGACACTTGGCTTAGCTTTGTCGATGCCATTGCTGGTCTCGTGGAAAAAGACATTGATTTTGTATTTGATGCACTTGATGGCAAGCTCCAATTATCGGATGGATCACCAGGATCCGACAAGACGGACGAGAACAGCGAGGAAGGTAAATATAAGGAGAAGGCTCTGACCGATGCTCGACTGAACGGCAAAGGTCACGACATCAATTACCGGGAAGAACCAGTCGCATTCTTCTTCGTTCTGTTCGGGCTTGCTTTCGAAGCTCTCGTTGATCAGTCGACTTTATCGTCCCAGCGACTCGAAATCTTGCAGGCGCTCAAGAGAATACTGCGGCCTCTTGTCGCGGGAAATGCGATTTATCAAGACGCTGTTTTCTCGGAGACCATGGACACATTCGATCGTCTGGTACTGACTGAGGCAAGCCCTGTGCAGAACGTGATCGTCGAGATTGCTCAAAATTTGTCTTTGGACCATCCGGCAGCCCAAAGCGACCAAGAGCGGAGTGATCATCTCTCTGATGATATTGAACAGCTCTTTGAGCTCACAAGGAGCATCATTCTTGTGCTTGCCGGCATGCTTCCTAATCTCCGCGAATCGGCCCCAATGGCACGATTCAGTGTGACATCAGATGATTCGCTTGCTCTGATTCGCTTAGCACTCAAATCTCTGGTTAACGTCGCATCGATCTTCCCATCTGTCATCCGTAATGATCTTCACGCTTGCATTTTACACATCTTTACCACGATTCTCGCTACAGGCATTTGCCAGGCCGAGGTCGTTCCCCAGGCTCTGCCTATTTTTAGGCAATTCGTTCAAGCCATTACTCAATCTTCTGAAATTCCAGAGGACCTTGACGTGGTTTCATTTCAATTGCGCGGATGCATGACTCGCTTCCTGACTATACTCACCATTGCCCAGCGTCGAGAGTCAGAGTCATCTGTCCCTTGCGCCAAGAATACACTTTTGGCAATTACCTTCCTTTTGACAGCCGGTGGCCATGCAATCCCACCCCGGGACCCTGTCATCTACCGGGTGCTAGATGAGTTCCTCGACTGTCTTCAAGACGTGGGGCTTGCTACGGTTGCTGCCAGCTGCCTTCGGTCAATCCTTGGCAAGCCTGGCTCGCGCTCCATGACGGACGATGCCATTGCGCATCACCTTATTCCTCGACTCATTGCCTTCCTCGTCGGCTGTCCTGCTGACTCGGGTGAGGTCCCCAACGATCCTGAGAACTCTCGGAGTGTCATCGCGCGAACCCTCGTCTCCTGCGCTACCAGTGATTCTATATGGCCAGCGGCCAAAGCCACCAAAATGTCGCTCATCACGTCCACAATCCTGGCACGAGCCAGGAATGAGGGCCAATCTGTTCACCAAGAGTCAGCCGCATATTTACTTGAGTTGGCCAAGGCCGACCAGCTCATCTTCAGAACTTTGGTCGCGAGCATGAACGGTGTGCAGAAGTCGCTTCTTGAGGAAGTCCTTCGGAGTGCTAGCACTGAATCATCGAGGTCTGAAGATGTCGACCATCATTCGCAACAAGCTGCTCCGACTATTGCTCTGCGTATGGATTTCTGAATTGTCGAGGCTCTTGCCGCTGACACTCTGCTGCACGAACGGAAGAGGCTCGGTGGCCAAACCCACGCCAACTTGACAACAAGATGTGACATGACATGATATGATAGACTGTACATACAGACCATAACGAAGCTTTTCCCAATGGGTCTCCCGGAACGAAAATTGGAACCGCGACTTGCTTTAATTTAAAATCAGACGTAATGAGGAATTGGAAGCTTTCGAGATTTGCCCTCAGCATACTTGTGCGCGCAAGAGATCAAAGCTGCCCAGTTCACAACGTGGCGTATCTGCAGCTTGGATGCAAAGCTAGGACAAGTCCAATAGAAGGCTCTGTCTGTGCGATGAAGTCAAGAACAATATTGACCGCAATGTTTATTTGTGTATCTGGGTATCGAGTGTCTATAAGCATAATGGTACAGGCGATGATTCTCATTCACGCGAGATTCGAACATCAAGGAAAAGTGCGACCGTATTTGTCGAGAATAAATGTACAAGTGAGGGAAATGTGGGAGGAAGGAAGGGACCATTGAACACGGGAGATTGGCCAGAGCATTGAAAACCAAGGAATGGTCAATCAACCCAGCGTCTCTGCCAGATGAGCTTCGACTACAGGAGAGGTCTCAATTGGTGGGCTAGTTTCATGTGTGACCCGAGTCTCCTTGATAATCTCCGTTTTGACAGGCTTTTCGGCCTCGCTGGTCTGTTTCGGCTCTTTAACCCGGCGGACGGAGGCGTATTTGAGGAAGACAATGATCATGACTGAAGAAAGTGATTAGGCAAATGGTTCATATATGGGTCAGATGATGGAGGGAAGCTTACAGGCACAAATGGCGACTGTCAGAGCGGCGCGCCGGGTCAAGACCCAACGCAACCCCTCGATCTCACTTTTGCCGTCGCTGTTGAGTGAAACTGTGATCTTATAATTTGACTCCTGAACCATAGTATCAATCACACGTTGATTTTCCCGTGTGGCCATCTTATGATCGTTGAACATGCCCTTGATCTCATCCTTCATGCCGGCCAGCTCTTGATTGAGACGCTGAGATAAGATGTCGGTCTCATGTTCCAATTGTGTTCGAGATGCACGTTGCCTCTGTACTTCGGAGTTTCTCGCCGTTTGCAAGGACTGCTGAAGCTCTGAGCAGGCTGCTTTGAATAGGTATTCTTCATTTTCCACGTCTGACTTGGACGTTAAGCTCTGCTTGGCAAAGTCGAGGTTCTTTTGAAGAATAGCCCGCACGGCTTTCATGATTGTAATGGACTGCTCACTTGTGTACCCTCCTCTGGAAAGGTCCAGGACGAGAGAGTAGGTATCGAAGTGGTGGACGTAGGGAGCCGGACTCATGTGTGGAGGTTTATGTGGCGCTGGTGTTTCTGTTGTGGTCAGACCGGAACCCGGCGAAGGCATGTGATATACATCTTCGAAAGCACTGCGGTTCATGTACGGCGGCATTTGCGACATTTCCTCCCCCACGTCACCAGACGCAGACATCGATGACTGTGAGCTTGTGGTATTTGAGGCCTCGGTCTCGTTGGCGGATTCTTCCTCTGCTGCTTCTCCCTCGTCGCGAGGGGGCTCCAAGGTAGCGTGGTATTTTGTTGCTTCAACTGCTGCTTGCTCTGGCGCAGTGGAAGATGCGGCATCGGCCGCGTCTCGTTGCACGTCCTTCTCAGATGACTGCGGCTCCGATTGTGGCTGAGATTGAGGATCTTCATGCGTAGAAGCATCGATTTCAGCCGACGAGGTCTTTTCTTTATCGGTGGAAGAAACTTTCTCCTTCACATCCTGAGTGGATTGGCCGTCTTGAGGGCGTGACGGGGGAGGTAAGTTAGGCTCGACGGCAGGTCCGTAGCGTCGTTGATATGTCTGTTGCGCGCGCGGTCGTGTGGTATGAAGGCTTTTCTGAAGCTGCCAGCTCCGGAGCGATCGGGATGTGCGTGGTCTGCATGATCTGACCGACCGCAACAGGCTTGGATACAGAAACGGTAGCCTCGGAGTGGCCATGATTGAACGTTGCAGAAGTCAGAAACATTTCCCGTCGGCGAAGTTCCTTGTGACGTTTACCCCCGCGGAAATCAAGATTAGGTAATCGACCTCAGTCCGCTCCCTGCGGGAAAATGTGGAGATGGTCTCGACCTGCCGCAAAGTTAAAATCCATAGTGAGGCGCATTGGATCTTCTGTCGATGCAAAACCAACCAATTGTATGTATGACCTCTTGACCTACGCCTAGTCCCGACCATTTTTGCCGTCCACCCATCATAGTAGTAACGCATATTGTGGATTCTTTATGAGACTCCCTTCATCAGGCGGTACGCCGTCAGCCAGCGTGGGTCAGGTACTTGATTCGCGGAGCAAGGCCGAGAAACACATACCAGCACAAGATACTGCCTCAAGGTCGTCTTTTTTGAATGGCGACACCAGACGATCGAGTCTGATCGCCATCAATGTCATTTCACTTTAAAATGTCATTGTGGGCACCCCCAATTCTAAGTGTATATATAGCACAGCCCATGTTCCAGGGGACTCATGACTTCTTTGACCCGTCTTGGTCGATCAAGAGCTCCAAACTCCATCACCGTATCCAGCCTCACAGGCTTCCCCCATGGCGGATTCAAGATGGTCGAAGTGCCATTGAGCGCATATCGCCGATTCCGCTCATCCTTGGTCTGCCACATTGCCCAAAGACGATCAATCATACTATGGTGCAACATGAATGCTGGATCCTGCGGTGAGGCAAATAAATCCTGCATGGTGGACCCCAGACTGAAATGGCCACCCCCGTGCAGCCCGAGAACACCATCCGGTTGTGCTGGCCAGTGGTCGAGCACCATCTGAAAATCGGAAATATCTGTGGCTGATGAGAGCCGGGACACAAGGGTTGTGTTGTCGTAATTTGAGCCCACAAAGTTGTTGAGGCTACGGTTCAGACAATGGGGATTGTACTCAAATCCCGGGGAAGGCAATTCGGTCAACGACGTCAAGGAGCGAGAGAATGGGCCTAGATGAAGTTCGAAGTCTTTGAAAGGTCCACATCTTACACATCCTCCTCCAGTGCCTCGAGGGAGGGTGACATCGCCACCAGAGAGAGCCTGCTCCGCAGGATTATACTCTCCGTCACCGGAAAGCGAGGTATCACTGCAGTCAAAGAGAGGGCTGTTCTTGAGGTCGGAAGCCCAAAGTGGCCAATTCCAGTATCTATCACTCTGCCATGTGAGCCGAGCGACCAGATACCTGATTCATCGCGCGAGGGGCACACTCACGGTAGATAGCTTGTATAGCCACATTCCTCTCGAAGCGCCTGCTCCCAGAGCCAGGTGAACCGGCGATGCCATGGCAGAAACAAGCCGCTGTAGTGCACGTGGAGCGTATAGTTGATGTGAGTTCTGTGTTCGGACATAGGAAGTCAGAACAGATTCACCCCAGTCGATCAGAAGAGGCAACTGAATCTACGTACGCAACAAAATCATCGAATCGACTTCGGACACCAGGAAAAAGTGCAGTTGATAGCCGAGGAGGCTTTCGAGCCAAACACAGCACTGCATCGGTGTAGTTCTTCCGCTCGGCTGGTGCCATTTCTCCCCTACAATGTTGCTCATCAATCATCCAGTAACGAATCGAGCCAAAGGTGATTTCGGAGCTCTGTACCATTCTCTCCGCTTCACTATCTCAATCGGTGTGCACGGTCTGCCCACTGGAAGATGAATCGCCAGTATGACCTGCACTAGTGCGCCTGCAATCCAGAACAGAGCAAAACCAATCATCCTGAATGCTTGCTCGAACGGAGTTTAGCGGAGGTCGCAATGGTCGAGTCTGCAATAAAAATTCAAGACTATGAACAAGCGCAATTGACGAGCTTTATGCATGCGATGCCCTCGACCTGAATAAGCCACGCGGTACCTGGCCTTGACACCACCTTCAAATCGGCGGACAAGGTGGTCGGGCCGAAATGCCTTCAAACAGGCTCATCTTGGGTGACTTCAACTTGGCCCTGGCGCAGGGTTGATATTGTGTTCATGGCGTGGTCCATGCATTTGCAAGTCTCTCTCCTCAATTGAGTGGGTTTATTGGTCAAATCTCGAGGATGCTTGGGCAATTCTTGATCACGGTGCATGTGAGACACGGATGCAAGTTGACCCTTTGATCAGCATCGTTGCGGTAAAGCCTCAAAACCCACCTACTGTATCAGTGTCGAGGAGTCAGAACTGTCGTGGATGAATATAGCCAAGCTGGACAATCAACCCAGAGAGATGGTCTGGAGTAGCCCGGAAGCTTTTTGGTGGCGCTCGAAATATCCCCTGCATATGACAAGTCACACCTGCCTCGCCGATCAGCAACGCCATGTGGAGTTGTGAGTATAAGTTCTGTTTGCTCTGCTTCTCGCTTCATGGTCGCGTCAGAATTACGTTTCGTATTATGCACAACGGACCACTGAGTGCATGGCCGTGAGCTGTTCTACGTTCAGCCCCTGCAAGCCCGAGCTCACGATCACCAAAACAGGAAAGAAAAGAGAAGCTCGCACGACTTCTCATTACCCCTTTCGGACAATAATGGCATGATTAAGTTATCGTATGATATTCCTGTGCTCAGATCCATCCTGAAAGCCACCTCCACAAGGGGTCATTAACGTGACGGTATACTTGAACTATGCTCCCAAACAAGTTTCTGCCAGAATCATGGGTTACAATCAAGCCAACATTCCATTGTCGAGACACATATTGACTAGCTGAAAAATTAGAGAAATACAGCTAGTACCAGAACGGCAAGAAGACAAAAACAATGCAATTCAAGTCTGATTATGGCCCTGCCAAAAGACCAAAGAGCAGCTCTGTCCGCTTCCAGTATTCTTTGGCCGATTTTTGAATTGTCTTGATCATTTCAGGACTAGGCTCCACGCTTTCCCGAACCCGCTGGACAAGACCTTCTAGGTGCGAGGTGTCCCCAAGCATCGTCGCCAAATAGTAAGTATCAAAAAGTAGTTGGATCTTCCACTCACGCAAAATCTCGTTGTTTGTGTTGCTATGGTCAGCCTTGACCTGAGTGTCCGGGCTATTTTCATCGGTACCTGGCCTGTTTGCTTCTTCGGTTTTGTTTTCGTCGGATCTTTCGCCCACATCGGATTCTTTGGCCCCTTCTGCAGAGCTAACAGCAGCCCCGCTCCAAGCCTTTGAAGACTCCAGCTTCTCGAGGGTGGAGTTCCCAGAATCATTCAAGACCTTCCCAAGTGTTTGTTTCAAAACCTGGGTCGTCGAGGGATCCCATAAATCGGGTCCACTTTCGTCCAGGATCGCAGTCAACCGGCGAAGAAATCGGAATGTTGTCGGCGACGGCTGAACAGGCGCAGGAGGCTCGCCTCCCCAGAGCGATCGCCCAGGTACACCTCTCAGAATGTCGGCATTGGAACCATGTGGGATTGGGGCAATGAATGCAGCAAAACTTATGTTCGAACAAATGTCTTCCGCAAGGACCGACTGCAATTCCACCACAAGACTGTCCGCAAAGAGAGAATCTCCGGCGACAAACCCGGGGGGAATATTGCGGCGGATGAGGCGGACAAGCCGAAGCAAAAACATGCTCTTTGAACCAGTGTGGGATGTTCCGATCTCCTGAAGAGCTTTCTTAAGTGACGCTTGAAGAGATTGATAAGCCTCTTCAGCTGCCGAGCGCAGAGCGGCAGAAAGCATTTGAGGATCATCGTCGTTGAGACGAGAAGTGACTTCAATGTCTTCGCCTTCGATAATAAGTACGTCGGTCCATTTGAGCCGCCGAATGTCCTCAATGAAGCTGTGAACGTCCTGAACAGATGCAAGCCACGATTTGTACTGCTTCAATGCAGCGGAGACGTCATCGTCGCGCCCAAGAAGACGGTCCAAGACAGCGTCTTTAAAGTGAGAAGCCCCGTTTGAGTAATCGTAGGAAATCAAATCAGGATCCCACAGCGAGCGAATTAGTTTGTGTTCCCTAGTGTCCCAGTCAGACACTGCAGATGAGATCTGAGCCGCCACCGAGTCAATGGCAAACACCTGATTGGTTAAAATTCGTTTTAAATTGTCATTGAAAAGTTTTCTCAGGCACTCGAAGATGTTCTCCGATCCGTGTGTGATTGTTGATCCCCACGAACTCAGCCATGATTCGATGGTTGCGGCACGTAAAGTCAGCATCTCAGCGAAATCCGTGCCCTTTGCAAGAGCCGTTCCGGCAGTCTTCCCAAAGTCCCCGAATGCCTTTGCAGACCATTCTTTGACGAATTGTGTGGCTTCGGACCGGCTCAGCTCGTTTAATCTGATCCACGGGGTGAAATTGATGACCTCGGGAGCAGCCCAGCGGCTAAGGACATCAATTTCGAGGCCCTCCAGGGACCGGATATCTGGATCGGAGAGAATGGGTTGGGTCTTGAGCTTGGAGAGAGCATCATTGAATTGACGAGACTGAAGCATTTTTGAGTTTTGTAGAGTCCGAACAAAAAGCTGAAGAGCTTTGGGAACGTTCAGGTGCGACGAGCTCAGAAGGCCCACTACGACATCAAGTCGAACTTCATGAAAATGGTGAACTGCATCACTAAAGGACGAGCTTGTGGCAAGACAAAATGCTGACAAAGACTCGACGATACTGCCGTCCGAGCTTTTGGCAGAGGCCAACTTCTTCTCGACACGCTTCAGAAGCGTACGTCGCAAAGTAGCCAATTGATTGCGAAGATCCTCCAAAAACGGCGGTGATGGCGTGTGTTGGGAAAGCGTTTTTAATAGCAGGCGAGAAATGACAAGAAGCTTGGCAATAAGGAGCAATGAAGCCCGCCGGCGCAGGAGCCGGGTAATGGTTGTTGTGCAACGGTGGAGCAGGGCCATCTGTGCTCCAAAGTTGTGCTTAACGACCTCTGTCCCTTTGTGTCAGTTTAAAACACTTTCTGCCGGACAAAAACTGTAGCTTACCGAGATTCGCAGCGTCCTTCTTCATTTGGCGCGCATGCTGATGCTTCTTCTCTACAAGCCGTGGATTGCATCGACGCCCCACGTCGGTCAGAATACCTTCCACATCTTTGATCTCCTTGTTCATTTCCACGATCGTTTCGGCGGTTCCGACGAGCTCTCGGTAGCGCGTGCTATACGAAGCCAATTGTACGGTCAGTTTTGGCTCAAGTTCACGATCGTTGAAACATGAACTACTCACCCAACGAGGGCTCGGAGCTTCTCCCTATTGCTCGCAATGTCCCGACGCAGCTCCTGCTCCACTCGGCGCACTGTGGGAATTGGATATTGAAAAGCATCTTGCCATGATTTCAGGCTTTGCGGATCAGGGGCGTCAGGCGCCATGGCGACAAGTCTATCCGCTGAAGCTTCTCAGGTCGCGTTAAAGCCAGGTCATCGTCTTCCCCGGAGCTTTGTATGGCGGGTCTCAACCGCTTGTCGCACGGAGCGGCCGGGGCTAAGTCGCGGGCTTATGTCATCTATCGTTATCGGCCGGAGGTGACGGGGTTGTCTCGAGAAAATCATTCCCCGCGCTCATACAAATGATCTAAGAGGGAGATTTCGAAATTGAAAAAAAAAAAATGAGAATGCCAACGGAAATCATGAATACGGACAATTCAGCACCGGACTCTCGGTCAAGGGAGATTCCTGATCGCCTGCCATTTCCCCCAGTGACCTACTCTCACATTCTACATTGCTCTTACCATGACTGGCATCCTCGGTACTTTTTTTTGCCTCTCCTCCCCCACCATCAGTCGCCTGCACCAGACTAACTGTCACATCTAGATACCGCTCTCTCATTCCCAAATCTCGTCTGATCCCTCTTTCAACTGCATTTGTCAATTACCTCCGCGCCGATGGGATTGTCCTTCCGCCTGAAACTCGACTGCGGAGAGAAGACGACGAGCTCGACGACTACGACGACTCTGATGAAGGTGAACAGGACCCATCCGCGGAATGGGTGGAAATACACGCGCAGATCAAGAATACGATTGCCGAGTTGGGAGGCAAAGTCACGCCAAAGTTAAATTGGAGCGCACCCAAGGATGCAACCTTCATGTCTCCCACCAACGATACGCAATGTCGCTCGCCAAACGATATATACCTTCTTTTGAAGAGCAGTGATTTTATCACACATGACCTGGAGCATCCATTTGACGACTGTGAGCCAGACTTTGCAGTTTCTGACAGCTCATCGGGCAACAAGACTGCCGGGGAAGATGTTTTGCCCGAGGTACCCTACCACTTGGTCCTTCGTCAATATGTCAACTTCAATCCTTCACTCGAGTTCCGCTGCTTCGTGCGGAACCGAAAGTTGCTCTGCATGTGCCAGCGTGACCAAAATCATTTTGATTTCCTGTTTGGCATGCGAGATATGCTCCGGTCACGCATTCAGTCGTTCTTTGACGAGAAGCTAAGGGACTCGTTTCCCGACCCCAATTTTGTCTTTGACGTATACGTCCCAGCTCCTCATCAGCGCGTCTGGCTCATTGACATCAACCCCTGGGCACAACGGACCGACCCGCTCCTCTTTAGCTGGCTGGAGATTTTGCGCATGAATGACCCCATTGGCTTTGAGGAAGAACCGGAAGATTCGCTTGAAGAGGGAGTTGTCCGTATCTCACTCCGAGATGGCAGTGTGCTGAGTCCACACTCTGACGGTGAAAGTGGAAGTGATTCGGCCTCGGAGGAGGAGGATGATGAGGAGGCGCCCGCTGATGGGGACGATCAGTTTGCACCGTTTCTCCCCGAGTTTCGCCTCATCAAGAAAGATGACCCGGAATCCTACTCCTTCAACACCCCTCAGTTTTCGGCACACAAGGTACCGAAGGAGCTTGTGGATGCTTCGTTGGCAGGTCCGGGCGGCATGAGTGAGTTCTTGGGCAAGTGGCAAGATATCCTGAAGCAGCAAGAGCGGGAGGACCGAGAGGCGGACGATGATTCGGCATAGAACGTAGATAACTGCCACCCATCAATCCCTTCGGACCATAGCCAGCCAAGCATGCACGACAAACGGCGTTGTTCGGTGCACATAAGAGGAGTGGAGGAGTTTAGACCTGAAGCGGTTTCAGGGGGTCAAGACCTGTATTTTTCTGATATTCCACTCTGTATAAATCGATCCAGTCCTTGCAAATCAAGTTCTTCATATGCTGATCAAGGTCCTTTATTTCCAACAGCGGCAGTAACTATGTACATGGTGACAATTACAGATCTTGACCGATATCCATATCAATTCACAGCTTATGCTTCTTCTCACCGGAGGCCAACTTTCGGAACTCTTCCTGAGGCACACCCATCATGAATCGCTCCAGACCCATAAAGGCCTCCAAGCCATTTTGACGATCCAAAATCTCCCGCTCGGGACGACGAACCAACTCCTTAATCTTCAACAGACTAGACTGGTTCAAATGAGTACCCAGACGATCCTCGACCTCAGCGAGAACATTCTTCAAGAACCCATCCGAGTCCTTTTGATCCTTCGAATCCGCCTCGATCACCTTGTTCACGAAGCCCGCTGCAACCAGCTCATCGCAGGGAATGCGCTTGCTCATGATAAGCGCCTCGTTGGCCTTTGCGATTCCGAGACGTTCAACGAATGCGCGACTGGCACCGCCTTCGGCCACGAGACCGAGGGAGGAGAAGGGAGTCAAAATGAAAACATGGGGGGCGGCGTAGATGAAGTCGGCGTGGGAGACGAGGGCTGCGGAGAGACCGACGGCGGGACCGTTGAGGGCTACCACGAGGATTTTGCTGTGGTTGTAGAATGTGCGAGTTACGTCGACATTGTTGGCGACGAAGCCCTTGACGAGTTCTCGACGGGCGCTGGAGTTGAGATCGCCATTGGGACGGCTACTTGTAACGTCGGCACCACTGTATGATGTAAGGGGAGAGGCGATTTCATTAGTATGCTCGGTCAATCCTCAAAAACATCTGCGATGTAAATAGAGGGAGAAATGGAAACGTACGCAGAAAAGAAACGACCAGTGCCCGTGAGAACGGTGATATAGATGTCTTCTCGCTGGTCAATCTCGCGAAGACGCTCGCCCAGAAGATAATATAGCTCCTGGTTCAGAGCATTGAGTTTATCAGGTCGATTCAACGTGACGATCGCAATGCGATCTTGGTAAGAGACCTTGATCAGCTCCTCGTTGGACATGGTGTTGCAGTGCGTTACTCAATGAGCTACTGGTAGGGTTGAAAAGACCTCACTTCACACTAATGAATGTCTTGGGACGAAATAAAACTACGGACTCCGCTTAAAGACGAAAAAAAAACGACTATTTGACTGCCTAGCGTGTAGCACGTACCACATCTGGTCGGAATTGGAGAACCGGAGAGCTTTTGCGGGGGGCCATCGCAAGCCGAGGCCCGCGGGTTATCAGGTGGCTGTCTTGTTCTCCTCCGACGCTGCTTACTTGATAAAGCCGTTCTGCCGGGCGGACAGGTCCATCCCAAAGAACGTGCAGACTCAGGCTGCGCAGGTGCTTGAGTCTTCACGTGGTGGCGAACCTGTTTGTGCTGTTTGCTGCCCGTCAGATTATTGAGCAACATTTACTCACGTGATTTGGACCCGTGACTGGCGTATCAGGCCATATCCCGATGCCTCGCCGCATCTTCGAATCGGGCTATGCTCCCACGCTGCAGACCATCAAGAAGAAATCGCCTTGACCTCCATAAAACCCGTGACCTATAAAGAGTGTCCAGGTGAACAACTGCCATTTCACTATGATTTCCAACATTCTCCGCCGCCTTCAGGGTGGGAACCTGGAGGTTTTCAAGGTTAGTTTCAACATGCGGCATCTATATCCCGCATTGAATATTTCCAATCAATCATCCAATTGTCCTGATACCCTTCTTGGGAGCACCCGTGATTGAAAAAAAAGAAAGAAAGAAAGAAAACAAACTGACACTTTTATTTTCTCAATTCTAGTTTGGCACATACGTGCTCTTCCCCATCGGCTGGATGTACTACTTTGGCACGAATCTCGATGATCGGTTCCACGTGAAGAATTTCTGGCCCACCGCCGAGCAATCACATAAGATTCCGCTGGACAAGGAGGAGATTGACAAGGAGCTCGCTCGTATGAGAGCGCTCGATGCTCTGCGGAAAGAACGGCGAGAGAAAGAGCAGGCTGCGCAAGCGGCTCAGGCGGACGCAGCAACACAGCAATCCCAAACCGCTCAATAGGAGATTGGATGCAGAACAGATGTCAGAGTTCTGAGATTTCCACGCACTCGAGACGAGCAGAAACAGCTGCACATATGGGGCACAATTGAAGATGATGGAGGGCAGACGGCTTCAATCTCTGTGCTGTTATCTCCTCGCGCTGCCTTTGCGCCCAATTTCCGTCCAGACCAGGGTGGCAACTCTCAGTGTTCGAGTCAGTCTCACCGAGTGACGGATGGATTCTTTTGTACAATCACACTCCACTCAGCATGTGCCGGGCGTTATAAGGGTGTTTTGGAACTTTCTTTTTTACTCAGGATGATCTGATCGGACTTTTCTTCAATGTATCATTTATCCCATGCTTTCGTGATTTTCACATTACATTACATATTATTAGGGCCAATCCAGCTCCATCCGGGACACATATGGGCCGGCTCTCAGCAGAAGAATACTTGCGCGGGTAGTCCGCCAAAGAGATGTAGAGTCTCTTCCTGACGGGGGAAGCATGGAGCGCTCGAGAGCATGCCCTTCAGCCTCATCTTCGCCACCCGTAGCCGGCCTAGTAAAGTAGCACGGGAGATCAAGCTTTGGCCGAGAGCCCGGATGAGATTGCTTCAGGCAAAGAACTCCTTGTCGCTTGTTATAAGGGCACATCCCTCCAAGCAACGGTAAAGGCTGGCTTCGAACCCAAGATTGCGTTGGCATCCGCTCATCTTTTTGACTGACTTAGTCAGGAAAAGAGTATTCTTTCTGAACGAAGTGGGCGAAAGCCCTACTGAAAACGCCGTAAATGCACCATGCCGACCGAACGACTCAAAAGGGAGGGCGAGAAATCCCTGTTTCCTGTGCGTGTGTATGACCTTGCGCATTAATCCCCAAGCCCTCGGATCCTCTCAATTTCTCCCCATGCTCCAAAGGCAGCGGAGCGAGTCCCACCTACAACTCGCCCATGTACTCCGTCGCTGAGCCCACGACGGCAGTCTTTGCCGCTTCATAAACGACGAGGCTCTGTGTCGCAACATCCCCGAGAGCAGAGCCAGCTGACGCAGAGAGGCGAGTGGCAATAAAGGGTCTTTCGCCGACCCAGTAGTAGTACAGATGACCATAAATGGCTCGCAGGTGGTCAGGGAGGTAGATGTAGATCCCCGTGGCGATCATGGTGACCAGTGTGAGAAGAAGCGAATCTGTTGATCGGAGAAAAAAGAAGAGCCACAATTAGTATTCGCCCATGACTTTCACGTTCCGATTCGGGACAAAGCTGACTTACTGAATATAAACTTCTCGGTCGGAGTCAGCATGTAGATGGCAAAAGTCACCTCATACTGGTAGATCTTCAAGCGCACCCAGCGCACCAGAGCGGTCAAAATCCAGAGGAATGAGGACATGTTTTGTCGGGCGAGAAGGTAATGGACGAAATGGGAACACCGCAGACGTGGAAAGTGTGCAAATGGGAAAAAGGTCCCGTGGAAGCAATTAGTCTTTTCGAACGTAAGCAGCCGGGTTGGTTAGACCTTTGCTGGTCTCGACTTGTCGACGAGTGGCCCCTGATCGGCTGCTCACCCTCACGGAGACGATGACCGAGGAACAAGCGAAGTGTTGGATTGTGGGTGGGTGATGTTCGGTTCGCACAATGTCTGTCTGTCTGCACAGACGAGAGTTTGTAGAAGACGGGAGGCACCGGGGCAACAGGACAGATGGGGTGAGATCGTGGAGTGAAAGACACAGCAAGACCGACGGATGGTTGTAACTTTTAGGCGTCGAGACCGTCAATGAGAAATCGCAAATCGTGTTTGACCGAAGTGGAGAGGGCGGGTCCAGGGGGGGAGTGCGGAAGCGGTGGACACTGGAAACTTTGAATGTCGGAAGAATTCAGGAACGAGTTCTCCGGTGAACTGGCCAGAATCGATCGAGTACGAGATACGAGACGAGACACAAAGACGGGTTTTGAATACCACCGGTGCATCAGCACTGGGAGTTGGCGCACTATCGGTGTCTCTTGTCTGATGACTCGCTAGAATCTCCAATACTCGACTACCTCCAGAATTCATACCCAACTTTGATATCTCATGCGACACTAACACCACTGAACTGGTCACCTCAGCTGTCCAACAATGTTTGTAAGTCATACGGTAAATTTCTGACCTAAAAGGGCCCGACTATAGTGTGTCTAGCAAGTAGCAACCACAACCACTCAGAGTAGACGTTCCACAGACTTTCATTCTTCGAGAATTCTATTTTTGGTCCTCAGTCGTAACCCGCACCTTCGAGCAAAATTTGATTGTCTTTATACATTTTATACATTTGTGCAGTGTGATGACGGGCAGTCAAGGTGGATGTCCTACCGGACAGTAGAATTTTCTTTTGCTCCGATCCATGGCGCGCGGCCGTCACTCTGTTGCTTTGCCACGATGCCCGCCGAGGCTGCAAAGCTGACAGTGCACTTTTCAGCTATATAGTCTACATTTCTTCATCCGTCAGTGCAAGAAGCCTTGAGGGTTCCGAGCGCAAGAATACTGATATTCATCTCGGGCCTCGGTGTGGGTATCAAATCAACTGGCATCCAGGACCAGGTAGTACGATAGGAGCCAATCGGTATCCGCCGGATATCAAGGTCACAATATACCAAAATATAACTCTCGCATGGCTTGGAACCAAATTCATTCTTATAACTTGGGTTGCTGTAGAAATCATTAGCCCCGTCGCAGATCCCACTAGAACCTGTTGGATCTGGAGCAGCCTCGGTATGTTCTATGTAGCAGCCCTGGTGGTACACCTACATGACCAGGATCTCCCTGCTGGATAAGAATAATGACAACTCCCAGTCCGTTATTCAGATCAGTCTGCCTTAGATTAGAAGACTCTCACTACCTCATCAAGCAAATTTTACCACTCCTCCACTTTCAGCAAAGACTGAAGTGTTCATCGAGCCCATGGCACTGTAGCAGTACTTAGATTTGCATGTCTGGACTTAAGGTTCTACTTATCGCTTATCGCCGATACGAGTGGGTTGTTCAGGGCGCGGGAGCATCACAATCGATCAACGTCCATGCACTTATTTGCTCCCTCCTTTGCGAGCAAAGCCCAGGACCATGCTCCAATCGCGATTGGGTGCCCGAATAGGCTGGAGCATTCCTCGTCATGAGCTGTGTGTTCCTCTTCAAGTGTCCAATCAATCGTGCCGATCATTCGTGCAGACGCCAATCCTCCCAGCAAAGCCTCTTCCACCTCGTCTCAAGATCAACGATGCCGACTTGACCGTGTCCTACCTCAAAGGCACCGGGCCTGGCGGTCAAAAGATTGTACGTCTCTAACATTATATCCCGGGGTTGCTCAAAGAACCTATCCCAAAATTCCTCGTCCACTCAAGGGAAATGTTCAACGTTCTAGGATGGGAGTGTTTCTAACAATTTTTAAATCCTAGAACAAAACCAATTCCGCGGTCCAGATCAGCCACGCCCCTTCGGGCATCGTTGTGAAATGCCAGGCAACGCGATCACGCTCTCAGAATGAGAAGATTGCCCGCTCACTACTAGCGGATAAAGTGGAGGCGCAAGAAAAGGGTGACCAGAGCCGCGTAGCCATTAAGGCGGAGGCGGCGCGGAAGAAGAAAGCCAGCAAGTCGAAGAAGACGAGAAGAAAGTATCGAGGGTTAGAAGAGAAGGAAAGCCAAAATGGCGCAGAACACACCGGTGGCGAAAATGAGCTTTCAGCACGAGGTACCAAGGACACGGATCCTCAAGAAAGGACTGTGAACGATGTCCCACCTGCAACGGAGTCAACAAGGTGAAGCAATTGACAAGGCCTTGATCCGCCTCCCTGAGATTTTCTGCCCAGAACATAACAGGCGCTTCAGCTGAGGATATTGGAGGGCTCTTCTCTTCCAGGTATTGCAAACCAGGACAGCGCTCAGAGTTCAGGCTGTAAGACGCTACCTAATCAAACCATTGCAACTCAGTCCAATTCTGCAGCCACCGCTCTTCGGGGCCACTGCAGGACTGTTGAATGACCAGCGCTACAGAAATTTGAAATGGAAACAAAGACCGACAAGGTCGTGACGCAGTAAGAAACATCTTCTCATCCCACAGGGGGGTGGATCGATGCACGGAATGATCTCCCCGGCGTTGTGGCCCGTGGACACCCGCAAAGGCAGCAGGGGTGAGATTCTACACTATAAGAACCCTACCAATTGACGAATATTGAGCTTGCTTGACTGCAGACATCTGCAGCTTCTTTGTTGCTCGTTCTCGCCTTGCAGCCCGACTGAAAGGGGGAACAATGTGGCGTGGGCAATATCAAGCACAGAAAATAAAGGATCCCGTGCGGGGATCTCCTTGTTTTTTTTTTCAAATAAAAAAGAAATTAAAGAAATTCATTACATATCAGTGCCCTGCCGTCTTGATCGCACCTTGAAAGTAACCCGGTAGGAACACATTTAAGAGATGTAGCTACCGAGTACTGCCTTGGCTTGGTCATCAAGACGCTCCTGCGCAAATTGCGATACCCGACCACCCTTTTTCTTGTCAGATTCCTTCAAATAGGATCCAACCCAGGCCTTCAGGTCAGCCCCAGTTTCGGGCCAAGGATCCCTAGGCTGCATGCGAATGGTGTTGAGTGCAGTAAAGCCGACGCCGAATGACATCTCCTCAGCATCGATCTCAATGATGTCATCCTTGTGAACAACCTCGGGAGGAAGCTCGAGGAGCTTGAGGAGAGTGTTGCAAGTAAGCGCCCAGCCCTTGACGTACTTGGTAGCAAATGCTTCCGAGTTGGCCAGAGTCTTCGTCAATGAAATAACCGCAGTCTTGCGGTCGAGAGGGCGTGCCAATTTTTGTGTATCAGCCAGGACGAGTCCGAGATAGACACCCTTGAACAAACTAAAGAAGATCTCCTGTTAGCGTAGCCTAAACCACCAAGATATTGTCCATGACTTACTCTGCCTGAATCTTCTCGCAGATCTGTTGGATGGTGTCTGGACTGTATCCCTTCTCATCATGAGCGGTCACGAAGTGATAGAACCGGACGAAACGCATAGAAAGGTTCTCGGTTTTTGAGCTTTGTAGGCGCTGCAGAATGATCTGCATAATCTGGATAAAGTATGGCTCCATGACGGTACTAGAAAAATCATAAGCAAAAGTCATGACTGGACGTGAGGGCGGGCTTGCTTACGGTGGGAAAGTTGCGACCACGGACTCCAGCAAATCGAAGCCGTATCCCTCGTTCGTTTTTGTGGACAACAACTTTTGGAAAATACCCAGAATGGGCTCAACCTGATTATGCTCGATGATGTACTGGGAGCCACGCGGAATGATTGATGAAAGCAGGCGAACCAGAGCAGGAATATTGCCGCGAGATTCCCACATGACTGGCATTAAGATTGGAGCGATCAATTCCTGGTAGTAGCTTGGCAGATTCGCAGACGGTTGGCCTCCAGCAGAGCGGCGAAGAGTTGGAAAACGTAGGGCATGAACTCTGATGGGCAATGTCAGCAAGATGAGCGCTTTCTCCCAAATCGATGGCACTTAAAACCTTACCTTGAACGTCGTTTTGGAGAATCCCAGCGAACGGGGTGTAGAGCGCCTGTTCGAGCTTGTCGGGGTTCGCCGGGGCAGCAAATCTGAACATAAATGAGCCTCCATGGTCAAATACCGTGAGAATAGAATCTTACCGAATGAAAGCACCCAGGGCCTCAAAGTGGTAGTAGTAGAACTTAGGGTTGCTGGGGTTTGTGCGGATAATGTCTGTGATGTTGATGAAACGGGCCAACACGATATCTGTGAAGGGAACGACGCCCTCCCGAATGACGACCAGCACCCGCATCACACACCGCATGAGGAACTCGTTCTCCTGCACCTTTTCCGGAGCCGGATTGCTTTGGATGAGCTGGAAAATGTGCTCCAAGAGTTCCTTAGACAAGGGGATGATGTTGGCAGGTGGGATGACAGGCTGATTCTGAGCATCACTCAAGAAAAGTGCCCGCTCCACGGCAATTGCAGCGTACGTGTACACGACGTAATTTGGAGATGCGAGATGCTTGACCAAGATTGGAAGCACTTGTTGCCACTGCTCCTTGGTAATGATGCTGCGGAAATTGTAAAGGTACTTGATCACATCCACTTTGAGGATCGGGTGAACTCCATCGTCAGCCACAAGATCCGCAGCCAGGTGTTGCTGGAAAAAGTCTGTGATGCTAACTAAGCTGTTCGTAGCTGTAACGCCATGTGTCGAAGTGGCAACGCCCTTGGCGGCAATGGCAGAGAAGAGATAGGTTGCCGTGTCCTTGGATTTCCATTGGGACGAGGGGCTCTTCGCGTATTCAGCGAGATAATGCTCAATGTACTTCAAGGTGACCTTGGTCACGGACTCCTCGAATTTCTCGGCTAGTCGTCGAAGGAAGTCTGTGGCGGCACGGCGTCTAGTCTCGCTATCAGAGCCCTCGAGATCCCGACGAATGAACTCAATCGGCTCGTCTTCAAAAAGCTCCTCATCCGACTCTCGCAGACTGACATTGGGCAAGATAACTTTCTCGATGATCTGTCCAAGAGTCTCCTCGGCCTGGAAAGATGCCGCGTGCTCGGGCATGCTGGCGACTGAAGTCAAGAAGTGCAGAGCCCGACTGACGAGAATGTCGTATTTTGTTTCTTGACCAATGGTAGTCAAGAATCCCCATGAGCTCTGAATGAATTGTCCAACGTGAGGCCCAAAGGCATCGAGGAACTTCTGAACGTACAAAGTCAGAGCCTCGAAGATCCCAGCGCGGACATATTCCAGCGGACCGGCCTCCGTTTCGTCATCAGTGTGCAGAAGCTCGTTGTCGTACGTGAGGTATTTCAACAGGATTTGCGAAATTGCGCCAAGGTTGTCCTCAAACATGGGAGGAAGATCGTGGCACGAAAGGTCATAGAACAATTTGATCATCAAGTTGAGCTGCGTGTAACCTTGGATGAGGTTTTCCTTGTTGCTTTTGTTTTGTTCGAGATAGGCGTCGAGACCCTGTGAGTAGATCGGCTGTAAGCAGTCTGAACATACATCAGGATAAGGTGGGAAACACCAAGCGAACATGGATCAGTCGGATTCAGTCATTACCTCGAACAATGACAGGAATGGAGTACCGAACTTTTCCAGGACATGATTGATCTCAATGTAGAGCTCATTTGACTGGAAGAGCGGTCGCCAGCGCTTGAAAATTGAGTGCGCAACTTGCAGAACACCGATGTTGACGGTTGGGTTCGAAGGTGAAAGTTTTGAGACAAGGTCCTGTTACATCGAAGACAAGAGGGTCAGCATATTTTCTCTCGAGGGACGGAATGCCCAGCTAGACACCAACATCGACAAGAGTGTTCCATCGCTCCCAGAAATCGCTGTCTGCGATCACGCTGACGGCCTCGCCTAGCTGAGTCTGAATGGAAGGAGGAACAGAAATCATCAAGGTGATCAGCTCGCGCTTGATCGTTTCCACTTCATTTTGAGGAAGCTTCCAATTTCCATCCTCGTTGGTCCAGTTGCGTTTGACGAAATTCTTGAAACAAAGGGCGCTGGCAAGACGAATGTTGCTGGGATAGGATTCGGATGCCGAGATCTGAAGGAGTTGCAACGAAAATCCCGGTTTCTGTTCCTCTTGTCGCAGGGCAAGCTCGGCTGGTTGAAAATAAGAGGATTTTGATTAGACAATTTCCTTAGTAGTCTAGCAGATGGTCCAGAACTTACCTTCCTTGTTTCGGCGCGGATCCAAGCTTGCCTCCAACAAAGCTCCAAGAGCCTCCGCCATTTTCAATGATACGTGGGGTGTCAACAACAGTGAGGGTGTGTTACCACACACAAATTTTGAGGTGGAGGTTTTCAAAAGTCGAGAGGGGATCTGTGGTCTCAAATTGAGCAGGTTGTGGGTTGTGGCTCGTGTTCAAAAAGGGCCACCACAGAACAGACGTTTTGAAAGTCAATAGTAACAATAAATAGTCAAAAGCGGCGTTGCTGAGATTATTGTACAAGCAGCCCACTACATCAACAGACTAACCCCAATACGGCTAGATCGTCACATGTTCTGGGACATCTCAAGCAGAAGGTATTCGTTGCCTTGCTGCCTGAGGCCTCCGAAATAGATGGCA
Organism: Penicillium oxalicum; assembly: GCF_001723175.1. Classification (NCBI taxonomy): domain Eukaryota; kingdom Fungi; phylum Ascomycota; class Eurotiomycetes; order Eurotiales; family Aspergillaceae; genus Penicillium; species Penicillium oxalicum. The sequence goes on from NC_064655.1 coordinate 1,132,305, forward strand.
CTTGGATGGCTTTTTTCAGTGACCTTGATCTACACCAAAGCTCTTGACCGCCTTCATTATACCCCACTGTGAAGCTTTTCTAGTAGCATTTTTCTGCCTTGAGCGCAAGGCGGAGTCGTCACATCATAGGCCTCAGGTGACTTAGTTAGATTAGGATAACCTCATTTCCCAGAACCTGCTTGCTTGATGATCCGCCCTTGTGAGACTATCACAGATCCCCTCTATCAGCCCTTTACTCAAAAATCGAAGCTTCAGGCCCTTCACAGCAGAATCTTCCATTCACACGCACAGACGTTTTTTGCGCTTTCAAAAGATATTCCAAAAACCCCGCATTGAGACGGGTATTCGGAGCCTTACTTTTTGGATACGCTCAATCCCCCGAAGTTTTGGACCTTGATGTGAATCCATCGCACAGACCTAGGTGGAGATAATTTGGATTTCAGAGACCTGGAGTTCCGTTATCAGCAGCGACCGGTACTAGCATTTTCCATGAACTGCTGTTTTAAGTGCGTACCTCATTTCCGCACAACAGCAAGCCTCTAAGGCATTCTATCTGACATGATAGCTGGTGCTGACCTCGTCATTAAAAGGAAAATCTCTGCCAGCAGTTCGGAAGCATCTAGATCTTCTATTTGACAACTGAATGTTCTCCGACGATGCTCCACCAGCATCATAACCCAAAGCCCCTTCGTCCAACTTTGCAGATGTCTTCGAAACTCTAGGCGTCAGACAGCCTGAATAATCTTCATCTCTTCTTTTACAAGAGTGCAACGGTGATATTCCTGTCACAACTCAGACCAAAAAGAACTATCAATCCACGGAAGCACGAGTCGGAAGTCATGCATCGTGGAAGTGTGGTGTCAAGCTCTTCGGATGCGCCAGTGAATTATAGTCCTGATTTTGATTCGTCATTACGGATTATTTCTCAAAAGCAGAATTTGAATCAGGCTATTGAGGAAGCAGAAATAGTAGCACGAAGCCTAGCATGGTTCACCCCCGAACAATCGATGGCGCTATGGGACGCGGCCGAACACTTATTCCACCACGAAACCTCCGAGGACGCCAGGAGATGTGCGGCTAAGTTGTTGGAGTCGGTCGCAGCTCGGCAGGATTTGCCTCCCCCTGCAAGACGTGTCATATTTGACGCCATCATCTCGCCAGGCGAAAATGACATGATCGCTGCCCGTGTCCAGTCGCTAATTGCACTTTCTGACCATGGCCGGAAGCTCGACTTCACCAACTCGTCTATTCTCCCTTTCATCTCGTCTTGGATTGTGCCACTATACATGACCATCACGACAACGCGCTCGAAAGCGAAGAAAGGAAAAGCACTCAGACCTAACGAGCTTGTTCAAGATGAAGCTGCGTTGGGGGATCTTTTCCAGTTTGCTGTAGACCTCATTACGCTTCAGCGCAGACCACCGACATCAGAGGAAATCGAGATTCTTCTGGCGGAGACGTTCGCAATCTGCAGAAAGACTAGTGTTGCTGCCGACATTAAGAATTCACTCGCTATCTTCGATGCAGTTATCTCATATGCCACGATACCAGATGCAAGCTTTGTTCCTCTTCTGGAAGTTCTCTGCAGCATACATGTCTCTGTCAGATCGCTTTCGGGGCCCACCTCGAGGGCTGTCCGTAGCCTAGCGAAGTCATCGAAACAGGCTGAAATGATAAGCACGCTCCATCAGTTTCTCAGAGAATCGTGCACCGACGACCATCCCCGAAACTTGAATGTTCACCGAGGGGCATTGTACGCCTTTTCAGATCTCGTACGCGCGTACGGCCAGGCTGGGCTTCCTGAAATTCCCTTTGATCAACTAGTTGATTCCCTCATGATTATTGCCAGTAAGGATGACGGCCGAGTCGATGCTGACATCCTGGATCTTTGTTTGACTGTACTCGAGAGCGAATATGTTCGGGTTTCGCTTGCCTTTGACTGGACGCTTTTTGTCGATCTTCTGCTTCTTTGCTCAAGACGACTTCATGATGAATACGAAGAATCGCTATCCTTACCGACCAGTCCACCTCACACCCACGCCAAGTCCACACACGACGATCCAAAGTCCCATATTCTTGCTAATGTCATCCGAATCACTTCGATGATTGAAGCTCAGTGGGATCAGCTCACCAAGGAACAGAAGCAGCAAGCAGTTCGATTCCTAGCAAGAAATCATCAATACATTGACTCCTCTCAGTCTGAACTCATTATCAACATGACGAGAGAAGATACCCTATGCCGACCATCTGAGGATACTGGGTGGATACAGCACTGTCGCGAGATTATTGAACGTTTCATTCAGCCACGAAAGCAATCTTCAGACATCCGCATCCTGGCCTTGGATACTTTAAAAGATGCTCTTGCTGGGAATGAGCGGCTACTCTTTTCAGAGGAAAGCGGTTTGTTGGATCTATTGATCACTGACCTGGCCGGGGAGCACGATTTGCTTTTCTTGGAGTCGCTAGTTTCATTTATCGCTGAGCCTGCAGTACATATGAATGACGATGCGATATTCAAGCGCCTAGTTGATTCAATCGCCGCGCCGATGAGAAACGACCCGGGGAAGAATGAATTGCCCGAGATTTCAACAAGCAATGGTCCTCGCCGCACATCAACCAGTACACTCGAGCTGAGCCTCGGCAATGTCTGTGCGGTTGGTCTAGTAAAGATGATGATGCGCGCTTTGAACACCTCAGCAGCAAAATCCATTGTTCTTTTTGAAGCCCTGCTGTGCATCGCACAGTCAGCCGATCGACCTGCGGACGCTCGTTTGACCGTGCTGAAACTACTGTTCCGACTTCGTTGTGATTCGGCTGGAGCAATAACAGTGGTTTCAGCTTCAGAACATGATTTCCTCATGAATGTTTTAGGCCGAAATGTGGACGTGACCTCTCTGCTACATCAAGGCAGCGAAATTCCAACCAAGGAAGCTTCTCTACAAGACAGCTACCTTGCATCATCAGGCGGGAAGTCATTCATCAAGGATAGTCCTACAAGCGCCTTCTCCAAGTCAGGGCCTCGAGGCTCTATTTCAGCTCGCTCCGCGAAAATGACGCCGCCCGTGTGGACGTATTCCCAGACGCAGGTTCTTCCAGAAGAGCCGTCAGAGGATTCCAGCCCGTTTGTCTTTGCGCATTTGCAGTGTGGCGGAGCCTCGGCGTCCGCTGAGCCTCCACTTGCCCAAGGTGTGTTGAAGGTGAACATGTGGGTTGAATGTATAATTTCAATTCTTCAACGGGAAACAGATTGGGACGTCTACAGCTATGTTCTCACTCATCTTGGCCCTCAACTCAGCAACAGAGAATATTTCAGCAGTTCAATCCCCCAGATCAAGCTACTTCGCAGCATTCTTTGTGATCAGGTCAAGAATGAAAGTTTCCATGAGCCGCCCGCAACCACTGGTCTGAAAAAGAGTGATGTTGCTGCATGCATTTTTGACACACTTTGCATGTTAGTCAGCTATCACGAATATTTCGCTAAAAGCGAAGAGGATGACTTAGTTCGGGCTTTCATGCTTGGAATCGTTGGGTCATGGGGGGCAACGTCACGGGGGTGCATTCAGGCGCTTTCGCTCTGCTGTCACGAAATCCCCCTATCAGTGACCAAGTCTTTGAATGTCATTTTGGACAAAATGTCCAAGGTGATCACTATGTCCAATATTGCGGTTCATATTCTAGAGTTTCTGGCATTGCTTGCGCGTCTGCCGGACGTTTATGTGAATCTTCGGGATGAAGAAATCCGTACTGTTTTTGGCATATGCATACGATTTCTGCAAACCTCAAGAGAACAGGAACAACGCCACAAGGCATCGGAATCACCGGCAGTACGGAACCCGCAGCAAACGCCACCAAGGGCAGTGGGAAATATAAAAGACTCAGCTTCAAGCGCGACTGACGCAAATGAGGTACCGTCGCATGATGCGATGTCGAAGTACATCATGACCCTGACATACCATGTGATGGTCTTCTGGTACTTGTCTTTGAAACTTCAAGACCGCGCAAAGCATGTCAACTGGATCACCAGCAGGCTCATCTTTCACGATGAACACGGCAAGGAAGTAGTCGAGGAACAGAGCCAGGTTTTCATTGACCTTATGCAGCGTGTGGCTTTCTCCGACCTGGGAGAAACGATCCCCTATGAGACTTTCCCTCCAACCCCCGAAGATGGACCTGTTTCGAAGAGGTCGTGGGTTGTCGGTATGAGCATTGTCACCGTTGAGACAGCTGGAATATCTGGCTTGACACAGCTCGCAAAGCGACAGGCGTCAGGCACAACGTATTCTATGTATCAACAACGAACCGCACCTGTTCTCCCACATCAGGCTACAACCTCTGACTCTCAAATGCGCTATGATACTTCGCATGTAGCGATTTTACCCAGTCACATCATGCTTCAACTTGCCGCCACTGCGTTTCCCACCCCAACTGTGATGCAGCCCATTCCTGTACCTGAGGATGATATTACCAGGCGAGCTATCGCCAATTTTGATCGCACTGACATTGTTGATGGACACCGAATTGGCGTCGTTTATCTGGATCATGGCCAAAGTAAAGAGGCTGAAATCCTTGCCAATACCAATGGTTCCCCCGATTACGAATTCTTTTTGTCTGGACTCGGCACCAAAGTCTCTCTAAGAAACGCTCAGTTCAATACTCAAGGTCTTTATGCTGATACTGATGGGGAAGCAACCTATGCCTGGCGTGATCGCGTAACTGAAATTGTGTATCACGTTGCTACGATGATGCCTACAGACTTTGACCGTGATCCTCATTGCATCAACAAGAAACGCAACATTGGCAACAATTTTGTCACCATCGTTTTCAACCGATCCAATTTGCCATTCAACTTTGACACAATTCCGTCTGAGTTCAATTCCATCAATATTGTGATCACACCTTGCAGCAGGATTGCATATGATGGCTCCGGGGCTCCAGTTGGCGAAAATGATCCAGAAAGGCTTTTCTACACCGTCAGGGTGATGAGCAAACCAGGCTACCCCGATGTATCACCCGCTGCAACCCCTAAAGTCATATCTGGGAAAAACCTTGCGCCCTTTGTGCGGATCCTGGCTTTGAACGCATCGGTTTTCTCTCTGGTATGGAACAATAAGGGCGGCGAGCACGCATCGTCGTGGCGCACCCGGCTTCGCGAGATCAAAAAGGTTCGCGAAAGGGCCCTAGCAGCCCAAGCTCAAAGTGCAGAGGCCACGGAGGGCGCATATCCTGGCCAACGTCGGAACACTAAGCCAAACATTTTCTCCGAGGAGCTTTCGAACCGATCCGCCCGAGTGCAGACTGACTTTGCTTCCGAGTGGAATGCCGCATCCGGCACAAACATCCTTCAAAATCTTGATTTCTCCCGGTGGAGCCGTTGAGAGGAAATGCACACTCGAGCCCTCCAGTTTCCCCTCTCCAATGCGAGGCCAGTTAACATCGTTTTCCACGATGAGGTCTTCCTTGTTGATACACCAGTCGATTCAATCCAATGTTTGCCAACCATTGTGGGTCTTCAATCAAGTCTTAAACCTTCGTGACACTATGTACTGTACATTGCTTTACTTTTTCGTACGGTCCGCGACATTTGTGGATACCCCTTATGCGTCAAAAGCCTTAGCTCTGGTGGCTCTTTCTTCCCGTCTTTGTATATCAATTTCTAGTTTCTTTTAAAATGACCCTTTCAATGCCATGACATGGGCTGCTCTCACATAACAATGCGTCTTCGCCTGTTAGCTAGTCTTTGAAACACTCTTTCCTGTGAACAGAGCCGTCTCTCCATGACTACTAAGATTCTGGTGGACTACAGTGGGGAAGCAAAGTGGCTTCATTTTAGGGGGTCAAGTTGACACAATTGGAAGCTGTGCAGAGAAGCTTTGCCTACGTTCCAGATCTAGTATTTCCATGATTTAGAAAAGACAGTCACCGGTAGAGCATTGAAATCAAATGAGGCAGTAATCAGATATGGTACAGGTGTTCGACTTTTTTTTTTTGCGAACAAGACCAGCGCTTGAAAGATGATATTTGAAATGAATTATAACGGAGCCTCTCCTTTGTGAAGATGGTCACTAGTTTCTCCCAATCTCAAACGACATTTGACAGGGCCAAGCCGTATGCACGAACATGGCCCTGCAAGTTAGACTCAAAAATATTCAATAATCACAGAAAATCCTCCGACCGTCTATCTCCGCCCCGCACTTTTTATTGCTCAAGTGCAACGAGCTAAATGCATTGTAGGACAAGATCAATGATTGCAAAGAAGGAATCTCGCTCTAAAGTAGCCTTGTGTAGTCCTAGGCCGACAACAAGTAGACGTTTCTCGGCAGGCGATTTCATAGCGATCGCAGTAGCTATCTGACGCGCAAGTAGCTGACCTAACGTATCCTGTCCAGCACCATAGCCACCCAAGATTGACGTTGCAGTCAGGCTGCTAAGCGGTAGAAGGCTGTCCTCTGTACTCTCAGTGAAAACGTGCATACCCTCAGTCCCAGGATTGCTATTCTCAAGAGGAACATGAAGCTTGCATCAATCAGAAATGAGCAAGATCGTAGCCAATTTAGATGGGGGGGCCCTTCACGTACCCAATGCGAGAGACGGCCTTCTTGAGTCACGGTGAGCATGATCTTATCACTGAAGTTGATGACCATGACTTCAGTCTTCACGCCCTCTACATGGCCAGCCACCTGTTTGGTAGAAGCTGGAAATGGAAGGTTGAGATGCTCTCCCAAGGCTTCATGAATAGATGCCATTCTCTTTTTTTGAATGTTTGAGTGCCTCGGTGAATATCCGTCATAGCTCTCTACCAGAGACACTTACTTCGAGTTGCGGAAGGCGGTGGTGATTTTCCCCACGGCTATTTCGGGCAGAATCGTACCGCCTAGTGCTCTTCGTCGACTTTTTTTTGGTGATCGAAAGCAGACATTGTACGCAACGCCTGACTGCAGATTTTGCGTTACGAAGGAGTCGGCGTCATTAAAATGCCAAAGTTTGTTCCAAGGCAGCGAAAACAAAAACACCGGCGCCAAGAGACGAGTGCGCCGGTTGATACCAATGTTGCGGAACTAGCGCCGGTCTCCAAAGACGAAAAAGAGGCGCGCAGGCAGAAGTTGCGAGACGAATTACGAGAACAACATACCAATGTCTCTTCGAAGAAGCAAAAAAGATTGGAGAAGTACATTGTACGAATCCTCTTCCCGAGTATTTTCAAAGGACTGAGTACTGACACGCTTAGGAAACCAAACTCAAAAAAGAAGAGAACGTCGAGCTTCTGAAGAAGCTAGCACAAGCCAAGGTCGATACATCGGGGTTGCAAACATCGAAGGATTTGGGAAAGCGCAAAAGACAGCCAGATATCGGAGCCCCAATCACGACAGAAGTGTCAAAAAGGTCCGGACCTGCGGACGATTCCGACGACTCCGACATTGATTTGAAGAATACCCCGGGGGTAAAGGCTCAAATACCTGTCGGACCTGTTGGAAGTGGCTTGAAGCGTCCTCTTGAGCTTGGTGCGGACGGGTTTCCGGTTATCAAAAAGCGGAAGCGCTCGAAAAAGTCGAAGCTTTCCGCAGTATCTGCGGCTGAGCCGTCATGGGAAGGTTTCGAGTCTGGCGAGGAAACACCAAACGAGCATGAGCAAGATCGTGTTCCTGAGGAATCCGACATCGAAGAAGCATCTGAGGGCGATTCCGATAGCGAGCAACCTGATGACTCTGAAAATTCTTCGGACGGCTCGGATGATGATGATGATGATGAGGATGACGGCGACGACGACGAGGAGGAGGAGGAGGAGGAGGAGGAGGAGGAGGAGGAGGAAGAGGACGATGAAAGTGACCATCGTATCAGGCCGCGAGAGTCAGCATTCAAGTCGTGGGCTATACAACAAATAAATGAAGCCGTAGGCTTCAATCCTACCGAGGGACCTGCGGTTCACGACCATGTGCAACAAGCTTTCGCACCACCCAGAAAAGAGCCTCAAAATACCGTCGAAATTGAGGAGCCTCTTCCGCGTGAACTCGAAGTGACTACCGGCAATCCCTTCCGAAAAGCATTCAGTGTCCACGTTGACCGTTCTGAAGAAATCCAGTCGTCTCGTCTCGGGCTCCCGGTTGTCGGCGAAGAACAGAAGATCATGGAGGCAATCTACAACAACTCAGTGGTCGTCATCTGGGGTGCTACTGGTAGCGGAAAGACCACTCAACTTCCACAATTTCTTTTCGAAGCTGGGTTCGGCAATCCCGATAGCCCCAACCCCGGCATCATTGGTGTCACGCAGCCTCGCCGAGTGGCCGCTGTGAGTATGGCAAACCGTGTCTCCCAAGAACTGGGTCAGTTCTCGGACCAGGTTTCGTATCAGATTCGGTTTGAGACCACAGTATCTAAGAAGACCGCTATCAAATTCATGACGGACGGTATTCTTCTTCGTGAAATTGCAGATGATTTCGCTCTGCGCAAATACTCTGTTCTGATTATTGACGAAGCGCACGAAAGGAGCGTGAATACGGATATTCTTATCGGTATGGTCAGTCGCATTGTCGATCTGCGCAAGTCCATGAGTGAGGAGGATCCTTCTGTGAAGCCTCTAAAGGTGGTCATCATGTCCGCCACGCTTCGTATTTCAGATTTCACCGAGAATCCCAGCTTGTTCAGAGATGGTCCGCCTCCCTTGGTGCAAGCTGAGGGTCGTCAGTATCCAGTGACTATACACTTTGCTCGTCGAACGCAGCGAGACTATGTGGAAGAAGCTTTCCGCAAAGTCTCCCGGGGTCATCGAAAGCTTCCCCCGGGAGGAATGCTTGTTTTTCTGACTGGTCAGAACGAAATCCGACTCCTGTCGAAGAAGCTGAAACAAGCCTTCAAGCCCACTCAGCGTCTTGAGACGACGCAGACGAAAGTCCAGCTTTCTGCGAACGAGGCACCATTAGAAGCCGAAGATTTGGAGCTTGGCGGTATGGATATGGATCATGCAGGAGACGAGGAGGAAGATTTAGAAATTACTGGCCTTGATGAACCAGATGATGACGAAGGATTTGATCTTGGCGAAGAAGCCATGGATTCGTCAACAAAAGTACACGTCTTGCCGCTGTATTCTCAGTTGCCAACCAAGGAGCAAATGAAGGTGTTTGAAGCACCTCCAGAGAACTCGCGTCTCATCATTCTCGCAACCAATGTGGCAGAGACATCGCTCACCATTCCCGGCATCAAATATGTGTTTGATTGCGGTCGATCAAAAGAGAAACAATATGATCTTTCGACGGGCGTGCAAAACTTCCAAATTGGCTGGATCAGCAAGGCCAGCGCAAACCAGCGCGCTGGCCGAGCGGGTCGGACGGGTCCAGGTCACTGTTATCGACTTTACTCTTCTGCCGTTTACGAGGCCGACTTTGCTGATTACACTGACCCTGAAATTCTGCGCACCCCCATTGAGGGTGTAGTTCTTCAGATGAAGAGCATGGGTCTGCACAATGTGATCAATTTCCCTTTCCCCACTCCGCCTAGTCGTCAAGGCCTTGCCAAAGCCGAAAAGCTTCTCAAGAACCTTGGTGCTCTTTCCACTGGTGGACAGGTTACTCAAATTGGTCGTCGCCTCTCCACATATCCACTTTCCCCTCGCTTCGGCAAGATGCTTTATATCGGACACCAGCATGGCTGCATGCCCTATGTCATCGCCCTTGTCGCGGGACTAGCGGTTGGCGACCTGTTTGTTGCTGAGAACCAACTTCCTGGCAATGAGGCGCAACAAGTCAAGAGCAGAAAGACCGGTTCAGATTCAGATTCAGACACCAGTGACTCGGAAGATGAGAAAGTATACACAATTGCAGAACGCCTAGAGGACACAGAGCGTGAGCAACGATCGAAGGATTTCGCCCGTGTACACCGACTTTTGAGCAAACACGACGACACCAGCGACGCTCTCAAGTATCTTTCTGCCATCTGTGCCTACGCTTATGCGCCCGATGGAGAAGCATTCTGCGAGCAGATGTTCCTCCGCGCAAAGGCTTTCAAGGAGGCATCGCAGTTGCGCCACCAGCTCTCGGATATTGTGCGGTCCAACAATCCAGGACTCCTTGGCGCCTACTCAGCCAAGCTGCCTGAGCCTTCAGCTAAGCAGCTCAAGGCAATTAAGCAGATTGTCACTGCCGGTTTCATCGACCATGTGGCTATCCGAGCCGATCTGGCCCCCGTTCCTCCTGAGGTTCCGCGCGCACCTCGCCGCGCCATTGACGTGCCTTATCTGACACTCTTCCGCTCGCGTGAGCGACATGCCGATGACATCGCGGAGCGAGCTGTCTTCGTGCATCCGACATCGATTCTGGCTAAGCTCACGCCGAAGGAAATGCCACCATACATCGTCTATTCGCATCTCCAGCAGTCTGCCGCAGCGCCTCTTACGGGACAGACTCCCAAGATCCGCATGTTTCCACTAGTGGCACCGAGCGGAGCGCAATTAGCGGCCATCGCGCACGACACTCCGCTCATCCAATACGGAAAGCCCGTTGGCAAAACCGAGCTGTTGGAAGGAATCCCTCAGCGTCGCTCGTGCTGGGTTGTACCATCACTGGTCGGCGACTCTGGTAGCACAGGGTGGCCGCTACCAGCAAAGAAAGTGATACAGCGGAAAGACCCCAGAGAGGGTTGGGTGATTGAAAAATTTGTGGCATGACGATCTCAGAAAATAGGGCGGGAAGTTTGTAAATAAGCTTAATGATTCCCTACAAGCGCATTTTCTTCTTTGGCCTTGAGGCTATACATCGAAAACAAAATCAGGCATGAACACGTGCAAGGGCAACTTGTTGTCGAGCACGCTCCTCGTGATTTCCCGTGAAAAAGACTGACGGCGTGGATATTCACTTCAGGATGGTATCCCAATCAATCGACTTGGTCCGCTCCCAAACGCCACCCGTAGAAAAAACAAAAAAAAGACGTACACCAAGGGGAACCCATCGCTATCCCAAGCGCAGAGAAGCTCTTAATCCCGGCGCCTCTCGAACCGTGTACTCGTAATTGCCCCCGTCTCCCTATCTTCCTGCAGGCCCAAAGCCTTCCGTAATCGCTCAGTTTCCTCAATCTTTGCCTCGGCGAGCTCATGCACTTGATATGTCTTGAATTGTCTCCGATCTCGCGGTGCGGCCTTCTTGCCTCGCGCCGAGCCTCCAGCGGCACCACTGGCGTCATCTGCTTCCATTTCCTTCAGTAATCGCTGTCGCAGGGCATCGCATCTTTCGTCGATCTCTTCCTCGCTCAATATGCGCTCGGTTGGTCCATTTTCGGAATCCTCTTCTTCTTCTCTTTCCTCCCCGTCCTCCCTGGGTTCGCTTGCGGGTCGAGACGTCTTCGCGGACTTGGGCTTTGTCTTCGCTTGTGATTCTTCCAGACGTTCGTTTGCTTCCTCAAGACGCTCACGTTCTTCCATGACCGTGACTTCAATCGCGCGGCGACGGTCATGTTCGAGAATTTGCTTATCGGGGAGTCGCTGTTTAAAGGCGCGATCGGGAGGGCCGTTGGCGCCGGAGACAGGTGGGTATGGTGCGCCTACGCCGGTCGCGCGAGGTTTAAGGAAGGCGCCATTGCGCTGAACATAGCCGGATGTACCACTGCCGCGTGGCGTGGACAGGCCGACGTTGGAAGACATTCGGAAGGTTTCAACGGCACTGGAGGCTGGCGGGGAGGATGATGCCGATCGTGCGTGTTCGATTCAACCGGGAAGGCAAAGCCACTGTGGGGAACTGACGTCTCTCGGAGCTGACCTGGAATGAGGAAAGCTGCTTGTGATTGAAAGGTGATAATGTCACGTTGACACGGAGTGTTTTGAAGAACTCTCGGGGCAAAAGCTGGCAAGCTCGTCAGGCACGTTCATCGACCATCGCGGAGAAGCTCGATAACTGGAGGTCAATTTATTCCCAGTGGATCCCATTATCTTATCGTAGGATCACGTGTAGATGGAGGTGGCGTGGGTCGAGGTTTCGGCGGCAAAGCTCACTTGGCTTCCAGACACCAAGAGGGCAATCTCAACATGAGGAAGAGCTCAAGGATTTCCGGCTACAAACCCACTCTGGAGAGTGTTTTCCCCATCTCAATGGTATTACAGAAGATTCTCTTTGGCTGAGAATGTCATGTTGATATTGGTAAGACAATAGCTAAGAATAGCAAAATATCAACAACAGCCCTTTCGAAGTAAACGCCCCGGTCCAAGAATGAGCCACACAACCCGTTAAGACATGAGGGGAATGTACATCAGATGAGCAAGCTTGGCCAAGTCCAGGGACGAGATGAATAGCGTTCTGGAGGTAAACATATGACCCAGACAATAAGAAGGGACCCGGTGACTCAAGGGGAGTTGACATAAGGGATAACCGGGCCATGCAAGAATAAAGGACGTAATAATAGTAATAATAACAACAGACTGAAAGACAAAAAGAATAAGCAGTGAGACACTCCGGTATTTCCGATTCCGTTCCCTTGGAAAGCAAGCCCCTTTTCCCAAATCATATGCCAAAGATCGTGAAAAGAAACAGAGAAAGAAGATAGCAAAGAAGGCGGACGGGCATGAAGGTGTGAGATGACACAGCCCAATCCAATTTGTGAGCCAGGTGCACAACAGGATGAGTGACCGTGGCATTGCCGGGGTGTGCAGAGTGCATGAAGACGCCTGTTTCTGAAAGACCATGCCCCGAAAGTCGCGCCGTAGAGTGTGAAGAATTGACAATGACAATGGTAAGGAGAGTTCGGACAGTACCATCATCAGAAGAGATGAAAATAAAAAATCGACAGGTCGAATCACGTCACATAAAGAATAAAAGTCGAGCCGTGTCCAGTACATGGAGGTAGGGAAAAATAAAAAGTAACAATGAAGCAAAACAACCGTAATGCTGGCGCAGCGGTGCCGGACAGGATCCAGAACAGTAAGAGGCTGACAAAGAGTCGGCGAGGAGCATAAAATGATTGTGCCGAGCCAGCTGCCGGGGGATGTGTCATACCCACTATGGATGTGCCCGTAATAATACTGAAATAGTAATGTTGAGCGGCGCGTTTCTCACCATACAGCCTTCAGCACACCAAGAAAGCTGCATTGACGTGAGGTAAGAATAAGGGAGCGCAGAATCGAGGAGAGAGATTTAGTGGCCGTCAATATGGATGGAAACCCCATTGCTGCCGCTATCGGGACTTGAGACGGACGTCACAGTACCCCGGCACAGTCCCTTGGACTCAAAGGTCGCCATAGAAGCGTGGCTGTCAGTGGGAGGAGGGGTAGGAGGGCCATTGGTGACATAGGGAGTCTGAGGCTGCTGTACGGCAGAGATGCGACGTTTTGGTGGTTGCGGGGAAGACTTGTGGGAGTTTGGAGGAGTGGTCGAGCCCTGAGTCATGGGGCCACCCATTGGAGAAGTGGTATCAAAGATGAGCTTCTCGATGGCCACAATCTGCTTGCCATAACTGAATTTTTTCAACTGGCTGAGCAAGGGCTTGATTTGCTCGACAAGGGCCTCACGCTCAGCACCCTTCAACTGACCGAGAACCTTTTGGATCACGTAGTTCCCATACTGATCACGCATGAGGCCGAGCAGTGGGTTTTCTCCGCGGCCGTTTGATGAAGTCAATGTAGTGATGATGTAGTGGCGCTGGCTTTCGTCGCCAAACTCGATGCTTTTCTCAACCACATTGCTAGCAAACTTGTGTTTCGAAAAGGCCAGCAACTGGGACATGACAACCTGGATCATCCGGTCCCGGTCCTTCGCTTCGCCGTTTTCAATCACATGTTGAATGACATAGTTACCAAATTGGTCTGGAATAAGACTCAATGTGCACGCATGGAGCTCACTGAGAATCGATTCGCGGTCGAATTCTGTGCAGTGCTCCAACATACGTTGAATCACACGGCAACCGTATGGGTGGGCAGCATGGCGATGGACTTGGCCACGGAACGCGTCAATAATGAACTGCACATATTGAGAAGGCACCCGCTCAATCGCCTTCTGGATGACATGGTTGCCGTTCTGGTCTCGAACACATTTCAACACATGGTTCTCCAACTCCTTGACCATAGCAGCTTGCTGATCTGTCAAGATATGCTCCAAGGCTTTCTGAACCACACGACAGCCGTACATCTGAGTCGACAGTGCCAGGACGTGACCACGCATTTGATTAGCGAGTATCTTTTTCTGACTCTGATTGCCATGTTCAAAAAGCTTCTGGACAACGTAGTTGCCAAAGACGTCCGTCATGAGCTGCAGGGCATTCTCTTGAATCTCACGGAAGACTTGTTCCTTCTCATCACTGTTGGCAGTTTCTAGCTTCTGCTGAATGAAGCGAGAGCCGTGCTGATCACCGCTGAATTCTACGACATGTCCGTAGATATCCTTCAGTTCGTAACGCTTGCTACCCTTGTTGTTGGCGCGAAATTCTTCGAGCAGAGGGCTTCGCACACTCTGGGAGGGGTCTTGATCACGCTGGGCGCGGGAGGCCAAAGCTGCCGCATTCAATCCAGGGATCTGGGGGATCTGAGCAATGGGGTAGTAGCCTTGCAAGGCATTCAGTCGAGCGGCCTGGTAGTTTTGGAACTCATACGACGGCGGAATTGTCATACGAGGCATGCCATTTCCTTGGGCCTGCATGAATTCTTGCTCTTGGTAGGCCGACAGTCTACGCTCGAAGGCAAGCTGCTCGTTCATTCGAAGCTGGGCAGCATTTCGCAACTGAGCGGCCTCGGCGTCAGTGTACATAGCAGTTGACACATGGCCGTAGCTGGTGGGAGAGCCCGATCCCTGATCGCCGCCGTGGGCGCGACCTTGGTATCCAAATTGCAAATCATGGGCAGCTTGGGCGCCATAAGTGGCCAGGGCTTGATAAGTGAAGTCGTCAACGTTCTGTGTCTTTGCCCGCGCAAGGGAGCCATCGAATGACGCTTGGGACATGATAGAGGGTCTCTGTGCCCCGGTGTGAGCGTGATGACCATTGTCGTTAACCTGCAGCTTGCTGAAACCTCCACCCATCTCATTAGAGCTGCTGTTGTAACGACTGTCCGAAGTGTGGTTGTCAGAATAGTAAGAGGTACGAGCAGTGTGAGCTGGACGCTGCGGAACAAAAGTGGTCGAATTGTGGCGCATTTCAGAGAATGTGTTTCGTGTTTGAGTGGGCGAGGTGCCGTCAGCCATGCCCGAGCCAAGTGGTCCCATGGCCACATCCTCGGAGCGGGAGTTATCCAAGGCGCTTGCGAAACCAGACTTCACAGGAAAAGTTGTGCCCACGGGGCTGCCTCCGAGCGCGGATGAGCTGATTTGACGCCGGCCGTCGCCATTGCGGAGGCCGCCAAATGCATTGAAAGTCACACCGTCGCCAGAAGGAGAAGCTCCCTCGGATCCCGAGTGAAGGTAGGGTCTGTGGCTGGCACTACCACTGGAGTTGTTCATGCTGGTCGTGCGCGGAAGAGAAAAATATGAAGAATCACCGGTATCGTTGTAAGTGGCCGCATTTCCATCACTGCCACGGACTTGGACAGGCGACGTGGCCATCGTGGTCCGACCCTGGCTCATAGGCAGGCCCGTGGTGTTGACAGTGCTCCACGGCAAGTGGGGACGGCCGGCCCAGCCTTCAGACTCCGAGGTTGACAGCAATGAGCCAGAGCCAGACTTGCCTTCATAGCGAGAATCGGTCACGGGTTGATCTATGCCTGTCATCAGTATCTTCTATGCTTTGAATAATATGGGCACCCGAGCATTTTGAAACATACCTTCTCCGAATCCATGGACACGGTTGGTGTCACTCCAGATGGTATGGAAATTAGTGTTTCCGGCACCAAAGCCGTTGCCATGCTGACCACGGCCTCGGTCGCCGTTCATGTTGGAGCGATTCGATCGTACCTGGGCTCCTCTGTTAGCTCGTGTCTTGACCGCTTCTTGGGTCATCACTCACGTTGTGTACGCCACTTGTGTTTGTGGCCATGGTTGAAGCCATTCCCTTAGAGCCACTCACTTGGGGAAAGGTTAGAGTGCGACTCTTTGAAGAGCAAGATCAAATCGTCACTTTGCTTCTTCAACCGATGGACAAATGTCGCAAGCAGTGTTTGATATTTGTAAGTGAGAGTGAACACTCGCAAGAGTGCGAAAGGGAAGACCCAGGGTGAGTCAAACTTGTATCCTTGTCAGCTGAGGCTCCAAGTGAAGGAAGATGATGAACAGAAAATGTATTTGGAGTCGGGACAGCCACGGGTTGGATAGGGTTGCGAAGTAGAGAGGATGGCACTCACAGTAGGGGGATCGGTAAGGCAGAGCAAGTTTGGGAGGGGTTGAACAAGGCTCAAACAACTCTTTTCTCAAGGTATTCAAGTGAGTCAAAAGTCACGAGACTTGTAGCATTAACAAACAAGACCTGGTAAGGAGATTTGGTTTGAAGGAGAGAAGAGGAAGAAGAAACAAAAAAGAAAGTGAGGGGCGCTGGTTTGATAGTTTTTCGAACTGCGCAGCGGTAGAACCAAAAATGCGCATCCGCGTCACGATGAGGAGGCCAATAAGGACGCAAGGTTGAATAGCAATCGACCCGGCAGAGCTTCCCCTTCGTTTGCTAGTGCAGTGTGCTAGCTAGAGATGGAGAGGAATTGTGAAGACCAGACGGCAGATGGACGTCGCACCGTTTTACTCTACTCCGTGCATGCTCCAGGAATCTCCCAGCTTGCCGATCGTCCAGATACGTTTTGTGGAGAGAGGTTTTCCCCGAGAATGGACGGGGGTGATTAGGAAAAGGTTATGGTGGACCCTAAGAAGGTCTAGGACTCGAAAGGGAGAGATGCGCAAGGGATGGCGGAGGGATAGCGTATAGAGGGATGAGGTGGAGGGGATGATGAGAGTCGATGATGGGCGACGGAAGGGAGTATTGGTAGGTGATAAAGGGTCAAACAGAAGATAGTCGGGCAGAGGAATGCGGTGCGAAGGAAGAGAGTCGACTGGAGAGAATCTAGTGGGTCGATAAATGGGAATGTAGGTGAGCGACCAAGCACAAAGCATTGGAGGAGTCAAGCTGTCACACAGAGCGGCAGCATGACGGTCCAACTTACAGCTATTTCTTCCCTCGTCCGTTTATATCGGCAGCCGGAGAGATTGGCGGATCGGAGAGGTGTAAGGGTAAGGAGGAGGTTGACAGAGAACAGATGGCAAATGTGCACAGGGGAAAGAAATCAAGAGGTCATGCGTCACCCGTACACATTAGCGATCAAACGAGAACGGGCGCGCCAAAAGAGTTAGGGAGAAAAAAAAAGCCAAGGTGAGGATGGAAAAATGATAGATAAGAGATGGGCAGAAAATGATGCTGGGTGGAGGAGCAGATCAGCCGCTGCTTGTAACGGAGGCGGTACAAGGGTGGTTTGGTATATGTATTCAGTGGATTCGGTGGATTCGGTGGATTTAGTCCCAACCAAGTTCGAGGATGCTCAGAGTGTCCGAGGTTGCGATCAAAGTTTTGTGGTACTGTACGATACAGCGTAGGGCAACGCCTAGCCGCCCGGCGTGGCTTGGATCTGTGTGAATGAGATGATGTCGATGGAACCTCAGCCAAGGCCTAGCCCGAAACGAAGGCGGTGCCGCCCACCGATGTACTGTATTGTTATAACAGACCCTGCGGCTCAATCTTACAAGTTCTGGCCCATCCGCCATCCACATGTACTTATGGCGACTTGATGTTTTACCGCCATAGGTTGGTATGCTTATTTTCAGGTTCATACCAGTAGGGAAGGCCGTGAAATCTGAAGACCTGATCAATGCGAAGCTGAACTACTATTGTACTTATATCCAAGGCTTACTGCAAGGTTAATTTCCTACTCTAGAAGATCAACTGCCATGGGCGGAGGTGGATGGTCCCTGGCCCCTACCATGTTTGTAGATCTCTCAACATTAATATGTGACGCTTGCTTATTTGCACGGAAGTTCCAAATGTCTATGACATACAGTACATTCAAAATTTGCACAGGCACACCTGGCCATCTGTCTCACTTATGCTGATGACGGTTAGAGTGTTTTTTTTATCTGCCATGAACTGACGCTGGGAACTAGCTTTCTACATCAACATCCGACCAGGCCTGACCGCTACTCTGAGCATGGATATGCATACAAACGGCCTGTGTTTTTCTAGATTGCCGACCACGAGTAAGGCACTGACTGCGAGAGCAGTTGAAAAAGTGAAATCATACCTCCAGTCTTTCCTCATCACGTCTTGTCGGGAAACAATTCCTGGCGCTTCATGTTGCTCCTGTTCTGGCATGATCGCAGGCAAGTTCCATGGGCCAGCAAATATCGGGACCGAGCTTAACATCAAACTGGGGTTGACTCCTCTACCTTGGGGCAAGATCGAAGAAAATTGCCCACCGAATATTGAATTCGAGACCCAACTATTTGAATTTGACGTAGAGAAGACAGGATGACAGTAGGTGGTGGATGGGAAGTTCACTTTCTGGTAATCAAGCAGAACAAAGTGTTTCCATAGATCAGTCGCCATCATGATGCAACGATTCACTGTGTCGTGACTGATCATGCTGCTGTCACTCCGCAGCGCAGGTGAGGAAAACCCCTGTTTCAACCTTGTGAAAAGACCAAAAGTGCATTCAGAGATCAATGAGTGGAAAGCTCCGGCGTGAGCGACATTGCTTTTGCAACTGGTGGGTGGCTACTTAAAATCCATCGCCGGCGATCCATGTATTCTCCCTCTGCACATCCGACTTGCCGACAGCCCTAAAACTGGGGGCCGATCGGGCCCACCCAAAACCGCACTTGGGCCCTGGGTTCGTCAGAGATGGGGCCTTTGAAAGAACGCGGCCACGCATTGAATTTTACTCTATCATGGACTGAGACACCTAGATTGTTACCTACAGTGATATTATGCTGGATGAAAAGTAGAGTATGATTACCGTTGTCTTTGTCACTTAATTCTCACGATGCGGTTTGGACAAAGCGCCCTTGGTTGAAGTATTTTTCTAGATATCCAGTCACTTCACGTTACCTATGGTCGGGCCACAATACTCGCCTTCTACACAGACCGGACCGTATACCTTTTAAGCACTTCTTGGGATAAATGTATTGTATTGGCAAGTCTCGCCTAGTCTGACCTTGAGTTCTAAAATTTCAAGATATTCTTGAGATTCCACTATACATTGCTAATTCGTATCGAGCTTCTCTAGGTACCATATCAATCTTGGCCGTCTTTTAAGAAATTCTCGGTAGCTTAGTAGATGTATATTGACAGCTATGGGAAGCCTAACGATGTACCGTATGAGACTTGCCGAGTGAAAATGGACCACTTCCACCTTGACCATCTCTCTCTTCCCTGGTTGTTTTAATAAAAATAGAGAGATCTCTAGGGTCCAAGCAGGATACTGCTATCGGAAGACTAGCATAAAGCACGCGCCCGCGAATGTTCGCTCACATGACACCCGATGGCGACATGTGGTTGTCCGTCTGGATTCAAATGGGATCCCTCTGAGTCTGGTCCCAATCCCCCCTCTCAAGATTCTGAGCGCCCGTGGTTTGACCTCGTCCATTCAATAGGCGCACAAGGAATCTGAAGTAGTGTGTCCTACGTGGTGTTCCATCCATGGCTGAAGGAGCAGGGCTCAAGGCCTAGATTCTGGCCGGAACTGCTTTCTGTCGAGTCCGCCATGTAACTGAGTGTGTTCAGCGTAAGAACTGGCACTGATGTTGCCCTGACGAGCTTATTTTACGTGTTTCGTTCGGCCTTGCGTATGTGGACTAGCTGGTGGACTGCGGTCTTCACGTGGATCTAGGCACAAATGTATCTGCCTTATGTTCCAGGCTGCCAGAATGTATGAAGATCTCAAGCTTGTCATTGGCTTCAACTTATCCCTTGCTTCAATGTCATGGTTCTGCCCTGATGTTTTGAGCTACGATCAAGCGATTTGTGTTCGTTGATTTTAAATACCTGGGATTTTGCTCTTCACACCGCAACCTGTGACTTATTGGGATGGAGCTGTACTGGACGGAATGGAATTCCTTTGTAGTGAATTGTAATGATCATTGTGGGATTGGTAAGTATGGCGAGGAGCAACAGTGGAATCCGTTGAATCGGTACACTGGAAGATCGCCAGCTCTCACCTGAAAAATACCGTCAGGACTTACGATGACAGCTGTATTTCCTGGCAGATCCGTAATAGAAGACTGTCGGGTTTGTCGAAACATGAATTTCAAGGATTCAAACAAATACTAAAACGGTCGGGCTTCTACTATCTATGGAAAGACATGGGATGCGACAGAGCCTGAGCACAATTCGATGAACGCAACACACGACCGGCCCCCTTTGACTGTCGAAATGACATCCATGGGTGCTATGTATGTCACACAAGCTCAGAACCTGGCCAGAATTATTTTGACTTGAGCAATTCACCACTTTAAGCAATCATTAGAAGCTGACCCGTATTTGTACCATCCACATAGGTATATGCAAAAGGCTTGGCATGGCCTACCCTTCCTTCCACCGCTGTTTGAATTTCAAATGCAACGAACTGACGGGTGCATTTGCAATAGAACCGGCCTTCCTTGTGTCACCAGGGGCTCTTCATGGAACACACCTTGTTGGAGCATAGAAAGGTAATTTTCCGGAGTGTGAGACAGAAGAAATAGAATGATCCATGTTGACGGCGACCAGTCTGTCTACCCAGGAAGCCTCTGGGACTATAGCTCAGACGGGCAGGTCACCCCCGTTTTCTTTCCATCTGAAGCAGATTTCCAGCTCTCTGAGACGAACGTCAGATCTGGAGCAGGGTGTAGCTCGACACGTAGAGACAGAATTTCAGTTTTCGATTAAATATTCGCTAAGCGCTTTGAATCGACGTGACCAGAACATCGAGAGATCGGGCCTAATCAAATGGAGCAAGCTGAATGTTTTCCGCGTCTCTTTTGGGTTGCTTTCAGCATCTCATTCCCTTGAACTGTTTTTGCAGAGAAAATCTGGCTTCCTCCACAGCCCAGTGATTTCAGGCACTCTGTTTGTTGTCGAGGTATATAGACTAGTAGAGAGCAGAGACTCGTGCCCCACCTATCTCATAACTTCTTTCTCTCACATCCCTTCCAGCCCTACCGCCTAGGCTTACTCCAACAGCACCAACGAGCTAGCTATTTTGTATGAGTGTTGCAGATACGGAATGCAAAGTCAAGACCCGAGTGCGGTGGACAAGTACTGGCACAAATCTTGGGGTCCTTGTGGATATTTTTGTCTTGTTCAAGGAACGTTGTGGCAAAGCATCTTGATCTCTGGTGTGATTCCTCGGAATCAAGAGCAAGTTGATCCGCACTTTGATCAGGCCGTGAAGGAAGTCATTACACATGGATTAAAGGGTTGAATTCATGTGGAGCCACGAATCTGTGCATAGACCTAGTCGTCGGGGTGGTCAACATCTCAGGGACCTATCTACCTTGGCTCGGCAGATCTCAAATTATTGTGCGAGGGACAGAGCTCAGCGACAGAATGTAAGAATCTCGAATGTACTCAACGAATATACGATCTGTACAAGCAAAAAGAACTGTGTGATGATTCTCGGATTCGACTCCACCACCAGGGAATGAGATACTCGTCCGCGGTCACCATCTTGTACATACTCTCCGAAACTGATGGGATTAGACTGAGTCAAGCTTACTTGAATGAAAATACATCTTCACCAGCTGACCCGTACCTGGTTACTGTAGAGTCTGCGACTTCGTGGCGGGCTGGGTGCCCAATATGACAGTAGAGGGCCGGCTCCTGCTCTCCCTTCCCTCTGGCTACGAAAGAGCTCACGCGGCCACTGGTCACACGGCGGACACGTGACATTTCATGATGCAAGTTTCTCATCAAATCGACGACATGCATCAAGCAGCGCAGAGAAAGAGACGAGAGTCGAGATGTGTTGGTCCATCTAAGTACTGTGGCCCTCGAAGCACATGTCGCATCTCCCCTGATCAAACAGCCAGAGAGAGAAGAATTTTAAGCTTTGGAGTATCCTCTTCAGACTCACCTTCAAAGTGCCGTTAGTCAAGTTATCCTCGTTTCAGGGAAACGGATTTAAGGAGTGATCTGACATCGACCGGCTGATCCTCACAGATGCCTTCAAGATTCCCTTGCCGCCAGTCATAGAGTCCAGGAGTGTGAGTGGAGCAGATCTGTACAGTATATATCCATCTCAGACACGCAATTTCTTTCCAAAGTCATGCGGCAGGAGTACTGCGAGTAGAGACACAGATTGTGACCCCGAATGAAGCACAGGAGCCGGCAGGGTTGACTGATTACATCATCGGCCCTGGCAACAGCAAAAACTGCCCCACAAGGGGGTCCTGTTGACCAGTTCTGTGGCCCTTTCTAGAAGATTGTGATGATAATTATGATGATGGTGATGCCGATCACGCAAAGGCCTTCAATGTCTGGCCAAGGCTGTTGACTGAGACACCGGCACACGACCGACACCGCCAAAAGGTGGGCCATGCCGACTTGTCTCTCAAGGCAACGGGATGTATCCCATCATTCTCACTGCAGTGGCCGACCGAGCACAAGGCTTCGGGAGATGGATCTGACGTCCAGGAAATGACACATGCGATATCTATCCCACAAAATTCAATCCGCCCAGCATGATTTGAGTCCCTGTGGCACTCATGCTTCTGAACCTCATCACATCTCCGATAGAGCCATGATGCGCTCGCAGCGAAATCAATTCAGGGGAACTGGGAGAACCGTGGAGGGTGTGGATCACAACAAGCTGGCCTAGTTTGGTGGGTCCATCCTCCTTGGGTACGAGTGAATCAGAACCCGTTGTCTCTCGCTGAGCGCTCCACCAGCCAGGAACCGTCGCACGCCCATTGGACAAGAGGAGCGCCCCAACACAAGCCCAGGCGCTACTATTAAGTTGCCCGTTGGGAGCGTAGCGAGTCAGCTGGCAAGCTAGTCTCCATGGAGGATCAATGCAGCCAAAAATAAAATCCAAAGGAAAAGGAAGGACGGCGCAGCGGGCCATGTTGAATGAGATAGGCTCCGAATGGCGGCCGAGCCCCCCGTCGATGCAGTCGAGCCTCCCGTCGAGCAAGTCTAGGCAGTTGTCCAGCCCAGCAGTCGCGCGTCAGTGCTTGTCCGAGAGCCCTGACTGGTTGGCTCGACTGGCGGAGACTCAGCCATGCCTCAAGGCATGTATCCATCTCCTAGAGAGCCGGAGAGTGGCAGGGCGCCCACCCGACGAGACGAGACTCGTCCTCCACTGGTAGAACCCTCTCCACGCCTCATACCCGCTCCAGGCCCAGAAGGGGAGCCCCCCAGTTCCTGAGCGCCTCAGCTGCAGGGCTTGTCACTGGTCACTGGGTCTGTCCCTGATCCATCTCTCCCCTCCCTTTCCCTTTCCCCTGGCCTTTCCCTTCATTCTCCATCCTCTTCCAAACCTTTCTCCCTCTTCACCCTCGTCTGTCCAAGAAGCTACAGAGCTCGTATCGCTCCCCTCCATTCTTTTTCCCACACTCTCTCTCAGCAGGCCACAGCTTCACTCTTTCAGCTGGGCGCCGTGCTATCCATTCTTTCCCACCACCTGCAACCCTGAATCTCCCCCGATCCAGCGTTGTCTCTGGACCAATTCGGCCCATCCTCTCATTCCACCCTTCTTCACGGACAATCCAGCCTTGTCCCACCCAATCCACGTTGCGTCCATTCCAGACCAAGGACCATCGACCGCTCTTTCGCGCCCTTGACCACGATATCCGTCACTCTTTCCGGAAATCCACGCCGCTGATCAACCGAGACTTCCCTCTTTCATTCTCCAAAACTGGGTTTGTGACAGTTGGACAACATCTTGCAGTCCAGCACCAGCAACCTCAACACCTCAGCGTCGACCCGAGCCCGACATCAACGCCAAGCGACTTTTGCCGACCCTCCCCAGCACGATGTTTACTTTTCACGAGATGGTCCGCCGCAGTGCCGACAACCCCGACACCAAAAACAGCAACGACAACAACACTGGTCTCTCCAACGGCATGGTCGACCTCATGATCCTCCTCCTGGTCTTGGTCCTGCTCGCCTTGACCCTGGTGGGTGGCCTCCTGGTTCTCCGCCGCAAGCGTCAATCGGTTAGCAAGAACTCGGTGCTCCCTGTCCACAACGGTCAAGTCGCCGATAACTCACGCCGATTGACAATTACGGCTCACAAGCACGACTCCATCTTCGTCTATGACGAGAAGCGGTCCCTAATGCAGAACTCAGACAGCCCTCCACCAAGCCCTGTCCCCGAGATTCGCATCACCTTCCCCGAGGAAGAAGACGAGGCGGGCCGCCGCAAGTCCGGTCGAGTCGTTGTTGTTCGCATCAGTGAAGCAGGTAGCGTGGGGCTCGAACCGTGCCAGGAAGAGCTTCCGCCCTATCAGACCACCGACACGGGTCGCTTCCATTCTCTCGATATTGAGCGGATGGGTGGTCTCAAGGAGAAAGGTGAGATGAAGAGCTACTCGTAGAGCTACCGTCTCCCAGGCGGCCAGCCCACTGTTCTGGGCTCTTTTGCTCTTCCTCTTCCTCTCTTCGCTTCTCTCGGACAACGATCTCTCAAAAGCATGACCGGCATCTTGGCGAATCACTCATCTCCACCGGGGAGCCTGTGCTCTATCTCCACCCATTCTTCATACATATCTTCTTCTTTCTCTCTTGGCCCTGCCCGCAGGGACTTGCACATACCATGCATGCGACTCTTCTTCTTGGATTCCTTCTCATCGCCAGCATCTCCCCTCTCATGTCGCCGGGGTCTTCTAGGTGGTTGTCGTGTGGGAAGCGTCCGATCGGCCCCTCGGTGCCCCTGAGGAACGATTCGCGGCAGGGATCTCTGTACAGCGAGGGCATGCGACCTTCTCCCTTGACTTTGTGGAACGGTATTCACGGCGTTTCTTGCACGCGGTCTTCTATGTTCAACCGCTCGGACCCTGCCACGTACCTAGGGTCCGGGTGTGACGCGCGACCATTCTTTTTTTCTGTGTCTTCCTCTTGATTCTGTTGATTTCTTACTCTCTTCTCTATCTCCCTCTTATAGGGGGCAGTCTCTTTTTGGCTGTTGCCGCCTCCTTTTTTTTGATCCCCTGCAAATTTCAAGACTGCCCCCTTCCGTTTCACTTGCCTCCATTATTTTCTGTATGTGGTACCATGCCGGCAGTCTCACCTTGTATCTATGCTTGTCCTTTGATCCCCTATTTCGGCCCTTGTACCGTCAAACATGGTCAACTCTCCCGTGCGAGGGTTCAACGCGTCAGCCGAATACGATGCTTTCCCCGCGATCCGTTAGAAAGTAAAACGAGGTTCACCGTGAGACCTGTCTTACCCCCGACGCCACAATCCTGAACTGTGCGTGCTCCCTTTTGCGTAATTCTATTCTGTAGGGTCCTGCTGGTGCTTCATGGCTTCGTGGCTTCGTGTCATCCTCGGTCAGTCAATGTGATGCCCATCTTCACGGAGGATACGTTGGAAGTGGCTTGAGCACAATCAGCACAAAGCTTCGACGTTTCCGCACCCCACTGCCCGAACAGACCAATCGGAGGATTCTATCCGGAGCTCTCCTCAACCCGCCGCTTCCGCAACGTCAGGAAATTTGGTTCCTCTGTTCGATTCTCGCTGGAAGAAAGAAACCACTGTGGTCACTTCGCCTCGTTTCTATTTCTAATAATTTGACCTCTCGCCAGCCCACGCAGATGGATGTCTGAGCTAGGCGTAGAACTTCAGTAGCAGAACGTCCCTCGCCTCGACTTGTGGGAGCCAACAGAAGACAGGGGCCCTTCCCCTCCGCAAGCCCGCACCGTGCGGAGCCTCACGTGTCTCCTTTTTCGTCTCTCCTTCCATGAGTCTCCGTGGCACGGCGGGCCAATTGCCTCAATCTCATCCCAGGGATTATTCTCGTGGGATCTCTGAGCTCTTCGAATTTCTAATTGTGCCAGCGTGGTCATTGCGCTATCGCGCCACGTAGACCGTTATCTACAACTCCATCTTCGCTGCAAGTCGCGCGGACAGGATTTTACGGTCTTAGTTCTACTGGCCCCGATTCGGAGATCGCCTCGGTCGAATTGACCTTCTAATAGCATGGAGGCTCAATCGAAACACTTGCGGGCATCGTCCCCGTCGGCACCGTTGTCGCAGTCGTCCAGAGGGAAGCAGAACGCTATGCAAGAAGCCAAATCTCAACGGCTAGAGCAGGAATTTAAGACGAAGCACCTCGGTATTCTCGGGGTGTTAGCTTGGATACTGTAAGTGAGAAACCTGTTGTGCGTTGGAGCCATTGTCTGGACTGTAGGCTCCAAACCATTGAAAAAAAACATGCACTAACGCTCGTGGGTTCGACGCAAAGGTTCCTGCATCTCGCCGGTATATACTTTTTCACCAAAGGTTTCCTTCTCACCCGGATGGTCCTCGAGACCAAGTCTTCCTGCAACATTCTCCCCACCGACGAAGCTTCGGCCAAAGTTGGGTCGTCCACGACAGGCAATCAGAATGGATGCTGGCATGAAAAGACCTTCGACAAGGCCGTGATCATTATAATCGATGCGCTTCGCTATGACTTTACCGTGCCGTTTGCCTCGGCAAATGAAAACCAGACAGCTCATTTGTTCCATGACAACATTCCGGTGCTTTATGAAACCGCGACCCAGAGTCCCAGCAACGCTTTCTTGCTCCCATTCATCGCCGACCCGCCCACCACTACTCTGCAGCGCCTGAAAGGACTAACTACTGGCACCCTGCCGACTTTTATCGATGCAGGGTCCAATTTTGCAGGCACTGCTATTGACGAGGATAACCTGGTCGCTCAGCTTTTCAGTGCGGGGAAGACTCTTGTCCAACTTGGCGATGACACTTGGCAATCGCTGTTCCCCGGCTATTTTGACGCCAATCTGACACACCCGTATGATTCCTTCAACGTATGGGATCTGCACACCGTGGACAATGGCGTCAACGAACATCTTTTCCCCCTACTTCAGCCAGAGAACAGATCCAAGTGGGACGTCATTTTTGGTCATTACTTGGGCGTGGACCATGCAGGACACCGCTACGGACCCAGTCATGCTGCCATGGCTGCCAAACTACAGGAGATGGATCGCGTAATTCGCCAGATCATGGGCTCATTGGATGATGATACCCTTTTGGTCGTGATGGGCGATCATGGCATGGATACCAAAGGAGACCACGGTGGCGAATCAGATGATGAGGTGCAAGCTGCGCTGTGGATGTATTCCAAGCGTGCCGTGTTTGGCCGTACGAGCAAGGAAAATTTACTGCCACCCCAGCATGCGCGTGAGCGTTCGGTTCCTCAAATCGATCTGGTGCCGACTCTGTCTCTGCTTCTTGGCATGCCCATCCCATTCAACAACCTGGGCTCACCGATTGAAGAGGCTTTTGCTGGCCCTAATGGCAACGACTGGTCGAACTTGCTGGCTGTCAACCGTTTATCTGCCGCGCAGATCAAGAGATACCAGCATGCGTACGCAAAGGCTAGAGGTGCCGGTGACGATATGGAATCTTTCGCGCTTTGGATGGCGGCCGAGAAAGAGTGGAAGTCGGCTTCCAAGGGATTTGGGTCCAAGTCCAGCACAATTCGTTCGAGTTATAAACTGTATCGTGATTACCAGCGACACACCTTGGAGATTTGCCGGGGACTCTGGGCACGCTTTGATGTCCCAAGCATGGTCTCGGGTGTCGTACTTCTCGCCTTCGGCCTCGGTTTGCTGGGACTTTATGCCCGCGGACTCAATGTGGACCGCACAAACGTGACAAGCGCCCTTCTTTCCGCCGCGGGTGTCGGTGCTTCGTTCGGAGCCGTCTCTGGCACGCTCGTGGCCGTTTTTGGAATTTCTCACATGGCGATCACTGACTCGTCACTTCTTTTGGCTGCTCTTGGAAGCGTGCTTGGCAGTCTAGTTGTGTTGTTGAAGAAGCTTGCCAGTGTGAGCTGGCCTCTCCCCCGTGGCATGTGGGGATGGCTCGCTTTCTTCTTCACGGTCTCCCAATCCGTAGGCTTTGCTTCCAACTCGTATACCATCTGGGAAGATGACATTCTTCTCTTCTTCCTGACAACGTTCGGTGTATGTGCCGGCATTTCTTCCATGCGTCAAAAAGCCACAACAGACCGTGTGCTTGGTGTATACCACTCCATCTTGTTCATTGTTCTCGGACGCCTCGCCTCCTTCTCTCGCCTCTGCCGTGAGGAGCAAATGCCCTTCTGCCGCTCCACATACTACGCTTCATCCACTTCGTCCGTTTCCGCTCCGTGGCAGCTCGTTATCCCGGTTATGGTCGCCCTCATCCTTCCGGGGGTCGTGCGCGCCTTTTACGCCGGCTCCAAATCGTACGAAGGTGCTGCGACTCTGTGGGTTGGCTTTGGTTTCCGTCTCGGGCTCGTCGTCATCTCCATATTTTGGGTGCTTGAAGGTGCCGACGATGGAGAGTGGCTGCCACTCGGCAAAGAGACCCTCAAATCAATTCGAGTCTTTCTTGCTCAGCTTGTTCTCGCACTTGCATTTGGGGCCGGTACCGCCGCGTACCTCTATTCTAAGCCCTGTATCACCATCAGTGTCTCCAAACCCACCGAAGACCCTAATGCTGCCCCGGCCCCTATTATTGCTGGGCAACAACAGCAACCCCGGACTACAGTGACAATCCTGGGGTTTGGAAATGTATACGGCACTCGATTCTTCTTCCTTGTGGTAAACTTTGCGCTTGCAGTTATCCTGATGCAAAAACCCATGGGCCAAGGCGCCATCGCTCTGCTGGTCTGTCAGATTTTGTCTCTTCTCGAAATTTTGGATACCAACGCTCTCACACTCTCCAATTCGTCGATTGGTCCCGTTGTGCTTGGCCTCCTGGGTTCCTTTTACTTTTTCAAGACGGGCCACCAGGCTGTGCTCAGCACCATTCAGTGGGAGACCGCTTTCATCCCCCTATCGAGCATCAAATACCCCTGGTCCCCGCTCCTTATTGTGCTAAACACCTTTGGGGCGCAAATCCTGACTGCGGTAGCCGTGCCCTTGACTGTCCTGTGGAAACGACCCCTTGAAACTTCCGATCGTGGCTCGCAGCCGTCCAGTTCCAAGATCGCCAACCCGGCCGCGAAAATGCTCTCGGACGTAGCCCAGGCTGCCACGACGCACATGTTGTACTTTGCGACTATTAATCTCGCCACGACCATGTGGGCAGGCCACTTACGTCGTCACCTGATGCTGTATCGGATTTTCAGCCCGCGCTTCATGATGGGAGCTATTGTCCTTGGGGTGGTGGACGTGGTTCTCATGCTTGTCGCTGTTGGTGGAGTCCGATGGAGCACCATTAGCGTGGGGGACATTTTTGGCTGGTAACCATGCCGCATCTCTGATTTTGGGTTTACTTCAGTTGTTGTACCGAGTCGCGTTTGGGAGTCAGGCAGGGCGCTAGTGGCTCCTATCGAACAAATCAGACTGGGCTGCGAGACGACTGTTTGTGTTGTGTATTGCTGTGGTGTTTTTTTGGTTCTCTTTCTGGTATATACCTATTGCATTACTATTCCTTTATTTTTGATCATATGGTGTGTGTGTCTTTGATTCGTGAAGCTGTCTTTTTCGGTATTTTGTTGATTTGGCTTTCAGGTCTCAATACTAACGAGGGACGTACAGTAGTCTTGAGGAAGAAAAAAATAGATTCAGCATCATGATATCATCATTACTTCCATTGTAAAAAATCCCTCATTCTATGAACAGACTTTGAGTCGAATGCCCAACATCAGATGAGCATACCTCCACCTACCTAACGTAGGTCACATAAGTCTTACAAATTGGCTCTACTCCAGCTCTTAAGTTCTCTACGATACATTCCTGTCTGCCTCACCAGTTGCCAGTCTAGACTTGGAAGATTGCCGGATCATCCAGCATCCCCGTTGAGAGATGAGCATTCTCCCCAAAAAAAAGTTCGACAAGATACCTGCTCTCTCCCGTCAGACATACCTACCTAGAACCAGTACTTAGGTAGGTACTACGCATATTCGATTACCCAGCAAAGAGAATACAGAAGTTCCTGACATTTTCTTAGAAAACATCTACGTCATGGCCCACTGACACAAGCGCCGGCAGGTCACGGTATAATCCTCCCTACTTGGACTGATAGATCTTGATCGGTCCAGCTTAGTAGGGCTGATGATCTGGGCACCGCTGTATGGAATACCAGACAACTTAGGTACCTCGTGGCACTATTGGTGGCAATTTACATACCCACCGAGCGATTGGATTCAACTGGATTCTTTCCTTGATTTAGGGGGAGGGAGTCCACTGGGAATCAGGCACGGGACAAAGGGTACGGTTTGAGCATTATAAAAATTGCGATTGGCATTTCAGATGAGGAACTTAGGATTAGAGAGAGAGGGAGAGATAAAAAAAGAAAATGGCACATGATCAATCCTCGTTTCATTCATCCAGACGTAAAATGCCGTTTCAAGGTGGTAAGGTAATGTGTATTGTAACCTTATAGATACGGGCATGTGATGCGGTGCATTATCAACTTTGTTCGTGGGAGAGAAATAGGAGGAGGAAGGGGAGAACAACGAGAAGGGGGGGAAAAGGGAGAAATTTGTCATTCAAGCCAGTCCACCGACTTTGGCATCATGCAGATCATGATCTTCCATCTTGTACTTTTTGAAATCTCTCGTCTTGAGATCCGTCTTTGAGAAGAGGATATCCAACTCCTCAAAGGTACGACCCTTGGTCTCGGGCAGACGGAGGAAGGCCCAGGTCCAGAGAATGATGATGATGCCACCGGTCAAGAAACCCGTCTTGCCCTTCCAGTTGCCCTTGCTGGGGTTGAGAATGTACGGACCAACGAAGTAGTTGATCAGGAGGGAGAGGTTGTACGCGTTTCGGGCGAGTGAGACCGTCTTGGCGCGCAGACGGGTCGAAGAGACTTCACTGACGATGATGTAGGCGGCTGGACCGACGGAGAGCTGGTAACCACAGTTCCAGATGAGGAAGACGGCGGAGGAGGCGTAGCCGATGGCGGGTTTTTCGGGGGCCAGAGCAAGGAAGCCCAGGATGAACATCATCAGACTCATAAAGGGGAGACCGAAGAGGTACAGACGACGGCGACCGACGTTGGCGACGGTGGAGATGGAGATGAGATTGAACAGGAGGTGGAGACCGCCCATGCCGACGCTCATCTTGTAAGCGTCCTGGGACTCCAGACCGGCCAATTCGAAGAAGTAGGTCGAGTAGGAGGAGATGACGAATCCACACCAGAGCTGCGAGGCCCAGGCGACACAGGCGATCTCGGTACGCCACAGATTGCGGCCGCGGAAGCAGTCGAGGTAGCCGACACCCTCGTGAATGGTCTCTTCGAGTCGGTTGGTCTCCTGCATGAGGGCCACGGTGCGTCGGACCTCATTCTCGTCGGCCTGGCCGCTGATGAGGCGTCGGACGACCTGTTGGGCCTCCTCGGGCCGGCCGTGACGCACCAACCACCAGGGTGACTCCGGGGCGAAGAGGATGAGAGGAACGATGATGGCGGGCCAGACCCATTGCACGGCAAAGGGGATGCGCCATCCCCACTGATCAGTGCGGTGGTTCAGCGTCAGAAGCACCGAGTATGACAGCAGCTGGCCGATACCCCAGCACATGACGACCCAAATCTCGACCAGACCACGCAGGACGACGGGACAGATCTCGGCGGCGTAGGGAGGGGCCAGACAGGCAAAGACTCCCCAGGAGATACCGCAGAGAACCTCTCCGGCAAAGATGATGGAAATCTTGGTGGCAAAGAAGGAGATGAAGATGCAGCCCGACAACCAGGCCATCCAGACAAAGATGGACTTGCGATATCCGAGCCGATCGACCGTGTAGGCACCCAGGTAGATACCGACAATGTTTCCAATGGGACTGGAGCAACCCAGCGCCAACTGCCAGTTGGCATCCAGCTGATATCCGCTCTTGGCACTGACATAGGTGCCAAACTGACTGCGGAAGGATGGGAAGGCTGAGAGGGAGCCCAGCAGAGCACCGTCGTACCCATCCATGACCACCGTCAAGGAAATGACCATGCTCCAAAGAACCGCCTTGTAGTGCTTCTTGAGAGCCTGCATCACCGTCATCTGATGCTCCGCCTCGGTGGCCAACCGGGCATCTTCGGCCATGTTGTTGGCAACCTCGACATGGTCGATGCCCGACTGGGCTTGCTTTTCGGTTTCCATCTGGCCACGAGAAGGAAACCTAGGGTCGAGACTTGGAGAGGAGGACGAGTGGAGGGAGAAGGAGAAGGAGAAGGAGATGGAGATGGATGGGAGATGAGCGAGGTGAAGGCGATGGACACGGAAGAGACCTATGTCTGGGTCTTTCCAAGTGAAAATGATCGTCGGGCAACGGTCGGCACGATATCCCCATTATATAGTGATCTGCACTTCCATGTAGACCTGATGCACCCAGGCAAGATGGGGAAACATGGATGCCCACCGCTGTGCGAGCCGCGAGAGCCATCCGATAGACGGGGCCTCTGTTACCCCATGGGCAGCTTCCCCGGGTGGATAAGCTTCCCCGGGTAATTTGATGGTCTAGGACTGTGGACATTGGGCGATGATAGGGAAATCTGGAGCGACTGGGGTTCGTATGGTGTTTAGAGCTCATGAATGGTTGGATGAGAGACACCTAGTCTAACCCTCCCCCAGTCGCCAGCTGAATGGGTATATTGGGTGTGATCCCTGCTCGATCAAGATGCTCCACCCCCGCATTCATCGTATGCATTTTGGCTAAATTACATGCGCCCACTGCTATTTGCTCTTCGTGAAAGAGAAGGCGTGAGAAAAAGAAAAAATAAAGGGGGAAAAAAAACTAGAGATGGATTTCGGCCTTTTCGGATGCGACTCGGGTACCCTAAGAAAAGCCAAAAAGCCAACTTTACGCGGCTGCACGAGTCAGGCCCGATTTCGTGGGGGTCGATTGGGAAGTTTCATTTGCCGGTCAGCCCACGTTCCAGGACTGGACATCGATAGAGATGTGAGCGATACGAGACTAGTGGCGGTTCAAAAAGGGAATAGTCACACTGGTTCAAGCATGGCCAGCAGTTATTCTTCCTCCAATGGGACATTAGGTTCCTTTCGTTGAGTACCTACTCTGACACCAAAGCGCCGAGTCACTCTTTCCCATTCCGTTCGTTCACAACGGCGAGAGTTCAAAACCAAAACAAAGTTTGCATCGCAGCAGATCGGCTTTCCAGCATACCATGGAAAAGCATCCCGCAGAATGAGAAAAACTATGACCATCTATGTAGGAACGATCCTCATTCCCACCAATCGGCACCAGTGCTGAAATTGGAAAGATCAAAAGTATATCAACACATCGCTTAGCGGTCCCTCTCGAAACGAAACCTTTCTCGGTACTTTAACCGCCTCTCGCCACGCCCTTGACAAAGACCCTAAGCAGATGGGCAGCCGAGAAAGTCTATTCTCTCAACATGGTCTAGAGGGGGAGAGAAAGAAAGCCAAATGACCAGGCGATCATCATTACATCTCGAGATCTACGAGGTGCCTCTCGCCAAGTGTGAGACAACTTAGTTTGTGTAAGTGTTGGGTAGTGGGCACTCTGTTGAAGTACCTTCCGTATAGACTGTACGGACCTGCGTGTGACTGGGTCGTCATGAGCAGTGTTGACGGTTGAACTACCCTGTTGAGGTCACTTGGGCCTGGCCTCCTGTGAATATCCAACCGAAGGGCGGCATACGGATTGGCTTGAACGCCGTGGTGACTCGAACCCCGAGGACGAATCCCATGGGTGCAGAGATTCCAGATGAGCCCCTGCACCCTTTAGGCGCTGGAATGCTGAGTTAACCGGGATGGGCGGATGCCGATCAACCGCCTAAATGGGTATCTCGAGACAACCCTAGCGATTGACTCTTCTTTTTGGGGGGGGAAGTGTGGATGCCGTCTCCGTTGCTTGGCACTTTAGCGTGTGAGTGTCCAGGACACAAGTGAATAATAATAATGATCATGAGAAGATATTTACAGCCACACGCCCTGTTTAATATGATCTGGAAGGATCCACCTCCCAGTTGCCCTCTCACGGGACCACAAGGGACCAGGGATTGGCGTCAGAAGGTTAATCGATTAAACTGCCCCCGTGGACGCGGGAGTGAGACTTGGCTGGGTGATGTCAAAGTATAATTTTGATCATCTGTCATTGGACTTTCGATCATGGCTCATGGCTGGGACTATCACCTGCCATGATTGATCATACAGGAGCGGTAGTGGATGAAGAGGAGTGTACCACTACTGTGCCTCGCTCAATGGAGTTTGTTGGTGGTGACGCACCGTACTGTGACGACTAAAATGCGCAGACACTGGGGGCTTGTACCGTACGATACACCAGCTCCTCCCCCCACTTCTTTCCCCGCAGACTCGGCCGCGTCGGAATGGCGCGTTGACTGGACTACGGAGTATCCTCGGGACAACCCAAGTTGGTCACTGACCGTTGTCCGGAACAAACATTCTGCACTCGATCATCGTCATCATCATATTGCTCTATTCCCAACCCTCATCATATATACAATATCTAACCCTGAGTCTATGCCATTCAGGGCGGGGGAAATATCAGCCCAACCCATGAAAAGAAAAGCGAAAGAAGGAAAAAAAAACACAACACAACACCAGAGCAGCATCGTGTCTAATCAATGATGCCATCCGGAAGGAATGAGACATAGTCGATAGGCGCCAGCTCCTCTCCATCCGGTGCGCCCACAATCGTCAAAACATCGCCACCTTCCACCCGCACGTCCTTGAAAGTGATGCGAGTGTTTGAATGTCCGTCGCGCAGATCGGAAAAGTCATGCAGCAGGTGCTGGCCCAAATCGCCCGCCCACTCACCCACGAGTCGCTTCTTTCCCTCGTCCGATCCACTGCCCAGGAAGAGTTGATACCGAGATGTGCCGCCCAGATGATCATAATAGTTCACCGCCACATTGTATGTTCCGGCCGGGAACGTGACAGGCCAAGTCGCGGTGCCGGAAGCGGTGTTGGACTCGGTGATGATGGCTTCTGCGCCGTAGGCGGCTTCAAACGGCCGCACGGGAACCACTTTGTACCCGCTCAAGTGCATGTCCTGGGCCTTGACGCGCCATTGATAGTTGCCGACGCGGTTGTGCTCATCAGGGATCCCACATTTGGCATGGTAAAAGGTGCAGACTGAGTCTCGCCAGACGAGCGCGTGGCCAGCCTGGTACGTCAGGTGGAAGAGGATGTGCTGGAAACGGTGCTCGTCGACGAGCCCGCGCAGTGCGGCCCAGCGGACAGGGAATGTCTGCGCATTCTGTGCACCTTCGTAGTGCGCGTCGTAGAAGTGCTGGATCACCGTCTTGCCGGATTTCAAGCGGTGGGTGTATGGTACGTGGTGGAACCAGAGCAGGAGCTCGTCCGGTGTGGTCTCCGGGTGCTCAAAGACCCGGGCCACCTCCGCCGGGTACTGCCCCGAGTACCCCGTGCCCGTGGCGACGGTACGATCCATGCCGATCGCATGGGCGTCGGCCCGTGTCCACTGACCCCAGCCGTTGCCGTCCATCGCGGCGGGACTGGGACCATAGTGGCAGGTCTTCACGATATCGCACAGGGTCTGAATTCCCAGGTTGCCCGAGTAGTTCTCGTAGGTAGGCCAGGACTCCATCGACAGCTGCGTGATCGTGTCGACCACGGTGGGGTTCAGCCCGAAAGTGAGACGTGCCCAGTCTTGCACGACGGCGGCCTCGTCGCTGGATGGGTCCCAGCAGTAGCGGCCGTATGCGTACAGGTTGGACATGGCCAGGTGGCTGCCCAGCCAGGTCGAGTCGTTGCCGACGTTGACCACGGCGGCGTATCCGCTGTATTTCCAGTTGAATCGCTCGCCAGACACGACATCTTTCACCAGGGACGGCTCTCCGTCGATGCGCAGGTCAAAGTCGAGGATGGTCCGCCACAGGGGGGCGAGATAGCAGAGATGACTTTGCTGGCCCATGTACTCCTGGGCGACCTGGAACTCAATGATGGTTCGGGTTCGGCGCAGGTGTGCCAGTAAAGGCGAGGGCGGCTCGCGGACCTGGAAGTCGATCGGGCCGTACTTGATTTGGACCAAGACGTTTTCATCAAAGACGTCGTCCAGGCCGTCGAAGAATTCCACCGCCGCGTTGGCGCGGTCGTTCTTCCAGTTGGACTCGTCGAGGTGGTGGTTGTAGACAAAGGCGCGGTACATCACAATCCCGTCGCCGTGAGGTTTCAAGGCCCGGGCAAATAGATTGGCTCCCTCGGCCAGGGTACGGCCGTAAGTCAATGGACCAGGCTGCCCCTCCGAGTTGGCCTTGATCAGATATCCCAGCATATCCGGCACATTCTGGTACAACTGCGTGGTGATATCGTTCCAAAAGGCCACCACGTCCGGGTCGAGCGGGTCCGAGGTTTTGAGTCCTCCCAGCTCGATGGGAGTATCAAAGTACAGCGCCACTCCAATTCTCACGCCCCAGGGTCGCATCGCATCCGCAATACGACCGAGACCCTTCAGATTGGACGGGTTCAACAGGTTGCAGTGAGAATTGACATTGTTCACGACAATTCCATTCAGCCGCACCGAGGCCATCAACCGCGCGTACTGCTCGACTCGGGTTAGATCGTCCAAGACGGCTCCGTCCTTGAAGAAGATGGAGGGACCAGCATAGCCTCGCTCGATTGAGCCATCCAGATTATCCCACTGGTTGATCCATCGAATCGGCGCGCTAGGGCTGCTGGCGTAGCTGGTGGGACAGGGCTGGTTCTGCGCCAGGCGCATGAGAAACTCCATGGCACCGTAGAGGGCACCTCGTTCATTTTGGCCCACGATCACCACCTGTGTCTTATCCCCCTTCTCACCCGAGACAGTCCCGAGCCAGAATCCATCGTCCTTGAGTGAAGAGACTTGGTCCTCGACGTTCTGGAGAGACGGGAAAGCCCCCCAAGGGAACGTTTCCCGGGGGGCGACCACGATCGCCGAGGGTGACAACGACTCCGAGGAATCAATTGTGTTTGTGAGGTTCGCGCTGAAATTGAGAATCTTCTTCAGGCCGTCCTGAAGCTCCTTTCCTGCGGTGTACACGGGACTGGACTGGGAGTCCGTCAATGCGACAATGTCTGTGTATTGCGGATATTGCTTGGCCGCATCCGCGGGGAGTGGAGCGTAACGCAACCAGGCCTCAAGGCCAGTTTCTCCAGTAGACATGATGTATCGGAGATTGACCAGGGAATGGTGATGGAGAAGGGAGGTTGCACGGAGGAGAGATGCAAAAGAAAAAAAAGAGAACTCTTCCTTTTGCTTTTCATGAAGCTCTGAAAGAGTCGATCGTCATTGTAGCCCCTCTATCTTTTCTGGCTAAATGTGGAAGTTTCTTTTTCTTTTTCTTTTTTTTTTCTTTTTGGGGGGTTTTTGCTTTCTTGGTATTTTTAGGGGGAGAATCTGGACGAAGATAGGGCATCCGGGTAAATCAAACCATGCAGGTGTCAACATGACAACGAATGTGCCCCCTCAGTCTAGCGCATCTTGTCCAGCTCACCAGTGACCAGACCGTTGAGTATGTATCGCATGTATCCGTTCCGTTCCAGACTTCCCCTCCCATTTGGAAGCTCCCCGCGTGTGTTTGGTCGATGGGCACACGGTGGGGTACTGCGGGGAAGACGGGGCCCACCCAGAGGCTCTCAGGCTACTGTAACGCGTATTGTATTCACGTGTAAGAACATGTGAGGGGAGAATGAAAAGAAGCAAAATGAGGGCCTGAGGATATTATGACAAACTCGACAGATTATCGTACGATCAGGACTTTGCCGAGAGGACCTCTGATACGAAACAAACCACTGAGTTCAACAATCAAGGTACCCAATGTCTCAGCGTCTGGTAAAAGGGACATGCAACTTTGGATAAACCGGCCGTTTTAGCCACGCGATGGTCGAGAGAGAAGAGAGAGAGAGGAATCAACCCTCAGACTTGACATACTCACCTCGTGGTAAGTACTCTAATTGATCATACGCCGACAACGGCAAATGATGCGGCGTCGGCGATTGGCAGACTCTCTTGTCTCGGAGAAGCGAAGGGAGAAAGAACCCAACAAAAGAATAATGCTTACAATACAGAGTTGTACCGACTGACGCGGGATTGGATCATGAAAGGTACACTAAGCTTGGATCGTGGCGTGGGTTGCGTGGTGGACTGGTGTGGGGTTTCACCTTCACCCGTTGACTTTGTGCCGCCAAGTCTCGTTGGCAACTTGGCTGGCAGAGTTAAGCAACGTAAGCAATGAGAGCAACTGTGGTACGGCGCGACGGATGTGTGAATTCAAGATCCAATACATGCAGGTGGCCAAGATTCAGCCACCGTCACCCAGAGGTACTCTCCAGAGGGGACCGTAAAGACTACATATATAGGTATAGATTAGGTGAAGTGCATCAAATCTGGCCTGTCGTGGTGGAATGTGGCAGTCGTAGGATGCAGACTAGACAAGGGGGAGACTACAGATTCTCCAGCGCTGCGACCAGGATGGAGGGCCCATGGAAACAGGCGTGGAAGAGGCAGAAAGCAGCAGTCAACTCCGCCGATCACGACCACCATGGAGACCTCACATGACCGTAACCTCCGCCAAAGAGTCCCTTCATCGGAGAAGAGACACCAAATTAGCCTAAACTCCTCCCCGGTTGATTCCAACCGTCGATAGAGGGCCAAGACTCCACTCCCGATGAGGAGTAGCGTACCTCGTCGTGGACACAACTAGCCGGTTGGAGAAATTGGAGATCCCATGAAGAAATAATGCCGTTGCGGCGGTGCCTTGCTGGGCGTTGACTCTATGAAATCATGCGGCGCGTGGATAAGATGGAGTCCGGGGTAATGGGGAATGGAGACCGGCTACATGTACAGACTTCGGAGAAAATTGTCACGCTCGAATCAGCTTGGCACAATGGAGCGAGTATAAAGGAACCCCCGCCGCGTGGCGACGGGGATTCGAAAAGAGTTTCATCTTCGTGGTTGAATCCGATTCTCCGTGG
Source organism: Penicillium oxalicum (assembly GCF_001723175.1). Lineage (NCBI taxonomy): Eukaryota > Fungi > Ascomycota > Eurotiomycetes > Eurotiales > Aspergillaceae > Penicillium > Penicillium oxalicum. The sequence continues at coordinate 1,171,282 of NC_064655.1, forward strand.
AAGTGTGCTGCTGCCATCACATCCCTGCTCATTATGAGGACTTCATCAACATACCAGGCGCTGGGCCTGCTCAGTCTCAGTGTGCCAAGCTTGGCTGGTGTCGCCGCCACGTCTGCTTCTTCGGCCAACGCGATTACGATCAAGACCGACTCCAAGTTGCAAAAGATTGACGGGTTCGGCTTTTCACAGGCCTTCACTCGGGCGGCTCAATTCCAAGAGGCGGATCCCCAGCTTGCCAAGGCTGCGCTCGATCTCTTCTTCAGCAAGAAGGACGGTGCGGGTTTCAGTATCATCCGCAACTGGATCCCTTCCTCGGCCAATTTCACAATTGAGCCCAATAGCCCCGGCTCGCCCTCCAACCCGCCTCAGTACCGCTGGGATGGCTGGGATGAGGGCCAGGTTTGGTTCACCAAGCAGGCCAGAAGCTATGGGGTCAAGACGATCTACGCCGACGCGTGGAGTGCGCCAGGCTTTATGAAGACCAGTGGAGATGAGGCTGTGCCCGGGTAAGTGATCTCTGGAGATTGACTGCGCGGATATCCTCCGAGGATTTCATCCATTGCTAACGAGTGCGCTTTTCGGCGGTCCTGTAGATTCCTCTGCGGTACTCCTGGCCATGAATGCACCTCCGGGGATTGGAGACAAGCCTATGCTGATTACCTCGTTCAATACGTGAAATACTACAAGAAGGAGGGCATCGACATCACCCACTTGGGATTCTTGAACGAGCCTGATTTCAAGTGAGTACACCACCAATAAAAGGGAGGCGAGGAAGAAGAAGACGAATCCATTTGCTGACGTTGCGTCTTCCCGTCCTTTAGGCCCTCGTACTCCAACATGCAGATCAGTGACGATGCCTCCGAGGCCATTGATTTCATCCCCATTCTCCGCAAGACTGTCGACCACGCCAAGTTGGATGTGAGCCTCACCTGCTGTGATGCTACCGGCTGGGAAAAGCAAACTCAGTACACCGAGGCCCTGGTCGCGGCCGGCATGGAGCGTGACCTCGATGTCATCACCTCCCACATGTACTCCAGCGACGCAACCTACCCTCTCGACACCAGCCTGCCCACCTGGCTCTCCGAGGCGGGTGTTGAGACCAGCGATGGTCGCTTCGTCCCCACCTGGTACAGTACCGGCAACGTCAACGAGGGTCTCGCCTGGGCCATCAAGATTGCCAAGGGCCTGGTTGATGCCAACCTGAGCGCTTACCTCTTCTGGGAGGGCTTCGAGATTGCCCAGCAGCAGTCTGCCAGCCACTTGATCGACACTACCGGCGCTGACAACAAGACCCTGCTGCCCTCCGGCATCTTCTACGCCTTCAGCATGTTCTCCCCGCTTCATTCGCCCCGATGCTCACCGTGTCGCCATCGAGGGCGCCGAGAAGCTGTCGGACGTGATCACCGCTGCGTTCCAGAACAAGGACAAGTCGGTCATTGTCGTCTTTACCAACACCGGTGCCGCCGACCAGACCACCGAGATTCTGGTGCCCCCTCACCAGGCCGGCAGCAGTGCCAAGGCCTGGTGACCGACAACACCCACAAGGTCGAAAAGACCCCCGTGGAGCAGACCCGGACCAACGACCACTCCAGCATCAAAGTGAACATTCCCGCCCACAGTGTGGTTACTGTCAAGTTTGCTTGATCAATTTCACTCAACCCATATCTGCTTGCTTTCAGACAGTGCCGAACTGCTTGATAAATGGGTGAGAATGGCATATTTTGGATGGGAGAAACAATGAAGGACTCGTCCTTGTGCACCGAGTCGGGTTCTGTCCACAACTTTTTGCTGCGATGCAGTCGTCTATCGAGGAACAGAAGCGAAAATCATCCCACTTTGTACATACTACCACCATAGACGCCCTTTCAGCTGATTCACATGCCTATGAATGACGAAAAACTGAGTTTATTTCTTTTCTTGAACGTGAGGTGTTGGACAATGAGAAGCTTCCAACCTAGTTGAAAGTACCTATTCTATCCATATTGCAGTCCCTGGAAATTTCCACGGGAAGATACCCGGTGATTGTGTGTATAGGCAAGAAACATGAGCAATTCAGGCAGGGGTGGAGGTACTTAACTCTCGTGACCTCCGGCTCTACCTATAATTTACTTCCATTCAAGGTAATGCTGGAAGATCTGTCAAACCGTCCGGAAATTTCGCCCTGGTAGAAGCTTTCGGTCAAAATGTGGACAGCACCCATGCTGTGCTAGAATTTTCCATTGCACAGTGAAAATTATGAAAGGAACCAGGGGTTTTCAATGAAACAACAAGTTGAGGCGATGCTTCTTCCTGATAGGTGAATACCGTGTGTTGGTTCGTACCTGAGGAATACCTTATAAAGGAGCGGAACCTTTACCCGCGTGGTTCTGGGATCTACGTACTCATTGGGGTCAGTTCCTTAGAAACCCAGGTATCGGACAGAGATTGGAAACTGATATGTTTTCTATCCATTCAGGCTGTATTCTCCCACTCAATTGCGATCGGGTCACATATGAGATTTTCATATTTGTATAAATATTCCCGGAGCTCCCCCCTTTCCCAAGGTTTATGTGACGTGGAATGTAGAGGCTGCTACGGTTCGATGGACTCCTTGGAACATTGAAGAGACGTCCACTCTGGAAGTTCTTCTGCAATTATTGCATCGTCAGCCACTGGGAACTCGTTTCTGAGCTATGCTGGATCGATGGCTTGTCGTTGTCCAATTGCAGGCGTCTTCGCTCGTCTCTTGACGCGCGATCTAGGCCTATGTCATCATCACGTGACGTACAATGCATGGACGCTCACATGTCCAGTCTCGCGACATTCACTGACAACGAGGCTATCCTGTGACTGTCCATCAAAAGAAGAGAATCGAATCAGAAAAGTCTGCGGACAGTGAAATTGTTCAGAATATTTTTTCAAACTATCAGCGATCTTGTCATATCAGCAAAGGGCATTTCTTTGATTTTCGTCCTGCTCTCGGGACCTTGCAGGGGCTTTGTTGTGGCGCACGCCTTCCCCATCCTCGTTTCTTGGCTTCGTCAACATAGCTTGAAGGAACCGATTCCCCAACTGAGGATTCGATCTTTTCTGATCTCCCATTCTTACTCAATACCTCAAAGATCCAGGGACACTTCTTGCCATAGCTTGCTTATTGCAAAGTCTTCGTCATTCTGTCAAATGGATGCCTCGGCCCTCGAGCAGCAGATGCTAGCTGCGGCTATTGCCGCATCACTCGAGGATTATCAGAAACGGAGCAGCACGGCTTCTTCTCACCAAGCATCATTCTCCAACAATGATATTGAGAACTCTCGAATTCTGCCCAAAGAAAAACCAGAAACTCAGTCCAGTAACATGAGCCCGCAGCGGACATACAAAGTATCCTCGCCGGCCAAAGGCAAGGTTGTGGACCTGACCAATGATTCAAGCTCCGACTCAGATGTGAAAGAGATTTTCCCCTACTCTCAGTCGATTGTGAATTCTGATGCCGAGGATGAGAGTTTCCAGGGAATCTCAGGTGATGCCAGCGACGAGGAGCTCAAACAAGCAATTGCCATGTCGCTGGAGACTTCTCAGCAAGCCACCGATCACCCGGCTCATCTCCAAATACGAGGTAGCTGCAATGACCCCAGCATACCTAGCACCGGAGTTTCCCACATACGAGGAATCTTCGGTGTCGACAGGAAGCAGATGGAGCAAGAGCGTCTTACCCGCCTCGCCAAACGCAAAGCCGGTGTCTCCCCTCCCCCATCTCAGCCGGCTTCAAAGACGGCTCGCATTACCGATCCAAGAGCTATTATTACACCAAGAGCTCCAGCTGCAGACTCGGGTGTGTCAGAACGGACCTTTGAGAACCAGACTAGAATCAGCTCTTTCAAAAAGCCCATCAGTCCTCCGCAGCCATCTCCACGCTCAGACATTCAATTCCCACAAGGGGTGGTCAAAAAGACATATGTCGCTTTCGTTCCTCGCTCGGATAATGACATTACCATCGAAGAAGTGATCCAAAAGAATGATTTGAATGTTGCTGTTCTGAGCTCCTTTCTGTGGGATATGGATTGGCTGTTCTCAAAGTTTGACGCAAAGAAGACCAAGTTTATCCTGATGATGGGAGCCAAGGAGGAGGAAACTGTAAGCATGACTATCGCGCTCCATTACCATATCGGGAACAGAAGCACAATCTTACGACTGCACAGCGCAAACAATATCGGGAAGAGACTGCCTCGATGTCCAATCTGGACCTATGTTTTCCGCCCATGGAACCGCAAGTCAATAATATGCACTCAAAATTGATGCTCTTCTACCATCCCAGTCATCTGAGGATTGCGGTTCCAACCGCAAATCTCACACGGACAGATTGGGGTGAGAATGGTTTGATGGAGAATGTGAGTGCTGCTCTGAAGCCATTATGCTTTCGACGGCTAACCGCTACTTCTAGACTATATTTTTGATCGATTTGCCCAGAATCAGAATAAGTGGACCAGGTAAAGGATCGGATACTGCATTCAGGGAAGAATTGATCTACTTTTTAAAGGCGTCTAAGCTGCGTGAAGACGCTATCAAGGCTCTCGATGAGTTTGACTTTACCGAGACTTCTCGTTATGCTTTTGTTCACACCATGTAGGTCAAAGCTGCAAACGTTGCGGGGGCGAGACATGGGCCTGACTTGACTCCAGAGGCGGATCCCGCATTGGCGAGGCTTGGACACGATCGGGATACTGTGGACTCGGCCGTGCTGTAACACACATGGGGTTGCAGACACCTGGACCTATCAATATAGCTTATGTGGTGAGTAGATCTTCGAATATAAACTTCCGCCTTGCTGACTTGCCGTAGACGTCTTCTGTTGGGTCTTTAAATGACGATTTCCTCCGAGCCATATACCTTGCTGCTAAAGGTAAGCGCACTATGCAAGCAAAATCGTGAAGTGTTACTGATGACGACAGGTGATGACGGAATGACGGACTACAAGCTTCGCTACACACGAGACTCAAGTACTCAAACAAACGATCCACAGCGCAAGGAGATGCTGCGTGCGAGTCAAGAATGGAAGGATCGGTTCAATGTGTACTTCCCCTCAGAGCAGACGGTTCGATTTGCGCACCAATACCCGGACCGAACGGCCGGCACCATTTGTTTCTCATCACGATGGTGGCTGGGTGCCAAATTTCCTCGAGGGGTATTGAAGGACTGCGAGAGCGAGCGCCGGGTTCTGATGCACAACAAGGTCAGTGTCTACCTGTCGATTTATGCCTCGACAACACTCCTAGGCTGACTTGGCTCTTTAGCTCATGTACGTGTGGCCTTCTGAGCCCTTCCAAATGCCTAACGGGAAAGAGTGTAAGGGCTGGGCGTACGTCGGAAGTGCGAATATGTCAGAAAGTGCCTGGTGAGTCTCGTCGTCTATTCCACGCTTCTTCATCCCTTTTCAAGCTCCGGTCTCGATCATCAGCCACTGACTGATCACAAATCAAAAAGGGGGAAACTTGTGAAAGATCGCTTTTCGGGCCAGCCTAAGTTGAACTGTCGCAATTGGGAGTGTGGAGTCATCGTACCAATCACGACTGTCGTGAATGAGACTCAGGGTGTCGGGGGTAAAACGGCTTCTTCATTGCAATCGCAGTCCCAACAACTCCCCGTCGAGCTCTTCCACGACACTGTGCCTGTCCCTTTGAAGATCCCTGGAGCCGATTTGACCGAGAGTCGCCCTCCATGGTTCTTCCAAGGTTAATCCGTATTTTCTCTTTTTATTTGGCAGAGATAGTCAGGCGGAGAGGCGAACGAAAAAAAAAAAAAGGAATCGTTGCCAATGGTGCTAATCGTGTTGTACCCCTTGGATCATTCCTACATGTATGCATGCAGATATCGTGCTGCAAAGCGACATTAATTGTGATAGAATGGAAGAAGATAGACTCCAGATAGGTATTAGATTTCATTTTTCTATGGCCGCAGTTGGGATGATTCCAATCTCGCATGATACTGCGCACGCTAGGTCTTGAAAATTTGATAAGCATTCCAGGCACTGAAAACTTATTGAAGCGTCTGTAAAGCATGTAAGTCTGGGGATCAGCCCTTGCCAAATTTATCATTGACTACTGGCTCCCGGACCATAGCCTAAATAATATCCAACCAAGTGGGAAGTGGGAATGGAACATGTCCAGGGATATCCAGGGTTTACGTCAAGGAAGACAGCGACGGCCTTTGCAGCATGGTACCTGCCTACCAAGTACATATGTTACTAACGAGATAGATAGGTATCTTCGGGCTGGACACGCGAGTAAAGTTTCAATAACCGAGCGTAGAGGTCCTTTGTGACTTGAAAGTTTAAGCCGAAGAGATAAGCCCACCTATCTTGCTGGTAATGGTAACTTGAAACAAGTTCAACCTAGAATACGGACGTACCAGATATTCTCTAGAAGTTCAAGGTGCAAGACTGAGATAGAAAAAAAAATAGTATGTACTTTTCAAGTCCCCCTTGGTGCTACAATGACAAGGGGGGGGGGGGGGGGGGGGAATCTATGTAAAAAATGCAATATTGGCAAATAAATGGTAAGCACAGGTGAGGGAGGAAACAAGAGAAATCAGATCACGCTCCATGTGTAAATGCGTTTCAATGCATCATCAACACATCAATTAACACCAGGGAAGAACCAAAGATGATCGAGAAATGGTCATCTGAGAAGAAAGAAATATATGTGGAATGGGAAGAAGGTAGGAACAGGGAATCTCTCAAAATGAACGGGGGGGCGGGGGGAACAACAAGAAACCGTCGCATGCGTCATGTTCACTGCGTTTCGCTCTTCTCCTTGCGCTTGAAGAGACCCTTGATCTTTTCAACCAGAGTTCCAGCCAAGCCAAAGATGTAGCCGAAGCCGAAGCTCCAGCCTCGAACACGGACAGTGTAGATGAAGAAGTACACCAGGATCCAGTTAATGATCACAAAGGCCAGGAAGATCCCGAAGCAGCGCCATTTGTCGTCGCGGTGCACGTTCAGGTTCTTCATGTACTCTGCACCGGTGGAGTAGGGGCAATACTGGCAGTCTTGCGTTGCGCCCGGGTCGACCAGGTAGCCGGATTTGGCGATGTTGCTGACAAAGTTGCCTGCGTACTGACCACAGGTCTGACCGGCGGGCGGGTTGAAGCGAGTCGTCTCCAACGCGGTACACTCGATCGTAACATCGGGAAGGACGACGGAGAGCACACCACGGAGCCACCAGGTGACGGGGTTGACGTAGTACATCCAGTACTTCCAGAAGACCGGGTAATCCGAGTAAGGGCGGACGATACCGTTGAACAAGTTGACCATGACGAAGAAGAAGGGCAGAACGTTGGAGATGACGGTGAAGGAAGGCGCGAAGGCGCAGATCCACTGTCCCCAGGAGGCCTGGAAGAGGAAGAACAGCATCGACATGAGGAAAACGTAACCGGCAGAAGACGAGTCGGTGGGCAGACCGACAGGGTAGTACCAGAGCAGCCAGTAGACAAGACCAGTGACGATGGCAGCGGGAATTTCACAGACGACGTTGGCAGTGGCAAAGGCGACCCAGCCGTAGATACGAGATGGATATTCACGAGCTTCCCAGAGAGCTCGATTGATGTAGAACTTGGGGACGACGGAGTTCATGATGATGGGCGGGATCAGGATGATCAAGAATACTGAGAACATCCGATCTTGCATTGATGCAACCGTACGGGGCAGCATGTAAAAGGTGAAACCATTGAAGATACCGATAATGACGCTGACGAAGAGCTTGCCATAGTAGTAGCTGGGATCGCGCCAGTATTGCAGGAACAATCGCTTGGTGAGAAGCTGTGCCTGGACGCGAGTAGGTGCCGCAAATTCGTATTGAGAAGTACCGGAATCCTCAATGGGAACTTTGCTTCGTTCAGTCTTGATTCGCTCGATCTCCTCCAGCATCGCCTTGTTCTCAGCAGAGTTCCGCCACTCCTCGTTCCAGTCAACCTGCTTGCCGTCACGTTGCGTGCCCTTGGCGGCAGTTTCGAGAATGAACTCTGCAACGTTCTTTGCAGGGGGGCAGACAAATCCGCGCTCGGCAAAGTACTTGGTCACAGCGGAGCCGTCCTCGCCAACAGGACCGAAGTAAAAGGTGTTACCGCCGGGGTTGAGAGCGAGAATCATGTCGAATTGCTGGATGAGCATGGAGGAAGGCTGGTGGATGGTGCAGACGATGGCCTGACCGGCCTGAGAGAGCTTCTTAAGGAAACGGACAATCGAGAACGCGGCTTGACTGTCCAAACCAGACGTCGGCTCGTCAAGGAACAGCAGGAGACTAGGCTTAGCGGCTAATTCCACGCCGATCGTAACACGTTTCTTCTGCTCCACATTCAAAGATCCAATGATGGCGTCCTGAATGTCTTCTAGCTCCAGCAGGTCGATGATGCGGTTGACGTAGTCGAGTTTCTCCTGGCGAGGAGTGTCCCGGTCTTGACGAAGAAGAGCAGAGAATTCAAAAGCTTCACGAATGGTCGAGGTGTTGTCATGGAGATCCATCTGCTCGCAGAAACCGGTACCACGCTGGAAGTCGGCACCAAGGGGGTGGCCATCCACAAGCATGTCGCCTTTGACGACACCCATCTTCTGACGCTGCGCAAGAGTGTTGAGAAGAGTGGTCTTTCCAGCACCAGAAGCGCCCATCAAGGCAATCATGATACCGGGTTTGGCGTAACCATTCACGTTGTTGAGCAGCTTACGAGTGCCATTGCCGTATGGGACAGTATATTCAACGTTGGACCAGGTGAAACAACGCTCGCTCGATGACAGGCGGTTGAAGTTGTTCTCATTGGGAGCTGAGGCGGCTTCACCACGGGCAAGAGCCGCGTTGTCGTTTGCATCGGAGACCTTCTCCTCGTCACTGTTGGGCGAGGTCTGCTTGGCGATTTGCTTCGAGCGCTTCGATTTCTTGAAGACCAGGGCACCGCCGCCACCGCCCACAAAGGAAAGGAACTCAGCTGCCCAAATCGTGACCAGGATATACAGGACAGTGAAGGCAATGACGACACCGAAGTTGCGCCAGAGATGAGACCGGGTGAATTGGAAGTTCGCCTGCAGATACTGACTGCCAGGAACCGTGGTTTCGCCCAAGGGGGAGCCGGTCAGCGCGCAGCCTTGATGGCCGGGAACGACGCCAGGACCCTGCGGAACTAATTGAGAAGGTGCACATTCCATGGTTCGATCAGCGAACTCATTGGTCAACACAGCTTCGTAACTGTACGAGATAGGGTTGACGTAGAAGAGCCATCCGAACCAGATGGAGTCGTGAACAAGAGTCGTTTTTGGAATCACATAGCCGACGAAGAGAACGAGAAGGTTCAGAGCAATACCAGCGAACCGCACAGCGTCGTCAATAGTCGGGGAGAGGGCAGCGAACATGCGGTACATCGAAGTAATGCAGAACGTGGTCGTATACACAAACAGGAAGTAAATGAAGAACTTCGATGCCGTCACATCCAAGCCTGTCATGAAGTACATGATGATAGAAAAGGGGACGACCATGGCGAGAATCGCAGGGAAATCAACCACCACACGGGCAATTGAGACTGCGGAGGGACGATAGAAAGCATAATCCTTGTGGCGAGCAACGATCGCTCGGCCGCTCACAGCGGGCATCAGCTCGGTCAATTGAAGCCAGCCGAGGAAGAGAATAGAGAAGAACAGAGCACCACCACGGGAGAAAGCACCGCTGGTATCCAGTGCTTCCCCATAGAACAGAGACGAGACGATGAGGGCGTTGGAAATGATGATGAAGAACTTCGTGTACAGAGAAGTCTTGTCACCCCACAGCAACCAAAATTCGCGCTTGACACAAGCAAGAACCTGTCGCACCAGGGAGACCGTGTAGGGAGACTTCTTGGACACAGTCTTACTCTTGGATTGAGCGACGGTCTTTTGGAAGGTGCGAGTGTCCTCCTGTTGCGTTTCATTGAGGCGCTTCTCGTACTTTGAAATGTCGTTGGTGATATATTGATAGGATTGGCTCTGTCTGAAGACTTGCTCCAATGCCTCTGCTGTCTTGGGCGTCGAGGCTTCGCGACCGGGTTGGAACTGGCGGGCATTAGGATCACAAAGCGAGGTCAAGAAGTCGGCAGTGGTGGATTGCGGGGGGCAGTGGAAGCCCAAGTCGATGAAGTACTGACGGGCCTCGTTGGCCGGGCCTTGGTACAGCATTCGACCCTCGTCGATCACCAGGACCTTGTCCATCAGCTCGTAGATGCTCTCTCCGGCCTGGTACAAGGTCACCAACGTGGTCCGCTTGCTCACGTCGGTCATGATCCGGAGAGATTTGGCATAGTCCAGCGCAGTGCTCGCGTCCAATCCACGGGTGGAGTTGTCCCAACACACGACCGTCGACTTGGTCGCCAATGTCTCGGCGATACTGACACGTTTCCGCTCACCACCCGAAACACCCCGGACGTACTCGTTTCCCACCAAGGTGTTCTTGGTGTGACTGATGCCGAACATCTTGAGGAGGGCATCGATGATGATCGGAATGCTCTCGCGGTCATGTTTGCGGGTCTTGTTGGCCAGGGAGAACTTGAGGGTCTGCCAGACCGTGAGGGTCGGGAAATGCTGGTCATCCTCCTGATTGTAGTTGACTTCACCACGGAAGTGCTTGTGTTGATCCTCAGCGGAAAGACCACCGTAGCTGACCTCACCCTCAACCCCGGCAAAGGCACTGCGATCGTTGGCAATGGCCTTCAAAAACGTGGAACACCCGGCGCCTGGACGACCCAGCACCAGCATCATCTCGCCCTCGCGGACGGCGCCACTGAAGTCATGGATCAGGTCCCGAATGGGCGGCTTCTTGCCGAATCGCAGTTGGGGCACGAATCGGCAAATGACGTTGTACAAGTCCGGGCCGAATGTCCCCACCACGGCGTGAGGCAGCGTCCGCACGAATGACGCGCCCGTCTCGACGCCTTTGACCGTCAAATTCTTGAAGACGACTCCCACTTTCTTGGCGGGTTCGCCGGCCGTCGTTCGCCGCTCCAAGTGTCCTCCCATCAAAAATTCACTGAGGTCGAAATCACTGCCCACCTCGGTCTCCGAATCAGCATCCAGGTCGTCAATGCCGGCTTCTTCATCCTTGCGGCTGGCTCGGGATTGCCGGCGGCGGGCGCTCTTGGCGGTCGTAGATCGGGTGCGATGCAGACTCAGCCGAGTCAATTCCCGGCGCATCTCCTCCAATTCTTCCCTCGCGCCGCGGCGAGATACGGGCTCGCCCGCATTGGTTTCACCCCAGCGGCCTTCGGCGCTCTCGGCAACGGATGCTGTAGAGGAACCGCTCGAGACGGATTCGGCTGGAGGAGCGGTGGCATGGTGAACGACTTCGGGTCCGCCGGCAGCAGTCAGAGGCGGGTTCGCCGCATTGAGTTCGCCCTTTTCAGGCGCCTGGGCGGCTTGATGGTTGGAGGCCATCTTGCCTGGGGACGAACGAGAGTCTTGTTGGTGAAGCTGGCGGTTGTACTCTCTCGATCACTAATGGGATTCAACAAGACGTTGGGCAAGAGAAAAGTGGCGTGCAAGGTTTCACCCGGGTATAATTAGAACTCCCCGCGAGGTGAAGAGGATAGTTTGTTCAAGAATCAAGGAAGTAGAGGAAAAGAAATAAGGATAAATTAGTGGGCCAGAGGAAGGTATATGAAGCCCAAGGGGAGAAAAAGGATCAGACACTACCCTAAAGTCCGAGCCACTATGGAGCTGATTCAAGTGCCAAAGACCTTTTGGGGCAATTCATGGACGGAGAAGAGGGGAATTAAAAAGAACAAGAGCAGATCTACGCTTCCGTGTCAGCGAGTTATCTCCAACAAATGGCCACCTTGGACAGCTCACTTGGCTGGTACAGCACGTTCCATTTTATCTCCGAAGGCTTGGATTTGTAAGTCAACGTCAACTGGGAGAGAGAGGGGCCATTCGGGTCATCAATCAGAGGCGTCAGCACGATGAAGGAATTCTCCACTTCCTTGAGGACCAGATCCACTGCTCGAAAAGACCAGAAGGACTGGTCGCGCCTGGTGGAGCTTGCATGATTCAGGATGGTTCGTGGGCCCTCAAAAGGAATCGGGAGATTGGAAACGGTCACACACATACGCGAGACAGATTTCTTATTGGAGTCCAAGTGCCATCGCCGATCGGCACGCTGCAGACTTTTTTTTCTTTTTTTTTCTTTTTTTTTTCCACTCGGAGTTAGATGGCGGCGTTTAGAGCCCGATTCTAAGGACCCATCAGCAGTCTGAACTCTACCACTTAGAGTGTGCGAGATTTGTAAGATTTTCTGCCAAGATCCTACCCAAGGTGTTTGATGATAATAGTCATGTCAATAATGATGAGTTCATGGGTTTCATAGCCGGCGTTTCAAGACACCCTAAGCGGAGACCGCTAGCGGGATTATTGATCTGGTGTGGGCGGGGCTAACCATGCCGCATCTGCAGCGTGGGAGTATGTGAGATGCACGAACCAAAAAGGTTGCCTCCCACATGCTCGAATCATAAAATCATCATGGATGGGGGCTCATTCTTCTTCTGGGAGTTTCGATTAGTGAACAGATGTTATTCTCGAAGTTCCAGCTGGGATTAACGGTGAAATCTGGCAAAAAAAAAACGTTGCGATCATGTGATAAGCCCGCCCGGGGCAGATTGACGGTGTTGTACTTTCACGAGTCATTAATGAGTCATTCTATAGATCAAGTCCACTATATATGTCCCAGCAATGAGTTCAATAGGGCCATGTTGAAGAGCTGCTGCCATTGAGGAGCTCTAGCCTAGCCATACATAGAGAACACAGACGGTTTAGTCATAAGCCACCCAGTAGAACAATTCATATTTCAGGCTCTCGGCGTCAGTAATTTCCTAGTGTGAGAACAGCGCCACCCGCTTCGGGACCCCGCTACACACCTTACTGCGCCTGAGCTGATTTCCAAGCTCGGCGACTTTCTGCGTGCAGAGATTGCAAATCCCCCTCGAGAGCTCTTGATCGGGGTCCAAACTTGGCAATGGAGTGTCTAGAATCCACAATCCCAGTAACTTGGGCATGACACTTGCCGCTATTTCTGCCGTGACTCCAAAATTTGGGCACCATGCAGTCGAAGGTCAGCAGGCTACATACAGACTTTATCATCGAATGCCTCTTCACGATGTTGGCGGTGTGCAGAATCATAACACTCATCATGCACCTACATCCCGGGACTGCTGCACCTTCGATCGTGTTCTCTGGGCTCAGATGCAGACCCACATCGCTTAGATAGCTTCTCACCTTTTTCTCGGGCGGGTACCACATTCCTGGAGTGCAGACTGCCAAACACATGAGCAAGTGTGATACCACATACGGGTGGAGATCTGCTATACAGGGTACATCACTGATTCTACAGACCCTACAGATCATAATTTGGATAGTAAAAGAAGAGTCACTCGCTGTCAATACCTGGAAGATTATCAATAACAGGATTGACATTGTTGCATTAGCCATCCCAGACGATGTTTGCCCCGTGGTCACCGTCCAACTCCCAACCCTCCCTTTCCTCCCTCCAGGCTTCTGGACGAACTCGCAGACGATCTTTAACAGGAGTGGTCCTGATTATTTAACCATGATAATCTTGGAACCTTGTCATAGGCCAGCCGAGCCGGCCTAGCCGGCAGATTGATAGACTGTTTCAGCATCCACTGCTCCATGCCGGCACTATCGGCGGGGCTTGACACCCCTGCATTGGTGCGATTGTGATTATTAATGCCACATGAATCATGTAGCATATAGCCGGCTGTACGACCAGATGGCTTCGGGGGCCGGGGGGGGAAACTTTGTGGCGGGTCGATCCGACATTTGAAAAGGCCTTTTACTGGATGTGAAAATTCTTTTTTGACTCGGAATTTATTTCGCAAAAAATTTCTACTGAACGGTCCAACAGAGCTTATATCCGCTGCCCATCGAGCAGATTTTATAACAACATGGAAAGGCTATGGGCGGACTACCTCGTAGTCGCTCTCTAGTCATGCGCGTCTTGCATAGGATATCACCTAGGTTGCAAATTTGCTGCCTATTTATGCGGGGTTGGGCACGAACAGGTAGGCATTTCTTCACGGGCAGCTGATGTCTTCTTTGAAGCGCATCACCCATCCCTCCCAATCTACCTAAACCCTTCAGTCAAGGAATACAACCGTAGGTCTGGTCCATGTTCCTTGTAGAGATCCACCTTTTTCAATTTGCTCTTATTTCCAGCAGACTTTCACTTGATTTTGCTGAAAACATGTTAGAAGTACGCAAATACATCTATTCACCTATTGCCCCATGCATCTACACTAAAGACAACTCCGTACAGAGTGACCTATGGAAAGATGACAGACAGACATGAAAATGATGTACTGTAGATTGGGAGGTCCCGCTACTAGGTACCTATCTAGCCTACTGATCTCCTTGGCCTATCCGATGCCACCCTGGCCAGAGTGGCAATCAACTCCTGCCGGGGTTTATCCACTCCCGTGGAAGGTGAGGGATCGAGAAGAAAAAAGCCAGAGAGTCAAACCTTATGCTCGCTGCGAGAACCTACCTTTCACACCAACAAGGTTACTGTGTAAAACACACATGATAGATCGAAAGTCAGTCACCAATACTACAGCACTCACTTCTGCTTCGCCTTATCCATTGGATACAGCCACCTACGGAACCGAAACCGGCGTTGAAATCCTGTTCTGCCTTCCTCGGTCGGCAGTGAACAAGCATCATGGCTGCGAGCCAGACGCTCCCTTCTGTTCCACCCACAGGCCATAGCGTGGACAGATCGGACAGTTCACGATGGACAAGATTTGGGAGGCGGCCCTGTCGGAATATGGCGGGCAGCAAAGTAGGTTGAATAGAGTTTGCCTCGAATTGTCAGTCAAATTCGATTATCATTGGCTAATATTAATACCCTTGTTCAGATGCTAGAATGACATCATCATGTAATGATGACTATTCGGTCCAGAGTTGAGCAGATTCGGATTACCAACGTACCGTGTCCTCTAATCCGGTGCGTGAGAGAGCAGGCTGATCACCCTCTGTGATTATTTCACGCATCGGAGCTGCTTTAGTAGTATGTAACACCGAACTCTCCCGCCGATAATTCCTCAAAAAGGGTTAAAAATTTGCCTCGAAGTCAAATGAGCACTAAACTCGGGTTTTGGAAAATGATCGAAGAGGAGGTACATACTTTGGGGAATTACATCAACTTTGATTAAATGGCCTAATAATCAATATTTAGAATGACCCAAAAATCTAGAACATGGGCTTCTCCACCCCAATCTGAGTCAATGGCTTTTTTTACCATCAACACCGAGCCTCGATGATCCCATGTGCCCCTCTTCTTCGGGAGCGCACCTCGATTGAATTCCTCGTCACGGTCAATCACTTCGCATGTGCTCTAGGTGAAACCTACGATCATGAAAGGCAGAAGGGATTGGAGCAAGCAAGAGATACTATGCTAAGGTGCATTGGTCGCTAATGTACTACTAAAGACTGGAGGGGAATCAGCGCCCGTCAAGCGCTTTCACGCAAAAGCAGTTCCTTCCTAAGGCTTGCGCTTGGCTTCAGCTTGTGCGATGCGCTTTTGAATTTCCTCCTTGGTCAAAATCTTGACAGCATTGTTCGAGAACACGTAGCTGAGACCCGACCACACGGTGGTGGCCGCAACCAAATATCTGGGGGAGTCATCAAGTTAGCAGACCTCTCCAAATAATCAGGGTTGAAAACTGCCTTCCTTAGAGGAGAGGGGGAAGGAAGACGACAGTAAAACCCAAAAACATACAACAGCCAGGATTCGCATGTGGTCACCCACCATACTACTAACTGGCCGGCGTGTGGCTTAAGTACGGCTGAGCGGACGGGAAGCCCTGTTCTCCACACCCTATGGTCGTATGTGCTTGACAAGACCCGTTGTGGGACTATAGTCCGCCAAAATCATACCACATATCGTGCACCGGGAAAATCCAAGAGTCAAGGGTGACAGAGGGGTTGACTTACTGGAATCCAGTCATGGTCTCACTGAGGTGCCAGGCATTGATCACGGCCTCTGGCACCACGGGCAGAGCGATAGCACTTCCAACAAGGACCAATTGCAGGGCTGTATTGATTTTTGAAATCTCGGTCGGCTTCACTTCGGCAGAAGGAAGAGAAAAGTCCCAATAACGAGCCATGGTCTTCGGTGGTGGAAGAGAGATCCATCGATAGTAGATTGCAGAGAGAGCAAGACCAACATCACGACCCAGGATGATGACAGCGAGCCACACTTGTTACATCAATGGTCAGAATGTTACTTTTGGGACGCGTCGAATCGGTGTGGGTGGTTCAACCTGAAACGGTCAAAACTTACCAGGGAGGGAGCCGTTCACTGCCAGACAAGCTACTCCGATCGTCATCAGCAGCTTGTCGGCCATAGGATCGATGATAGTCCCTACGACCGTCTGCAGGTGATACTTGCGCGCAATCCACCCGTCAACAAGGTCAGTAATGCCGGCATAAGCGAAGAGGGAAAGAGCTGCTGCATGGTAGTCATGCACAAGTAAGTATCCAACCACCGGTGCTGCGATCAACCGAGAGAAAGTCAAGATATTAGGAATAGTATAGATGTTCTCATGGCTTTTGACAGCGGGTAGCTTTGACAAGATGCGTTGCGTGGCGGTTTTGGATCTTTGATTTGGTCAGACAAGACTGCTCTTTCAGTACTTGCAAGATCAGCGGTTTATGAACGTACTCTCCTTCTGCAACCTGGCTCTTAGAATCACCACGGTCTTGAGAGGAGGACCACCTCTTTGGTGTGACCACTGATAAGGTTGAGCCCAATTTCAAACATCGAGGAGTTCTGAGGCTCCTGTGGGACCATTTAGTCAATATAGTCTCCTGTCAAAAAGACAAGGGTGGAGCTCACTGGACTGGAAACTGGCCTCGAGAAGATTGTAAGGCAGACAAAGACAGAGGCCGGCAATGAAGCGATTGCTGATAGGAAAAAGGATTGAATGACACGGAGCCAGTAAGTCGTGAGCCGCCCCGGAGTAGACATAGATTTTGGCTGGTCCGGCAAGCGGGCGCCGAAAGCCGAGGAACTCCTGCAGGAATCATGGCAATAAGAAAAGAAAAAAAATGGAGAAAAATGGCCCGGATTGTCCAGAATAAGAGAAAGAATGGAACAGGAGCACAACCTAAAGCGGTAATGCAAATGAATGGTGAGTTCAAAGAAGAGTTGTGCCAGATAGTCGTTTCAATCGCTTGACCCAGAGAGGCGGGCAATGGACAACATACAATGAATGCCTGTGCAGAAATTCTGTGAGCCGACTTTATTTGTTTTTCGTGCAAACAATGAGCGACAAATAGCACGATAATTTGCAGGCACGCTATACGTAGAACAGAATACACCAAACAATCCGCGTGTGGATGCTGTCAGTCGAGATTCAGAACAATTGCTCAAATGCCAAGCCCCAGTTCCTAGAAGAAACACACGATTTCAGCTCTCCGTCATTGATGGTCTCCTGAGGATGTTTTGAACAAAAGGAGCCTTACCCCAGACAGACAGACCTGATGATGCGGCAAGTTGGTAGATCCTCGGCGGAGACGACTGCATGATGCGGTCGGAGAATGACTTATTCCGCTTCCCGAATCTGGACATGCATGTATGCAGTCCCATCGATTTATATCCATACTTGGCTTATTTCAGTTATCCCTATGAAATCTATCGAATTATGGTACATTCTTGGGACGATACATTTAGACTTCTCCTAATCAGTGGCGATCGAGAATGGGTCATGAAACACCCCCCTGGTCATTCCCACCACTCACAATCACCTACTCACCTGACAGTACTTCACACATGACATTCCACCTGATAGGATACATCATAATTCAGAAGTCAAGGAAGAGAGCTAGAATAAAAAAAATTTTAAGTGATCGCTGCTTCACAAAAGATTTCATTAAGGTCATTTGTAAATGTGAAGTTGTGGACTCTGGTCTTGTCCACATCGTTGCTCGGAAGAAGATGCAGATCGAGAAGAAACGACAATCAAATCTCAAAGAGGGACCACGATGATGTTGTCCAACAAGCATGCCGACTCATTTACGACAAAAAGCACCCAATCAGTCCATGGCAAGCAGTCTAATACCAAGAGACCACGCATCGGACTGTCCTCGCCGGGGTTATCAGACACCGAATCGAACACATCTTCGTTCAAGAGTCCTCACAAGAAACAGAAGAAGATCTCGGAAGTAGATCCAAATATCTCAAATCCTCGATTACTAGTGAATAGAGCATGCATCTACGAGCGAACACTACCCGGTGATGCCTATATCACCGCTCATGTTGCCCGGCTTCAACACGGCTACTACGCCAGTGAGGCTGTGTCCGACCGAGACGCCGAGCATGTCGATTTTCTAGCGATCAGCTTCGTCTTTCACACCACACATACTCTTCAGCATCGATTCAAGTCCGCCACTATCAAGGCCTCTATTCGGAACCATCATGGGAAAGGATCACTGCGTCGAAATCGACACGGCTCTCCCCCGGTCAACCCACGCTTTCTGATGCATGCGCCACATCTCATTTTCGGCCATGTATCGCCAGAGACCATGGAATGGACATTCAGTCTGGCTGGCTCACTGGGAGTGTCAGAGACACCGGTGAGTGCAAGTATCATGCCGTCTCGCAGCACTACCGGCCGCTACCGACGATACGAAATGATGCGCATCCAGGGCTCTGCCCGTACTCTCAAAAGTGCACGTGGTCCACAGTACGATGTCGAAGCCGGGGAGATCGTTTGGTCTCTAGAGGAAAATAGTCTTCAAAGAGCTGGTTTACCTCGAGAGTTTACCTTTGTCATGCTTGTCCAGAAGCCCACGGCTTCAAGTGAGCTATCACTGAGTCTCGAGATCGAGCCCGTTATTCAAGCCATAGTGGGAAATTACCCAAATTGGCTCCTGGGGCTAAGTGCATACCAGCCATTGCCACGACGAGGTGTCGATTTCAATGAAGAGATTGGCCAGCGCTTTGATCCTGTAGATCCAACTCGTGGTTTCAATTTCGCGGCACTGGAAAGCTCATTTGATGATTATATCGCCATGCCGGGCCGCAAATACACGCGACAGGTAAGAGTGTCCTCGCGTCATCAAATTTTTCTCTGTCAAAAAAGATGAGGGGCAAGCGATATATTGGTTATTGAGCGAACCAACTGACATGAGATTTTCAAGATTGAATACCCAGACGAGACCTCTCTCGAATCCGACCAAGATACCAGCGACTGCGGCAACCACAGTTTCAACCACAACGACATGTGCACGCATTTTTCCGATCTCAATCGGTTGCAACAGCTCCATTACAACGGGATGGTTCTCCAGAATGCCATGCTTCAGTCACATGTGAATCAGCTCTACACTACACAGGCACAGCTCACACCACCAGTGCAGGAAGCCAATATGCTCGATATGCACAACGGCTCGCACAACACAACCATATCCATCATGACCAGTCGACCAAACTCGCAAATTCCTCTAAGAATACTTGATGTCAGTGAAAGAGGCGAGATGAGTCAATTTTCGGACCACGAGCTTACTAATTGTGACGAATTTGAACCATATATTCAAAGCTATGAGAACATTCGAGCGTCTATGCTGCGGACAGTTCACCCCGAGCTCCGATCAGACAAACTGAACACCCCATCCACCGCGAAGAGCGTGTTGCGCGGGGCGCGCACATTCAGAAGTCAGTCAATAGGCCGGGTGACGCATTTGGGCGATGAGCAGGTGGAACCATGGGGACCCGGGCTTGATAAGCATGATTCTGTTCGGCAGAGTGCCGATGGGAAAGGGAGTAGGAGAGAGCCAGTATAGTGTGAGCTTGTAGGATAACGAAATGAGATGTATCCTAAGTAAAAGGTTCATGTTAGCCTTCAGAGATATGTTCTATCACCGTTGGGGATAACTCGAGATGATTCAGGGAGGAGACATTTATGTGGTGGTTCGAAGAAAGACATGCAGCAATATCTCTAGGTCTCTGGAAGTTCAGGCGGGTGCAGCTTCATCAGCAGCCATATATGCACATTGGCTTCTATTCAGTCCTCTATTCAAGCCAAACATGATCAAAGATGCTGACAAGTTCGCTGGCCAGTAGCCTCTCTACTTGACTGCTTCCGAGGAGAGCTGGGAAGTCGTGGGAGCTACCTACCCTATGGGTCCGAGCATGGCACACCGCAAATTGCGATGCAATCTTCAGGATCCCGTTGCGATTCCCATAGACGTGCGAAGGTAATCGGGCCAGTAGAAAACTCTTTTTCGGCCTAACGGGCAGCTTGACCAGCAGCAATACTTTGAAAGGAGGAGGAATTCCTATGAGAATTGATTGCGCCAGAGTGGTACAAAACGCTATGATACATCTTTAGTTTTCTATAATACATCGGCCGGCGTCAAAATGGTTGTCGTGTGAGATAGTAACCCGGAATTAGAAAGGGACCATCTCAAGATCTTTCCACATCCAACCCGTTAGCCTGAGCCTTGCGAGTCGCCTCAGCAAAGAGCTCTTTGCAAGGCACACGACTGCCCAACCGAGCGCAGAGCAGGAACGCGCCACTCAACTTGCGATGCAGCGAGTAAGTTTCCTCCGGAGGCGGTGCGAGTCGCTCGCGAATCATGAGCGGGATCAGAGCGCGAACACGATCCGTGATTGTCTGATCACGGAAGTCGTACAAGTCCGGCGAGGACAGCATGAACGGTTCGGCGATGGTGACAATGGACGAGACGTGCGCGTCGACCATGGCCTGCGATTCCATGCCGGTCAGGTAGCCCAGTTCCACCGAAAGGTCTTGGCACGCCTTGCGGTCATTGCGAGACGCAGCAACTAGCGTTCGCACGTACTTGTCAATGAATTCCTTGGGGTACTCGCGTGATGCACCGAAATCGAGCAGCTCAAGGCGGTTCGTGCGGGCATTGTACAGGAAGTTGGTCCAATTAGGGTCGGTCTGCATGTATCGGAACTCTGTGATCTCGCGCAGACAGAGCCGCATGATCTGGGTGCCGATCCAGTCGCGCTGCTCCTGTGTGAAATCTTGAATCTTAGTAACTGCAACCCCCTCCAACATTTCCATTGTCAGGACTTGCTTGCCCGAGGCCTCGGTGATCACTTCGGGAACGAGGAAGACAGGATCATCTTGAAGAAGTTTGCGGAAGCGAGCTCCACACTCTGCCTCGCGAACGTAGTCGCACTCCCAGGCCAGCTCAACTCGAGCGTTCGCGATGGTTTTGTCGAGATACAAGCCCCGCGGGAGCATCCGAGAGGCGGTCAGAAGGATGGAGAGATTGTTCAAGTCGGAGTCGATCGAATCGGCGACACCTGGATACTGGATCTTGACCGCCACCGGTTTGCCCGTGCGTTTGAGTACAGCGGCATGGACTTGGCCAATCGATGCAGCGGCCATAGGAATTTCATCGAATGAACTGAATAAATCCCGCCAGTCCGGACCCAGGTTATCAGTCAACACCTTGTTACGCTGAGAGGCGGGCATGTAGTCCGCGCGGTCCTGAACCCGCTGCAGAACGAGCTGAATTGGCTCGGGTAGCATGTTAGAATCCTGAATGCTGAGCATTTGGCCAAGCTTCAAGGCAGCACCACGCATCTTGGATAGCTTGGCAACAAGTCTTTCCATATTCCCAGCGCTGAACATGATGGACCCGCTGTCTTGACTTCCAGTAGCTCGTCGCATAGTTTCAGTGACAGCGCCAAATGCCATGGACGTTGCAAGGCCGCCGTACTGCCACAATCTTCCCAATCTTGAAGATGGCACACGAGATTCCATCATCTGATATGTGGGTGGCTTGACCGCTGCGTTTGTCTCTGCAGCTGAGGGAACGGCTTCCTTTGCAATTTCGGCTGCTAGTTTCTCCGTCTCTTGTGTATCGCTTTGTGCCGCCGCTGTTGAGGAAGGCCCAGGCGTGTTTGTTGCTTTCGCAAGCTCATCTTGCACGAACCGATCCCTGTCTGGGGGGGGCCACTGCCCTTGCGATTGCGGTGCCGGTGCTGGTTTTCCTGAGAGCATGCGAGACACTCTTGGGCTCTGGAAAAGATTTTGCATAACCTCCTCCGACACCTCCGACGCTCCCGCAGCGTCCTTTGGTTTCTCGGGCCCCGTGGCTGAGTGAAAGACGTCGGAATTCAATCCATCCTGCCGGGTTCCTTGCGAATCACCGGCCGCCTTGGGTAGCTTCACTCGCGGCAAGGCGGACAGGTCCGGCGCAGTCTGGTGGGAGGGTTCGTAAAAGACCTCTTGCTGGGGGCTGACGTTCAGGCTGTCCGGGTTTTCATTGCCTTTGTATTGCGCTGTCTCGGATGGTACCTGGAATTCTGATTGGCGCTGAAGTCTTCGCGCCGCGTCGGGAGAGAGTCTGGTTGGTGCCGCCGCATTCTCAGAGACGGCCGTTTGTGGGTTGAATGCGTCGGCGTCCCTCTGTGAAGAGGCTTGTGGCGATGCGCGAGGAGCAGGGGCAGGGGCAGGGGAGGGCGTCGGTCCATCGTCATTGAAGCGACGCGCCAAGGTGGCTGCTGCCTGAGCTGTCAGGACTAGGCCTTCGACCTGTTCCTTGATGCCTTTGGTCAAGGACGAGGTACGGGTATAGACATCGAGCTGGTGTTGCCGAATGCCCAGATGTTTCACCGCGATGGATTTTGAGACATTGAGGAAATGGATGGCATCCAACACCCTCCGACCGGACATGATCAGCCAATCTCCCGTTCACCAGCGATCTGATCACAGCTGGACAGAATGACGAGTAAGTTGGTCAAGGTCGGAGCGGAGTACATCGCTCTACCTATCGCGATGGGGCAAAACCGGGCGGTGTCGACCCGTCCAGACTGTCGTCACTCGTCACTCGTCCGTACAGTTCTATCGCTCTACTGATAGTCTACGGCAGCACTGAGTTGGTACATTGAGAGGAGTACTAATCAGGAGCCCAATACATCAGGGTTGTCATCATTTTTTTTGTAGGACAGTATGTAACTTGGGGCATATCCATCAGGGTACGCTGCGGATCTTCCCTTCTAGGCCTTTTAGAAGCGCTAGGCGTATTGTTTGCGGCGCGAAGCGCCCACTTATACCAGGCTGATCGATTGGTTTACGTGATCATGGGTCTGACGGAGCTGTCGAGTTCCAGTAGTTCCAGAAACGAAACTCTGGGGGAGGGGCTCTTGTGGTTCAGAGGACAAACTCATCTGTGCTCCAACAATTATAGACACTGTGCCGCTGCCCACACTATCAAACCGTCTAACTGCGATGAACAATTCTCCCTTGTTACTGGTGGCTCCGGTACGGATGTGTCAAGCCTCCGATCGGCATGAATAATGAGAACTCCACGGCAGTTCCGATCAACCACGGGAGACGACCACTCGAGGAATTCAACCTGATAGAGAATCCGCCGGGCGCATGCGGCCGTCTCCGAGCGATGCTCCACTCTCGAAACGAGTCACCAATGAAGCACTCGTGTGGACATGGGCAGGTTGCATAGGCGATCCAGTCGGAAGAAGAGAGGAAGTCAATTACTACGTACTTTGCCCCAGTCGGTGACTAGGCCGACACGGTTCCGCGCGTGATGGTTCCCATCGCTGATTTCGTTGACTGTAATCGTCTTATCGGCAGCCCGGCTCCAGCCACTCAAAGGCCTCAGATTCGGAAAGTCTCTCTTATCTCGTATCATGTATATAGTCCTCCTCGAGAATCGACTTTCTAGAAAGTCTTTTTTCTCCTCTCCAGATTATTTACCATCGCTTCCCCAGATTTTGGCCATTGTCCCTTTTCCCCACATCCGCATCTCAAATCACGCTCGAAATAATAATTGCGTAACACATCGACCGGCAGCGATTATCGAATTACCATGCTGCAGGAAACCGCCCAGTCGCAGCACCTGCAGGCCGAGATCGCTCAACTCGAGGCTCGTCTGTACGACATGCGCACACAACTCGCCACCTCCAAATATACATCTCCAACATCACTTGCCAATCAAGATATGTCATGGAAATCAGCAAATGGTAAGACAACCCTGCAGATCAGGCAAGACCCCAGCATCACGACTGACAATGCAACCGCGAAACGACCAGACCTTGGCCACTCCCATATCGTTCACTCCCAATTTCACTCGGATTCCGTCCGCACCTCATCACTTCATGCGCTGCTTCTCCTCTCCGATTCCGCCCTTCCACTAGGATCCTTTGCATACTCCAGCGGGCTGGAGTCCTATCTCGCCCACAATAAGTCCCTTCGTGCCAACCCTCTTACTTCATTCCATCGCTTCCTCAAACTCTCCATCGCCTCCCTCGCAAGCACATCACTTCCCTACGTGCTCGCCGGGTACCGCGAGCCCGCCACCCTCGACACCCTCGACAATGACCTCGACGCTTCGACGCCCTGCATCGTCGCCCAGCGTGCCAGTGTCGCACAAGGCCGTGCCCTGATCGGAGTCTGGGAACGCGCATTCCGTCGGAGCTTCGCCGGGCCTGGTTCCGGCCCTGCCGCCATCGACACCGGGGCCGGAGTGGCTGCCACCGCCATAGAGGACTTTGCCGAGTCTCTCAAGGCCTTCAGGGAAGAAGAGGACGAGTACGACCCCGGGCCACAGGGCCACTTTGCCCCTCTTTGGGGAGTGGTCTGCCGAGCGATGGGAATCGACCTACAACAGGCGGCCTATATCTTTGTTCTCAATCACGCCAAGGCAGTACTCAGCGCAGCGGTGCGCGCGTCGGTGATGGGTCCGTATCAAGCTCAGAATATTCTGGCGAGTCACACCTTGCAGGAGACGATCATGGAGCGCATTGAGCGCGAATGGAATACTCCGGTGGAAGAGGCGGGCCAAGTGGTGCCAGCACTGGACCTGTGGGTTGGGCGGCATGAGCTCCTCTACAGTCGCATTTTCAACTCATAATCACGTGAACAGGATCACGGTTTGGAATGGTATCATGGACAGACGTTCTTTCTGAAACACATATATTTGATGCAGGTACATCGTCTTGGATATAAATAACATATTTTAATACTGAAATCAGAGCATTTTACGGAAAAATTTTCTGAAAGAGGGCATGAAATTCGTCATTGGCCAAACGGTGCCCCTGACATCTACATCTACTAGGTACTTCATCCCCCCCCCCCCCCCCCCCCCCCCCCCCCCCCCCCTTCGACGGATCTCCTTCGCAAATGTCTACCGCTAGGCCATCTACCATTGGCAGACCATTCAAGGCAGAGACTGCGAGGAGCAGGGTTGCTGCCCGGAAATGAGATTATTGATTCAGGCTCGCATGAGTGACTTGAGAATTTGACAGATCCTATTGAACTCCGTCGTGACATATTCTTACATGGCGAAAGGTCTCGTAGCTTCGAGTGACAAGAAACGAAATAGAGCAGCATAGTGCTTCCCGAGGAAGAGACATGTCCGGAAAAACAGAGAGCGCCGGCCCTTCGCTGAGTGAGCTATCATATCATCACAGGGCCCAGACAAGGAAAGGAAAACATGACCAGGAATTCAAGTGCCCACACACAGGACAGATGGTGGGAATGAAGTTTGTAAAACGCCATCTCCAACCTTATCCGGCAAATAAACCAAGGGAAACAGAATAAATCACCAAACACCGCACCATGAACCGCAATCATGACCACTGAAACAAGGGCTGGGGTAGAAGAAGTGCGCAACAAGAGAAGGGTAACAGAGAATCAGAAGAGAAAACGGGACAGCTGGTATAATACATGAAGAGAAGATCAAGAATGGGGTGGCGTTGCGAGGGTCACAGGGTAATATGCATGTGGTCGTTGCTGCCGAAAGATCTATTACAGTTAGGACATTTCCGGGACCGAGAAGTAAGCCGTTCCTCGACGCAGTCTTTGCAAAACACATGGCCGCAGGTCTTGATGACAGTGTTCTTGAAGTTGCGACGGCAAACAGTGCAAAGTGCAAGCGTCTATTGAAAATAGTGAGTCAAGGGTCAATCAATGGGGTTCGCGCTCACACGGTAGGATGTAAAGCTTACCCTTAGCATCTCATATTCAGAGGAATTGTTGCCAAGACTTTTGTTCTTCCAATTATCCAAGCTCTTCTTTGTATCCGCAAGACTCTGCTTCAGGCCCACGATCTCGGTTTCCGCTTGCCGTAAAGCGGCCGATGTGCTGCTCAGTGTGGCATCTTTTGACGTCGAGAGATTCTTTAGTTCTGTGACCTGGCTCTTCAAGCCCTCGACCACGATGTTGCTTTCCGTGAGCTGCTGCTGACTCGTCCGCTGCTTCTCAGACGCCGAGTTCAAAGCTTCCTTCATTTCGTTCACTTGCTTGTCCATGTTTGCTAACAAGGACCGTGTGGCGGCCTCCGATTCTTTCAATTGCGACACAATATCGGACGTCTTCGAGTTTTGCATGCGAAGTGTACGCACCTCGGCGTCTCGGGCTTCTTTGCTTTTCATGGCAGCAAAGTATTTCTGGTCGGCTTTTGATTTCTCAGCGGCCAAGCGTGCCACCTTATCTTCCAAAGCTTTGAAATCCGTCACTTTCTGCGAGGCAAGAGTCGAAAATTTCTTGTAGGCTGTTTGCATGGAACTCAACTCAGTATTGAGCATGGAGTATTGCCGTTCGAGGCTCGCGTACTTCGTGCGAAGCTCTTCCACGGGAATTTTGTCGATGTCGGAATTTGTTTTGGATTCTCCAGTCTGCACTCGCAGTCTCTCAACTTCAGACTCCAGTGCCGCAATGCGTGCTTCCCTCGCATCTGCCAACTCCTGCAGCTTTGCACCGGTCAATTTCTCTTGGTCCTGAGTAGTCTTTCGTATTTGCTGATCCGCGAAAAGCTCATCCCGTGCATTTCGTATCCGCGCCAAGTCAGTTTCGGCCCTCATGAGGGCTGCCTCTTTCTCCGCAATCGCAGCGTTCGACTCTTCTTCCAATTGAAGTTTGTATGCATTCCGTTCTGAGCGATATTTTTCGGCTTCCTCCCGTAGTTGCGTATTTGTTGCCTCAAGATGGTTGATGCGCTTCACCACATCATCATGTTGCGATCGAAGTTGTTTGAAGAGATCAGTGTGGGCATAGTCGTCGTCGGTAAATTTCGAGGACTAATAAAAATTTAGCGCGAGACCAGACCAGGACATTGACTCACTGCGAGTGAGTGTTCAAAGATAACATACCTTCACTTTAATATCGGTAATCTGGCTGAGAAGATTTGCGTTTTCGGCTTCCAACTTCTGCAGCTGTTCCTTCTGCTTCTCTGATACCACATTCAGTTTATTGTATGAATCTTCCAACTCCGCGTTCCGTTCGGAACCGGACGGCCCACCGTTTGCTGGAGAGCCTTCATCGCGTCTTGCCCCCGCGCCTTCTGAGCCAGGGCGCTTTCCCCCTAGCAGGTACTGTTTCTCTAGCTTGGCAACGGTCAGACTGCGCGCACGATCGAGCTTTTTCTCCGCAACCATATAGCGAAGTGAAGCTGCCTCTAAACTTTCTTCTAGTTGTTGTTTCTCGGCAATAGTCTGTTCCAACTTCGCAATCGTGATCTTTTCCTCGGCGAGCTTCTTCGCTAATTCGTTTTGGAGACTCGTGACGTCAGGTGACAACGAGTCCATTTTGGACTGGAAAAGACTGATGATTTCGCGAATGTCATCCGAGCGCGCCTTCAAATGCGCCTCAAATTCACTGACATCTTCGAACTGAAGAGAACTCTTAAAAGTCATTTCTTTGCCATCAGTTAGCTTGACATGCCTCGTCAGCCGGGTGTCAGAAGACCAATTCACCTTTTGTTTGTTCATGCGAGGTTCCTAGTAAAATTTTGACCTCATCGACAAGCTTTAAGAAAGAAATATTAGCGACAAAGGCAATGCTATGGATATTATCGTTGGGTGTGAGCTCACTTGACGGAACCAAGCATCGATGGCGCGGAGATGATCATCATGATGGGCAGCAGCTTTGGACATCCGATTCAGCTGCGACTCGAGACCAGCTTTCTCACGCTTGTATTCTTGCATTTGGCGTAGGATGGCATCTTTTTGAAAACGCTATTGCAGACCTCATTAGTAACGACTCCATGAACCATTTACGATAGACATCACGGAGGCACGCGCGCGAAGGCTTGCGAAGGGTGAAAACACAGATCTGAAAACCTACCTCCAAATCGTCGCGCCAGGGCATATCCGCATCTGGGTGGGGTTTGCTGGTACCGTTAACGGTGGTGGCTTGCTTCTTCGACGGCGGGGCCGATTCATTGCTATCCGCTGCGGGCCTCTTCCGGTCCTCCATTTTGACAACTGCGGACTCTTGGGAGACAACGGAGAATTCAACGGCCGTCATCAGTGGCTAGACCAACATTGAAGAGGGGATCTTTGACACCGCCAGTACGTCCAGCCAGTCAACCACAGACAAGACCTCGCGACCAAGTGTCAACCTGACGGAAAAGACACCAGATTACAGACAAGCTCTGAATATCAAGGTGAGCACAAGGACGAGGAAAAGCGACAATCACAGTATTGTGGAGCTGAGATGAATGAGGTCGAAGGAGTTGAAGACAGGAGGATTTTCAACGAGGTTTAGCCTGCGGCTAGCGCCTCGCACGTGACCTTGAATCCACTTCCCCGGTTGCGCGACACTTTTTCTCGGTCTCGACTCGCAACCCCTCTGGTCTTCTCTGGGGTGGTCAACTATGAAGTCATTCTCGAGCTCAGTAGTTAGTGAGTTATGCTCAGAGGTCTCGGTATGCCACTTGTTACCGCTTTTGCTAATTATCCCATTTCACAGATAAATCGGGCAAGAAATTTGCTCCGAAGGCGCCGCCCCGCCGCGGCGCGCCGGTTCCTGCTGCGCCCGCGCGAAGGACCAGTTCAGCCCAGCAAACATCAGCGCAACAGACTCCGAAGCAACAGACTCCAACGCAGCCCACACGCGCTCCATCTGAAAAGGGGACAAGTGAAAATGTTCATCCGTCAGCCTCTTCGAGAGAGCCGGAACCGCGTACGACCTCTCAATCAACTGAAGTCTCCACATCAGAGCCAGCGAAATCGGCTACGCCGATTTCTATTCCCCGACCAATCCGCAAACCATCCATCTCCAAGACTGCAAATGTCGCTGTACCTATCTCTAAGGTCTCTTCTGTTCCCGCCGACACAGCCGATGATGCCCCTACCTCACCGCGAACTTTACCCACCAAGTCAACCGATGTTTTACCCTCCATAGAAAATGACAACACACCCGTGGTCTCTGTGGAAGAAACGACTCCAACAGAGCCTAGGATTGCAGAAGCTGCTGCGGGTTCAAGCCAACCATATCCAGCTCCACAAGATGTGCGCTATTCCGAGGACGCGATCTCTCCCCGCCAATCAATATCGGCACCGCAGCCTACACATACCTCGCCCGTCCCTGGGCGGTCCTTGAAATGGGCTAAAAAAACGTCGGATTTTACAAAGCGAGGAAGAGGCCCAATCAATGCGATCGCTCCTCCCGAAACTGCTGCAGCGTCCAGCGATGCGGCAGGAGGATCGCTTGTACCAATACCTTCCGATTCGAACGGGAAAGGAAAGAAACGAAAGGCTTCCAAAATTTCCGAGTCGGGTCGTGACTCGGAAAAGCCCAAGCGCCGTCTATGGAAACGCGAGCCCACTCCCGAGGGCGCTGAGATGGTAGAAATTCTTCCCAATGTGGTCAAAATGTCTGAGCTGTGCAAGGACCTTAAGACCGGCAAGAAATCTAAGCGAGAGACTGAATTGCGTAGACTTGAACTTGAGGAACAAGAACGCAAACAGAAAGCACATGAAGAGGGTACAACGGTTACACCAGCGCACAAACCTCCTGAGGCAGATGCCGGCAAGACAGACCGTCTAGCAGATCCCAAACAGCCACAGTCTGGCCCAGTCATGCGCATTGTCAATGGCGAAATTGTTCTGGACAACGCATCACTGGAGGTGGACCGTCATGCCGATGCTGCTCGGGCCGCCGGCGATCTCGAAGATGTTGTCGAAAACCAGTTGACTCGAAAAGTCAACCAGGCCACTTATGGCAAGCGCACAAAGAACGAATCCTGGAACGAAGAAATGACAGATCTTTTCTATCGTGGATTGCGGATGTTTGGCACGGATTTCATGGTGATCAGCAAGCTCTTCCCGGGGAGATCTCGTCGCCAAATCAAGCTGAAGTTCAACAACGAGGAGCGCAAGGATCCTCAACGGATCAAGGATACTTTGCTTGGCCCGCGCGAATCAGTTGATATTGCTACGTACTCTGCGATGACCAACCAGGTCTACGATGATCCGAAGGTTATCCAGCAAGAGTTGCAAGAGGAAAAGAAACGAATTGAAGAACAGCATGAGAAAGAGAAACAACTCCAGGAAGATCTGATGCGCAACCCAACTGGCACAGACGCGAACGGAGATGCCGACACTAGCGGCGAAATGGGCAATGCTGCGGCTCTGAAGTCCAAGCGAAAGAAAAATGTGAAAAGCGCGGCCGGTGGCGGCACGGAAGAGGTTCTGGGTTCGATTGACGATATCCCCATGGTCTAACTTGATTTTCTTGATTTATGAATTCGCATTGAGGAGCGGGCGTTTGAAGGGCATCTTTCTGATCTAGGAGGTGGTCCAAGAGGATCACATGGCGTTTTTATACCTTGACTACCCACAAATGAGCCGGGGAGTTGACCGGCATTTGAGATCACAGAATTTGCCTTTTGCTAACAAGATAGATCTTCTGAAACAAGATTGAATCTTTCAATCACGCTGGCTATTGCAATTTCGTCCCTTTTTCAAGCCGACTAGATCAGACATAGGTAGCGAGCCTGACTAACTACCTGCGCCTTGTCGACCCGAAGCCAGTACTTGTTGAAGTTGACGAGAATGAGGGTGATGGATGCGAAGAAGAACTTCCTTCCCCATTGTCATGGTCCCTTTGTCCACCAAAAATGGGTCTCCCTTGCTGCGAGAAACTGCGGTTGGTGTTTGCACCACGACGCCCCAGCCCGTATCCCGCTGCGGCGCCGCTGAGAGCTCCTGTCCAAAAGCCCGGTCGCCACCCCTGCGAAGATGTTGGACTCCCAAATCCAAAACTGGAGGCATCGTCAGAACAGGTGCTGCTATACGGTGGCGGAGGCTCTGGATAGTCTCCATTACCAGAGCCACCACCTCCATGCCCACCACCTCCTCCACCACCGCCTCCTCCCCATCCTCTTCGTCCTCTCGCAGCCCTCCCTCTGTGGCCACCCCGTTGACCTAGACATTCTGCCAGAAAGCGGGAGGCGATAAATAAGGATACGGCAGCGAAGAACCCGAAGAACAGAATGTCCCCTATACTCTCCACGAGTCGTTTCCCACCTCGCCCCGAGGCTTTTGTGCCCCGGCTAAACATCGACTGCCAGTCATACTCATCGCTTGCCTTTCCAAAGCGCTGCTCGCCTTTTTCAGTGAGAAGCATTCGATATTCGACTGCGCAGCTGCCTTTCAAGACCCACTTGTCTTCGGAACTGCGATATCCTTCACATATGACGTCAGTTGCGCCAAGCTTGAACTCGCTGGGCAATGAAGCGGTACATGACCACTGTACATCTTCCGCGTCGTAGTCGTAGCCATCATTTGTACACCGCATGACATCAACTTGATATAGATTGCAGATTTTCTTGGATGGACCGACGCAAGTGAGCTGAGGAACTGGAGAGACACGTCGAGCTGTGGTTTGACGATTTGCGCGAAGTGTCAATGTTTGAACGTTGGACAAAAGGATCGCATCCTTGCCAGGCGGCTTCTGCGATCTGTCGCAAACCACTGGCGATGCCGCTAGCAGCGTCCAGATTGCGAAAGACGAGCCGCGCATCTTTTGGAGCTGTAAATCCTTGGGCAAGACGAAGCCTCACAGAGGCTGGTTCGGTGATATCGAATGAGAGAAAATCCGCGCCGGGACCAGGGAGGATGGTCAGATGGGCGATTGAAAGTAATGATTGGAGGTGTTTTAAGATTAAATCTGATCAGCGAGTTTTTGTAATACGAAGACAACGAATATTGTGACTCCCTTGTCTTGTGGTCTAGATGTAGGCTAATGAACAATTGTATGCACTCGTAACGTGTCCAAAGAAAAGCGGGACTGGCGTCGATAAGAGATAAAGCGAGGGACAATCGCCTTATCGATAAGAGGTAAGTCAGCCAAGAAAGATCCGCCGAGGCCAAACTTTCCTTCAACTTGTAGTCTTCGGCGGGGACGATTCACAAACGGTGATTGCAGACTGTCATTGACAATGACGCTTCCGCAAAGTAAACATTCCATTGAGCGTGGGTATTCTCTTCTTGTCTCATTGTCAGGCTAACCGTCGATTGCAGATGATGCCGTCAATGTGACACCTCAATCCTCGTAAGTCGATGACGACCCAAGCTCGCCCTTTGTAAATCTAGACCGCTAACATAGTAGTATCTCCTCCTCCTAGGCTATCTTTCACGCAGGGCTTCCTGCTCGGACAGCTTTCTGTCGTTCTATTGATTGGTGCTTTCATCAAGTTCTTTATCTTTGGAGAAGCTCCGCCACCTCCATCGCGAGGGTTGTCAAATCGCACGCCCCATAGGCGCTATAGCTCCGCCTCCAGTCCCTCTCAGGACCATCAGAAATCGCTCCGAGAAAAACCGTCCACGTCCAATGTTTTACGACCTGTTCCGGCTTCGTCAACGAATACACGCTCAATTCTTCACAAGACCTACTACAGTCCCACAAATCCTACTTCCAAGCATGGCCGCCACCGCATGCACCATTCCTCGCACCAGCCCGAATCGTTGGACTGGTTCAATGTCCTCATAGCACAAACAATTGCGCAATATCGACAGACCGCATACTTGCTCAAGGACTCACCGACATCGTCAATCCTGAGCTCCCTCACGGCAGCCATGAACAACCCCGAGAAGAAGCCATCCTTTATTGAGAAGATTAACGTCACGGATATATCGCTAGGCGAGGAGTTTCCGATCTTCAGCAATTGTCGAATCATCACCGTCGATGATCCCAATTCTGATGGAGGCAGGCTGCAGGCCTTGCTGGACGTGGATTTAAGTGATGACAATCTCTCCATCGCCGTGGAGACACAACTAGTCTTGAACTACCCCAAACCACGCTCCGCAATCCTTCCGGTAGCATTGTCGGTCTCGGTTGTGAGATTTTCTGGAACTCTGTGCATTTCACTCATCCCAGCATCGACTGATTCCCTTCAAAACCCAACGGGTGCGCCAGCATCAGCTTCAGAAGCTCCCGATCGGCCCGACAGCACCGCGGGAACTTCCGATGCAGGTACTGCGCATGGTCAAACCCCTCCCAAAAACAGCCCGAAGAGCAACGTTGCCTTTTCATTTTTACCAGACTACCGACTTGATCTCTCAGTGCGCTCACTCATTGGATCGCGGAGCAGACTCCAAGACGTGCCCAAAGTGGCTCAGCTTGTCGAGGCCCGTGTCCATGCATGGTTCGAGGAGCGTGTCGTCGAGCCTCGCGTGCAAGTCATTGGACTACCTGACCTGTGGCCACGGATGGGCCGTACTGGCGTGCGGACAGGCGAAGACTCCGATGCAGGCTCGGCGACAGCACCGAGAAGTCCCGGCTCTGCAGATGCTGGAGCCGCTCCTCGATTTGCAGATGATCGCTCCCGAGACTCAGAAGGATTGAGGTTTCGAGGAGGTCTAGATGCACGCTTGGGGCTCGGTGCGGGCTCACGAGGGAACAGTTTCAATGTAGATATGGGCAACTTGCGTAGTCCGAGCATGACTCGGCAGGATAGCACAGGAGGTACGGCCGACCCGCTCGAGATGCCCGGTGGTCTCCCAGGAGCAATACCCGCAACTCGAAACTGATTTGAGCAGTCTGATTGAGTAATGAAAAACTTGGTCGGAGCGGCAGTTTATTTCGTCGAATCTACTTTTTCCAGTGGCATGTAATAGTACCGTGCAATGAACCCGAGCGTTTTGCCAATATCTATCCTCCGGTGTCCATCGATTGCGGTTTTTGATCAGTTGTCTAAGGGGCTCGCTTAAGAGACAGCGCATACAATCAAAGACCCGGTATAGATCGTCATTGAAGGTAGGTCATTGCATATTGCATTCTTCGTCAAAGAGGGGGGGACAGTCCAGTAGAGACCGCTAGTTCGCAGCCGCGGTAGGCTTCAAGATTTTCTCCACATAGCTTTTACGATGCGGGTTCACATCAACCTCCGCGTCGCGGTTCAGTGGAGTCCACTTGGGCTCGTCTTGGAATAGACGCATAGCCTTGACATACTGTTGGGGGTAATTGAACGTTAGCCAACCCGCCGTATGTATTCGAAGATCTCCATCTGGTTTATTGCTCAGCCACATACATTTGACTCGTTGGTTGTGAAGCGGTGGTAAATGCCCGCCGGAAGAATGATCATGTCATCCTTCACCAGATCGATGCGGATCCATTCATCATCTTGGCCACGGACGTCAAAGTAACCTTCACCGTCCAGAATGTACCGAATCTCCTCATCCTCATGAAGATGCTCCGCGAAGAACATTTTCACCTTCTCTTCGTAAATATCGCCCATAGCCTGCGGAGACACACAGACCTAGTCACGGTTCTTATAGCCACGCTCCTGTGCGATCGTATCAACCGCCTCGATTGTCGGGCAGTGGTGATATGTCACACCGAGCGAAGCGAGCTTCTCTTCAGAGACAGGCCGACCGGAGTCGTGAGGCTCGCGCTGGTCACCCTGGTCATTGTAGAGGTAAATTTATTAGCAGCGGGTACGTCTCTTTAATTGCGTCATAGTCTGTTTTTCAACAACCTGGAGATCGATCGAAGAAGTTACTCACTGGCTTGTTGTCGTACCAATAGGCCTTCATTTTGAATTTTTTGAGAAGTACTCTTAAGATTCCTGCACAAAACAAAAGAAATAAAAAGAAAACAAATCGTACAGCGCAAGGTCACAGTAGCGATTCGCGGGACATCATCAGCCCCGCAATTGGCTGCTGTGATTGCGCGACCGGATTATGTCATCTCTTATCAGTCACGTGTATTTACGATATTTTTGTCTTATCGGGACAGGTTTGTAGATCGGTTGTTCACGACGAGCTTTCAATAGTAAAGACACTTTACCATGCTGCTCAGGGCGCGCTTAGCATGCTCAGCGCGTCAGCGCTTATGGAATTCCTACCTGGCCGGTAAAGGTCGTGGGCTGGCGACAGTTTCAAACAACTCGCAGTACGTTATTTGACTCCTTTCACCCCGTTCTGATAAGCTTCAGACTGACGCCCTCTACGCTCATATCAGAGCTTACGATGTTGTTGTTATTGGCGGTGGCCATGCCGGCTCAGAGGCTTGCGCCGCTGCTGCTCGATCTGGCGCTCGCACTGCGTTGGTGACGCCGTCTCTATCGAATATTGGCGTCTGTTCCTGCAATCCCAGTTTTGGAGGGATCGGCAAGGGCACGATGATTCGCGAAATCGATGCGATGGACGGTGTTGCTGGGCGGATAATCGACAAAGCCGGAGTCATGCTTCGGGTGTTGAATCGCTCCAAGGGCCCGGCTGTATGGGGACCTCGCGCGCAAATCGACCGTGATCTATACCGGAAATATATGACGGAGGAACTGGTCAATACGGAAGGGTTGAATATTGTCGAGGGCAAGGTGGCAGACATTGTTGTCTCGAAGGAAGGGACTGAAAATTTGCCAGGCGCCCAGGGCAAGATTGTCGGTGTTCGCTTGGAGTCGGGGGAAGTGATTCCGACTGGTCGAGTTGTCATCACCACGGGGACATTCTTGGGAGGTGAAATCCACATTGGACTGGAGGCTTATCCCTCTGGACGAATGGGTGAGGCGCCAACATATGGGTTGAGTAAGTCTCTTCGCGACGCTGGATTTCAGCTCGGCCGCCTGAAGACCGGTACCCCTCCACGGTTGGATATGAAGTCGATCGATTTCTCAGGCTTGGAAATTCAACGCGGTGACTCGCCGCCGATGCCTTTCTCCTACTTGAATTCCACAGTGGAGGTCGGGGATGAGGGGCAGCTCAACTGTTGGTTGACGCATACAAATGAGGCATCTCACGAAATCATTCGCGCCAACCTTGAAAATTCGATTCACATTCGAGAAACTGTCCGGGGACCGCGCTACTGTCCTTCTCTGGAGTCCAAGATCATCCGATTCAAGGACAAGAAACAGCATCAGATCTGGCTGGAACCCGAGGGCTTCGCTCCCAACGAGGTCATCTATCCCAACGGCATATCTATGACCGTGCCTGCAGACGCGCAGTACGCTATGTTGCGCACTGTCCGCGGGTTGGAGAACGTCAAGATGCTCCAGCCAGGATATGGGGTTGAATATGATTACATTGACCCGCGCAACTTACGGCCGACGCTCGAAACCAAGTTGATCAGTGGTCTTTACCTGGCCGGCCAGATCAACGGTACCACCGGATACGAAGAAGCTGCTGGTCAAGGTATCATTGCCGGCACGAACGCCGGCCTGGCATCCCAAAATCGGGGATCCATGACACTCACTCGCTCTGACGGTTTCATCGGCATCATGATCGACGACCTTATTACGAAGGGCGTGTCAGAACCGTACAGAATGTTCACCACTCGAAGTGAATACCGCATTTCCACCCGCTCAGATAACGCCGATCTACGTCTCACCCGCATGGCTCGTGAAGCCGGTGTTGTCGGCGATCACCGATGGCGTCAATTCCGAGACACTGAAGACCAGATTCAAGAGCTCCAAGCCCTCTTGGAGAAGACAAAACTTTCGTCAACGGCATGGTCACGGAAGGGTTTCAAAGTTCGTGCCGATACGTCGATTCGCTCCGCGCTCGACATTCTCTGCCTGGATGGGTCCGATATCGACACCTTAATCCCCCACATTGAAGCAGGGCACGGTACGGCGTACAATGCTTCCTCCTTTGCACTGGAGATTCGCACCCGCGTAGCCATCGAGGGCCGCTACGCGCCTTACCTCAAACGTCAGGAGAAGATGGCCCACCGGTTCCAGCAAGACGAGAACTTGCTTCTCCCCCCGATTTGGATTACAGCAAGATCTTCGGGATCAGCAACGAGGAGAAGCAGGCGCTTGAACGAGTCCGTCCGTCTAGTGTTGGCATGGCCCGACGCATTGAGGGTGTCACCCCAGCAGGTGCCCTCCGCTTATTGATGCATGTTCGGAGAGGCAGCGGGTTTGTCAAGCAGACTCCTGAAGACCCTGCGACTGCGAAGATTCTGGAATCCGCCCCTTGAAGAAAAAAAAAGAAAAGAAAAGAAAAGACAGGATGACGGGGAACAGGACATGATGTCTCTCATCAAACTATTTGGGGGGGAAAAGGTATTTTATTTGCATAGCGGAGCACAGTCGAGGCGCTAGGAACGTTTACTTTGTACATAATAGGTTCTCCATGTCTTCTTTGGCCTCTGGTCTTTAGGTCTTCACCTCTGGTGGGTGTGTTACATTTTTTACTTTTGATTTTTTCAATGCGAATTGACCAGTGTACATTAATCTGAATCCCTTCTAGTCTTTGTGATTGGTATAATATATAGACTAGATTTCTTGCTAGTCATTCGGATGTTGAGCCTTTTCGTACCTTGACCATCTACTGCAGACTCCAGGACTGCCTCCATTGGTCTCAATATCATTCATTCGGCCTCAGGCCTAGGCTGGGCCGGAACCCCCGCAGCCTTGAGTCGTCTCCCGCCTCGGAGAATTTGGGCTACTCCAAGGTTGGAAACTGTTCCAGCGAGCTCGGGTGAAACCATGAGATATCTAAATGTACCCACCCAGCTCCACTTGACCAATATCAGGTATCTGAATTCGGTACGAGCTCTCGAGAATCGAGCAGGAAATTGCAGTAAAGATGTGAACCAAAATTCTAAATCTTATAGGTCTAAACTCAATTCTCTATAGGGCCAGACCAAACATTGAAACAACACTGCCTTCTTGATCGACAGCTCAAAAACATTGCAAATTCACATCGGAAAGATAACTTGAGTATCGGGGAGGGGGGCGAATGAACTCCAAAGAATTGACATGGCTCTCGCATCCCGCACTAGCCATGACGTGCGGCAGAGGATCAAGAGGGAGTAAGGGGACAAGATCTGAATTCACCGAGACAGGGCGTTGATATGGTGGAAGGAGGTAGAGGGAGAATTTGAGGGGAAGGTAAGGTTGCACAAGGCAAGTCCGCGAGAAGAGAGATGCAAGTCGCGCCGAATCGACAGAGGGTGATAAAGATTTGTCAGGGTGGAGCGGGATGTTGATCGTAGAAGAAAAATAAAGTAAAAAGCCCCAGGCTTTTATTTGGCCGAAACAGGAGACAGAAATGGTAATGAGAACACGCTCAGAGGGATATCGAACAGAATGCGCAAATAGGATGGCACGGGAAAAAAAAAGACGATGAGAAACGTGGCGCATGTGAAGTGAGCCAAATGAGACGAAAGGAAGAGCAGGAAAGCAAAATTATAAAGGCCGTCTGAAAGCTCTAGTCGGTCTTTTCGTCGACGGGCTTCAACACGACCGGCGTATCGGTGGGTGGAGGACGGTGGGTGTGCGGACCGGTCATCTCGGCGACCTGTCTGGGGGCCGGCGCAATCTTCACCTCCTGAATATGCATATCTCCTTCACTGCCACCACGCGAGCTCTGGCTGGGTTCGCCATTTGGCGGCTGGCCCTCGAGCATCATTTCGGAGTGCTCTCCGATGCCGTAGCGCTCGGCGGCGGGGATCTCATGACCGTCCTCCAGCTGATCCTGCTTCTGGGGAGTCCAGGCAAGGTAATCACGACGAACCTCAACGTAATCGTAAGCAAACTCGCCAAGTTGGTCGTCGTCCATGCCCAGGAGCTCAGCCTCTTCCGAGGCACGCAGGTTCAGACCGGGGATGGCATTGATGGCATAAGCAATAAGGGCGGACATGACGAACGAATACGCAGCGGTGGCGACAATGTACGCGATTTGAATGTAGAGTTGCTTCCAGTTGTGGATCACCCAGCCACCCACACCCGCGCCTGTGCTGACACCGTCCAGGCCAACGATCGAATCGTCCGCGAAGAAGGCATTGAACAAAAGACCGATGATACCGGCAATGCCGTGCTCAGCCAACACATCCATACTGTCGTCGATGCGAATCCAGTACTTGATCTTGGTGGCGTAGTTGCACACAATGCCCGTCACGATACCCAGGATCACACTGGCCCAGGGGGAGATGAAACCGGAGGCGGGAGTCGCTGCGACCAATCCAGAGATAGTGCCGGAACACCAACCGACCATGGACCACTTGCGAGCCAGACGCCAGTCGAGCAGCACCCAGGCAATGGCACCGAAGGCGGCCGTCAGGTTAGTATTCCAGGAAGCCATCGTGGCGCGGAGGTTGGCACCGAAAGCAGAGCCTCCGTTGAAACCGAGCCAGCCGAACCACAGGAAGACGGTGCCGAGGAGAATCAGGGAGACGTTGTGAGGGCGGAAATTGAGCATCATACGCTCCTGGCGACGACCGAGGACCATGCTGTAGGCGAGTGCAGAGAAGCCCGAGCCAATCTCGACGGGGCCACCACCCGCATAATCCAGCACACCATACTTGAAGGCCCATCCATTCGAATTCCAGGCCCAGCAGGCAAGCGGGCAGTAGACGATGGTCGCCCAGATAAATGTGAAGACCATAGCGGGGAAAAGACGGCCACGCTCAGCGACAGCACCCATGACAATGGCGGCAGTGACGGCGCAGAATTGCATCTAGAGAGGGAAGCGGAAGGGTCAGCCGACGATTGGACTACTCTCTCTCGAGACGGAGGAGAAGGTAAGCTGCGACGACGGGCTGTCTGTCACGGCACACTTACCTGGTAAAACGCATAAAGCAAGTTGGGAATCAGCGGAGATCCCGGACTGGGGCCCGCGAGCGTCTTCATGAGACCAAAGTTACGCAAATTGCCGATGAAGCCGTTGGTTGCCGTGGGGGAAAAGGCGAGAGAGTACCCCCAGAAGTACCATTGGAAGGTGATGACCGACATGGATGCCATACAGGCCCAGATCATACTCAGGGCCGACTTGCGGCGGGCCAGGCCAGAGTAGAGGAAGCCCAGGCCGGGAATCATGACCAAGACCATGGCCGACGCCACGATGATATAGGCCTGGTCACCAGCCTGGAACCACTTGTTCACATTTTCAGTGCCTGTCATGATTTCAAAGTTGGATATGGTCAGTTTCAAGAGCATTCAAGTGATCGTCTGAGACGAATGTGGCGTGTCCATCACCACGGCTCCGTGGTGACGAAGGGAATCACGTACGGGAATCACCACCCAAGGCAGCATTAGTTGAGAGATCATAGTTTGATGGGGCGCCAATCCAGTCGTAGGAGGCATAGTCTGGCGCGTAGGGGGATTTCCCGTTGAACGACATCTTGAATGTCGCTGGGGGGAAGAGAGAGAGCTCGGGCGAGCTCGAGAGACGAGATCAGAGGCGGACGAGGCTCCCTGCAGTAGAGGCTTCTCTATACGTTTCACAGGCAGACGATTCGAGGGCAGGTTGAGTTTCAGGTGTGACCAGGTGTGAAGAAGTCGTCAATGGGGATTCTGGTCCGGGGGTGTCAAGAGCAGGCGGAGAAAGATAATGTGGGGGGAGGAGAGAGGTGAGATGGAGAAAAGAAAGAGAGATGGACCGATCGTGGGTTTCCAGGTGTAGACGAGGAATTGGCCTGTACAAGAAGAGAATGAGGTCCGCCGACCCAGCGAAGATCGGAGCGGAGGATGTGGAGAAGAGGACGAGTGTGAGCAGAAACGAATCGCCACGAGGAAATCCCGTAATTCTTATTATTCCTCGTCCCGGATAATCGAATGATAAATTTAGGATTTAGGATTTCGGGGTTTCTGAGTCTGGAAAGGGCCAACCCAGCGACGGAACGAAATAAGGTGGCCCGGGAATGTGTGGAAATGGGGACCAGACCACTCCGAAGAGGGAATTCTCCATACCCTTTTTTTTTTACTTTTTTTCTTTTTCTTTTTCCGTGTTTTCTTTTCTTCTTCCTGCCTGATCATGCACTTATTCTAGTGGGACAACAGTCCTGATATACCGATACTGAGTTTGGTGACATGATTCCTTATGATCTTTCGCTTCCAATTCGCTGCACTCGAATCCCTATCAGACAGGAGCTGCAATTTCGCGCAGGCCGTACAGTCTGGGCATAACCTTGTCGCTAAACGCGATATTGTCGTCAAAGACGTGAGGTTATTTTCATTTTCGTTGTTTTCTTTTTTTTCATGTATTCCAAACACGCCAAGTCACTGCCAAACGAGTGGTGGAAATCCTGGGTATACGTCGTCAATCGCAACAAGCAACGCAGATTCGGATCGACACCAAACAAGCCCTTCATCGCAGAGTTACCAGCTCCACTTTGGACGAACAATCGGGCCCAATTCTGGCACGGTGGAGCCGAAGATGAAAATTAATGCTGCGTGCTGAATGTGGGAAATGTCATACATATGCTGTCGAAGCTAGGAGGAGCCTGGGAAGGGAGGCGAGCAGAAAGGCGATGGACTTCTGCCGTCATCAACGTATGGTGCATTTGACTACACAGAGAGTATACTTGCATGGCGAAGACTAACGGAATGATCGAGAGGCACATGGTTTGACGTGTGCACCAGTCATCACTCATCACCTCCAAGTGTCCCAAAGCCTGGATTGGTATGATACTTTTTTCTGCACCGAGACCTTTTCCTTTCCCGCCCACGAATGATTGTCGTCGTCTGTTCGGGACTGAAGAGTGGAGACTACAGAGTGACGAGTGAAGAGTCCAGATAGTCGAGCAGTGAAGATAGTGAAGATACTGCAGGTGGGCCAGGCGCGGGTACGGGAAAAACCCAAAATGGAAAACGGAAAAAAAGAAAAGAATGCGAAAAATCCAGATTAGGAAACCATCTTACGGAAAGGAAAGTTCGAGCCCCAAAATGGGCAGTGCCTGACCACTCAATTTCTACGGACGACAGAGGGGGGGGGAGTGGATGACAGCAGCAATTAGCAATGGGCCCTGATAATGCCCGATAATCATCTCCCACGTCTGAGTCGATACGCCCCCACGCCCTGTCAACCTTCCTCTCGGGTCCATTCTCATACTGGACCGCTGAGGACGATCGTGAGCAGCCATCGTTTCAGATCAATCTGGAAGAACAAAAAAAGTCAAAACCACCGCAGGCGTGTGATTAGTGCTCGCGTGCATCTTCTTCGAGTCCGAAGGAGTAGCACCGTCCACGAAATGAATCTCAGCCGCAACGGAAGCTTAGCACAACTCGAATATCAACAGCTGGTGGCCATCGGCGGCCAATTCAGATGCGCTGTATCTACAGAATACTATCCTCACTGGCATCATCGTGAATCAAGCGTCGACGGCCGGCTTCATCGCCCGTGGCCGGGAACTCAAAATCATCGCCCCAGTCCCAAACACAACTGGAGGGATATGGTGTGGCAATGTATTTTGCCTCAGTCCCGTGGGTCTTTTCCGAATCCAAAGTCCACCGCACTGGACCCTCGCGCCCCCGCCCACTTTTCAGTGCGAAGTACGGGTGAGAGGCCCGAAAGCAGTAATGATAAGACCCAGCTTGACATGCCTCGCTGGATGGCACACCTCGACCGGCCCAGTGAGCAACGACCATCGCATCGTACCAGAAAAAGAAACGACACGCTTGGCCATCACAATGGCAGCCCAGAGGTGGAGGTTCAAAAAGCAATGAGAATACCTACAGCGCATTATAGTGATAGATACCTCCCAGCTTTGATCCGAGTCGACGAACCCCCCCCCCAACCGACGCGGAGGGGACCATTCGCTGCGCCACTGAGGTATCTGTGTTCATCGGTCCGTTGGGCTGACTGAGTAGCAGCTCCGTGAGGACACAAGTCTTTCTGGATCCTGGAGTGTCCCGGGGACCATGTCTCCGAGACCGAGCTGGAGCTGGCACCAGCCATCCCGCCGACGACTTGCGATCATGGTCACCCGTTCGCGGGGCTCGAAATCTGGGGAATTTGACCTTTCGAACATCGAGACAGATCGACTCTATTTATACCGGAAAGCACCGTGAGACGAACTGCAGAATGAACGTCAGGTCGTCCGCCTTCACACGCAGAAAGATGTCTATCTCTTTCCCTATCTCCATGCCTATCATCCCCCTAGAGACCACGGGGATGCAACCATACCTACAGGGCTTATCACTAGGCTTCAAACAACGGTCAACCTTCTCTCTCGCCGACACCCTGCAGCCCCCCCCCCCCCCTAGGATTCCCGTCCACAGAAGCTACGCTGGGAATACTCTCCAATGAAGATCACAGGAAACAGGATCTTTTTTTTTTTCTCGTTCAAGTATCGTCCTTATCGGAAGCTTTTCTTTGGAGGAAACTCTCAAGAAGCCAGCAAAAGCACGGGCAAATTGGTAGCGGCCCAAGGAGGAGGAAAAAAAGAGAAAAGAAAAAAGAAAAAAGAAAAGCTCCGTGAGGTGCGTCAGCGACATTTCCGGCCTCCCCAAAAAACAGAGGAGGTGTCTCCTCCGCTGTTCCAGCATAATCATCTCCACACGGCCATGGATGAAACCCTAAACCTCGAGCTTATCAGTCTGCACTCTGCAGTCCCTGGCTTCCTATTCGAGATCCCTTGGAGGGCAACTTCTTCAAAAGATTGAAAAAGAAAAAGATGTGCCTATCACTCCGCAGTCATTGGACGATCATAGTTCCTATCCATGAGCTCTGATTGGATGCAGATAAACACTGGCTCAGTCGGCCACTAAGTGGGTCTCGCCACTAGCCCACGTTGAGGTTAGGTTCACTCGATAGACTTAGCCTCTGGGCAGGCCCACACGGATCGTGATTGGTTTCAGATAAGAGTGCTGTCTTGCCGCCACCGTCTGTTCCCGAAGTCTCCCGAGTCGGGCTGGCTCGGAAACGCTGTCAGAGGCCGAGTTCGGGCGTGCCAGAGCCCAGCAGGGCCGCCATTGCTGCTGCTGCTTCTGACGACGATGATCGAGAGCCCAGCCTCAGGTACCGTCGAAAATGGATCAAGGATGACCAACCCGGAGTGCATTGCCGTTTGCCAGTAGAGCAAACGTTTCTCAAGTCAAACTGTACTGTAGGTACTGATTTCATCTCTATTCCACCAGCCTGACCGAGATCACTCTGGTACCTCTGTCGCTGTTTCCTCAGCCCACTCTCCCACGCACATCCACGCCCCCTTGTACCGAGTTGAGCATCGATACGCATCGTGATGAGAGCCAATCTCATTCGCTGGAACCCTAAAATTTGATGAATTACTGGAGACACCCGCCGAGACCGGGGGGGGGCTTCTCCTTGCACCTCCCATCCAGCAGACGAATTGATTTAACCCCTAAGAAGATATGAGATCATGAGATCATCACTCTTCCAGCGTAGTTGATCCCTAGCCTCTTCCCAATCGATCCTCCCTCCCCTTACGTCAGCCGTTGCGCAGTGCACACTTGTGTAAGGCACAGTACCAAAAGGAAACCCGCAGAGCACCAAGCCCATTACCGCGGATGTCTCATCAACTCGTCTACATCTATATCTTCTGTCACTTGGTGGTTGTACTCTCTGTACTTTGTGGCCTCCGATCCATTCCCGTGGGCCCACGGCCCACCTGGGGTCCCCGCCCTGTTTGATGGAAGTCTTGGAAGAGGGTCCCGAGCCTTGTAGCCTCACCTTATTCTTCAATCTCGGGGTTCCAGATGC
The DNA here is from genome assembly GCF_001723175.1 of Penicillium oxalicum. Taxonomy (NCBI): domain Eukaryota; kingdom Fungi; phylum Ascomycota; class Eurotiomycetes; order Eurotiales; family Aspergillaceae; genus Penicillium; species Penicillium oxalicum. Next base: position 1,215,948 of record NC_064655.1, read on the forward strand.
AGGAAAGGGGTCCGCTGTTCGTTGAACCCTTCACCGTTCTTAGTCTTGCTACAGGAGAGCCTACTCCTAGTGGGATTGGGCTCTCGTGGCGACTATTCGATCGAATGTATAGGATCATTTCATCTGTTTCGTGGAGAATTCTTTTTGAAAAAATAAAAAAAAAATTTAATACTGATAGTTGAAGAAATCATGGGAGACTGGAGGGACGTGTCCCCCATCCCCCACATCGATTCAAAAGAGATCTCGGGACTTTTGAGGTTCGAGCCGGCAGTGGTGCAGTGCTGGGTGGCCTTTTTCTCACAGGTGGTCTTCAAGAAGGGGCTATCTTGACTCTTCAGTCGAGAGACTTCAGAAAATCCGAAAGTTACTTCTAGGAATGAAAACAGCATCGTCGTTCAAAGCACAGAGCTCAAGAGATGGATTATCAGTCCTTCCATGTGATCTAGTCTTGAGTTTCTCTTGGAAGACACCCAAATGAAAGCCGAGCATGAAGAGTCCACCACTCTCTTGATTTGGTTGCCTGTGGTCTGTTGAGACGGACTCGATTGGTTCGATAGGGTTGTCATCCCCACAAGCCCAGTTCTTCTTTCCACAAGTCACCATGTATCTGAAGGACCCGGATGTGCTTGATCCACACAGATCAACTCTATTATACTATGTATGTTATGAACTGAGAGATAGGACAACACCATCGCATTCGTACGCCAACCCCCCGTTCCCCGCGCATCAAGCGGGAACTATGCACACAAAGGAAACACATTATACATTGACGCTGTAGCCAGCGCCTAAGCCACCCCGGCGGCGAACGGCGTGCAGGTACTTGCGTCCCTCGTCGACCCAAAACACCGAGCTGGCAAGGCAGACGAGCTTGAGCAGGGATCCGAGGCCAAGTGCTTCGGTCTGGAAGATGCGCTGGAGGAAAGGCAGGTAGATGACGCAGGCTTGACCCGCCAAGGATCCGAAAACTGCGTAATTGAACATCTTGTTCCCGAAAAGCGGCAGCTCTCCCCGCAGAACTGACTTGCTCTCGCTGCGGCACGTCAACGCGTTGAACATGTCAAAAAGTACGAAACAGGTGAAGGTCATGGTCGTGTCGTGGGCAGTCACCACTCTTGAGCGCTTGCCCAATGGCTGACCGTCATCCACATCGCCCATCTCGTGGATGTAGATGGCAAGTGTGCCAATCATGATGACCATGGCAGAGGTAAGAACCCGCTGGATCAAGGGTCGTGTCAGAACTCGCGCGTGCTTCGGGCGTGGCGGGCGTTGCATGATCGAGGGATCAACGGGCTCCACGCCAAGGGACTGAGCTGGCGGGCCATCCATGAGAATGTCTGCAGAGAGAGAGAACAGTTAGCCAAACACGATGATCAAAAGGTGTGGTGCCTGTCGTCGAGGCAATATTGAGAGTACACTCACTGATCCACAGAATTTGCATGGCATTGAGCGGGTTTTTAAAGCCAAGAGTGGTGCTCAGCAGCACCAGACTGAGGGCAGCCACACTGGTGCTGAGTTGGAAAGTGATGAAGTTTTGGATGTTGTAAAAGATGCCCTTGCCCTGCTCGATAGCACGAAGAATGGTGGAGAAATCGTCGTCGGTCAGAATCATATCCGCAGCCTCCTTTGCAACATCGGTACCCAGTTTGCCCATTGAAATGCCAATGTCGGCTTTCTTCAGGGCGGGTGCATCATTGACTCCGTCGCCCGTCATAGCAACAACGTCACCACGAGACTGCAGCGCACGCACAATCTTCATCTTGTGATCTGGGCTCGTTCGGGCGAAAATAGAGGTCGTGGCAATAGCCTGTGCAAGTTCTCCGGTGCTCATGTGGTCGATCTCATCGCCACGGATAACAGATCGCGCGCTCGGGGAATCACTAACAGGCATCCCGAGTTTCTTCGCAATCGCGACGGCGGTGGTCTCAGCGTCCCCGGTAATCATAATAACGCGGACACCGCCGGCCATGAGCCGCCGGATGGACTTGTGCACATCCTTCCGGGGTGGGTCGTTCATACCAACAAGGCCGGCAAAGGTCAGACCATTGTAGCGGTCGTCGTCGTCGGCCGGACTGCTGCACTTGGAACTGGGAGTACTCGATCGGCTGCCGAAGCCTCGCATGCCGCGGGACGGATTCCGAACGGCCCCGCTAGCAAAAGCCAGAACTCGAAGACCCTCGCTGGCCATGTGCTCGGCCGCGTCGCGGATGACTTTGCGGCGGGGTTCGTCGAGAATGACTTCACGGCCGTCCTTGGTCAAGAAGGTGTCTGAGCGAGCCAAAACTTGTTCCAATGCTCCCTTAATGTAGGCGACGTCGGAGTCGCTAGGACTGTTGGTGCCGATGATGACGCCCATCCATTTACGTTCAGAACTAAATGGTGTCTCCGATACGCGTGCATGGATCCGGTCTCGAACATCATCCTCACCCAAAACGTCCAACAAGTCCAACATGGCAACATCTGTGGGTTGGCCGACCCATCGGCTCTTCACAGCGGTTGCATTTTTGTCAATAGTAGAGGAAAGAACAGCTGCGGAAGACGCACTTGCCGGAGAGTTGGCGTGTGTTCGAGACAGTCGAGCGTTGTTGGCAATATTTCCCACTCGGAGGATGGTCCGCGCTGCAGGGCCGGGGGCCATGGACGAGGTCATATCATGATGGACGTCAAAGGGCTCATGGCAATCAAAATTCCACATTTTGGTCACGGTCATATGGTTCATCGTCAGAGTACCAGTCTTGTCACTACAGACGACATTCACGGAGCCGAGTGTCTCAACGCTCGGGAGTCGGCGCATAATTGCCCCTCGTTTGGCCATGCGCAGGACTCCGAGCGCAAGGGTCACAGTCACAATGATCGGGAGACCCTCTGGAATCGCCGCGACGGCAAGAGAAACACCAATTGTGAACATCTCCAGAATCTTGCGGCCCTGGATGAGACCAATGACAACGATGAGGCCGATAACGCCAAACGAGATATAGCTAAGCTCTTGACCGAGTCGGTCCATAGACAACTGGAGGGGAGTCCGGGGACTTTCAATCTCTTGTAAAGATGCCGAAATGCTTCCGAACTCGGTTTTTGCGCCCGTAGCAATCACGATCCCTTGACCGTATCCGGAACGAACAAGGGTGCCCATGAAAGCAATGTTGTGCTGCTCGTTCAGCCGGATGTCGGCGCCCACTGCACCACTGGCGGGTGCATCGTAGAATGGCGAGCGTGGTGGACTGATGCTCTTGGGAACTTTGAGTGATCCGTGGCGATGGCTATGGAGGGCCGCCGAAAACTTCACAACGGGCTCATTCTCGCCAGTCAGGTTGGATTCATCAATTGAAAGATCCGTCGCAGCGGTAATCCGTATATCAGCGGGGATGCGATCGCCGGTAGAGAAGAGGACTAAGTCTCCGGGTACTAAATCGACGGCGGGAACAGTCGTGGAGGCTTTAATTGCGGCCGAAGCGGCGCCGGCGCTTTTGACCTTGAGATCATCCATTTCCAGCCCAGTCGCAGATGACTCGGGTACCGCTGACGCTGGGGAAGGGACATCGCGAATCAAGTGAGCGTAGTGCGGGACAAGACGATTCAATGCCTCCAGAGATTTCTCTGAGCGGTATTCTTGAACAAAGCCAACTGACACCACAATCGTCACAGCTAAGGTAATGCTCACAGCATCATCATAGTTGCCCATGATGAAAGATATCCCCGCCGAGGAGAGGAGGAGCAGGATGAGTGTTTCCTTGAACTGTTTCACGAATCGCAGCCATAGTGCCTCGGGTTCCTCGTGAGGAAGTTCATTTGGCCCATCTCGGGCTAGGCGAATTTCGGCTTCTGAGGGAGTCAGGCCATGGTGGAGGGAGGTGTGCAGTCTGTCGGCAGTCTCATGAGGCTCAAGCCATGAGTATGTGGAGGTTGAAATCTAGAACGGGCGATGCGCAAAATTTAGCAACCATAGAAAGAATGGGTTAAAAGGGTAGGTTTTCGGTGGATTGCTTGGCCTCCAAAAGGATCCAGTTGCAAGAGTTGAGGAAGGGACGTACCGATGAGGGCGCATCTGGCCTCACCCCTAATGGTGTCGCGGAAGGCCTTGGAGAATCCGAATTGGGTGCATTATGCAGCGGCAAAGCAGGAGTCGCTGTCCTTGACATCTCTCATGCTTTTACTGAGAAAGAGGATTGGAAAATAAGGTGATAACAATGCAAGAGAAGCAAAGCGGCGCGCCAGAGTTAGAAAAAGATAATTTGCATCCCGTCGAGGTTGAATCTGGAAGTCGGGGTTTAAGGATTTGAGATGCGATCTGGCAGCAATGTCGACACGGGAACGCTAGACGGAAATAGGACCGACGGTGGAACAGGGGTCGCGCTGGCGTGAGCACCGCTGAAATTGGCAGACCAACTTGGGATGGCGGCTTGCTCACACGAGGAAAAGAGCTCGAGGAGGCAGTTGTAAAGTGGTCCCAAATCTGTAACTCAAAAACAATGCCGCCGGTGATCATCCGCCGGCGCTGAGTGCAGCCACACGATACATGATGATGCTTTGCCCAAAGAGAACTAGTGGCGGAGTGCCAGTTAATCCGAGTGCTTCGACCAGTCACATGATCATTCTGATGATCATAGATTATTTACTTTAGTACTGGAAGCCCATCTAATGACATTGATACTATGCATGAAGCAGTCAGGACTTTCGTGGCTACATCAAAACTGCTAAGAAGCAGACCCATCGGAACCTGGCACTTTCGACGTTGCCATTATGACCTGCTACTATATATACATCGACAGCTACTGTACTTGCTAGATTGTAGATTGTCGTACACACATGCCGACGGGGAGTCGCCGCCGCGGGACGGGAGTGGTTGTTACGTAACGACTGTGCATTCCTCGTTTCCAAGGCACCCCACTCACCAGCCCCCTCGAATGCCGAAACTGCTTCCCCCTCAGACGAACCCGGACTCACCTGACTTCTACTTCGACGCCTGAATTGCGCGCGCTCCGTCGGTCCACGCCCCGTTCCTCTGCCAACTGATTCCTCGCGCCCCCATCTTCAAAGTGCTTTTTACGTGACATACCACCATCTCCATTTTTAGCCGGCCTGCTTGAACCGGCCTCACTCCGTGAATACTAAACATATCGTCGGGCACGTCACAGAAACGTCGCCCTCGTCTTTGTTTTCCATACCGGCTTCCACCGCGCGTCGAACTCTTGTTACGCATCCACCCCGCGCCGGGCGGGCTTTGAGCTCACCACCCTTGGCGTGCCGCTCGTCTATGCAAGAGATTTGGCTTTGATTATCACGCGCAATGTTCTATTCAGAGACTCTTCTGTCCAAGACCGGGCCACTGGCCCGTGTCTGGCTATCCGCCAACATTGAGCGCAAACTGTCCAAGTCGCACATCCTCCAGTCCGATATTGAGAGCAGTGTGAGCGCCATTGTCGATCAAGGTCAAGCGCCTATGGCCTTGCGACTGAGTGGTCAGCTTCTACTGGGTGTTGTACGAATCTACAGCCGCAAGGCGCGTTACTTACTTGACGACTGCAATGAAGCATTGATGAAGATTAAGATGGTATGTGCATGCTGATCATCCTAAAGTCGTTTGGCGATCCATCTCACACATCATGAACAGGCCTTTCGCCTCACAAACAACAATGACTTAACGACGACAGTGGCGGCACCTGGTGGCATCACCCTTCCCGATGTGCTGACCGAATCGGATCTTTTCACCAACCTTGACACCTCCCTGTTGTTCCCGCAAAATTTGAATCTTGAGCCAGAAATTAAGCGACCAGGAGCTGTGGATTTCGCCGACAGCCAGTTATTGCCCGATAGCAGTTACCGTCGTTCCATGTCCCAGGAACCAGCCCGCCTTGAGGACCCAACCTTGCTTGGTCTGGAACTTGACCTTGGCGAAGACGAGCTTCCCCTTGGAATTGACAACAGTGTTGAAATTGGTCGTGACGCGCCTCCGGCTCGTCCCGTGGATGAGGACCTGTTTAGTGATTCTGGAAAGCTCCACGACGACAGTGACTTGGACATCGACATTAGCGATGCTCCTCTTGAGAAGGTCGACGACGGCCTCGGCGAACTCAACGAACCCATCATGGATGACGTTCCTATGGATTTTGGAAATGACACCGGTTTTGGTGGCGAGACCCCTCGCCCCGAGGGACATTTTGCACGCGACACGGAAAGCCCTCTCTCGGATGCTGGCTCGGTACAGATGAACTTGCTCGAAGAGGAGTTCAATCGCGAGGCTACTCAAGAGGTCGAGGCCCGGTCAGCGAAGCACGGCCAGCGTGCGAAGCGCCAGAAGGTCATTGTTGCGGATAAGGAGACCCACTACACCTCCAAGGAGGTCAAGGCGATCCAGGCTGATCGTTCGGCCATTCTCCAGCGGTCCTCGTTCTTGCCTCGGGATCCGGTTCTTCTCACCCTGATGACTCGTCAGCAGAACGGCAACTTTGTCTCGAGCATCTTCGGTGCGGAGCGCAGCCAGGCTTGGGCTCCGGAACTTCGGGATCTTCTTTCTCTGGACAACGTGAAGAAGGCCGGTGAGCTCAAGCGGAAGCGTGACAGTGGTATCTCCGACATGGACGTGGCCATTGATGTTCCTGCGTTGGATCTTGGCGAGGATGACGCCATCATCACTGCTGATGAAGGTATTGGTCTCGACACCGGCTTGCACGTTCAGTCCGAGATCGAATTTCCTGGCGATGATGGTGTGCAAGATCTTGCGCCCATGAGCGATGACGGCATGACGGCCTCGGTTGAGGACATGGATGATACCATCCGGCCCATTGACACCGAGCCCGTCTCCATTGGAACTAAGCACGCTGTTCACATCCTGCGCGAATGCCTGGGGGATTCCCCCGCGACGGCGCAGAAGAAGGCCGTTGTCTTCCAGGATCTCTTGCCCGAGAAGCGATCCACCAAGGCCGATGCGACCAAGATGTTCTTTGAAGTTCTGGTTCTGGCCACCAAGGACGCCGTCAAAGTTGAGCAAGGCTCCAAATCGATTGGCTCAACGATGAAGATCCGCGGTAAGGACGCACTTTGGGGCTCTTGGGCTGAGGAGAATGCTGGCGGCGCCATGACCCAGCTATCTCAACTCCTGTGAGAGCCTCGAGCGACTCCTCACACACTCTTCCGCTTGTCTGGTCTGGGCCGCTGCTGATAGCCGGCCTGACTTGACTTCGGAAACGACATCAAACCCCCTTGGAAAATTCTGGCGCAAGGTTTCTATTCATGTACAGCTGACTTTGGAGATGTGTATTGGTTTTCTGGGAAGATCCGCTCGATATTATTCCGAGTAGCTGGCCGACATCTGCGCTGGCTCGGGTGGCTTCTGCGGAGTTTGGGAATTGGGGCCGGCGGATTTGGTCACTCCGGCGAATCTTGTACTGTTCATTGTAAAAGGGTTCATGTCGCTCCCGTCTATCGGTGTCGTTGACCCTCTTCTCGCTTGTGACTTTTCTTTTTCTCTTCCTTTTTGCTGTTGGAGTCCAGGTTCTGTTTGCGGTGCAAGTCTCGTATTGGGTTGCGCGTGTTTACTCTTGCCCCCAACAACCCGCCCTTTTTTGTTGGTCTTGTCAAATAACCATCACCAAGTAGAACCACTTTGAATGACTACTGTCTCTCGATCATCCGTCCCACTTCCACCCCTATTTTAGACTTGTCCCCAATATTGAGTTATCTCCACGTTACATCGAGGTGGCTTCAAGTCCATAATATTCTCGTCCACAATGCACAGGCGCTATGGTCCCCAGTCCTCGTGCTGTCCACGTGGGCCCGTCCGTCACCCCCATGCATGACCGTTGAAACGGTGGTTCCAACATTGGCCTCCACTGGGGAAGATGGGGGGAGAATTGAGCCGTGTCAAAGAGCTCGGCAGATGGTTTTGACTGCTAAGTGATGAGCCTGCGGCGTAGAAGGAGTTCTCGAGAGCAGATCACAGCTTGATTGCTTTCGCCATCTTTCCTGACGAACTGTCGACACCCCATAACGGGTCGAGCCGATCGAGGCGGGCCATCTCCACGAGGGTGATGTCAGCACCGCTGGCGCTCCCACTACAAAGTCTAGTACTACGGGTATAGTAGTACTACTAGTCGTAGTATCCTCAGTTGAGGTACTCCTGTCCTCCCAAGTAGCGGGTATCTGGGTTAACCTTGGCACGAGCTTGCAGCACAGAGTCACTGCTGCTGCGGAAACCTCCTCAATTTGATTCTCCGAAGCTTCTCGGCTATTTGATGGGTCGGTTCGTATTTGTCAGGTGAAGTGATTGGGAACGATGGAAGTCATATCACCCATCCCGTGGTTTTCATTTTCTGGGCAGGTGCAAGTGCAGGGTGATGGAAGCAGCATGATCCTTTATTCTGCTTTGCTTCTCTCGCCGCCAAGCCTTGTGGATCGTTCTTGGAAGTTCTCCAGCCCATGGGCCGTCTCGGACTGAGGCTCGGATAGAGCCCGGCAGTGGATCGTTCATTACGCCTTGTTTCTTCGACCCGCCGCAGCGTCATGATCGATCCGGACTAGTCTTCAAGTCCACTCGTCTCGCCCTAACGTCGAACTGATGATTATTCAGCTCCGGTGGAGGGCCCCCCAGTCGATGTCAAGCTTCTGGAGGATCAACTACCTTTCAATCACCTAGAACGACATACCACCTCCGACAACTGTGGGAAACGAAACTGCACGGCACAGACTCGGTGAACCGCTCTCGGACCCAAAAAGAAAAGTGTACTTCTGCCAGTATTATCACACATCAGGTGATCTACTATCAATACTCTCGACTTTCGGTCAATCCGACAGCGTGACTCTATACCGCTTGTCCGCCGGTGCCGAACTTGCATGGCCTGACAAACAAAAGATCCCATCTCATTCGCAATAGATAATTTCCCTCGTGTCCTGGGCGATCCCGCGCTCTCAGCCACCATTCATGCCGGCGCAAGACGAAAGTCGCGACGACGCCGAAAAACGAGGCTCTGTCGATTGGCAGCATTCCACCGATTCCACCCCCCGAAAGAATCGATAAGGACCACGAGCTCACACACATCAATTCCGAGGATGCAACCTTCGCGCCCATTGTCGCACCAGATGACCAGCGCAATGCGCAGCTTCGCAAAGAGCGGTCGAATGGGTCCCGCAGTCGCTCGCTGGAGCGGTCATGGTCTCTAAATGACGGTGTGAGTATCGGACATGAGAACCACGGCGGAGAGGAAAGTGATGCCGAGAGTCAATCCCGCACGGAGGAGGAGGATCGGTACACAGTAAGCTGGGATGAGAACGATCCGATGAACCCACGAAACATGAACAAGGCGAGAAAGTGGCTAGTGGTAGTCATTGTGTCCATGGGTTCGCTTTGCGTGTAAGTCAATTGGGAGATTGCTACAGATGGCGAGGCGCCGTGAGAGAACGTTCAACGCTCACCCAGATTCTGACAGAACTTGCACGTCTTCGATGTACACGACCACGTACGATCAAATTATGCCCGAGTTTGGCTGCTCACAAGAAGTTGCAACACTGGGATTGTCCTTCTTCATTTGGGGGCTGGGTGAGTTAACATGGGTTCCGCAAGATATCAGAGCATTGGCGAATCTGACTAACGACTTGACTCATCTTGGCATAGGCATTGGTCCCCTGTTCCTGAGTCCGCTGTCTGAGGTAGGCTTTGACGCGGAGAGCTCTCAAGCCTCCGAGCAACTGATGGCTGATTTCCTTGCAGTTTTACGGCCGACGGAATATTTACATCATATCTTTCACCCTCTTTTTGATCTGGCTGATCCCATGCGCTGTTGCGAAAAATACTGCAACCATGCTCGTTTGCCGCTTCTTCAACGGCTTGGCTGGAAGCGCGTTTCTGAGTGTCGCCGGGGGTACGGTGGGCGATCTGTTTGACAGGCATGAATTGGGTCTGCCGATGATGCTCTACACCGCGAGTCCCTTTATCGGGCCCGAGGTTGGACCTCTGTAAGGATCCCTCATCGCGCATCCGGAAATAACGCAGTTTTTGAAGACTGACTCCTTTGCTACAGAGTCGGGGGGTTCATCAACTATTATACGACGTGGTGAGTGCATGCAAGATCAATGGCATGGCCTCTCTGAGGCTGGGGCTAATTTCTCCACAGGCGTTGGACTTTCTACGTCCTTCTCATTTGGACTGGGGTTCTTCTCGTCTCCATCGTGTTTCTGGTCCCAGAGACCTATCATCCCGTGTAAGTCAATGTCTTGGCTTGTCCGAAAGCTCCTCGGCAGAACATGGTTAACCGAACATTGGAATGCAGGCTTTTGCGACGCAAAGCTCAGAAACTTCGGAAGGATACCGGAGACGACCGGTGGAAAGCGCCAATCGAGAAGATGCATCGTTCAGTTGCACAGACAGTACTCCGCTCGATGTATCGCCCTCTCTTGCTCTTGGCTTTGGAGCCAATGTGCTTGAACCTCTGTGTCTTCTCCGCAATTCTACTTGGCATTCTATACCTCTTCTTTGGCGCCTTCCAGTTGGTCTTCAGGGAGGTGTATGGATTTGTTCTCTGGCAACGCGGACTCTGTTTCATGGGTCTCTTTGTGGGGATGGTGATTGCGATTCTCTCGGATCCCTTCTGGCGACGGAACTATGAGCGTCTTGAGCGCAATTATGAAAAAGAGAAAAACACCTCGGACGAGTTCCAGCCAGAATGGCGGCTGCCCCCTGGTAAGAGCGGACCCGTGATGTCTTGAAATGCTGCAACTCCGTTGCTGACTGACCTTTCCTGTGAATCAGCGATTCTCGGCGGGCCCCTCGTGACTATTGGCTTATTCATCTTCGCCTGGACTGTCTACCCTGGTGTGCACTGGATTGCGCCGATCATCGGTAGTGCTTTATTCGGTGCAGGGTAAGTTACGCGAGGATCAAATCTATCAAGGACAGAGACTGACGACACAACCAGCACAATCCTTGTTTTCTCCGGTGTCTTTACCTTCTTGGTCGACGCTTATCCCACTTTTGCCGCCAGTGCGTTGGCAGCGAACAGTTTCATGCGTTCAAGCTTTGGTGGAATTTTCCCCTTGTTCGGGATTCAAAGTCAGTTGTCAACCGTCCTTCCTATATTCCATGGGCTGCGCTCTCTCTCTCCCTCTCTCTCTCTCTCTCTCTCTCCCTAGCTTTGCAGCGTCACGCGTGCAGGTCACTGATATTTTCGAAAGTGTACAATAATCTCGGGTTTCACTGGGCGACCTCCCTTTTGGCTTTCCTGACTCTAGCGATGCTTCCCTTCCCGTAAGTTGACCTCATAGAAGCTCTGCCTGCTCTTCCCCTCTTCATTGATTTCAGGGAGGGGGCGCAGTCGGGTGGTTCGAACGACAAATGTTTATCTTAATAACTAACACCACTTCGTGTAGATACATCTTCTTCCGATACGGCCCCAGCATCCGCAAGAAGAGTCGTTATGCGACTCGACAATCATAGTGGACTCGTGCCTCTGCGTCCTTATCCCTTCACCATCGCCAAGTACAATGCTCTTAATGATTGAGGCTCAATGGGCATCGCGTTTCTGGGTATTTTAACCTGTCCTGCGTTACGATCAAATCGGTCGTTTGACATAGACTTTTCTTCACTGCCATACTGCACAGTGCACATTTTCGTGGTCTACCCTGTACATCAGATGCTTGTGCTTTTTGGGGGCTATCGAGCGAGCTTGGGAGAGATGAATCAGCTAGACCCAACCTTACTAATTAGACATTTTACCTACATTACTCGTCTAACTACCTAACTAATCGATATGAGACCTCATGTCCTCCATCCATCATTCCCAGTCCTGTGTCTAGGTACCAGGGCTAGCTTAATGGAACTTACCCGTAAAACCTGGTGTCCATCGAATTGAATGGGTTCATATCCAGGAACTTGAAAAGACCGACCCAACTGATCCAAACTCTGTCCGCCTTCGGATCAGATCCGCCGGGCTTTCCTGAAGCCGGAGTAACATAAATTCATGATCAATTCTTCCGTTCCAGGTACCCGGGTGAGATCAAATAATCAGGTTGAAGGATCTAGACGATGCAGGGTGTTGGGAAGTACGAGGCATGCATGACGGGTGCCGAATAAACCTGTTCTTTATATATTGCGTTTAGCCGGGCAACAGACATCTGGCACTTCTGGGACCAGGCAAGTTGCAGACGGAAGCGAAATATACATGCAGAATTGATTGAACCCAGAAGTTTGACATCCCGTGGGAATTACTTAGAATATGTAGTCATATAAGAGGACAAATGTATACATATAGAAAGAAACCGCATGGTCTGCGTAAACTACACAAGAATACTCATCACAATTGGGGGTTGGAGGGAAGCGACCGTGACATTCTGAAAGGTGATTGAATAAATGATAAGTAATGAAAGGATATAATATCAAAAAATACACAGTTAGACATGCAATGGGATAATAACTCAGCTGGGAGAGTGTACGACTGAAGAACAACTTCTGTCTCTGTTATCGTAAAGTCGCCAGTTCGAGCCTGGCTTGTCCCATTACATTTTTGCTTTTTGAACCATTTTACAATTGTCCGGTCTACTTGATAGCTTTGCAGTTCGACAGTAGGATAATTTGGGATGTGTCTTATTTTTGCGCTTGGGCATACATTCGGCTATATTTGCGAGGTGCGTAATTAAACGTGGAAGTTGTGTCTCAGTAAAGATATCGAGTGGTAGTGGAAGAAGCTTGGGTACCAAGAGGTGCAAAGGGAGTAATTGGAGGACCGTAGTAGCCAGCTGGAGTCGCTATCATTTGATCTTCTAAGATAGGAAGATCCTCCAGATACTACATAAAACGCCGCGCTGTCCCGTTGACCCTCTGCTGTCATACATATGCATAGTTGGTATTTGACGTGCGGCATGGCGCTTTGGAGTCAACGTCGAATGTATACTTCTACCACCGGATATTGCCCTCTACATGATTGGGTAGCATGTGGAATATGACTCCACTAGCGAAACCTGGGCTCGCCACGCAATATGCATACACGAAAAGGAAAAAGAAAAAAAATATCAAAAATGTAATGGGACAAGCCAGGCTCGAACTGGCGACTTTACGATAACAGAGACAGAAGTTGTTCTTCAGTCGTACACTCTCCCAGCTGAGTTATTATCCCATTGCATGTTTACTGGGGCACTTTTTGACACTATGACCCCCTGCATATGTCCGCAAGCAGCAAATTGAGAACAGTTAGATTTCAAGTGTCTAGTTGACTCGTGTCTCAAACGGGCCCAAAGACTCCATACCTACTACACTTTCAGATCCTCAATGCGGTGCATAGTCTACCTCTTGCACCCATGCCCTTGTTTTGTCGTCTTTTCGACCTAACCCCTGACCAGCTCATGCTGGAACGAGCTCCCGTCCTATCTTGGTACGGGTAGGTATTTGAAGTATGATCATTTCATTATATTCCATTCTTCGTGTCGAAATTTATTTGTAGCCCCATTTCCCCGGGGTCTCATATGCACAAAAACTAGGTCGCCCTTTCACACACTATCCCCTACCTACAAAAGGGTCTTCATGTCATCCATGTTCCGGATACCGGCCATGTTGCCCTCCTTGACACGCTTCAGAGTCAGAGCAGCAATCAGGGCCGCACCCACACCGGAACCATCCTCAGCAGCCAAGATCTCCACCTTGTCCTTCTCGCTGGGAGCCCAGTCGAGGATCTCCCGAAGGGCCAAGGCACCGCGGGCCTTGAAGTGGGGGTACTTGGTAAACACGGAGCCGTCGGCACCAACGTGGCAGGACTGGATGTTCTTCTTGGTGCAAATGGCAGCCACACCGCAGGCAGACAAGCGGGCAGCACGAGTGCCAATCAATTCCGCCAGACGACGGATCATCTCCAGCTCGGGTTGTGTGGGCAGGATGTTGAGCACACGCTCAAAGAGGTCCAGCGTCTCGGACAAGTTCTCGTAAGGGTCCTCCTCGATGGCGGCGAGGAAGGACGCATCGAGCAGATAAGGCTTGCGGAGCTTAGAGACATCTTGTCCGTTGAAGATCAGACCGGGCTTGTTGTCAACCAGATCAAGAAGGGCCAGACGGAAAATCTCGCCCAAGTAGAGACCGGCAGTCATCTTCTCAAAGGCTTGCTGGCCGGGACGAGGGGAGTCCCGGTCAATAATTTCGTCGTACTTGGTGAGTGGGAGAACGACGCGCTCATTGTCGAACGCACCGTACTCGCAGTTGATGGCAATCGGAGTGTCTGGAGGCAGGTTCATATGGGCAATCTTGGGCACGGAGCCAGCATTTTCCATATAGGCAGCGTTCACACCAGTGCCGAAGATACAGCCGATCTTCATTTCCGTGTCAGTGTAGGAGGAAGCGATGAGGGTACCGGTGGTATCGTTGATCAAGGCAGCAACCTTGATGGGGAGACCCTGAAGCAGAAGAGAAATAAAAAAAAAGAAAGGATAGGTCAGCAGGTCATCTGGCACGCAAAAAGAAGGATTCCGTAACATACCCGCTTCTTGAGGATGGTCTCGAGAGGAGGAACAACGTCCTGGCCTTCCACGCCATCGATATCGAAGCCCTTGGTCCAGCGCTGCAAGACACCGTGATCGATGTAATCTTGAGTGGCTGGGTAGGAGAAGGTGAAACCAAGAGGCAACTTGCGCAGGTCCTCATTCTCGTGGTGGAATTCGATGAACTGCTGCAGGCAGTCGGCGATATATTCCCACAGCTCTTCAGCGGTACCCGTCTTCAGCTCCTCGGGCATCTTGTATTTAGATTGGGTGATGTCGAAGGCGCCCTTCTCCTCAGTCAAGGTGATCTCACACACACGCAGGTTGGTTCCGCCCATGTCGAGGGCAAGGAAAGTGCCCTGCTCGTTACCATCGGGGAATCCCATCACCCAGGTCACGTTCATCGGCTACATAGCAAGGAGGTGAGCATAGGTGCTATACGTTGTAAAAGATCCCGGGAGGCGCGCTCACGATATTACCGCCCTCGACAGTCAGACCTAGAGCCGAGCAGAGAAGCTGTCAGTGCCGGGTTGACGGATGGTCCATGAGTTCCAGTGGCGATCACGCACCCTTTTCGAGCTCCTTCACAAAATGAGCCACGATCTGCTTCAGCTTGGCACGGTCCACGGTGAATTGATCTTCGAAGTCCTTGATGGGACCCAAAAGATTCTGCGGCAACTCGTGCCGGGAGCCTGTGTAAAGTAGATGGCTTGGGTAAGCATTCCATTCTGGCGAAGCTCTCTGAAGCTCTCGGAAGCTCACCCTTGCGGGACGGAGGCTGCTTGGGACCAATTCCGACCATATTGAATGTGTGATGATGGATCTATACAGGGGATAGTTGGGGAGGGGTGAGGTTCAGAGAAAGAGAGAAAAACAAAACGGAAGCGTCCGAAGGAGGGGAGGGAATGACGATATGCACGTGGGGCAGGGAGAATCCTCGTGTGCTTGGGTTTGGCTACGGTGGATAAGCCCCTCTCTCATCACAACACCACCCAGTCGGCCAACAGCACGCAGTGGGTTTCAGCTAATGGGAGGTGCGTTCTGTGGTCATCTTGTGGTCATTCTATCGTGGGGGTGACATTGATCTAGATGCTGAGATTGACCTTCCCATTGGGTCCTCAGGTCATAGGAGGCTCGGAGTCTGGTGGCTTCTCGAGTCACCTTGCGTTGCTTTCACGATGCTCGTCACTTAATTTAGCCTTAGTCATGCTGACCGGTGAGGACCAGCTGGTCCTTCTAGGAACCCGCCAAGATTGTTGACTTTCCACGAGAAGCTCCACATGAAAGGTTGTTTGCGTTGAACGATTCTCCCGGTGTGAAAATCTTCCTGCAGCGGAACTACTCTTGAATGCGACTCTCGGAGGGCCAGGATGGTCAATTGATCCCGGGTTTTTAAGCAAGAGTGCGCTCGCAGACCGACCAACTTGTTTGTTCCTCGATTGCACTTAAAATGCAAATCCCAGAGACACACACACACGCGCAGGGACCCCAAAGGACGCCGCTGTTGCGCGCATCTGGGGAGCGGTGAGATATGTACTCGTGGTAGTCTTTCGCGAAGCACGCTCCTTGCAGCAGGGTCGACTGAGCTAATCCCTGGCGATTTCATCAATTGAGGTTGGTTGCATCATAGCTTCTTATGCACTACTTAGCGCCTCTCTTCCCCCCCCCCCCCCCCCGACACCATGTCTCGACGGGTCTATTTAGTATTTATTTCGCCCCAACTACCGCGACTCGGGCGCCAAGTGCGGGAAGACGTGAGCCAACCCATCTGAGGATAGAACACTTCCTGGGGAATCCACTCTAGCCGTTGTTCCGGGATCCTTCGGCTCACTCAGTCGGTCGCGCACTCGCTGCTGATAAGCACTCGTGAGCTGGAGCGTGCGATCTATGTCCGCGGTGAGTCGATCGACTTCCTCGCGAAGCCGCTCGTCACGAGAGGGAAGTGGCGCGCTCTCAGCATCGCGAGCCTGCGGATCGGGATTGGTCTCTTCCCAAAGTGCCTCCAGCTCTGCCTCCCATCCCATCGCCTGGGCGAATTTGCGCACCCCGGCATCACAGTCTCCCAGAAGGAGCACATCGTCTGGCCGAGACCCCAGGCCTCCTACTCGCTCCATGTTGATCAGGACTCGTGGTACACCGGATCGGCAAAATTGCGGTAGACTGGCGAACGGCTGAACTGACAGACTAGTGCCCATGACGATACAGAGATCCGCCTGTTCGGGCAAATCACGGCTGTCAAAAAAGCTTGATGGCAATGCCTCTCCAAAGAAGACAATATCGGGCTTGACGAGTCCGTTGCACTGCGGCACTGGACAGTATGGCACCTCTCCAGCCTGGACTTTACTCTGCATCTCCTCCTCCGGGAATGGTGTCTCGCACTCGATGCACCGCTGCGTCGCAAAGCTTCCATGTGCCTCGACAATCTTGTCTCCCGGTACTCCTGCTTGACGCTCGAGACAGTCGATATTTTGTGTGAAATGCTTCAACAAGAGGCCCTTGTCGTAGAGTAGTTTGATGAATGAATGAGCAATCGTTGGGCGATAGCGCCCGGGGTAGAGTTCACGAGCCAGCGCGTAGAATGGCTTGGGGTTTTCTCGGAAGAAGCTGATGTCAAACACATCCTCTGGCTCTTCCAGGTCAAGGAATGCTAGATTGGCGTAGAGTCCTGTATCTGGAGACCGGAAATCGGGGATGCCCGCCGAGGTACTGATGCCAGCGCCAACCTGTGCCCCATCATTAGCATCATACATTCCGGTAACATTCGCACACAGCCGTTGGGGGAGACCAGACCATCACAACGATACGCTTCACATTACGCTCCGTGATGTACTTGGCTACACCCTCAATGTTGCGAGCTTCAAGTACTGAGGGATGCGTGGAGCCATCCGCCATGGCCGACTCTTCGTTACCCATGGCTCTAGAGGCGCTAGGACGGATTATGAGGACGAACTGGGTGACGGGTTCTCTCGATCTTAGACGATACGAAAGACGTTATCAACCAGACTTGCGATGGACCGCGCAGACACGTCTAAGTGGAGATATCAGAAGGGGTCTGCGGAGGGGAAAAGATGACGTTGGCATGGAATCAGTACCGCCTCGGACTATTTAAATGCAGACCAGAAGTTGATGGGTTGAGCTGGACGGTGGGGATTCCCGTGAACGCGTGCCTGAGGAGAAGTGGACAATCTCTTTTTGGAATGAATTGGATCAGCTACCCTACTACCGAACCTGTGCCTGTCTCGGGGAGATGGCTTCATATCCTCTGAACGTACTGGGAAACAGAAAAGGAAAGAAAAAAAAGGCACCTGCTCCTCACGGCGCTTCACCGCCCCACACCAGATCGGCATCTCGGCCGGTGTAGCTGGCATCAACAACGGAGCTCCGTGCCCGCCTGAATTGCTGCAAAGCACTACAAAGGGCTGCGAATGAGTAGTGTTTGAAAATGGCGCACCCTCAAGTACCCGTTCAGCCGAACGGCCATGCTCTGCTTCCATTGTCATCCGCGTCGTCGAGATCCGTGAGCCCCGCGATTGAATCAACGCAGACGGATGTCTATAATGCCCGCTCCGTGGCAGAGATCAAGGCGGCATTGTCCCGCCTCTCAAGTCAAGAAGCATCCGTGACCGCTCGCCTCGATGCCTTGGTCATGTCGCAGAAGGACCTATCTCGAGAATTGGGTCGACTGGATCTCATGCGCGCTCACATCGGCACCCAAACGAGCACCACCCGATCGATCAGCCACGGCATGCTCTCCGAAGCTGCGAGTACCGCTGAGCGCATCTCCAGCGCTGTCCGACGACTGGATAGAGAGAAAGAGAGAGTGAAGGCGACTCTGGAAGTGGTGGAGCAGGTCGCCGAGCTCAAGGCATGCACTTTGGGCGTGGCAGGGTCGATGGGTGCCACACAGGATTGGGAGACGGCGGCGAGCTATTTGCACCGGGCGGCTCAGGTTCCTTCCGCCGTGATCAATGGCGCATTCGCTGCCGAGATGGTTCCGACGGCGGAGGTGCCAGACGCACCGAGTGTTACATTGGACAATGCGGCGGAGTCGCTTTGCGGACTCTTCCTCCGAGAATTCGACAAAGCCGTGAAGGAGAATGACGGAGCCAAGATTACACGATTTTTCAAGCTGTTCCCACTCATTGGGCGCTCCGAGGTTGGACTAGATGTGTATGGACGCTACGTGTGCCAGGGCGTGGCTGCGCGGGCGCGCAGCAATCTGAATGCGGATTACGGGTCGCAGGCTAAAGATGGCTTTTTCTATGCCAATGCGTTGACCAAGCTCTTTGAACATATCGCTCAGATCATCGACGGCCATGGCGGGTTAGTGGAGCGACACTATGGCCCTCGCAAGATGGGGCGAGTCATTGAGCGACTGCAGATTGAAGCCGACGTGCAGGGCGGGATCATTCTCGATACTTGGAGTGATGAGCGGCACGTGGATCGCAAATTGATGGACGTCAAGTCGTACGCCTTTACATTCCTGGTGCAGAGTTTCCTGCCTACGCAAAAGGCCGGACAAGTCCCTTCTTCGGGGACGACTGCGGCTGTTGACGATGAAGGGGTCGACATGAAGGAGATTGACGGGATTTTGAATGAGATGGCGATCATGCTCGGCCGCTGGTCCTTGTACTGTCGATTTTTGGCCGATACATGCAATGTGAGTGTCCGTGGAGAGCTGGCTTCATTTGATAGAATAGACTACTGACAGGAATTGGTTGTCTCTAGGCACCGGATGCTGAGCAGGAAGGAGGAGGTGACGACAAACGATTCACTTTGCCCGAGTTTCTAAAGGAGTCATCGCTCGCCAAGAAGATCAACGACAAACTCATATCCCCATTCAATGCCATGACCAAGTTCTTCTTCCGCCGCTCCGTCGAGAAGGCCTTTCAACTCGACGAGTCGCCTTCCGGGCTCACCTTGAACCTCCAACGCCCTCTCAAAGCCGATCCACCCCACATCACCTCCGCCGTCGACGACATCATGTATATTGTCAACAAAGTTCTACAGCAGTCTCTTGCAACCTCTCAGGAAGCCGTGGTAACTAACATTGTCCCTACACTGTCGCGGGTGCTTGGCTCCGACTTTATCGGTATGACCCAGCGTAAGATGCGAGACGAATGTTACCCCCGTGCCCCAGCCCAAGGCGCCCAGCCACCAGAACAAACCGTCATTGCTTTCCTCGTCCAGATCAACAATCTTGATATTGGTACGGATTACATTCGTCGGATTGTCCAGAACAACACTGGGTCCAAACAGCCTCTTCCATCCGCCGATAGCACACAACACGATGAGCCCATGGAAGTGACCGAGCATATCCAATCTCTGTTCCCGGCACCCTCTGCTGCACTTCGGGTCACACAAACGTTACATTCCCTGGCCGCCTCATTTGAGGCCAAGGTGGCCGATCTCTACTCGGACGGCATCCAGGTTGTCTTCAATAACGTGATTAAACATCGCCTTCGGCCCATCCTTGCCGACGCCTTCCGCGATATTGAGTACCATCCATCCGAGACCTCCGAACCCCTGCCGCATGATGACTTGGACGGGGTCGACGGTAGCAAAGAGCTTGTCCGACCTCGATTCGCCACCGGCTGGAACGAGCTCCTTCTGCCGCTCGCACGGATTTTGACTGCCCAAGCCTTTGATCGTCTGCTCACCGTCACCGTTGCCTACCTGGCGCGACTTCTCGAAAAGCGTCTCTGGTCGTACCAGGGCCGGATTAACGCACTGGGTGCGACCCGACTAGAGCGGGATGTAGCCGGGATCGTCAGTGCGGCCACGGATGTGGGATACGGTGCTGGTGCCGGGGCACCAGGTCGATATCGACACCGCGAGGCATTTGCACGGTGTGTGCAGATGACGCTTGTGATGTGTATGGACGAGGATGAATGGGATGATGTGGTCGGGGGCGGAGAAACTGGAGAGGTGGTGGACAAGTTGAGTCGGGAAGAGAGGATTCGAGTGAGAACGATGGTGAGGAGGGCTTGATGGAAGAGATGATTTCCTCAATCACGCTTCTCGTTTCTCTCTCTCTCTCTCTCTCGCGCGCGCGCGCGCGTGCAATATACATGTTTCGAACGATGCATCATTTCCTGTTGCATGTGCATTCGAGGTCCGCGATAAAATCAGATGGCATGAATTTACCGACGACTTGGGAGACGGGGGACCAATGTCGTAGTACTGCACCGCGGGTGATATTTTCCTGCCAGACTATTCTATATCAATCCCGAATATTCCCGACTGGGTAGACCCAGTCGGGCTTCCATTGGCAATGCAGAATAAGACGACTCTCACATTTCGCTTGGTTCTCTTTCCAGCCCACGACCAGACCACACTGTAACAGCTCTTGGCCGCCCATATGAGTCTTGATTTCTGACCTCAGATTCGTCTTCCAACTTTGGTAGACACAATGACTCCATAGTGCATGGTTTATAATGCATGAAAAATCCTGCATAACATACAACACATAACACAATAAAAAATATTAGGTACCCATGACATCTACTTGCCAAGCCCCAACTCGATATGCATAACGAAGCCTGACAGGATCCAGCGGTCTGGCACTCAACCCAACACCCCTGAATCCAAAAGTGATGACCCTTTTGACTCTTTTGTCCGCTTCCTCCCCCACTCAACAAAAATACAAGACCAAGCACTCATTTTTATTACTGACTTCCATCTGGTAATCGACTTGCCATTTTGAACATCTCACGATAGAAGACTTGGCCAAGCCACACATAATCATATTACACACAATCAATCACAGCGGGAGCCCCTCCACCCGACAAGGGACCAGGTGACGGGGCTTCATGCAGCACGAAGCTCCGTGCATTCCACGCGTTTCCCCGGATCACCCACCCAAACACGCGGATCTTTCTCTCGGCCGTGCGAGCTCCGAACGGCGTCGGATTTGGATCGCATCAGTAAGGGGTGGGTGGTACAGGGGATGGGGACTGCCGATCGTGGACATGGATCGAATCTAGGGATGGGGGGAGATCGAGCATTGACTAAATGGAGTCAATGCTGCCACATGCAGGATGGAATGTATGAACAGGTTCTTTTGAGAAAGAGATAGTCGTGTAATTATGAGCTGAAGCGGGAACATTGTAAGGGGGTGGTCAAAGTTCTGTGGTGTTTATTGTCTACTTTTTGATGTCGGAGGGTGAGGATGGATGCTTCGAATTGAAGGGTATCGTATTTTTCACTTATGATGGATAGTCAGACTTGGTGGTGGTTGTTGGATTCTGTAGAAAAGAAAGGGAGAGAAAGGCAGACAAAGACTGATTCCTTCTTTTGTTATACCAAATAGATTCTCTCTCTCGCTCGATCTATCTCTTCACAGGCCGACGGTGGACATGTCAAAGCCCGGTTGATCGACTACCCATAGGAAATGCCTCTGGCCTCAAGACGAGAGCCCTACGTGTGTTTCCGGTTACCACCATGAGAACGCACCCGGGGATCCTCAAGATTGATTTGGGTCCATCTGCACCATAGCGGAGCCAAGCGGCATGTTGAGGCAATGAGAGAGACTTTGACGGAGGGATGGGAAGTCTGTGCCGTAAGCGTCTCCGGCTACCTGGGCATAGAATACACGATGCAGGATGCTCTTGGCACCATTTGGACCAAATTGTGAGCAGCGGTACTCGTCTGCACGGTGTTCTCAAAGGAGACAAGATGAACCTCTCTTCTCTCTCTCTCTCTGTGTGTGTGCGTGTGTGTGTCTTTCTCTAAGCCTCTCTCAGACTATGTGAGCCGAGGTGTCGATCGAACCATTCACAAGTGCCAGAGTCCCCCCCCAAAAAGAAGAAAAGGATAGAAAATAAAGAACGAGATGCAGGTTTTCCAGCCGAGAATTGGAAAAATAGATTCATTTCCATGCCTTCTCGATCACATGGCGATATTACCCCTCTACTTCTCCGGTCTGAAGCGAGTCACAAAGTGCTCGGACACCGTCGCTGTCGAGTCCTACGAGGATCGGGAGAATACTCATCAACGAGGGCACTGCATCGTGACTTGCTAGTTGGAACTTGGCCATTTACTCTTCATGGGGGCTTGCATCCATCTTTCTTCTTTCCACCCTCCACCCTCTACGCTCTCTCTCTCTCTCTCTCTCCCTATCATTGCAAGTCATCTGTGTTGCCCTTGCCGATCTCTTGAGATTGGCTTGAAAGGGGAAAAAGTATCCCATCCAACTGATGGTGTTTCAGACTCTGTTCGGATGTACAGTACTAGGATTTTGGGATCATGGGGGTTTACGCCACTTCACTCGGTATGAAGCTACGGTCTGCGTTCTGCAGTACGAGCCGGATCCCAAAGGAGTGGAAAGAGAGCGCCTACAGGTGCAGAGAGAATGCATTTTCTAGAAAAAAAAACCCTCCTCATCCTAACTCGTCCATGCTACTATCATGGCCATGTTCTCCAGGGTTTCTCTCGTCCCCAACTCGGGAATTCTAGGGGAGGGCTTGATGGTTAGCGCTTGCGTAGCCTTTGCCAATGTGAAAGAACAGGAGATCTTTTTTGTTGTTCTTATTTCCAACCCGTGTCCTGCCGTGATTTGATCGCTTCGTATACGGGGACGGGAACCTGTGATGAGGGCATGCATGATGCATTTCATCAGATCCTTTATAGCCTTCGTCACAGCCTGCAGCAGTGCGGTCTGGTCACAATATACCAGTGAGAATCATGGCCATCGTTGATCCTAAAGTCTGATCCCGCCATTCAAGTACTTTTTCGAAGCTACCATGTAAGACTCCGGGCAGCGATCGAGAGACGTATCCAAGGGGGGGAAAGATGGGCAGGATGGCGCGACTTCTTTCCATTTCTTTTCTTTTTGGGCCCGAGATTCACGAGATGCATACCTGTCCACGACTCCACAGTCGAGAGTGCGTGCCGATTTCTCGAATTCATACACGAGCGCGCTTCTCAGTCTGGATCATGCACATAACTTGAGGACTGAGGGTTTGGTCATCACCACCTTACCCCCTTCCTTTTCTCTTTCCTCCCTTCCCAGCCACACGCCCCCGCGCCTTTGGAGGATTTTACACTTTCCACCACTTTGCCCCCCCCCTCCAGGATGATCCCGACGGAGTGGTTCATGGCCTGGTCGAAGAGATTTGACAAGTGGGCCCAAGTGCTGGGTGAGATGAGTTGCATGAGACCTTGCAGTCGATTGTAAAATTGTGCTGGAGTAGACAAGTGGTACACCTTGAAAGAAGAGGAGGGAGAGAGAGAGGAGGCATTATGCATGGGAAATGTTCAACCTGTCCAGTAATCGTGGCCTTGCAAGAGAAAGAAATTCGTACGATCTCCAAAGCTCAAGGACCTTGGTCAGTCTTTAGGTTGACATTAGTCGATGCATTTGCAAAGCCCGTCGGCAACTTGACTAGATACCTTCGTATCCTCTCGGAGGGAGGGAAGAAGAAGAACAGAGTCAAAACACCAAAGATCGAAACCTCGGAGTGTGTGTTCGCGTCATCATTGACCATTGATCGTTTCACGGAGTCCATACTCAAATGCATTCATCTGCAGATCAATCGTCGACTTTCCACCCCCCCCCCCCCCCCCCCCCCCCCTCCCCCCGTTGGACAAGCCGTTGAACTGCCGAATGGTCCTATGGAGAACAATCTCCCCGTATTCCCCAAATACTGTTCATCATTCGGCACTGCTACAGAGTATAGACGGTAGAGCGTAGACAATAACCGGCAGTGCCCGTGTCGCTATCGAGGCTCTCTCCGACGTGCGTGGGCGTGGCGTACAATAACGAGCCCAAAGTGGCAGCATTAGACGATCCATCACGGAACGTTGGGGACGCTTCAAATGGGCCCATTCCTTTCCGCTCGTTTTTCGCCCGGGGGGGGGGGGGGGGGGGGGGTGAGCACAACGGGCATCTGGAGGGGTTTGCCACGGACCCTCTGCTGTTATTCACGGATCGAAGAGGAAAAGAGAATCGGGGAAAGGGGTCTGTGCCCCGAGGGGATTGGACGAGGAAAAAGCTCCGATATTCCAGCCGAGTCGACGTTGGACTTGGACAATTTGGGGTAGGTGAGAGAGAAGAGACGCCAAGCGGGAAGAAGCGGATGGAGTCGAGCGTCGGGGGCAACTTGCCGCGAGTCGGGATTCATCACGGGAAAGAGAAGGAGTTTTTCTCTTTCTGCCGGAGTAGTATTTCGAGGATTTATTGTGGAGGGGAAATGAAAAGAAAGCCAAGAAAAAAGAGAGAAAGAGAGCATATCAACAAAAAAAATAATAATAATCATAAATCCAAAGCCGTGTTTTCTTGAAGCCATGGCTAAAGAGTTGAGAGAGAGAGTAAGATTCACTCCAGACTTGAGGTTTCATTTCGTCGTTTGAATATACACCAGCTTGAAAAGAGTAACTCATGATCCATGTGTGCGTCCATCCGAGACGAGTGTGTTTACGTGCAGGTCCAAATTCGCAAAAAGTCTCGTGCTTTGAACCTCAAAACACAGTCATCTTCAAGAGGTGGCTTAAGCCTCCCCGGTCCCAACGACCTCAGCTACCGGATGTTTTGGTTTTGTCAGCTCATCCTCCTTGGAAACACATTTAACGAGATAAAAGTTCATTAGCCTCCGAACCCACAAAGCTTCTGATTCAGACTGACCGGGTCGGGTGGAGGGAGCCACCTAACCTTCACAGGTTTTGTCGGAGGCGGCTGTTTTTTTTTCTTTGGAAAGACTGCAATTGGAGTGCACCTCCAGGAGACTGATCAACTCTTGTTAGGGCGTATTGCCGGTGGTAAGCTGTGCAGAGGGACTGCACAAAATCCAGCTCAGCAGAAGAGTCTGACTTGCCTACAGAACAGGTGGAAACCTGACCTAGGAAACACAATCTGTGTCAAAAGACGACCAGATCACGTAGGTTGGTGCCCATTCTAGTATAGACCGAGGCCTCTTGTTCGCTTTTGTGGTCTCCATTGTCGCACAGGTTCCAACCGAATCACCCCCGTGGAGAGCAGCTAGAAACAGGGATAATTAGTCTGACAGGGACACGATGGCCCTACCCTGAGGGTCTCGAGAGATCAATTTCCGATTGGTCTTGTATATTTGGAAACAATGTTACAACACAAGAGAGGCCTAGTGAGAGAGAGAGAGCAATGCCAGACGAATACTCCCTTGCTCAACGCACGAGGTGGAGAGATAGAAGGCACGTCCTGTACTTTCGAGACCGTGTGAAAACACTGCGAGTAGTTTCCTACTCGAGTACGTAGATCTTGAGAATTAAAATTCCGTGAAATCCCATCCACGATGAGATTTTCCAACGCGATGACCTTGATCCCGACAATTCCTTTCGAAAGCACCTTGGTCGTGGACGATTTTCATGCTTTCATCCCGTCTCATGCATGCAGAGTAGGTATATCTCATCGATTTCCAAGATTTCACTCTCTTCAGGTCTGTGCATGTATGTAGTCCATCCCGTATTTTGTGAGTCTAGAAAGTTGACCGTTGTGGGTGGTTTTTTCTTTGCTTTTCTCCCCCCCCCCCCCCCCCCAATCCCTTGTCTCATTTTGAATTGGACACCCCGATTCAGATCGATTTGATTTCCTTGAAATACGGTCGATCATCATTTCCTAGGTGCGTCCATGACCCTTTTCAGGAATTCGCGCGACCGTACCGACTCGACTGCGTGGGGGTTTACTCTAGGTCTGTCAATTCCACCCTAAACCTTGGCATTACCTTCGATCCGTACATTGGATTCGAGGGGCCATGTACAACGAAACGTGTACATCTGAAGCCGAGCACAAGCGTATGCGGCGAGACTCGAAACCTCCACGAAGCGGGACGGGAAGTCTGTACAATTCAACTGGTGTCTCTGGATGGCGAGTCTACTGTACGTCGACGTATCGACGTATTCCTTGTCTGTAAAAAGAGGGCTGCAGTGATATAGGCCACGTCCAGACAGGCTTTGGTCTATTCCGGACTTGGGCGACTATGATCTCGCCGAGACTTCCTCCAAGCTTGGGCACCGCACCACCTTTGATGGGAATCCATGAAGATCGTCGACAAGCAGGATCGGCAGTAGACCCCCCGACTGCGCCTCCCGAATTCCAAGGCAGGGAAGATCAACAACCGGGCCGTCGGCGCTCTTGGCGAGGGAAAGTGAGTGCCCAGCCCAGAAGCATACAATACATCATTGTCGATTGGGGGGGTTGCGAAATTTGCCGGGCTTGATGTGCGGCCGGATGTACACAACTACACATACTTCCCGCTGATTGATACATGCCGTACATGATTGACGATCCTGCTGGCAATCAATTACATCATCGATGATGGACAGAAGAAGGACGCTTGGGTTGATACTATCGAATGTGTGCAATATGCACACAGTCTCATCCTAGTGCGTGGCTCGTGACAAGAACTCATAGCCGTCGGGCTGCCAGGCTCATCGACATGTGAATCTCCCGTCTCTCGAAGCGTCAACGGAAGATGACCAAACAAGATGTGTCGAGTTTGCGACACGATTCAGAGTTACATTCACGAGTCACTACCCTTTTTTGATCCTTTCAACAGCAAGAAACAAAAAAAAGACAAAGACGAATGAACTCATAGGCTAAATAATCCCCTACCTTTCTGGATACCTCCGACAACCAGAATCGTTCCAACACAGCGAGGCTTCACATCAAGCGCCCAGCTACCGGGATTTTGATTCCCGTCCTGCATAGGATTCCGAAAGCGAGGGAGCATCTGCGACCTTTTTTATTTTTCTGTTTTTCGCTTTTTAAAAAAAGTATAACCAAAAAAAAACAAGTTGATCGTATTAAAAGGACTGATGAGCTCAGTTACTGTTTTACCCCCCCGTAACTGGAGTGTAAGTGCCGCTGTCTGGCCCGAGTGTCTGGGACTGGGACGGTGGATGCGCCCGTCCGTGGCAGTGGGTTTCCTTAGCGCAGGCGAATTAGAAAAATGCAAGATCCGGTCGAGGTTACATGCTTTGTTTTTTGTTATTAATTTTTTTTATCTTTTTGGATTCATTGATGAAGACGATGAGATGGGCATGCTGCAGGGTATTCTCCGTTGGGGTCCTTTTACGAATGGGTAGACGCTCTCTCTCTCTCTCTCTCTTTCTCTCTCTCTCTCTCTTTCTCTCTCTCTCTGATCAAGTAGGTTACCCAGGTTGGGCAAAGAATTGATCCCCCGTGTGAGCATGGGACCAAGTATCCACTACTGAATGCTTGCAAGCACTCATCTCATCACTACCTGGACCGGGAAGAACTAGATCGTTCTCATCGAGGGCACTCACCAGAGGGAGGGGGAATTATGGATAAGTCTTGCAAAGAATCAAAGTGAAGATCAACTTATTCCCCTAGAGAAAGAAAGAGGGGGAATTATGGATAAGTCTTGCAAACAATCAAAGTGAAGATCAACTTATTCCCCTAGAGAAAGAAAGGGGGGGAATAGTCCTTCCAGTACGATAATTGATCCACGAGAAAAAGAAGTAGTGGTCGTAGTAGTAGTACCGTAGAAAGAAGAAGAAGAAGAAGAAGAAGAAGAAGAAGAAGAAGAAGAAGGGGCGAGTAGTAGTGGCGCGTCCAAGATGCAGATGCAGATGCAGTGGCTAAAGCAAAGCGCGTGTATCATTCATATTGATGATTGGCTTTGACTTCCAGGTCCGTGTGTAACCTTGTCCCAAAGACCCTCCCCCGCCTCTAGTTAAAAAGAAAAAGCCCTGGGTAGTAGACGACCCTCTTCACCTACACATCCACGGGCTGTTAAGGTTTCCAGGTTTCCCTTCTACTCTTCCAGCCACATTGGGGACTCGAGCCAAAGTTTGGTGGATCATGTGGAATGGCGCCAGATTTTTCTCACGATTATCTGGGTCATGGGTGAATCTATCGAAGGTGGTGCATCGTCGCGTATCTTGATGGGGATTCAAGATAGCCAGCTATACGCACAAGACTAAACCACTGTAATACCAAATAAGAAAAGACGGCCGATTATGATCAACGTAGTGGCTCATTTCCCAATGCAATAAATGCATCGACTGCAACTCGAGCTAAGTGAATGTTGAGACAATTAAATACGGCAATTGATGACCACCCTAACGCAGAAATAGAAATCCCTCTGCATTACAAACACGCGTATAAATCGGGCATTCGCTGCATACATCAAATGACTACGGTACATGTACGTTGGACCCGAACCCAATAACTGATTATCGATCATTCTTCCCATGGACCATCGCAACGTGACCATCTGCAAGCTGCGATGTAATGTGCACTCCAGGAAAGTAAAGGGGTAAAGAAAAGATAAAAAAAAGAACTCGCAGTCCGCGTTCTGCAATCACTTCTCACGATCTTGATATATCGACATGTGTGATAGGCTCCGCGATTGATTCCCATCCGGAATGAAGACGAGTGGGGGGGGAAAGGGGAGGAGGAACAAAGTTCCTTGACGACATTTCTCGAGTGATGGCCGGAAGTTTGAAAAGTAGGATAAGAGTCCCCATTGGAACCCAACGAATTGGATCATTTGCCCGATGAGATTGTTAACGAGGAGTTTCCACTCAATCACCATAATTCAAGGTAAGCGACTCCGTCGTGTGTTGAATTCCTTGTCGATTCTGCCGGACGACCGGTGTCAACATTGTCCACCGTAGCAATAGCCAGTCATCTTTGAACTTTCTTGGATCGATGCTCGGATCCATGACCTCCTTTCCCTAAGCGACGAACCATCTGCGGTCTGAGAGCATCCACTTGACCGCGTGAGTTCACTTCCGGTACCCTGAGTGGGCCAGAAGAGGGGATCGCTGCACGTCGAGACCGTGGAGGAGGGACGGAGACGGTGGTCTCGATCGCTTCTGCATGGTGTAGACTCGAGCCTACGGGATGTTCATGAGACATAGCATTGGGGGGGGGGGGGGGGGGGGGTGGTAAGTGGATCGATTTTGCCAATGGGAGATACATGTGTGCCTGGATCTTCAAATTCATACCCGCAAGTTCACTAGTAACTAGTGCGGTAAAGCTGGTGAGACTTGAATGGGTCGATGTGCAAATAGAATCTACAAATGAGGATTATTGATTCCACAAGCAATCTAGTCAGTCACTAGTTCACTGCCCAATGTACAGTCCGACCCGACCTCGTGGATGCTCCAACGCCTACGATTGATTTGATCCACGGCTACGGAGTGATCAAACAAATACAGTCCCCGTTGACCCAATTGAGAAAAATTCGCTTCTACAGAGAGAGGGAGAGAAAAAGAGAACAATTTGCACACGTCCGTGGACGTCGGGCTGTATGTAACTGGTCACCAAGTACCTAAGACAAGACCATCAGACATGAGGATAAGTGCAATGTACCCCCCTCATTTTGACCAGCTGACTGCTCGCCTTCGATTCGCGAGTGACTCCAGGTCCAATTTTTGGGTCCGGACGCTCAGACTCCATTTCGCAGAGTTCACTCTTCAGACTTGGCCGAGTTGTCACGAAAGAAATGAGAAGAAAGAGAGAAAGCATCAAGTTGCATGTATTCAATTGATGAGTCGACGCAAAGATACAGTACAAGGGTAAACCGACTGGATCACGATCGCCGACACACGATAGCCTGGCTTTGCAATCACGAGGGGAGCCCAACGCAAAAAAAAAAAAGAAAAAGAAAGGAGAGGAAATAGAAGAAAAACAAAACAAAATCATGTTACGGCAGCAGAAAGCGCGAATCAAGCAGGACGGAAAATATCCCGACCGAGGGGAAAGTGGTATAAAAAACTAAAATTAAGGGTACCTGTGCGCGGTATGACTTGAATTGTTACACGCGCAGAGTCTTGCTCGCCCATCCTCGTGCTCCGGAGGCGCCAATTGACTTTTCCGAACAAGCGTGCGCCAGAGTCCCTTTTGCATGGTTCTCTTGGGGCCCCTCCCCTCTCTGTCTCCACCCTTGCATGTTTATCCACCCCGTTACTGATTTTCTTTTTCTAGACCGATTGTAGTACCGATTACCCAGATTGACTAGATGCACACGCAGAGAGAAAGGTCCATTCAATCCAGGCTGACGGGTTCTGTGGCCTTCCTGATCGAGAAGATATGTCACAGGACTGACTATACAAGAAGGTGGAGAAAACCGCCGTAACCATCTCCTATCGTGGAATATTTCAAAAGAAACATGGAGAAGGAAAAGAAAAAGAAATATTCAATTTCAACTTTCAGACAATGGGGATGCATGTACAGTGAAAGACCGTGAACAAAGTGATGCTTATGCTAATACCTGCTCTGCGGAGGTGGAGGTACCGAGTTGAAGCTCCCTTGGGCCGTGGACAACCTCGGGCATGAGACTGAGAATAGGGAATGTGCTTTTCCCCCCTCCCAAATAGATCGGCAGAGGATCTCCCGCGAGAGTTTGGACCTCGAGACCCAACCGAGTCCACCAACCCCAGGCACAGACGGACCTCCTCTCAGGGCTCCTCCTTAATGATGTGGGAGTCAGACTATCTGGTCTATCATGTTCCACACGTCCAGGTGTAAGTCTTGGGCGGGGGAACCTCGCTCGGAAGGCTCTGGGAAACCCTTCCGACGCGTGGAGAGCTGTGGACGTGGAACGGTGTTTGTTGTACAGTATGTTGACTACGGCACTTATACGGATGAAAGAGGATATTATTCTTCCTAGAATAGTCGACCTAGCTATATGTAGATAGTGCTGCGAGATAGTACGAGAATGGATACATTTGAAGATAGATGCAGACAGTTCGACTGCATTAGATATGTACAGAACAAGAAAGGTTGACTGCGAGGGGACATCATATCAAAAAGCGTCATCGTGCTGTATACCCAAGTCGGTCTTGGGTAGGGGGGGGGGGGGGAATACACCGTTCTTGATCCAATGCTCACGCGGCTAGAATATATCACCATCTTGAGGGGCAACAGTCAAGGTCCGAGCCAACTTGGGTGTAGACATGGGACAGAAGAACTGTGCCAGCAGAACCCAGAGCATCTCCTACAGAGAGCCGCACGTCGAGAGACCTATTTCCATGGTACCCATGATATTCACGAGTCTGGATGAGGAGTGTCTTGAATCTTGACTCCTCCTTGAGTAGTGTCTTGACTTGGCCGGCGGAGAGAGCGAAAGACCAAACACAGGATCCACCGACGCGCAGCGTGTGGAAAGTGGGGTCGCTCCACCACCGGCCTGGTCGGGTACACGGACGAGGCAAAAGGAGCCAACCGAAGGCGTGGAAGACTCGCTCACTCCCTGGAGCTCATCGCCCCGCTGATTACTATACGAGCGGGTGAGACACGTCTGGCAAATCAATAGTGGCTGTGTCGGTGGGAAGAAGAGGGCGGGAGACACACACACACACACACACACACACACCACATCTGGATCCTTTCGTGTGCACTACGACGAAGTAGGTTGCGATACCGACTCTCTCAAGATCGTGAGCCGAGAGCGGTCAGTGCCAATACTGCCGGCAGTCCCGAGTATCTCAGCCGTCGACTCGCACGCCGCAGGGCGCAGAACAAGAATGCAGAGCGTAACCTGCAGTTGAAGTTCTTCATCCCCACCTCTCTCCATGGCATGGCTCCAGGGCCAAGCAACAAAGGCTAAGGCCATCCTCGCCAATCGGCGACCTCGTGGCGGGCTCTGGGTTGGTCCCCCAGCTCTCCACTCGACTTCCCAGATGTCCATCGAAGTGGACTAGACTGGAGTGAGTTAGACAGTACATAAACTACCCGTCCGGGAGACCACTCAGCAGTAGGTTCCAGTCCTACGACTCCTCTTAGCTCCGAGTCCGTGACCCATTCCTCAACCACAGAACCGCCCTGCAGGATCGCGCGACCGCCCGCGGACCAACGCCCATCGAATCCACCGGCATCAGTTGAGGTGACTTGTTGCAGCCGCGTTTCGAGGCAAGAACACATAGCGCGCGGGACAGAAGGAGGCAGAGAAAGAGAGAGCAGACACACACGCTTCTCCTCTTCAGCCTCCAGCCAGCATCTGGCGGTGATGTGCTGATGCCGATGTCCATCGATCGGGGCGGTGCCCTCTTTTTCGCATTCTTCCCATCGTCCGCTCGGCCGCATGCAATCATCCATTGGTTTCAATAATTCAATAGTTCTCTAGACTGTCGCCCGACGCGATGGCACTGGGCCGGTGCCGGCCCCCCTCCCCTTCCTCTCCTACCCAGTCAACTTACACTTGCCAGCTGGGTCAGTCCACCTCCCTTCCTATTCGGTAGGCTGCTCGGCCATCTCTTGCTCAAAGAGGAACGAGTGGACTTTTTATGGACGTTGGCCCGCCCGGACATTGGTCTCTGCTCATGTCTGGGCTCTCTGGAGGGATCCACCTGGATCCACCAGTTCGGGGACCACTCGCCCGTGATATCGAGATGGCCAACGATGCGGGAAATGGATAGAGGCCGAAAGGTCAAGGGTCCAGTTGATCGCTGGTTCTTGGGAATGGGCGCCTAGAAAAGGTTGGCAATTGTCTGTGCCCTAGAAGAAGAGAATCCGGACGCGGGTTGAGAAAGACTCACCGCAAGAGGGTTCTGGAGAAACTCGGAGGGGAACAGATGGCGACGGTCGAACCATAAGTGTTGTCGTCACTGGGGGGGATTCGCGCTCTTCTTGGCCGAGGCCGAGGCTGAGGCGAGGCGAAGGGGGGGGAGGGGAGCGTCATGATATGGCTGTTTTCTCCGAACAGAATTGACCGTCCATCAAGTCGATCACTAATATTGTCGAGGTCCAAACACCCGTGCATTCCGTCCCTACAGTACAGTACAATCTGGAGCTACAGACAATGCTCTATCCCCAAAGTCTGTCTGCCAGCTACAGAGAAGGGGGAAAAAAGGTTGGTGTGGGGCCCATCCGACCATCATTCCTTGACCCTTTGGACGACTCTCTGTGTCTAGGACCCGGACAGGTGGTGACAAGCTTCCAAGTTCGACAGCCGTGTCAAGCTTGCATGCTCCGATGTTTCACTTTTTTTTCACGGAATGAATAATAATGTTTGGGCGGGGAAGTGCGCAGTGCGGGTATCAGGTGACGGAAGATGACGGAACAAAGTCGTCCTCCGAGTTTCTCGAAAGCGCATCGTGCATCCCCAGGGGCTCCACCGGCGATCGTCCATGGCGCGGTCTAGGAGCCCAAGAAGGAAAATCGACGGTCAAACCGACAGTGGAACCAAGTCCCCCCTCGTCGGGCAAAGTGTTGAATGGCGACTGTCCTGGCCAGGTCAAGTGTGTGTGCGCGCATCCCACCATCAATCACCATGTCTTGGAGGAGGAGATCATGACACAAAAGAAATTTATTTGAAAAAAAAAGAGCAAAACAGAAACAGAAAAAGCAACGCCTTTGGTCTTTGGTCTAGGAGCATGCTGTCCAATATGGATGACTGAATTGGATGGACTCTGGACTGTGGACCTAGTATTCGTGATGAAATGATCGCGGATTAACTCTTTCGAACATCTTTGGATTCCTCGCTCAATCGCTTCCAGAACTTCCAAAGGTGTCCCGGAAGGGGGTCGCATCGATCGACCATCATGAACACACTGACAGTCGGTCACTGAACACCTCAAGATGGATGAAACCATACGCTGATCCGCCGAGGCTACAAAGTGATTCTGCTCGCCCCACGGTGTATATTCTTAGTGCCCTCGTGGGATATTGACAATCATGAGGCTAATCCAATTAGGGAGGTACCGCTCGGGGCGAAACCATGCTGATCTTCTGCCTCAGCAGAGAGATCCTCGCGGAAAGAGATGGCCAAGGCATTTTGCGCACCGTTCAAAGTAAATCGGGACCAACCTCTACATGAAGTGCCTATCCATGGCGCCTCCCGCCTGATGTCGTCTTCGGATCATCCATGACAGGAACCGCTTGCTCCCGTGTATCCTCAGGATCATAGTACAGTGCAGACGTGATTTGACTATACGTCCAGCCTCCCCAGTAGCGTTTCAGTGGACTGCCACCTTTCCAAGTTCATTTTCGCCTTGGAAAAAGGTGTTTGATGAATAAGGATCGTACCGAGTACCTAGAAGACCGCGGGCCCCAGAGGCTTTTTTTTTTAACTTAGCGGTTTGCGCCACGACAGAACGACACGCGGCCCAGCTTGGGTACTGGGGCTGGCGTTCCCAGTTGTCCTGAAGTCAATCGAGCCAACCCCAGAGACCTTATCCAGCTGCCTAAGTAGTCAATGCTGCGGGCAAATCTTTCATGTTCTTGCATGATGATGTTCAAGTCCTCGGTCTTTCCGTTTCCAACTTGTCCGAACCTTTATTTCATCCCCTGTGAGTTTCTCGAAACTGTTGTCACGTTATTAGGTACACGGGCCGTCAAGGATCCTATACATTATTTACCTGTTGGCCGGTATAGATTCACTGCCATTTTTCTCCAAGTGAAACTCGTTCTCGCTCTTCCCTTTTGCTGAGAACCTCCTCCAGCTCGTCCTCCTTCTTCTTTCTGTCTGGCCGCCCACTTCCCCCCCTCCGGGTGGCTCCAGTGATCCACACACCCAACCTCTCGTTAATCCAGCGTGCGCATCTCGGACTTTGCACACGTTCTTTCCTTGGTTCACCCTGCACGGCCGGAAGGTCTCGCCTATCAGAAAAGAGAAATTACATCGAGACCTACTAACATTGTCCAGTCATGCACCACTGTCCCGTCGACTCCCCCCAAGGACAGTACTCCTGCTCCCCAAACTACACTCCAGCATCGGTGTATCCAGTTGCACCGTGATACGTAGTTTGGCAATAAGATGAAAATGAAAGACAAATAAAAACCAGACAGTGTGGATCTAGCCATTCACGTCGTGGAGGCTCAATGGTCCTGCCCAAAACGAGCCACAGAAGAATAAAGCCACGAGCAATTGGAATTATCATCTCGAGGATTACATGTAGGCACCCAATTGGAAATTGGAAATTGGACAAAGGGATCCAGTTCTGGTGCAAGGCCCCCTCCACCTCCCCCGTTTTTTTCCGCCATGGATCTCCTCGGTGTTCCGTTTTCGGTCACCTTTCATTTTCATTTGTTCATTTCAAGAGGCATGAGAGGTATGGGCATGGTGAGTGAAATTTCAAAGTATTAATTCCTGTCAGTAGATTTATTGCTTTTCTGTCCCTTTTTTTTGGAAAAAAAAGGCAGAAAGAAAGAAGATCCTCATAATTTTCATTCTTCCATGGTGGTCATGATTCTCATGGCTGAAAACCGCCGCCGCAAGGATCCTGCTGGTCGAAGAAATCAGCCCCATCTCTCGCAGAGACTTCTTCGACCGGTGTGGAAATTGCCCAGGACCCAAGGGAATCGAACCATGTCCTTCTCGGGAAGCGAGGCTTGGACAGCTATGACGTGAGGTGATGTATGGTGTGCGTGGGGAGGTATGTGTCTGTTCGATCGCAGTACCAAGTCTCACGATCTCCAACGATCATACCAAAACAGTAAAAAGAAAAAGAAAAAAAAAGGGGGGGGGGCAAGAGGAGGGAAGAAGGACAAGGAAAAAAAAAAGAAAAAAAAGGAAAAATAAAATAAAATAAGAGCGAGCAAAACGTGTGAATGCGTCGGCGAAGATCTTCCATTCCTGACCAGACACAAAAGACTGGTGGATAACATCGTGGCCCTTGCATCTCTCCCCTCCTCCAAGAGGCTTCTCAGGTATCTGCAAGTGGAGAGCGGCATGTAAAGAGAGTTTGGGATACCGTTTACCTTGTCGGGAATGACTTTGACGTTTGAGGCAAAGTCCCATCGTTCCAAGAACACACACCATGCAACAGTAAGTTTGGAGGGTATACCACTAACTTCGTAGTCTCTTTTCTAAATTGAACGTCCATTTGAACGTCACCCCCTCTGGATGGAGAGGCCAAGAGGGTGTGGGTGAATTCTCTTGGGATTTACGATCGCTCCTCTTCCATGAAAAAATAAATTCCCCCTTTCTCCCTTCCCCCTCGTCTCTTCTCCCCTCCCCGCAACAAGACCAGCGGATCTTGCGAATGATCCTTGGCTGCTGTGGAAGTCGTTCAATAGCCGTGGGGAGTGGATCACTAGCGCGCACCCGGCCGGTGATCCGTTCGGGGTATCGATGTCGCGAATTCGATTATTGGGAATGATCGTTGAGTCGTGGTGGGCAGTAGAGGTAGTACAGTTTTGAGGTTCAACGAATCACATGGTCACGATCACCAAATGGAGGGTGAACTGCCCCCCCGTTAGTGCCTTGCAGGCTTTTTGCTTCTTCGACCGGCGCTCTTCATTCACCAGACGATTCATTCGTCACTCGATTGTCCAGATGGCGCTCTTCCTTCCGCTTCGTTCCACTCTTTCTTTCTCTCTCTCCCATCCATCGCACCGTTGTCACTTGATCTCCTCGGGGTATGGATCCCTGCTTCGACGCCCTCTAGGCAAGCGTCTTTTGTTCACATACAATCATCTTATCCCCCCCCCCCCCCCCCCCCCCCTCTCTTCTACTCTCCACTCTTCCATCTCCACCATGCTGGAGTACTGTCTCCTAGAGTTCGGAGATTCTCAACCTGGATGCATCCACCTTGTCCCTCATTCCTGACCCCGTCATTGCATCTCGTTTTCCATGCGGATCCATTTTTTTTTCACGCTCGGTCCAATATGTCATCGTTCATGTTTCCGACTGGTCAGTCGTCTCGTAAGATCCTCTCATCCTCTGGTCCTATTTCTCTCTTTCTCCTTCTCTTTCCTGGGATGGACTGCTTCCCATAGGCGTGTCCTCGCACGTCCAATGGTCGAGGATGAGGTTGTCTGCTCTGAGAACCTCGATCAATCATATCGGCTTCATCCTGCGAGTAGCCCAGTAGTTACTTAGTGGTACCGTGTCAACCGAAGCATGCGCCACTCTTGGAATCTTTGATTTTCTTCGCGGACACGACTGTTCCCCGTTAAGCCCTGGTCTGACGTCCCTCTTGTCCACTCTTTTCATTGGCTGTCTTTCTTTTTCTCATTTCCGTTCCAACCCCATTGCAGTGTGCCAATCCTTGACCAGGCCTATTATCCGTCACGATGGAAATCTCTCGTCGTGTTTGCACCATTGATTTTGTACTATTTCTCTCTCTCTCTCTCTCTCTTCCTCCTCCTTGTTTAATCAGGCAACGTCCCTGCCACAATTATTTCTCATGATAGAGGAAGCACTCAAAAAATTCTTTTCTCTCTTTCCTCCTCTCTTTCTTTATTTTCCATTTTTATTTCTTTACATGCCCCATCATCTGTCCTAAGGTTTTAGAAATTAACATTAACCATTAGCTTCCCGCCATGACCCTGGAACACACTTACTTCCCCCCGATCCAACCAGGACAGCCCCAGCGTCTCGCCATCCCTGACCTTGGGACATCCGTCTTTGCACGCTCTGACAGACTTGCCGACTTTGAACTTTGACGGGACGGTGGACACTCTGACTGCTACCACTCTCTCGGTGACCAATCAGCACCCAGGGACTGATGGACGGTTTCTGCACCTTTTGGGCCAGCCGTCCTGCACCGACCCCCATCACGAGTTTGGGTCAATATTTCTTTCGGGTGGGATTTGCTGGGGTGACTTGGAAGTGGGGGTGGGAAACCAGCGGGAGGGAGACATCCTGCCCCGGTGGTGATCCAATCATGACTCTGTGACCCGACTCGCGTCACCACTTCCCGCGCGCGGGTTTGGGAGCTGCTCTGGTTGTGAATCCTCAGACTTCCATACTGTCCCGTCGCTGATACGGACGGGTGCCGGTGGGTTGCCCCGGGCGGCGAGGCTGAGATACTGTGGCAACGGAGTCGAGGGGCAATGGGGGCATGCATCATAGAACATGTACCGCTGGTGCTTGACTCCTCTATCGGGACCCGCGAGAGTCCCGATGTCATGGGCTACGGGTGGACGATGGTCGAGGATCGGTAGATGACTATAGCAGTTGGTACTATTGACACTACGTATTATCTTCTATGTAGGGCATGGCGATCCAATTGTATGAGAGTACGAGTAGTATATATTCCGCCGCTATCTACCGCTATCTCGTAACACGAGGGTCGAGGTTGAGAAAGACTGAACACCTCCCATGTGCCTCCCATGCATGGTCCTCATGTGGCGTATACTGCATGCAGTGGAATCCCGCGGGTGTCGATGTGATTGTGATCCTGGGTCGTTGAGGTGTTGAAGGGGGGTTCTTTCATGGTACTGATGGTGACTACGACAGCGACTGACCCGACTTTGGCCTTATTTGTCCGTTTGATATTTCCGTTCTCGTTCTCGTCGCCCCAGCACGACACGAGAGGGTCGGTCGTCTGTCCGACGTCAAGATTGAAGACTCGTTATCGATAAAAAGGGCGCTTATCTCCTCTTTCAGCCCCAAAAAGGATCCAACTCGTCACATCAGATCCAATCTGACCGCGTCAGATGGCCGAAGGGGGAGAGGTTCAACAAGCGTCTCACCTGATCCATCCTGACTAGTCGCTCTCCAGCGTGCAGCCTCGCGAGTCCTGCACGCATCTCCGCGCTTCTTTGATCCCGCACTCCCCTTTCCGCACATTCCCGTCTCTTGCTCGTCTCTTTTTCCTCCAGCGGTTTGCTCGTGACTTTTTTGCTTTCTTTTCTTTTCTTTTTTTTTCAGAAGATGTCAAACTCCCCCCTCCCTTTCTTGTCCATCGCCGAGATTTAGAGACCGTCGATGATGGACGCCACTACCATCACGACTCAAACATTCCTTTGTACGTCTCTGGGTTGGAAGTGAGTGGAATTGGTTCGGTGTCGTCCCCCATCCTGCGGCGGGTTTCCAGCCAACCGGACGTTGGACGGGCGGAGGAGGGGCGAATGTGTCCCCGTCGCGGTGGATCCAGCTCCTGAAGAGCAGACGAAAGTGAACACTCGGCTCTCGTCTCTCGTCTCTGGGACTCTGGACTGGGGGGGGAGTCCAGAGGGGGAAATATACACGATTGTGACCTCTTTGTCCTCGCGGTACCAGCAGTTCTGGCGGTACTCAGTCCCAATCTCCTCATGTGTCGTGAATAAGATGTCCATGCCGAGTCCAGAGTAAATCCGACCAACTCCCCGTTCTTCGGGTCCAGTCCTTGCGTGTCTCTGCCCATGTGGCTCACGAGCTACCGGGACTAGTCCCTCAACCCTCGACTCTCGAGCCTCCCCTCCCCCCCACCTCCACCTCCACGAGTAATCCAACAAAGCTCCTCTCTCATCTTAAGCCTCAAGAGGCCTCGAGCCTCGAGTCGTCCGGCCTTGAAGAGTCCGAATACTGGTGGCACCTGCAGCGCGTAGTCGTCGCTGAAGAGGTACATGGTTCCTCTTTTTTTTTTTCTTTTTTTTTTGGCTCTCACCTTTTCTAACCACGTTTCTTCCCCCCTGTCTGTTTTCGACTGATTGATGGATTTTTGACTCTTCTGTTGATGTATTCTCCATGAGATAATCCCTTGGGGAGTTGATCGTGGATGATGTTGAATCCAGATACCCTCTTGTGTATTTTATTTTTCTCCCCTTCGTCTCTCTCTCTCTCTCTCTCTCTCTCTCTTCTGGGTGAATGGTGCCCATGTTCGGTCCTTGACGCTGCCAAAAGCGTGGGAATTGCCCGGCGGATCCGTGGGACGGCCTCCCCAGTCGATCCCCAGTTTGGGTCACCGCAGTTCTGAGAGGCCGGTGGACTTGAAGACTCGGTCCTCTCGGTTGAGTCACGAGCCCTTGAACCAGAGCTCCTCAGAGTACCGTAATACTTTCGGTACCCAGGGAGTACTCCCTGGGTACCACACATTCTGCAACGAGCAGGCCCACCACTCAATGTCCTCTTGGTGTTTACCCTCCCAGTTCTTTCTGCAGGAAATGTACTCGTGTGGTCCTGTCGTGTACAGTCCCCGTCGTCCGGACTCTGGCGTATGCCCGTCTCCCCAGTCCCATCCAGACCTTTTTCAGCACCGCTGCGTAGCTCACCAGAGTGTCCGAATGGTCCCCGACCTTCCGAAGGATCCTCGTCTCTGGCTGTACTTCTGGTTCTGTCCGTGCCTTCGTCTCCCGTGTGTCCACTTTTGCTGTCTCTCCGCCCTCCGCGCGAGATCGGGGCGCAATCGGCTGTGGACCTCTTTTTGTTCCGGGTCTATGACAGGTCCGTGCTGGCTGTGGTCTCTCCCAAGACCATCCTCGAGCTCGACCTTTTCGAACGACTACTGTTAATCATAATGATCCTTTAATTCTTTTTTTTTATCCTAACACACAAAACCAGAAAAAAAAACCACAAATGATAATCTGGGAGAATCATGCGAATTATCGTAATTATCATCCAGAATCCTCGAATCCTAGGTCCAATTTTTTCTTGAGACAATTCCCGTCTTTCTCCTTTTCTCTCTTTTCTTTTTCGTTTCTCTTTGGGTTCCCCTTTTCTCTCTCTCTTCTTTCCCGT
Organism: Penicillium oxalicum; assembly: GCF_001723175.1. Taxonomy (NCBI): domain Eukaryota; kingdom Fungi; phylum Ascomycota; class Eurotiomycetes; order Eurotiales; family Aspergillaceae; genus Penicillium; species Penicillium oxalicum. The sequence goes on from NC_064655.1 coordinate 1,256,726, forward strand.
TTTTTTTTGCCTTTTTCATTTTTCCCATTTTATTTTATCGTTT